>NC_088886.1:110009597-110610097 GCF_037157495.1 Lathamus discolor
TATGGTATAAATAGGGTGAAGTATAATTTTTAGAAGGGGGAGGGGGAGACTGCATGAGCACCAGTTCAGATGACATCTTTCGAGTTCTCTTACTAAATAACTACAGGAGAGACAGGAGATACAACAAAGGAGGAAAGCCACTTCCAGTAAGAAACAACCAGATCCAAAACCCCCTTTGCCTGTTGCCTGGATTTATTTTTAGGTCATGTCACTGGAGGTCTAACAAATGACTACACAACAAACAGTAATCCCGTTAAAAGGAAACGGTCTCTTCCCCTGTTTCTAAAATAGTAATTCCCCTCCTCAAACCTCCTCCCCACCTTGTAGTTCAGCCTTCCAAAAATATACCTCACAAGACACACTCCTATCCACAAATCTGACCCCAACATTGCTGAAGCCCTTTACCACTTAGCGTCCCAGCTGCCCAGAGGCACTTGGAATCCTTACAATAGATGAGCACTAAGACACTGTTAAGTAACTTGGTAGATACCAACATTTTCAACTGTCCCTGCAGGGTGAGATGCTAAAAATTTCCAATATTCACCAGAAAATAATTTGAAGATGGATAGCCGAGTTAACTCTAAACCAAACAAGCCCTTACTAGGTTAGAAAACAGTAATAAAATGGAACACACTGCAACTGAGTCATAGTTAGGTCATTTTCAGGATATCAGCAGTTAGACCTATCTAGGTAATTTCCCCTGGTTATAAAAACCCTTGGTCTGGTTATTTAGAGAGAGAATACTTTCTGAATCATTATTTGGAAAGAAGTTTCCACTGTTACATACAGCCCCCAGTAACAGTCCACTTAGTGCACATACACATATGTATCTATTATAAGGACTTTCTCGAAAGCCTCAGCTTTGATCATAATCTCAAGGCATACTGTTATAACATTTTTCTGAATGCAATGCTGTCTGCTGCAATATTTGCTTCTGAAACACATGTTCCTTGCTTACTGGCAAATCCACCAAGGACTGCCTCAACCTGTAATAAGCAAACCTACTCATAAAAGGTCACATGCCTCTTCCCGAAAAAGAACTAGAAAATGACAAGCCTTCCCTTCAGCTGGTGACCTTTCGTACCATACCTTGTGAGCTCATTATGCAAACATGTCATTGATAAGGAATGCAGGGTACAAACCACGATACAGAACTCACTGTCAGTCTTGCAACAGACAGTAACAGGAGCAAAGTTTCCCGTCTTCTGCCACCAATAGGAACTACTTCAAATTGCTTACTATACTGCTTATTTTTACTGATCAAACTGGTGTTGGCCAACTCATGAATCATTTTCCATTGACTGGTAGCTATTTTGGCTTTACAGGAGCTGGAGGAGAATGGGATGAAAGCAGAAGACTCCATGACAAGCACAGTCTACATGCTTGTGCTAAGGGGATAGAGACAGAAATGGTTCTCCTTGACCTGCAAGCAACATCATGTGTCAGAATTCACACTATATTTAAACACATGACTTCACACACAAAAGCCTTCCTTGTCAAGTTATCTACTGACTCGGAAACAAACCACAGCAGTTTAAACTTAGCTCTTCCCATTTTGCAAGTGCTTTGAAACAAGAGGCCCTTGTCAGATATATTCCACCTTTCCAAGCATTTTTTAAAAGTAATAGCTGATACAAAACTATTACAAAAAGAGGAATCCAAATAACTTTTCTTGGTAAAAGGAGATGCACCCTTCATTGACCAGAGAGTTGAGAAATTGCTGGGGGCTTTTTTCAGCCTCTAACATGTGAACAACTACCATATGAGACTTCACTAGCTGGAATATGGTTCCTGCAGAGTAGTGGTGATGATAGCCTGGGAAGAATGGGAAAACTAAGATGTATGCTGGTATGCGTACATGTGGATCTCAAAGGAAGGACAGGCAGAATGGAGAGACAAGGTCATTTACAGACTGTGCAGTCTGTAGAAATTAAGGCAAATAAGCAGAGCACAAAACCAAATCTGTTGTGTGTTTTTTTTTCAGCTCCAGCAGGGTTAAGCGCATTAGTTCAGATTTACTTCTGAAACTCGATACTCAGCTGGTGACTGAATGTCTCCTTTGTGCCCTGCATCAAAGGCAAACACCAGCTTATTCTGGTCCTGCAGCTCCTCCAAGGACATGTGGTGCATTGCGTGGAGTGCACCGAATTCCAGAAGCTGGTGCATTGCATGGAGCTCATCAAACTCCAGAAGCATCAGTGGATGTCAATGGTTCTCCTGGGCAAGGAGGTCAGGAAATACTTAGTAGGACAGCTGGAAACATGCTGACAAGTTTTGTGTCCATTGCTCAAGCTTTTCAAGCAAGCTAAAACCAACCTGCTCCATGAAGCACATTAAAACCTTCACTGGAGAAAAAAAAAAACACACCACCAAACCAACAAACCACCACACAAAAACCAGCCAAACAAACCAACCAACCAAAGAAACCTAAACACATTCTCCACTCGTCTGGCCAATGCAACTCAAAATGTGCCCAAGCAGCTCACCCTACATTATCTCAGCAGTTAAAGATATTTTAAGTACATAAAAATGTGCTGTTAGCAACAACGACATTTATAAAGGATGTTTCTTTAAACCTTTTTAAGCTCTTAAAATATCATTTAGTACTTTGTATGTGGGTCTCTTCTACACAACTTACAAAATAATTATACTGCTCTTGGAACAACAAGTTGCCACGTATGCCCACGTGGGCAGCTATCCCATGCTATTTTAACCTCCTTTTCAATTCATCTTAGTGTCCAGCAAAACTCAATCAAAGAAAGGCTGTGGAATGGAAAATCAGAAGGTATCATTCCCATAATACCTCAGGGGTGAAGCCAGAATATCCAAGATCAGTGACCACCTTCCACAGAGATTCCCTTCAGTGTCATCACACAAGTAAAAGCTTAGCATTTGCCCCCATTATTACAGCCTTCAAATTCAGTCACCCCAAGCTCCAGGGGTTTTATGTTAATGCCATCCCTATGCAACAAAAAATACAAATCAAAGCTGGTCTGCTCCATAAGTTGAATGAACATGTAAGAGCAGCTGAACAGCGCGCCTGGCGTCTGACAAGGCTCTGTCTGAGGCTTTGACTACATTCAGCTCCAGGAGTTTCTTAAAACTGTATTGAGGTTTAAGGGGACGAATGCTTGGGAAATCTCTCATCCAAATACTTCTTCAGCTTCCCCACCGTCCCACACCAACTCACTTGATCCCTGCTAAACTTTGCATCCATAACATTATCTGGCAATGAGTCCAAACACATCCATTGCTGCGCAGAGAGGAGACTACATGCCACTTCCAACTCCTTGGGACTCCAGTTACTGCTGCATCCCATCTCCCATACAGATGAAGTGGAAAGAAATTCTTGTTTCTGGCTTCCAAGCTATTTACAGATTAAAGCAGGTATGTTTACACTACTACCACCTAACTTCTAAGTTGTCACAAGGGTTTTCTCCCTCAGCTCTTTCTCCTGAACAGATGTCAGGTTACAAACCATAGATTGAAGACACTTCTTTGTAATAACATATGGGAGATGTTTTAAAAAACCTTTACTGTAAAATAACAAATATGAGAAACGTGCCTTTTCTGTGCAAGAAAAATTATACAAAAATAGACTGCATCTCAATAGGCTTCTTCATGATTCCTAAGATGTCACATTAATATTTTCAAGCGGCAGAACAACTGATATTTACATTCTTTCATGAATGTAAATCATCTCTGGCAAAGCTTAAGTACCTAAATATCCAAAAAAGTTGATCGCTTTGGCCTCTAATGCTGCTAACAACATTCAACAAATGACAACAACATACTACATTATTTTCTTTAGTATTTAAACAGCCTACAGAATAAAAGGACAGAACAGCAACTCTCCCAACAGGCAACAGAGCTGACCATGGCACTGCATGAATGACAAACGATAATGCCACTGGTTAACAGTAGAACAATACACATCTGCTAGTGTCAGTGCTAAACCATACCTACCAGATTCACTTTCCAATGCCTTTCTGCCATCACTTGTGGCAGTGGCACTGTTTTTCTGCAGTGGAACCTGATAGGGCTGGTGTTAAGCCAGCACTCCGCAAATACATTCCTAGTTGCTCCAACTTACTACGCAGCCATATTCAGTGGCAATTTTGGTAAGAAAAACTACTATGAACTGTTCTATAAATAAAAATTAATCTGGTTACAGATGCCAGTAATTTTTCATACTATAAGTGGTATGGAGTGTGATATGCTCATCAAAATTAACGTTTAGATATGACACTTTGCCCATGACATCCCAAACCTGGCCCTCAACTATGCAGAGAGGTCCTTGTTCACACTGGAAAGTTCACAATGGCTGCATTCCACACTGTGGGTAAAGGTTGCCTTTAAGCGGTTTACACAGACGGTGAAACGCCTTTTTTTTTTTTTTTCCAAAAAAAATATTTTGGCCCCAAGAAACATTAAAGAAAAACACAGGTTTCAGCATTAGCACAGTAAAGAGCTGCAACTCCTGCAGTTACTGCCAGAAACTTTCTTCCTTAAGGCTTTACAGCTATAAAAGACGATTTTGCTAAAGCAAAAGCACAAACAAAAAGCAGAGTAGAATGCTCTTAACATATGCTAAGGAGGGTCGTTATAACATGGTTGAGAACAAGCAGAGGAGGAAGCAAGGGCGCCATCTCACTCTCTCTGTGTTCAGAGCAGCCCACTTCATCAGTAGGAAAAACCTGATGTCGCAACAGAGTAACATAAAACTTATGGGGTCTTCCCGAGTAAGCAGGCTACGGAAAACCACTATAAAACTAAAAGGAATTTTCCCTGCAGTCTGGTCTGCAATTTAACTTGCAGTAGTGAAAGCCAGCTGGCCAGCAGATCTCTTACACTTAAGTCTTACAATAGTCATGCCTACCTGAAAAACAAAACTGCCTAAAGCACATTAGTTAGGCTGTTATTTGGGACAAGAGGAATTAACTACACATTGATCACCAGAGACAAAAGCATAACAATCGATAGAGAAGATTTTAAAACAATCACAATTCAGCACAACTCATTTATCCCAGGGGTACAGAACTGTATCATTCAAAAGAAGCAAAGCATCTCCATTTTTGCTCAAAGGTCTACAAGACATGCTGTAGACATGCTCTCAATGTATTTGATTCCTGATCCCTGTTTTAGCAGAGCAGCAAAAGCTCAATCAGATGAGGTATACCTTCCTGCTAAGGCCAGTACACCTAAGTTCGGGGGTAGGCAAAGGGAAAGAGGGATCAGGGGACAGTTATCTCCAGCGCCACTCTACTGGTTCTGTAATAGTTATTGTTTAGTGCATTTTTCTATACTGTCTCCTTACTTAACTCTGCAGGCTTGCCAGCCTAGAGCTCAGGTGCACGTTTTCCTTGGGTTGTGGTTTTGTTGTTTGACCCTGCCAGGGAACTCCCAACCGCAAGCTGGTTCTGCACCAGTTCCTCACTTCCATAAACTGCCCACTTAACCAATTGACTTAACTCAAGCTATACTACAAATGTAGAATTAACCAAATATAACCAGGGGAAAGCAAAAAAACAAAAAACAAACAAAAAAACCCAAAAAAAAACCCAAACAAAAAAACCCCACACACTTTTAAAACAGTGACCTGCAGGTAAGGAAATGTTTTCCTGCTCTGTTTAATTCCCTACATGAACATTTACAGCAAAGTAACACTACATAAGTTATATTTTTATGTTTAAAAACACTAGAAGATTCTAAGCTGGGGTAACAAAACCACAAGTTAAAAACAAAGGTATGTGCAGAAAAACACGCCCTACAGTTTGATAAGCCATCTTCTTGTAAGGTACTACAAAAAGCATGGACCTTCACATAGGTCTTAATCATACTGCCTTAAAAGTTGCAATTCAGCCAGTGTGGTCAGACCTTAACACAAACAGGAACTGGAAGCAATGAAACCCAGACAATCCAATACACCAAAAAAAAAACCACCAAAAGAAACAAGTTTGAATAAACCTTGGTCAGCTTGGTGCTTACCCTCTATGAGGTTAACTTCAGCCCTACAAGACTTGTTCGAGACTAGTCCTGCATAACACTTAAATATAAAAATATTAGATGAGTCTCAAGCAAGAGCTAGCAAGTTTATTACAGGTTCCTGACGAGACCCCTGGCACTAGCATACAGATTTTATGTGTGAACACAGATAATTTCAGTCTTGCTCCAAAAAGCAAAAAAAAATAAAAAATAAAAATAAAAATAAATGCATTATTACTGCCTAGTACTGAACAAGTTGCAAGACAATGAGCACATCACAACCATCACAGGACAGTAAAACCAGACAGACTTCATTTTCCAGTTTTTTTTTTCTTACACTGGAGAGAAAAGCAGCTTAACATCAGGCATATTAAGAGCCAAAATGAGCTGGTTTGCTTAAATGCAACATACAAAACCATCGGCTGTACTTCCTGAGGTGGGAACACCAAAAGCAGCCAAGTCACACAAGATTTTCAAGTCTGACTTAGGGGGAAGGGGAGCAGGAGAGAAAATAAAAAAAAAGGGGGAAAGGAAAAAAAAATAGAAAAAGGAAAAGAAAAAAAGAGGGGTGGAAGAAAAACTATACTTCACCTCTGAAAGCAAAGGAGAGGCAGAAAGGCAGGCTTCTCATATACAAAAAGGATCACACAGCACCTCCAGGTTTTACAAGACAGCTACAACCTTTAAAAATGAGATCTCTTTTTCCTTCTCCACAGACACACGCTTACAAACCCACTGGGAGAGAAAGCCTAATTCTGAAACACATGGAAATAGGCACGCAAACAGCACCTATGCTGTAGCAAGTGTCAAGTGTGTCAAACTAAAAGCCATAGAGATCTTACCAGTCCGCACAAAGAGCAACAGGCAAAGCTACCTTGTACCATTGAATTTACATGTCATGGATTGTAAAAGTGACCTTCAGCCTCCCTGTCCACTCAAATTCTTCTTTAAACATTTGGAAAAAGACACAGCTATCCTGGTTATTTCAATTAAGTCATCCATCTACCACAGACAGACGGACTAAATATTGCCAGTGACCTATCCATGTTTTAAATCAATGGCATAACAGTTTGTCACCACCTCACCAAGAGGCCTTTCCCAGTCAGTGCATAAGGATAGTGACATAGAAAACAAATTCATTCTCTTTCAGATATCTACAAGGGTTATGCCCACCTCAGAGAAATTATAACAACCTCTTGCCTTCTTCAATCTCCCCTTTCTATTTGGGGTTTGCATTAATTACAGGCCAGAGAGCAGATGAGCATTAGCCCACTCTCAGTTGCACAATGAATGGTCTCAACTACTCTGACCTAGACAGACTTCACTGACCAGAAGAAAACCTCTCACACAGAGCAAACACTGGTGCAATGAAAGCTGAAATCTGTCATACCATCTCGTTTCCCATTCCCCCCACACAACACATTTTATTTTTAGGTTATAACATCTCACGCAGGAGGGAAAGAAAGGATGGGCACAGGCACAATCGCTGAAAACAAACTTTAAAACGCCAAACATTCCATTTCACATTTAGTTACATCAGCTACATCTTCAAATCACATTCAGCATTCCTGGAGTCACAGTAGCAAGATTTACATTGTCACACTGATGTCACCTTCACGTGTGATTTCCCCATAGTCACAAGCCACTCACAGAGCCTCTCACCATCCTCATGAACTAGATCAAGTGCTGCTTTTTTGCCTCTTGCTTAATAGGGTGTCACAATTTAACCCCAGCTGGCAGCTAAACCTCGCACAACCACTCACTCACTCTCCCTACGTTGAGATGGGGGAGAGAATCAGAAAAGTAGAAGTGAGAAAACTTGTGGGTTGAGTTTAAGACAGTTTAATAGGGAAAGCAAAAGCCATATATGCATGAAAAGTACATGTAAGGAATTCATGTACTCTTTCCCATGTTCAGGAAGGCATTCAGCCATCTCCAGTACAGTAGGGCTCCATTGTGCGTACCTGTTACTTGGGAAGACAAATGCCATCTCTACAAACTTCACACACACACACGCTTCTTCTTCCCACAGCTTTATATGCTAAGCATGACACCATAATGCGTGGAATATCCCTTTGGTCAGTTGAGGTCATTGTTCCAGCTGTGTCCCTCCCAACTCCTTGTGCACCCAGAAATGCAAGCAAAGCCTGACACACTGAAGCTCTACCACAGGTTCCTTCTTCCCCTTTCACAGTGAGGCTTTTTGGTTTGTTGGTTTTGGTTTGGTCTGGTCTGTTTTTTTAAACTTATCCAGCACATCTCACCAGCCTCTCATACTCAATTAAAGTCTGAGATTAAGAGCAGCTGAACTGAGACAGCACATCTGCTATTACACTAGCATTGTCTTACGTGATCCTTTTTGCTAATTCTGTTGGTGCCACAGCTATCAATGAGAAGAAGGAGGAAGCTGGAAGGCAGCTCTGTTCACCAGAGCAGCATGATACAGATAATGGCACAGTAATTCAATGCATACTTGCCCCATGGGAGTATTGAATTCCATGGCTGGGTCTGCAGAGGAGCTCGGTGACCCAGCTGAGCTGTAGCCTGTTCCTAAGTCTCACAAATCGTGACTGTTTCTTACGTCTCTGAAGGCCAAGCAAGCAGAGGCCCTGTGATCTGTGTGCTGGAAGCGGTTTAATCCCTCGTGGCTGTAAAACACAGAAGTTCAGCAGCAACCCCTCTGACAATATGCCATGTTCAGAGGAGCCACAGTCCTCAAACTCCCAGCAAGGCTCTACCGTCATCTTCCATACACACCAAATTCAGCAGAAGCTTTTTTCTCCTGCGAAGTTCTTTTCTTCTTTTGTTGCAACGGCCAGAAAAGACACCTGCATATATATGCACTGAAGGAAAGGAATTCAGGATGGATTTGCACTTGACTAATTCACTACAAGTAAAAACCAAAGTTACAAAGTGACACCTGGGTCTTTAATTAGCCTACAAAGCAGTGTATGCGTGGCTGATCAGCAACAGTTATCCTGTGCTGAAAATCAATACATCCCTAATCTGATACAAATAATATCTCAGTAACAATGCTTTTTAAGTGGTCTGAACACACACATTGACAAGCAGCAGATAACTTGCTAGGGGTCAGGGAGGAGTTGAGGGGTCACTGGAGGGTGGCACAAAGTGTCCATAAAGTAATTCAAGTTTCACAGCAACAAAGTACAGCAGAAATTTGTTTCTCATACTTAAAAGTTTTCTACCTTCTGTCTTGGCCTAAAAGCCACCAACTTGGAACATGAATTTTCTGGACCACGGCCCTCTCAGGCTAGGGTAATTGCTTTTTAATCTTGCTTCTTCTGTGCATTAAAAAAAGCATCTGTGCATTGCTGCAAAATCCCTCCTATGCAGTTAAAAAAAATGGTAAAAACGGTTACCTCCTAGGCTTCAATGAAACTACGATCAGTATTCATTTAGAAATTCCTTACACAAGAGATACACTTTCAGAGTTTGCTTTTGAGAGCACTTTGTTTGCTAAGCTTCTGCCTTCAAGGCAGAGCAAAGCCTTGTAGGATAAGCAAACCTGGGTGGGGACCACAAAAGCAACGAAGATGCACTTCGTGGCTCCCGCACAGCTATTCAGCACCTCTCAAAGCCTCCGCTATTCCACAGCAGCCTGATAATTACTACCAATGCAATTAACAGATACATACTTTGAGTTCAAATACATATTCTGACTTAGCTTTTACACTTCCAAACAGGAGCCACAAAACTAAAGATCCTTCTACTGCACAAACTGAAGGCACAGGGCTGGGGAAGGCACAGCCGTGGGGCTGACAGACACAGGGCAGCACTTCGGGATGGAGGAACCACTGTGCCACCCTCTCGACACCACCAACATTACTTTGAAAGCCTCAGGCACCAAAGCCAGAAGTACTGCCAGCCTTGTTTTGACCTGCATGAGCAACTCACTCTTCCCGATGTCTCATCTGTTAGTCCTCATCATCTCTCCATTTTCACTATGCAACCTCAATGCTTTTACACTTTGAAGAGTTTCACTGTGGGTTTAGGAATTTAGCTCTTGCTGAAATACTTTCTCCTCTGGCAGTTTCTGTGGTAAACTTCAATACCGCACCCAGTTACCGAACTGTGGTTTTTGAAAGACAAGTTCCCTGAAGAAACCAAAGTACTGCATTGGAGAGAGAGGAAGGAATTCCCTGTTCTGGTCTATTCCTGTTAAAAATACTAATAGCCTGAAAAAAAATCAGCCTGAAAAAAAAGCAGCCTGAAAATTGCATTTGCGCAGAGGCGAGGGATTTAAAATCTCTTCTAAACAGGTCTGTCAGCAAGGAAAACATTATCAGCTTTTGTATCACTTCCCTTTTTGAGAGGCCATCTCCTATAATGCACGTGTTACTCAAGTTTTCCATTAGTTTTATAAATGCCAAACAGCCTCTTCCAGTTTTAACAGTTAATCAAATTATTTATGAGAGGTGCAAACCCACTAAATTGTCAGGAAAGAGAAAACCGGAGCTCCAGCAATGTATCTGCAAATTTGGCCAGAACAAAACAGCATGTTTTCTCTTAAAAATCACGGAAAAGATGGAGGAAACTTGAACTACATCCTTGGTAGAAAGGATCTTCCCCTATACGAACAGAAGGCCACACGACACCTTGTTCAAAAGGCAGAACAGTAATATAACACCAAAAAGAGCACTGGTACCATAATTAATTAATTAATTAATTAAATTAATCACGACATTAAACAAAATTATCTGAAAATGGCTGTTCCCGTCCATTCCTGTTGCACAGCCCACCATGATATTAACTCACCAGTTCTGCTTTACAGGATTTGGTTTTGGAGTTGCTTGCTCTCGGTTCTCAATTCAAGAAAAGAAAAAAAATTATGTGGCAGCAGCACCAAGGTCCTTAGATCTATCAGGAGTACAACATTTTCCACTTCTCAGCAAAAGAATACTGCAGATTTGCCTCGGATCTGACAAAAGCATGTTTTTTGCATCTACTTCCCCCCAGCCACAGGCCCCAAAACTAGACACACCTCAGGGTCAGGAGAAGAAATCTGTTCCACCCTTCTAAAAGTCATCTGCAAAGTCTTGGTGCTTGCTAAGTTTCCCTTGCCAGTTTCCCCTGATTGCTCGAATGGGATCATCCCCTCCGCGGGGAGGGAGGAGAGGCAGCCCTGCACAACCAGGAATTGCAGCCATCTCTCCCTCCCCTGCCCTGCCGTGCTCTGCCCTCGAGGGACGCTTACCCTTGACTCCAGCCTTACACATACATTTGCTGGGAAAAACAGATCTTGAAACTAAAAACTGTCATCCTGGTCGAGCTTCTGGATGTAAACATGTAGGCTGATCTCTCGCAGAGCAAGCATGGCACAAATGGCACATATGACCTGGGCGGGAACATAACTGGGATGCCTTCAGTGGTCAAGTTTTATTCTGGTTTATCGCACACAGCTTGGTGAAAATCCGAACATGCACACTTGCAAGAAGCACGATGAGGATCCTCCCTCCTTGCAGCTCTACACACTGCTTTTCGGTTGTTAAAAGAGGGGGCAGTAATCGTGGCAAAGCATCCTCCCATGCTCCCCACAACTCCGCTTGGAGGGGTGTTCGCTGAACAGCCTGACTGGGGGAAGGCTGAGAAACAACCTGAATGGCACAACAGAATTACTGTAATAAGCTTAACTGCTGAGCTGGTACCTGCAAACGGGATATCTTAAGTCCCAAAAGCATGAGCAGATTCTGCTCTCATCAGATATAGCCATGGGTCTTTCTATACAGGATTAAAGATGGATTGACACACATGGCAAAAGCAGTTTCACTAAGGAAAAAAGGAAACATTCTCTATGAATAATACACAAGAAAAGCAACACATACCCTAAATTTCTTATGCTGACCTTACCAACTCAGGCTTACTTTCCTGCTTTAACACCCATTCAAAACAACAGCCCACACTTTACACTTGATCATCTATGGCTTATTACCAGTTGTTACAAACAATCTACAACATTTTCAACCCCTCCCTTAAATTTCTGGGGAGTTAATTGCATGTGAGCACGAAAAGAGAATCTGAGCTTGGCAATGCACTTGCCAGAACAATATTCCTACATTTGAGTATATAAACAACACACACACACCTGGTGACTGATCCAGCAAAGGCAGCTGTTGATAACTATCAAGCTCTCATTCCCTTCTCACCTTATCAGAAGCCCCAAACACAAGGTCCCCATCAGCAAGGCAGGAGTCAGTGGTACCTATACCAGGTGTTCCAGTGGGGACCATGACTAACCCTTTCTGAGCAAGAGTCAAGGCACTCTCCTTCCACAGCAGCAGATGCAACTCTGTGACTGGGCAGTGGGTTTCAATTTCCCCCATGCACTCAGCTGGGGCTCCCTCACAACCCACTGCTGTTCCTCCTCTTTGTAATGACAGGCAGTTGGAGAAATCAGGTTTGTGTTTGCTTCCCCATTCCCCTTAGGTGAACAGCCACCTCTCAAGGATATCTATGAGCCCAGGGGGAAGGTGGTGGCAGCACAGGTCTCACAGGACACGGCAGGGGCTTGAAAAGGTGTGAATGGACACGAGGAGGAGGAAGACATGGAGAAATGGCAAGAAGACCAGCAGTCCAGGAAGGCCAGAAGGATACTCTTAACAAGTGATTTGAAGGTATATGATTGTAGCCGCATTCCTGAGCCTTGTACAAACCTCTACCCACTTTGACGACAGAAACTACAACTGGTAGATTTAACTTGGGAATACTTGCAAAGTCATGCTGAGAATACTTTCATTAAAAGCTGTGCTTAAAAACAAACTTTCCTCTTCCTCCCTGCAGTTAACTTTTTAACACTTGTCTAAGCCACTGGAGGAACAGTGCTGCCCTCACCCTGTGAACGTAAATCATAGCAATAAAAGTGCCAATTAAAAAAAGGGAAGGTACTTTGTTTAAGACAATCCAACATGCCCTGTACAAAACAATCTGTCTTTTAAGGGCCTGACTTGAGATCCTAGTTTAAAAATAAGAACAGCACAAATAAAATACGTAGGTTATTATTAAGCATACAGCCAAGTCACTTTATATAAATGACCACAGAATAATTCACCCCTGCTTTATAAAAAAGGAAATGTTTTTAAAGCAGTCCTTGAAAGGACACAAATCCTCAGATTCAGAAGAGACTAGTACTGCCTCCAGAGAACCCAATATAGAGATCACTCCTCTTTATTTTAATTTTCCACACATTTTCAAAGCTATAAATACAGAAACATCAACATTATCCACTCTTCAAATACTTAGTCATAGAATCATAGTATAGTTTGGGTTGGAAAGGACCTTCTAAGGTCCTTTCATGTAGTCCAACCCACCTGCAAAGATTCAACTAGATAAGGTTGCCCAGAACCACGTCCAGTTTGGCCTCAAATGTCTCCAGGGATGGCACATCCACCACCTCTCTGGGCAACCTGTGCCAGCATTTCACCACCCTACTTCAGACATTTCACTTTGAAGTGTCTGTGGAATTAAGATGATAACTTCTTTCTACTAGGTGAAGTTTATGTTGCCTCTTTTATCAACTGTTAGCAACATTAAGAGCAAAGACAAAAGAATGCAAGAACTAAACCTGGCACACATTCGTACCCGCTTCAGACCCACAATTGCCTCTCATGGTGTTTTCTTAAAAAAAAGGGGGGGGGGGGTGGGAAACAACAACAACCACAACTCAAAACCACATCAGTCATAAAGAAAGTTTGTTGATTGAGTCAACACAGTCATTGCAGATGTTATTACACCTCAGTGGTGCAGAGATTGCCATTGCTATTTTGCATGACAGACCTGGAAGAAAAGTCAGTTACTACAGCACTAGTGAGAGCAGACAATGTGGGCATGATCCCACGTGCTGACATTCAGTGTGTTGCTATTTCTCTCTTGATAAGGTCCTACTTTGCTAGGTAAACCACAACACACTTCTCCAAAACCTGCTGGGACACTCTTTATCACTGGCAACTGAGGAGGCGAAGAGAAGGGGGAGAGGAAAAAAAAAACAACCAACCAAACCAACAAACAACCAGCTCCATGACAACCATGAATCAATTCAGCTCAGAAAGCTCACTTTTAATGGACACACCTGAACCTTTGGGAATTGAACCTGCAGCCTTTCAACCTAAAAGAAGAGATTTAGTGATAGGGATCACAGCCTACAACCCCAAGTCATTCATATCTCACCTAGGTCATTGAGTGGGAAGCCTCTGCCTGCCACAAGCCACCCTGCCACCACCAGCCCAGAATAATGCACCAAAGAAAACTAGACTCCCTCACTGTAGAAAATTCAAGCAGTTCATCTTCAGTGAACATCTGGACTTGATCCACATGCTGAAAACATCAAAAAGATTTTCACTGCTGCTTAAATGAAAACTCATAATATATCAGCTAGGATCCTTTAGAAACTAGCATGCCATCCTTATTAGCATTTGCATGCACATTAAACACCCTGCAATTAGTCAAAGTCTTAATGATAACATGAACTTACAAAACAGATAGGACTGAACTGTGTGCCCCATCTATGCCTGAGTAACCAAGACTGTGAGGTACAGTTACTTTTTCTGTTGTTCAAAAAGGGGTAAGGTGCATTTATTGGATTGTTCGGTTATATATTCAGCTACTTTGAAATTACTTCACCCTGTAAGGTCCAACTATGCACAACACAGCTGGAAACACAAGACAATTACAAGCAGTAGCATCTTACCTACAAAAGATATATAGGCTTCACCTTGACACAGGTCACAGGAAAAATTAATCCTTATCACACAGTATAAAAATTGTCTTCACAAACCTATTTGTGCTTTATTCAGATATAGTTTATTAATTATAATTATTAAGCAGTCTAAAACTAGATTTAATTTTCTGAAATGAGGTAAACAAACTCAAATATCACTTGGATTTTCATAATTATCAAGCTGTTCTGGGCTTTTTAATTTGCTATGATGAATTTCGCACATGCTGAGAGACCTGACTTTGCAATCTTCACCTTGAAAAAGCTGGAGCTTCAGCATCCCCCCAGCTGCATGTAACAGAAACACATTAACAACCAACCCCATTCTCAACGTGTGCTGAAAAGCGCAACTAGACAGAGGCAGGCAAAGCACTATCTATCTGCTTTGCAATTTTGCAAAGCTTATAGCAGAAGGGCCAAACACTGGCTGGGTTATTATCCAGTCTGCAAATAAACACAAGTAATTAATTTAGTAGCATGGCACTGCATCTTGCAGGCTGAATTTCAACACATAGCTATTACACTGGAACCACTTGAAGGAATAGAGCGATTCCTTACGATTTCTACTGTATAGTCTGCTTTCAGGCTACAGCTATGAAAAGAACAGAAAGGAAGTCCTGAACATGGAAACAAGATTCCCAGATCATTAATGAATAAAATACAAAACCATTTATAAAGGCAATAAACATTTTTGTAGAGTGAACAACTATTTAAAATATTTGCTCATATCCAGCTATGAATGGACAGTATTAAAGCAGTATTACCAGTGTGAGAGGGATTACAAAGTTAACGCGAACAATTCATTTTTAACCTCTTAAGTGCTTTGTGCGATATTAGCAAAGAAGTCTTCCAATGGGAATAATGATAACAGGATTTTAAAGATTGGCAGGCACTCAATAAAATGGCTAAAGAAAGTTCCCTGTAGGCAGTTATAAAATGACTGTCAATTCACTTGTGCCATGATGAAATGTGCGTTAAGCAGCACCATTCAGAAGTCAAGATCTTCAAGGAGTAACTGGTAGTCCATTGAGAATGTCAGCTCAGTTGGACAGACACAGAGAAGAAAACAACTAATGGCCTTTTCTACTGTATGGTGCACCTGTATCTTACTATCTCTATCTCATGTTCTTTCCTCTTCTCCACTCTCATTCCACCATAGCACTGAGAAACACTGAATAAAGCTTGCAGGATGGACTCTCTACAGACAAGCTAAGAACCCCTCTTCCCAAAGACCACATGAGAATCTTACAGCAATAGATCTTTTTCCCTGGAGATTTTCAACACCTCACATACATTTGAAGCTAGTCTTGCTCTGAACAGGAGGTAACAAACTTTTCTGTGATTGTCATCTCTACAGATATTCTTGTAGCCATTTATACTTAACTGAACTCTCAGCTGAACTCTGGCATTGCCTCTCAAAAACATTATAGATGCTTGGAAGGTAAGACACGTGGCTGTATGGGTCTGTGTCATCCGAGCACAGGTACTTGTTTTCTTGCAAACATTCACAAAGAAACTGAACAGCGTATCAAAATGCAGTTAATACACTTAAATGTGTTTTGGGCCCTGTTTTGGCTTTTCAAATGTCCTTTGATGAACTATTTATTTACATTTTGAAAAGGAGAAAAACTGAAATAGGAAATTGCATATGCACAAAAGCAGTACCTGACAAGTCATTTTGTTAATTTGTGGCCAATTGCTCATTACTGCAAAATAAGGCTTTTGCACTATTTCAGGAAGAAACCCTAGCCCATTACTAAATACTGCTTTTGGCAAATGCAAACTTCTTCTAGCACAGTGAATCTCCATAAAAATCATGTTTCCATTAAATGCATACGCTGGCATCCCAAAAGTACTGGTGGAAACAGAACAAGATGTTCTCTCAAGGCATTTTGTTGGGACCTTCATCTGCTTTCATTCACCCTTTTTTGCCCATTCTTGTGTTGTTCACAGTGCTGCTTTGAACACCACCTACCCCCAACACTGCGCTTCTTCTCAGCACCCTGTCCCACAAATGACCAACTTCAGCATTCTACGAAGAACACATGTTCCTCTTCCTTCCTCCAAGTCTTGTTCACTTAACTATTAGACTAACACTGTATTCCCTAGACACTCAAAATCCACAGAACATTGTCACTTTATATTATTCACACACCCTCTGTAAGTGGCAAAGCTCACCCTGAGCTGCCCGTTGCCTGACCCACCTTCTGGCACTGGATTTCTACTCCCATATAAAGCAAGCGGACCTTGAGCCCTGATGCACCATCACTAGTCAAGCTGGCCAACAGCCCATGCACTGAAAGGTGGCCACCCTGAAGTTACTACATCAGTGAATAGTGAGCACACTCTGAGAATTGTATACAATTAGCATAGCCAAGCAGGTATTTTTGCAGCAACTGCCCTCAAGGCACTTTCAAGGTCTTTTTCATCATTGTAACAGCAGGAATAATTTTTAAGCCATCAAATACTCTTAAATTAACTTCCCTGACAAAGTTTTCCAGAGCAATATAATCTGACTACATGTAACTCTATGCAGAAGAGCAGGGACCCAAGGAAGACAAAGTACAGACTTCAGAGCAGAAGAGATGCTATAGCTCAATCTAGATGGAACTGTTTCATTACTATGTAGATTCAGAGCCATTCCTATGCAGTTATTGAAGTGATACCCAAGCCTTCCTAGCAAGCAAATATCTATTCTGTGCACAAATAGGGCTTTTATAGCTTGGCACAGTGCTCAACTGCAGAGTCAAACTTTCAATGCCTGGTAAATTTTTTACTTGAAAGTGGCAGGAGAGCTGATGCCAGAAGCCCATATGAAATGCAGCTTAGTGGCAGAAGGTCAAAGTGTGGTATCAAGAGATTTTATGAAAGTGTTTCAAGACAAACTTCTTAAAAGCATTATGCTATCTAGGGAGGCATAGATTTATACCACTAAGAAAGCCTAGTAAGAATCTTTATGACTCCTTCCAATAATGGGTAATATCTACCTTGTGCAGTAGGATCTCCTGTAGGTGCTGAGAGCTGTGTTTATCTAATCCTTGGTTCTTTTGCTTAAGTTATGAATGAATAAATAAAAACTGTTAATGCCAGAGCTTTTCAGCAGACTGTTTCCTAAAGAGAAAAAAACAAACAAACAAAAAAGAACAAACCAACAACAAACAAACAGACTTTCAGGGGCAAAGGGTAATATTTCATGCATTAAGGAAAAACACAGAAATCTGGCCTACAGACAACTAAAGAAAGCACAACAGAGTTTAAAGACCAACAGCTTAAACAATTACCCTTTCTCCATTAGTACCTAAAACTATGGCTACAGAAGGATAAATTTAATTTGAACAGAGAGGAAGGCTCCATAATCTACCATTTTTATAAAAATATTTAAAGCTAGTGTTAACAATGACCCTGAACACATGTCAAGCATGAAGACTTTCAACATACTGAATATTGCCAGCTGTCACCACACCATAATAAAACAAAAAAACAGATAGTAAAGCCCCACTGAAACCTAATCTGTCTGCTCAGGGTCTCTCCATGAATCTGCACAAATGCACTCTTAGATTAACCTACAAGAGCAAATTTGCAAATGCTTATACACTCTCCCATTAAAGTATTTCAATTGTCTGAATCTGCCATTTTAATAAATTCAAGTATAAGACTTTAAATTCAATTAGCAAAAATCTCAGTGCTCCCAACATAAAATTTGCAAGTGACATTTAATGGCATTCAACACACACAAAGCTAAGCTAATACACTAATGGACCAGCAATGAAAATTGTAAGACACTCTGAAAGGCAATATTCTTTTTTCAGTCAAGGAAATTAAAGGTGTAGGCTGCACTGGACAGGAAAAGATGACAGCTATTAAAAAGCCTTCTGAAACCAAGGCTGCAAAAGCACCACACAGCTATGGCTGCCCATAATTTGAGAGCAAAGAAGAAAAGCAGCTGTTCTATTCAGCAAGATCTCCTTCCAAAAGGCTAGGTTTTGGGGGTTATATACCTAAGGCTGTTTCAGTTCTTAAGATGGGAATTACAACCTCTTCTGCTGTTTTTACTCTGACCCCTCCTACCTCTTTTTCCGATGAAGGCTTAGGCAACACAGCCCCACTCACCACCATTCTGTAGTCCCACAACGATGCCCACAGAAGCACTAAGATTTCCAAGCCTTGAGTCCCAGATGGCTAAGGACACAACACTGGACCCCAAGAAGCCAGCCCAATGAGCAGACCTGAGGAATTCTGCTACTGTGCCTCCCCACTGCTCACCTGCACCTCACCAACTTGCCAAGAAAGCTGCAAGTTTTCACACAGCTATGCCTCCTGCATTAGAAAAACCCAAGATACTGGACTTCAGGGATCCCTTTAAGTCTTTTTTACATGTGGCAATACACTTCACCTTAATTCCATTTAAATAAAGCACGCTACCTCCAAAGAGCTTCAAAAACTCAGGGAGACAGAAGGCAGACCACACTGGGAAGTCTGAGAAAAAAACCTCTAGAGTGATGATTAAGCAGAGGGAGATATTTTTTTTTCAATTTGCTTAAATATAAACAAATTAGCAAAATCAAAACCTATGGTTAGTGAAGATGCTTTTGCAATAAAGATTTATGAGTGTTCTTCTTTGAATATGGATGTGCAATTGGATACCAGGGCAGCACTCCACAGACCGATGAAAGAAGCATCAACAGGACGTTCTGCTTCACACAAATCTTGTTCCTGTGATTTGGATGAGTGAACTATAAAGACCAGCAACAGAAATAACTACATTTTAAAAGCTGCATTTAAGAGAGTTGTTGTAGTCTCCTAAATTAGACTGATCTTTTTTTGATGCTCTTGGTTAAGAGCTTTAAGAACAACGCTCAGGTGGTAGTTTCACGGATCATGGATGTTTAAATATTCACTTATGTTAAGAACTATACAAAGCACAGGGTTTCCCTGTTAGTTACACCTAGTAGCTTATTAGGATATGTTCATTTTATCAACAAAAAACAAGAACAACTAACCTGCACCAAACACGGCCTCTGCTAAGTAGATTTTCAAAAGCATACAATATATTTGGGATGAAAGTGCCACAAGAAGCCAGTAGGTTTCACACTTTTTTCAGTTTGCTGCATTTCCCCCAGCCTTCTGGGGAGCAAACAGGGCGAGACAGGGAAAACTTAATAGTTAACTTGAATGATGGCCCACACTTTGAGAATACAAAATGTATTAAAAGACAGAGTTTCCAGTCCACAGCACAGGAGTCATGCAGTACATCAGCTTCTGCCCCTATCTGTGTGCTGGTGTCCTAGGTGCAAAAAAACCTCCAATAACACCAAATCCTTCAGAAAACCATATGCTGGGCTGGCCAACCATATGCTGGGCTGCATCAAAAGAAGCACGACCAGCAGGTTGCGGGAGGGGATTCTGCCCCTCTACTCCACTCCTGTGATACCCCACCTGTAGTGCTGTATCCAGCTCTGGGACCCCCAACATAAGAAGGACATGGACCTGCTTGAGTGAGTCCGGAGGAGGCCATGAAGATGCTCCAAGGGCTGGAGGACCTCTGCTATGGAGACAGGGCTGAGAGAGCTGGGCTTGTTCAGCCTGAAGACGAGAAGGCTCTGGAGACAAGACCTTACAGCAGCCTTCCCCAACTTCTAAGGGGGCCTTCACCTGGAGAGGGACTTTTTACAAGGGCCTGCAGGGATAGGACAAGGAGGAATGGCTCTGAACTGACAGAGGGGAGATTTAGATTAGATAACAGGCAGAAGTTCTTCCCTGTGAGGGTGGTGAGGCACTGGCCCAGAGAAGCTGTGGCTGCCCAATCCCTGGCAGCGTTCAAGGCCAGGTTGGAAGGGGAATTGAGCAACCTGGTCTAGTGGAAGGTGTCCCTGCCTGTGGCAGGGGAGTTGGAACTGGATGAGCTCTAAGGTCCCTTGCATTCCAAACCATTATATGATTCTATGAAAACACTGACAGTACACAGGAGCTCAGTTCATGAACCTCTGATTGCTAAAAAAAAAAAAAAAAACAAAAAAACAAAACCACCAGAAAAAACAAAACAAACAAAAAAAAAAATCAACCCACTAAACATACAACCCACCAAAAACCCACCTCTCAAAACAGACTTTTGAGCTTATTTTAAGCTCACCTCAACTTTGGAGCACTTCTTCCATGTTCCGTTGGCTTTGATGTGCTGCACTTGAATCACGACTGAAATAGCATTCAGGTGCTCTGCTCTATTTCAACAAAGAACACTTTGGATCTACCTCACTGTGAAGCTTTAAAAATCCTTCTTGCACAACATGCGTCTCTGTGAACCACACCACAAGAGAAGGATCTCGTGTCACGTTCAACAAAAATGGCCACGTACAATTCTCTTAGTTTGGGGTTGGGGGTTTTTTGACGGTGTTACACCACCTTCTTTTTAACTCCAAACAAGCTGGAGAACAAGGATCTGGATTATTTTTGTCTGAGCATTTTTTACAGGGTGCCCCGTTGCCCCAGTTAAAAAGCCTGTAATTCGTCAACCATTCCTTACAGCCAGACTGGAATTGCTATTAAATCTAAGTCCCAGGCCACCCATTTTTAGCACACCAATTAACCACCACTGAACAACGCAGAGCAGCAGCAACCAGAAGATGGGAAGCATTTTTAAGTTGTCATCACCCACAGCGTATCTGTTTTTCTTCCATATGTTCAGTTCAAGAGAACTCAATAATTATTTAATTAAAAGCAGCACCTATTCAAGCTTGACAGGTGTTGAGAGAAGCAATAGTACACATGGAGAACAGGTCTGTAGAAGGTGCTATTAACAACCCACTGCCTTTTAAGGATACCGTTAACTCTGAGTAGTCAAGTAGTATTCATTAATACCTCCAAGTCTAGAAAATGATCCGCATACTTTGATTTATTTAATTTAGAAGTGTCACAAGTTTTCATTAAGAGGTAATGAAACATGTGGAGGCATGTCGCCTCTGGGTTGATATGTGAAAGACAAAAGAGTGAGAAATTATTTGGGAATCACAGTTTGTTGCACAAATCAAACACAGTTTAAATGCATCTGAGCTAAATTTAATTCTGCTCCACATACACAAACCCTGAAAAACAAGGCAATCTCTCTGGATTTAAAGGAGTTTTATTACCTTTGTTGTAAAGGTAGACTTTATCTTTTGTCTCCCATCATCCAGGGTTCAGTTTCTAAACTCTGAGCAACTTCACAAAGCTAAAGCAATTCCAATGCCCATCAAAATAATACATAAAATAAAACAGAAGCACACATTACTCCAGTGCAATATCCACTCCCCAAACAAACACAGACCAACCCAAACCCACCAAGATCAACAGTACAGCTTCCACTGACTTCAACTGTCAGGCATCACAGGCAGCTGTATTCTATGCTGGTTTGCAAATGGCCATGAAAGTCAACAGAAATCACATTCATCCATGCAGACATGAAGTGGCAGAATGGAGTCTGAAGGAACTGCTACAAAACCTGTCATCACATTACAATGTGTTGATACTACCATCAGCGCAAGTGGCACAAGAACGTTCTTGGACATCCCATTTCCATCTCTGCTAAGAAAGGTTCCCTCCATCAGGAAGGCTCATCAGCATGATGTCAACATGGCAGAGCTCCCATTTTTACAAATAATATTCTCCTCTCTCTCTCCATCCTTGCCTCATGTATTTACAGCGCCTTCAGGCACCAAGGCCTTCTTTAATGAGGTTTTAACACAAGACAGAATAAATTAGAAACCTTGATCAAAACAGGGCCTCCAGCAGGAACACAGTAAAAAGATCCAAGGAAAAAACTCCCAAGTAATGCAGTGCATCAATCAGCAAGCAATTTCACAATCAGCAAGCAGCTTCACAAACAGGGAGCACACCTGCCTGGCAGGTTGCCACTGATGGTGAGGCCCCTTCTCACCTTCCATTCTGACTTCCAGCCTCTTCACCCCCAAGATACTCGAGCTGCGGTCACCCAGCAAGCCTCAAACCCAGGGAGGTGGTGCAGCCCTAATGCCACCACTACAGCCCTTTGAAGTCATCAGATAGGAAAGATCTCCTCGCTCCCTGTGGACTTCTCCAGCTTCTTTTGGAGTGGGAAGCAGACTACCTTCGCACCTCAGAGAACTGAGGGTACCAGGCAGCCCCTGAGCTGAGCGGACCGGGTTCCGGCCCACAGTCCCACCTAAGCTGAGAAGACCACATGCCCCCCGGGAACCTCTGTGGCTGAGGGGACTGGACCCTCCACTCAGACACCCTGAGAAGGAAGGGTACAGACCTGACCAGGCATCACAGCTGACGGGACCAGTGCTTCAGGGGGAGCAAGGAAGCTGAAGTCTCCTCAGTTCCAGTCCCACCAGCTAAGGCAGCTGTAGCCCTCTCAGCCTCCGGGGCCCGGGAGGTCTCTGGTGGGGGAGCTGCAGTCCCCTCAGCGCTAAGGGGCTGAGATACCCCCGAGTGGAGGAGACCGCGCTTCCCTCAGGGCCCCCGGGCGGAGGGGACCCGAGCTCCCCGGAAGGGAGACCCCTGGGGCTGAGGGGGCCTGGCCACCCTCGGGGGATCCTCCGGGGTGCGGAGGCCTCCGCCACGCTGAGCTGCCAGGTACTCCCGAACCGCTGTCCGGCCTCGCCGCTACACGGCCCCGCCTCGGGCGGCCGCGGCCTCTTCCCCGCTGTCACCCGCTGCCCCATCCTGCCGCCACCCCCGGGCCTGTGTCCGACTTCCCCGCCCGGCCGCACGCTCAGGCGGCGGCGCGGGTGGCTGCTCACCGTGCGGCGCAGAAGCCCCGCGGCGGAGCTGCTCGGGTGGAGCCGGCACGGCTCCGAGCGGGCGGATCCCCCGGGCGGCGGCGGCTGCCCCGTGTCCCGTGCGGCGGCGGCGGCGGGCGGGGCGGGCTGCACCGCGCGTCACGTGACCGCCGTGTCATCCCGCGGCGCCATCTTGTGCGCGGTAGGGGGGTGTGTTGTCACGGGCTGGGGCTGCCCGCAAGCGTCTGTGCACCGTGGTTATCCGCCAGCACACTGCGCCTTATCGCCCGGGATATGGGCCGGGACGCTCGTCGCTGTCAGAGCTATTGGTTTTCCGTATAGCGTCGTGCCTAGAAGCTTTCTGCAGGCATGTAACCGAATAATAAACCCCAAAGCAGCCGGCACCAGCACCTTGCTGCGAGCAGACAAGGGGTGAAAAGTTCTCATGCTCAATCTGGCTGGCATCCTGACGGAGCTGGGCCAGGCGTGGCCTTGTCCACCAGGAGGTGAGGTTGTGCTTCGTGCTGGCGTGAACGGAGGTGGCAGTCAGGAGGGGTTTGGTCTCCCAAGTAGTAAGTGATAGGACAAGAGGAAATGGCCTCAGGATGCACCGGGGGAGGTTTAGATGAGGTATTAGGAGCAATTTCTTCACCGAAAGGGTGATCAGGTATTGGAACAGGCTGCCTAGGGCGGTGGTTCAATCACACTCAAAAACTGTGTAGATGAGGCCCTTATGACATGGTTTAGTGGTGGACTTGATCTTACAGGTCTTTTCCAACCTGGCCGATTCTGTGATTACCCTTCTGCAGGGAAAATGTGATGCAGAGCTGGAGTGCATGCGTCCTGCCCTGAGAGCCTGAAGACCAGAGGGTGCAGTGTTGGCACAAACTTGGGCATCTGCTTTTATTTCACTATCCAGGAGCTGTTCTTGGGTATTGGTCTTCACCTTCTTTGTTGTAACATCAAGAGCTCTGGAGACGTGACAAGTCAGCTGTTATTAATAAAATCTTAGTTGAAACAGAATAAGAGAACAATTCAGCTTGGAAGCAACCTGTGGACATCATCTTCTCAAGTTAGAAAGATTGTAAAATTTAGTATCATGAATACTATTGCCTCACACCCTATTTCAAACCTCACATTTCACAAACTCTGCCTTGTTAATATGAGAACATTGGGGGTTTTCCATACAAAAAGGTCAAAAGCATTTCGTGGTGCCCACAGTGGCTGTGGGTACCTGTGGCACTGAGTCTGGTTTCCTGTGGGTCTGTTCCCCAGCGTGGGAAGATCTGCAAGGTCTGATTAAAGCTGTTCCCACATTTCAGGCATTCATTATCTCTCCAGGGTGGTTGCTAGCCAGCAGATCAGGGAGATAGCAGAGCTGCACCGCATCCAGCTACCCCTCTCCCACACAGTAGGAGGATGAAAACACACAGGGGAGGGACTGGGTGTGCCAGTATGTCATAGCAACATCGAGCTAGAGACAGTTTTTGCCATGTAAACATATCAAAATCTTAAAAAAACAAAAAAAACTCATGACTTACCCTAGTCAATCACTGATTGCAAATATTGCCCAAACGAAGACAAAATTAAGCTTGGATAAACAGTAATTCATGCACTGGAACAAGTGAAACACAAAGGTGTCCTGATCCTCTATAAAGAAATACCAAATAATGCAGTTTCTTAAAATGTAGTTTAGCCCTTCAGAGGAAAAATGCCCCATGTAATAAAACTCAAGTTTAGAATCAGTGTGAAAGCTGCATTTTGAGATCCACCATGACCAGCAACTCTTTACACTTTTTCATTACTGATGATGAAGAGGGAATGAGTTTCATTTGACCTCAGGATACAGGCAACAGCTTTCACATGTGCAAACCGCTTAGTGCTTAGGAGGGAAAATAAGGATGGAAGAGGATGGCAAGGAAAAGGGTGCTGGGGAAATCCAGCACAATATTTCACTAGACTTTTCTCCCAGGCAGCTAATCTTCAATCTGTTGTTTCTTTTTCCAGCTAGTTGTCTGTGTGCAGCACTCATGGATCAAATATAAATGGGTCTTTTTCATCTGATGAGGAAACCAGAGTCTAAGTGTTGTATTGGCCACTATTTTACTACTCTTTGCTTGACATCTCCTCGAAGTCGTAGTGGAAATTGAAAATGTAGGTGCCATGTTGGGTCTTCTGGCACTGTTGAGCCAGTCATACAAGCAGAGAAGGTTTTCTCCAGGCAAATGGACAGGACCAGTGTCCTCCAGAGCTGAGCCAGAACTGCTTGATCTTCTTCCATAGTGCAAGAAAGCACCTTGTAAACTGTCTCAGCTAACAAAATGGTGCCTTAAACAAGGAGTTTTCAGAGCAGCCGAACCCCATGTGTATCACTGGCACAGCCTGGAAATGACTCTCCCCTCCTGCCTGCTTTGAGGCAGGTCCTTTCTTCTTCCTCGCTCTTGCTGCCTCGCTCTTTCATTTTGCCTTCATTTTTGGGGGGCAGGTTGTTGCTGAAGACAACCCAGGCATCAATGGCTTCAATTCTTTCATCTCAGGAGGTATTTATTTGTAAGCTTTACTCTATCTCGAACTGACCAAGCTTAACATCTTCTTACAAAAGCTTTGCAAGACTGGCTTGCATGAGTGTGGTTGTACCAAGAATGGTTTAGGAATATGGAACCGGGCCAGCTCACCACGCTCTCATTTCTCTTCAAAAAACAGGAAAGCTGATGGCAAAGACAGAAGGAACCTGTTGGAAACAGTGCCAACCTCTACCATTACAGCAGGCGCTGAGCATCCACCCAGCCATGCCAGAGATGAAAAGGCTTGTTGAGAGTGCTGATGCATCTTCTTTGGGGTAGTGGAACCTAGGGAGAACATGACAATCCTCATCATATGTACATTACATCTTTCTATTTGCTCCCATTGTGCGATGCTATCAACACAGGGACATTCCTAATAGGGGTTCCTGCTTTTTGGCAGGGCACTGTTTTCTCCCTATCGTGTCTTGCAACCTATTAATTCTATAACAGGATTAATGTTGCTGACACTTCCCCCAGGGTAATTGTATAATAAATTCCCCCTTTCTAGGGTTTTTTCCAATGGTATGGGCATTTTCCAGCAAATAATGTGAACTTGAAGGCTGTGCAAATTGATTCCCAGGGAGCCTGACCTCCCTTTTAGGAATGACAAGGGGCTGTCAAGAGGCTTAGCAATAGCTGTCCTGGGCTGCTGCAGGGGCTTAATCCTGCTGAGCCAGTCTTGTTCCTGCAGGGCTACAACCAGTGTCCAAGCACTGAGAGTGGGATAGATGCTGAGAGAGTGTGCCAGTACCAGATAGCATCGTTTTGGGGATCTCCTTGTGGGTCAGTGGTGCCCTTGCAGGAGCAGGAGGGGACGACCCAGTGCTCTACTCCACTGGGGGTTTCTTCTGATGGCACTCTGAGTAAATCGTTTAATCAAAATCAATGTACACATGAATGAATCAGCAGTAAAATGCTAATAGATCACAATGTTTAATAATCATGAGGCATTGATCAATAATAATTGATTTGTTTCAAGATATAATTTTGTTTAGATGTAATAGGCTTACTATTAGCACACTAATACTTTATTAATGAACTAATATTAAACTAACTTAAATGTCAATAACCTTCTTCATCCTACCACAGTCACTGTATGTACATCTTTCAGTACAGCAACAACCATTTACCTAGTAACTTCGTTTATGACATCACTTGATACCATATGGCATCATTTACTCACTGATGGTATTTATGACATCACATTAGGTGACATCATTTATGTAGGTTGCAGAATTTATGTAGGTTGCATCACTTACTTAGTGGCTTTAGGCATGATACTATTAAACGACAACATCATCTCAGTGCCATAGTGATATAATTTTTGTATCATTTTGACACCATATGACATCATTTATTCAGTGACTTTATGCTAATCCTGAAGTTAGATGGGGTTGCACTGACTGTGACACTTTCTAAAGCCTTAGAAATAGGATTGGCAGGAGTTGACATTACTCCAAATTTGTACAGTGCATCACAGTCCCACAGGGCTTTGTCCTTGTCTCCTGATGGTGGCAAGTGGTGTTAAGGACAACAGCAGCGGCAGCAGAGCGAAAAATAAGAATTAAGTGCATCATTAGTGGAGTCAAGCAAAAGGCACATTGCACTCACATGCCATAGTTTTAAGAAACTGCAGAGCAGAGCTCTTAACTGCAATATAAATGGCAAAAGAGACCAAAATATTGATTTCCAAAGGATGCAGTAGATTCCAATACAGCTATTTTATTATTCAAGCAAGAGATTAATGGTAAGGTGGCATCATCTTCTCAGATCAGCAATATTTTCCAGTGATCTGTTGCAGACAAACAGCATTATACATGCAAGATTGTAGTTTTCTCCTGTTTGTTTCAGATCGTCAGAAAAAAATAAGTAAACTAATTTATTTAACTGATCTGGTTTTAATGGCTGATTGCTCCTGATTAAAACAGTGTGTGTCTTTGAGGGAAAATGCATCAAAATTTGAAATAAAAACAGAAATGCTTAACAGAGGTAGGGCAATAGCAACCATGTCTCCATTTAAACAGAAGAAGAAAGAAAAATTAAAAAGAGAAATGAAAGACAGTAAACGAAGGAAGAAAAGACAGCTCAAAGGAGATAACAAGCCAACAGTTATCAAGAGAGGACCAGCTTGGCACAGGCTGTCATTGACTTGCCCAGGGCACCCCATGTGCAAGCGGAGTGTTCCAGCCATCCTGAGCCACTGCCTTCCCCAGGGTCTTGGGGACAGATGTGTCCTTGGGCTTTGGGATCAGAAATAGGAGAGCCCATGGCAACACCATGGGGTTTTGACACTTCAGTGGATCTGTATGGCTTTTCTTTAAGTGCCATGTTAGGCATTTCCCATCAGATAATGAAAGGGGTAGGTAGCAAAGGATCCTGTAAAAATGGCTGGGGAGTAAAAGCTACAGCACAGACTTGTAGCCACACAGATGCAGATGGGAGATGATGAGTAGCCATGGGGCTGGGAGTGGGACAGAGTTGATGGCACCATGTCTCCCACAGTAGATATTGCTGCTCCCAGCACTTTCAGCCAGCGACTTGCTTCTCGCCAGCATCCTGAGGGGACCGCCATGCACAGCACCCAACAACCACAGGCAGTTATACTCTTCCCTATTTCTATCACTGCTAATAGGGTTTGCTGCTCTTCTTAGGGAAAAAAAAGTTTTCTTTTCAGGCAGCAGCATATTTCCTGAGAACAGCAGTTCCCAGGCTTTTCATATCCCTCACCCACTTTTCACCATTACCCTTGGTTCCAATGCTCTGTGCTCCGTCCTCTTTCAAAGAGTAAGCACCTGGTCCTGACGAGGCTTGTCAAAACCCACAAGACTTCCCCACGCTGTGCATCACTCCTCACCACAACAGTTCCCAGTGCCAGTTTATGGAGCACATTGTTTTACCCATGCTTTTTGCCATGAGGATTTAAGTGTTGGCACTGGCATGCATTTTTCTACCCTTTTGCTGAGTCAAAAAGGAGGAGCACAGCTGATGGAGGGCACTGTGCTGCCTTCTCTGTTGTCAGAGGGTAGCAAGTGATACAGGGAGACAGATACAGAAGCATAATGACAGGAGCTCAACAAGGCCATTATCTCTGTTATCTTGCAGGCTGTGATAGTTTTGATGTGATCTGCCTTCAAACTCTTATTGAAACCACCTCACATGCTGCAGCCCTTGATTTTTCCCACAGGGCTAGTGCTGGTCATACAAAAAGCTTTTTTTTTCAGGGTAACCCTAACATATTTGCTAATATAATAAAACATTTATTTAACTGCAAATAAATAAACAACTGTAAAAGCAGATTTGAATTGTTGCTGTGCTGCATGTCTGCTTGCCCATTTCCTTTTAAAACCTGTGCTTATCCCTGAAAGGGTGAATTGTGTTTTTCCTCGCATATACACACTAGCAGGGCTCAGCTGAGACTGGACCAGAGCAGATCTGCTCTGAGCCAGCACCGCTGCATCCTCCTCCCTGCAGACAATGTTTGTGTGCTCAGGCAGGTCTGGCAGCACAGAGCTGTATAGCAGCCCCAGAGCTATAGATTACAGGATGGTTAAAACTCAGTAAGTTCAACCAGACTGTGGGCAGGACTTAGAAAAAAACCTTGCTCTGCAAAAGCAGCAGCACAAAGGTGGGATTTCCCAGGGGCAGTCACTGCAGTTGACTCGGGGAGCCCCAATTAGCTGCCAGCTTTCAAAACAGGAGATTAGCTTGTGATGTTCCTTGTATTCACTCTGCCAGCAGGTTTATGCTGAGAGCAGCATGCTAAAATTGTGGAGGAAATGGCTTTGCAAGTGCTCAAGGCTAATTTGCAGCACAGCAGAGGCTGGGAAGAGGCATATTTCTTGGGGCGAAGTGGTATAACAGTTGTGTTGAAGGAAGATGAATGGAGGCTGTTTCACAGATGCAGAAGTGCTGCTCCTTCCTGCCGTAGTCAATCAGAAATTTCCTGGATCCATCTGCTAGGAGTAGTTCCCTGGCCAGCACAGAGCTCTATACTTTCCAGCAAGTTCCGGAGATGGCCACCTCGAAACTAATGTCCCACAGTGGGGTCAGATGTGCCAGGCTAGAGATACCCTGGGGTGGTAAATATATAAATATATTGGTATTTTATATATTTATCAATATATAAAAGTAGAGAAATCTATAGAGTACCAGGTTCTCCGTGTGAGGATAAGCATCAAATGTTATTCCAGACTCAGTGCTAATACAGTTTTTACTGTAACAGCCTCTAGATACAATAATCTGATGCTGCCTTTAGGCAAGGGAGAAGCAAGGAAGAAAGGAAAGAAGCTGATGCTAAGGCTCTCATTTTAATAAATATTTTGGTAACTTGAAGATTTAAAACCAAAATCCAAGTGGAGCTAGCATGCATTACTTGAGCTAGAAAATAGTATAAACCATATAAAAGTCAGAATCATATAACTTCCTCACTACTGCCAAGAGTGGGAGAGAGTGTAACCCGTTTGGCATGGCTACAGAATTTTATTGGTGTAAAAAAAGATTTATGCTTCTGCTAAAGAAAGAAAAGGCAACTTTAAAGTGCATTTGTCCTATAGGTGGCTCAGGTATTACCATGGCTAAGACCTTTGTTGCTTGGGCTGCGAGTGCCTTTCAGAGGAGGTGATAGCAGAGGTTTTGCAGGAAGAACGCGGGAAGTAGAGCAGCTCCCATCAAATTCAACAGGAGTTTTGACCCGGAGCACCACTCAGACGTATCAGTCCTATTAGCAGTATTATTCACGGGTCACAGCGCAAGGGCTGAAGGTTTAATGTGTTGGTTCTGCAAATTGGACCAACATTGTGAAGAACATAAAAGAGGGCATTTTAACATTTAATACATCATAGAAATCATAGCAAAAAAATTTTGATCTTGATTTGGTATGAGACAGCTGCAACAAAATTACATCTGAAGCCCCTTGAGTTGGCCAGGGCATGGTCTTGCTCCTGAAAGGTACTGAACATCCAGGTAACCTGCAGCCAGCGAAGTGGCAAGCTGCACTGAGTTTTTGGATAAAAATGCAGATCATGGGGATGGCATCGCAAGAGGTTATCTAAAGCTCAGGTCAACATATCAGCCCTCTCCTAGAACAAGCTGTGAGTGGCTTAAATGCCACAGATTTAGCAGATTTGGAGCCAGAGACTGTCACATGGCTGTACCAAACACCATTACCAGTGTGTCAGCTTCGCTGTCAGACCTCTTTGTGATTGTTTTCTTTGCTGCACTCACTTTTACTGTGACAGTGCTGCCGTGACACACCCCAGTTGCACCTCTGTCCCTGGCCAGAATCAGTTATCTCCGCAGCAGTAATTTGATTTCTATGTTTCACCATCACTGGGTGTGCTTACCATACATGCACCCTTGGTGCAATAGGACATATTAGGCGTGATGAATAGCACCAGCAAATAGCTCATCCAGTGTCACCCACTGACACATGTCCCCCAGAGCTCAGCCTTGTACACCAAGTGTTGCAAATGTCCTTTGAAACCTGCTTAAACAGACAGCAGTAATAGCACAGGGCTTATAATAACAGTATTAAGATGAGTGCTAAAACATGGGGAAGCTGTTTTTAACTATGTAATGTATTTTTGATGCAGGAAGGATGTTTGATGTAAATGTTGTGAGAATAATTCATATTAGGTATGTACATGAATACAGATGTGACTTGGATGGCACCACAGGATGTTTAGAAATGGAAATAACATTACCCTAGTAGTAATTCAAGACTATTACAGGGAAACTTGGCGTCTTTAATCAGTAAGACTGCATTAGCATAACAAAGTTAATTGCAATAAAGTAAAAGATACTGATTAAAGAACATTTTTCTCCACCTAAGACCTGCTGCCTATTATATGCAAAAAATCAATAGGCCAAATCCTGCCTCTGATTTGCTGAACTCTTCCCCTTCTCTACAAGTCAAGGACAGAAAAGGTGAGTTTGTCTCCTGTAAGGCTGGCCCCCAAGCTGCGTATCTTTTCCTCAGTGTCACAGGGGAAGGAACAAAGGCTGCTCTGCTTCCTGCTCCTGCTGATGAAGCCTGATGAAGTGCAAGTGCACTGAGACCAGAGGCTAAAACGCTGGGTGAAAATGAACAGCTCTTCTGGCTACTGTGACAAAACTCTGTCTGGAGAAAATAGGAGGGCTTGGCCCTGCTGTTACAGTGTTATGCCCATTCCCAGGAATAGCCTAGGTTAATACCTGCATGACTTCTTTTACAGAGCTGTAGAAATACTGACATCTCATAGGGCAACAGCAACCAGCCACAAGGGCAAGGGAGGGAACAGCTCTGGGCCTGTAACTGAGACCAGGGACACTGTTGTCCCTGCTGACTTTCTCCATCACAAGCATACAATGCCACAAGCTTAAATTTGCAACAAGTTCTTCTTGAGCAGCTGTTACCACAGAGTATTCTTGATAAGGCATTTGGAAAAGTATCATTAGTGCTTATCCTCTGCAAAGATAGATTACTTTAGGCCAGATGCTGTAGTCAGGGCAGTGTTATTTATATCCCTGCAAAATATCCAGGCATCAAACAACTTGTTCATTCTAGATTATTCAAGATTTGGATCAGAATTATGCAAGAAAACATCTTTCATAGGATCAGTGTCACCGTAGTGCTGAACCTCTTGGGTTCCCTCCACTTGCAGCAGGAGCCACCTCCCATCTCATTTTGGATTGGGTGCTTCAGGCCCTGACTTATTTGGCATCAGCAAAGCCAAGGACACATCCCTTTCTGTTGGAAAACACTGTGTCTTTCCCCTTATATATGGTGCACTGGGTTTGTTCCCTTAGAAAGGCACTTCTCTGGATTATTTTAAAACCCACTGATCCTGAGAAGACAACAGCTCTTATTATCTCCATGCCCTGGAGGCTGTTTGGCAAGAAGTGTGGCTGAGAACAGCAAAAGGCTGTGAGTCAGAGAACCAAGTTCACCATTGCAAAGATTTCCTTCCAAACTAGGTACAAATAAAACTGCATCTATTTCTTGCCCAGGGTAGGAAACCTTGCTGGGAGCTCTACATACTATTTTTTAACTTTTGTTGCCACTTGAATTCTTTCTCAGACGTTGTCTGAAGTGGTCCCTGTATCCTTCTCCGTCTGATGCTCAGACCACAGCTGTGCTTCAAGGATGCAGCTCCCAAAGACATCTCAAGATAAATCTCTTTATTTAACTGTAATTTGTCCTGAAATTGTTGATTTGGGAAGATCATTGGCTTCACGCCTGGCTGGGTACTCCTGTGAGGTCTCTAGTCACAGTGCTCCCTCTCAGCTGACTCATCCAGTTCAGTCTTAGATGATCTCCTTGGAAAATGTGACCCAATATGGTAATCTTTCTTTTGGTGATGACCACACATTTCTCAGGGTTAGTCTGTTTTGCCTTCAGTTTGAGTACAAGGACTTCAGTACTGGCTCTGTCATCATGGGTCTAGTTATCCTCAGCTATTTCTGGGCTCTCCCACAAAACCTCCTATATAACCTTTAAAAAACAGATTAGAATAGGTCCCTTCCTCCTCCATTTGAAGACTAGAACTGTATAGGGGCATGGTGACAATCTCTGTGGAGAGCAGAGAACAAACAGAAGCAATTTTGCTGACTCGTAACATCTCCTTTTTATCACAAGAAATACCTCTTTTTGTTTGTTTGTTTCTAAATCATTTGAAAAGGGGTATTTAAAAAGGACTATTTATCTTCCGTGGGTGACACAAGGGCATCTAGTTCATATAGGAATAGACATATGGTGTCAGACCTGAAGTCCCATATGTCTCCATCAGCATGTAGGAGCACAAAACTGCTGCAATGAGACTTTCCTGGTGCCGTGCTCAGTGACACAGGGCTTCTCACAGGTTCTCTTTGTGTTTAACAGCCCATGATTATTTTGAGCTAAAAATAATGTGCTCTGAAATCTTGGAAGAATTAGCTGACTGACTTTCTCTGTCAGTTCAAAGTTATTCTCAGTAATGAATTAGCCTTTGTTCAGACCATACGTACTTTAACGGGCTCCTTGACTCTGCCTGCCTTGCTTATGGCTGCTTCAGAGGCGAGGTGCCTGAGTGCACTTGGGAGTCAAACGCATAGTGCTTTTGTCTGGGGAAAAAAAAATCTATCAATCAACACTGCCAAATTATCCAAGAGGATAATTGGATGCAAGAGGACATCTCCAACCCTGGCTGGCATAATCAAAGCTTTTGTAAAATGTGGTTTTTATGTGCAAAATGTGTAGAGGCTTAAAATCATAACATGATAGTTTCAAATGCAACCCTAATTTCTTATTATTAAATAAACAACTCAGAAGAAAATACTTGTTCGTTAGCAGGAAGGTTTATAGTGGCTACAGAAGCTACAAAAGGATATTCAGGCTGCCATCAGTAGCTTTGGTATGACCAGAAAAGCCTGGGTGGGATCTTTAAACACACAGGCAACCAGTAGTTTGTTCTGTGTCTTCTTAAATCAGTGTAAACATGCACTGGCTGAAGAACAGGTTGACTTTAAAAATTTTACACCAGGTAAAAAGCAGCTTTGCCTAAGTATAACCAACTGAATTTTACCTTATGAAAAGTTCAAAGGTAGTTTTGGCATTCAGGGGTGATGTAAGGATGGCACAAGTCACCATTTCGAATGAGCCTGCTTTGTAAACTTGCTCTGCAAAAACAGGCAACGTCTGTGTTGTAGTAAGACTGTCTGCGTCAACCTTAACATTTAGCTGGAATTTCTCAGGCCAAAATTACAGGGAAGATAAACCAGAGGTCTTATGAAAGGAACAAGCTGCAAACTTTTTGTGGAACAGGGAATATTTTACAGACTCAAGTGTCACCTTTTTTATTTTAATCTTATTCCAACCCCATGATTTCCCAAAAATAGACTCACTCACCAGGAATGTCATGTTCATCTTGATTCGGGTAATGATATTTATACTTTTACATGGGATGGGATTAATTTTCCTATCCTGTTAATGCAGCATGTGATTAGTACATATCTTTACTGCATACATAGATGTATATTTTCTGTATCAGAAAGGAAAGCAAGTGGCATTTTAAATTACTGAATGATAATTGTAGGTGTCTGCTTTTCATAAAGATTAAATAATTCTTTTCAATATGATAAATAGTTACAAGACTCCCTTTTACACTAAATCAGCTCAAAAGTGAATGTATCCAGCAGTCATGGGTTGTGGGTCTATTGAAGAATCTTTTCCACCCCTCAAAGGCATGTGTGTTAATGTAGTGAAAATGTGTAGCCTCATATTATGGAGTAAAGGTACTGAAACTTCCCAAATTATGGTTTTCGGTACTAACACCTTGTACAATTAATGCTACAGATCAGATCTAGCCAGATTTTAATAAGGCTTATTTCACATACACATCTAAAGAAGTGCAGTCAGTGCCTGAACAAAAGGGGATCATGACAAGCACTGAAGCAAAATTATTATCCTGGCATTTTAAGTAAAAGGTTTTACAAAATCAATATGCAGCCATGCACCATTGACATATCAAATGCAAAAGTGAATTCCAACATGGAAAATCTGCCAAAAAGAAAAGATTTTACCCTGACATGAGTGAAGCAAACACAGACATTCAATCAGGGTAAATGTCAGAAATCCAAAAGAAATAAGAACTCCCATTCTGCACAGGATTATTTCCTCAATCATAAAACCAGTGACTTAAAAAGGAGATCGTGATGCTTATGACACTCTGAAGCGTGACTTCAACCTTCCTGAATGGACCAGCTCATTGCCTTCAACAAAACGACAGCAGACCTCATAATCCCCCAAAGAAAGCAGGAAGAAAGATGCTTGAGTTTGACCATGTTATCAAGCAGCATCCCTCAATGTACAGCTTGTTTCTGTACAAGAGCATGCACAAAGATTTGTTTCCTCAACCATATCAATAACAACAAAGAAAAGCTTGTCTGGACTGCTATTTTTGCCTGGCATACATTCTGAGGAATTTGAGTCAGACCCTCTCCTGTTTCATTTCAAAATAAGCTTTTCCTTTCCTTACATGCCCGGTCCTTCATTCACAGGCTGCTTCAGGAGTTTCCCTGACCCTGCATAGGATGGAGACTGTCTTTTTGGGGACCTGTCCTAGTGCTGCTATCCACTCCTGGGGAAGGTGTATTACGCCCCATCCAACCTGAACTCCCTGGGTGTTGCATCCTCTTTTGCTGCCGAGGAAGGTTTGGCTCTGATCTCTCTGTAACCAAACATACTGCAAATACCCAGGAACCTGAAGAGGGGTAAAACATCCCAAACATTTTCTAGATGAATCCTTCCTTCCTTTCTTTCTCTCTCTTTCTCTCTTCCTTTCTCTCTCTCTTTCTTTCTCTTTCTCTCTTTTTTTCTCTTTCTTTTTTCACTCTTTCTTTTTCTTTCTTTCTTTTTCTCTTTCTTTCTTTCTCTCTCTCTCTCCTTTTCCTTCTTTCTTTCTTTTTCTTTCTCTTTCTTTCTTTCCGCCTTGCCTTGCCTTGCCTTGCCTTGCCTTGCCTTGCCTTGCCTTGCCTTGCCTTGCCCTGCCCTGCCTTGCCTTGCCTTGCCCTGCCTTGCCCTGCCCTGCCCTGCCTTGCCCTGCCCTGCCCTGCCTTGCCTTGCCCTGCCTTGCCCTGCCTTGCCCTGCCCTGCCCTGCCCTGCCTTGCCTTGCCCTGCCTTGCCTTGCCTTGCCTTGCCTTGCCTTGCCCTGCCTTGCCTTGCCCTGCCTTGCCCTGCCTTGCCTTGCTCTGCCTTGCCCTGCCTTGCCCTGCCCTGCCTTGCCCTGCCCTGCCTTGCCCTGCCCTGCCCTGCCTTGCCCTGCCCTGCCCTGCCCTGCCTTGCCTTGCCCTGCCTTGCCTTTCTTTTTTCTTCCTTCCTTCCTTCCTTCCTTCCTTCCTTCCTTCCTTCCTTCCTTCCTTCCTTCCTTCCTTCCTTTTTCTCTTTCTTTCTTTCTCTCTCCCTTTCTTTGCTTTTTCTTTCTTTCTTTCTCTTTCTTTCTTTCTTTCTTTTTTTTTCTTTCTCTTTCTTTCTTTCTTTCTTTCTTTCTTCTCTTTCTCTCTTTTTTCTTTCTTTTTTCTTTCTCTATTTCTTTCTCTCTCTTTCTTTCTCATTCTCTTTTTTCTCTCTTTTTTCTCTCTCTTCCTTCCCTTCCTTCCTTCCTCCCTCCCTCCCTTCCCTCCCTCCCTTCCTCCCTTTCCTCCCTCTCTCCCTCCCTTCCCTCCCTTCCTCCCTCCCTTCCTCCCTTCCTTCCTCTCTCCCTCCCTCCCCCCTTCCCTTCCTTCCTTTCCTCCCTCCCTCCCTCTCTCCCCTCCTCTCTCCCTCCCTCTCTCCCTCTATTTTTCTGGATTCTTCATACACATATAAAGAAAATAAGATGATTTTCACAGCTTTTCACTTTCAGCATGAGACTCAAAAGGCATTCCTGAAGCAGAACATGTTAGCACCATTTCTCTACCCTGACTCTCTCCTAGGCCCATGTCCCAAGCACTTCAACCCTGTATAAAGAAGAGTAAATTAATTTCCTTAATGAATTGTAAATCCAACCTGCAACACCCTTTTCCTTTATCCAAGCTAAAAGCATTACTGACATGAACTGATTTTGAGGGGCAAGCAGACAAAAGTTTTTAATTTGTTACAAGACTTCAATGGGGAAGTTAAGGATTTTCCAGACAAAAGACTAAGACCCAGTTAACTCCAGCTGAATAACTCTTCATTTTCCTTTTGTGCTGCAATTGCTAATGGTGCTAAAAGAAAGACCCCAATGACTGACATGCTGGTTCATTCCTGTTACTGAAATCTGTGCTCTGAAACGCAGCCAGGATCAGCTGAGCTGTGGGCAAAGCTGCAAAGCAAATCAGCATCTTTCCTCTGCAAAGCTCTGTTTGCCATCAACTCTGGTTTTGGGTGAAGCAAAACATTTCCAAAAGCACACATGGATTATACAGTTTGTTCACAGCCCATGCTGCCTGGAAAACATGAAAACAGCTAAATATGCAAGAGCTAAAACTAAACAAACTGTGAATGCAGAAAACTGATTTGCAATCAGTTTGAGTGTGAGATATATTGGCAGCTGGTATGGATTGCCCTTGCAACCATTATTGTGATGTACTTTTGACATGGCTGCAGACATGTCAGTAAAGGGATCTACGAGTTAATTCTTGATATTTGCTTCTCCTCTTGTGTCAGAGTATTGGCAAGTACAATAATGTCTGTAGCTTCCTAATGCCTCCCCATCTTTCAAATATAGATGAGAAGAAACGTAAGCTTCACAAAACAGGGCAGTGAAGAGCACACAGAGAAGAAAAGGGACCCAGCAGTGAGTTGTTATGTCCTGTAGAAATAAAAGAAAAAGTGATAAAGTTAACTAGTCTAGGTAAGAAAGAAGCTTCAACTGGAACTTAAATTGCCCCCAACTTCTTGAAGTCCCTACGAAGTATTTGTAAAACAGCCTGATACATCCATTGGCAGACAAAAGTTGTCTAGGTGGTCTAGGTTTTTCTAATGATAATATGGGTGAAAAACACTTCCTTAAAGAAAAAAAAAAATATGAACAGCAGTAGAAAATGTCAAAGGAATCAAAAAGCAATATCATAAGGATAACTTACTGCCTTAGGACTGGGAGAAATGTTACTACACAACATTCTACTTACTGAATCTATTAAAAAGATTGCTTGGTCATGAAGAAAATCTGTCTTAGGTGAGTGTTTTAATTTTAGAAAGCTGCTGACCAGCCGTGGCTCTATGGCTGCTGAATAAATTGGCAAACTGCCCCCGTTTCCAGTTTTTCATTCTGAATGACTTAATGAGATGTGGCTTTGTGTCCCGGCTTCAGCTGTAACAGTTACTTTTTCTTCTTAGTAGCTGGTGCAGTGCTGTATTTGGGCTCCAGTCAGAGAACAGCGCTGGTAACACACCACTGTTTTAGTTGTGCTGAGTAATGCTTACCCTGATCAAGGACTTTTCAGTCTCATGCTCTGCCAGTGAGGAGGGGCACAAGAAGCTGGGAGGAAGCAGAGACAGGACACCTGACCCAAACTAGCCAAAGGGGTATTCCATACCACAGCATGTCATGCCCAGCATATAAACTGGGGGGAGTCACCCAGAAGGCCCAGATCGATGCTTGGGTGGGGATGGGTATAAGGTCAGCCAGTGGTGAGCAGTTGTATTGTGCATCACTTATGTTTTCTAATCTTTCTTTTGTTGTTGTTTGTTGTTGCTGTTGTTGCTGTTCCCTATTCTCATCAATATTGTTATTGTTGGTGTTATTTCTCTTATCACTATATTGTATTTTATTTTAGTTATTAAAGTGTTCTTATCTCAATCTGCAGGTTTTATATTCTTTCGATTTTTCTCCCCATCCCGTCCAGGTGAGCGAATGGCTGTGTGATACTCAGTTGCTGTCTGGGTTTAAAACATGACACTTTGCATGCAGTCTGGTAGAGTTTGATTAATTTCATACCAACTCCTAAGGCTGACTTTTTCTGAAGCTCTTTCAGAGCTTTTCCATCCCTCTTTTCATGCAGGGATGGATGGCATTGGGCAGGGAAGGTCACATTCTTGGCACTGTCACAATAACATCCCTGTTTTCTGGAGCAAGAAATTTGGTCATAAAAGCGTACCGTAGGCTTGAACCTCTGGTCAGAGGTAGAGTAGGACAACAGGGCACAGGGCTAAAGCAGTGACTCACCAAGCTCAGTATCTGCTATTAGAGGCAGACAAACCATTTCATTCTTCTCACCATGCTTGGTAAGTTTATCTTGAGGTCAGGTAAGTCATTTCCTTCTGGAAGGCTGTTCAGAAAGCTGCCCTTTCCAGATTAGAAACCTCCTAATGTCCAGCCCATATCTACTCACATCCGGTTTGCACCTATTTGCATGTCCTCTCATAAGACATGCGTCAAGCCAACAGCACTTCTGTGCAATTTTGCACCTGAGTGAATGGGACTGTGGATGGCCAGCACTGTGTACGCAGCTTTCCAGATACAGCTGCAGCAATACCCATGGTGGGTAGCATTAATCTTTCCCTGTCTCTACTGATAATGTCTATTCTGACTCATATTTGCCCTAATGTGGCCATGCCACATAGATGGCTCACAGTTGCCCAGAAATCAGTCGGTCTGCTCGAGCCTTTCTCTCCCTTTGTTATTCTGAGCTGATGAGTTTGGAGTAAAAATCCCTGTCATTTAGTACAAGAGCACAATTTTTCACTGTTAATTTTCTGTTCATCTCTGACTGGTTGTTTTCTGCATTGGATCACTGTCAAGCTTCAGGCTGTCAGCAGACCTCATTATTATGGCTTTCTTTTGGCCATCCAAGCCCAAACCCAGTCTGACAGAAACACTAAAAAAAAAGGGTTCTCAGTGAATTAATTATTACACTTGCCAATTCTTTCATGATTCACTGTTGTAACTAGTCCCTTGCCTTGAGCATGTCGCAGTCCTTGAGGTTTTTTTCCTAGCTTCTATTTGGTGAAAATACAATGCAGAAATGTACCTTTTCCATATACAGAGCACACATTCATAGTGTGTAGTTTCTGTCCTCCTCTTACTTATCTGAAAAAGGAAACTGTTAGTATTTATTTTCATTCTTGGAAAACCCAGTTTGGCTGCATTTTGAGGGTTTCTGAGTTTATGTTTGCATTTTTCCAAGCCATTCCGTGTCCTGACTGTGTTTGTTGTGTGTGATCATGCTGCTCAAGAACTGGAAGGGCTTGACATGCTCCAGAAAGACAAGCCACATAATTAAGGTGTTGCCATGTGATGGAATTCCCCACGCAGGGTGAAGCCACACTGCAAGACCAGAAACTCTACTTGCAAAGAGGTCAAACCACTTAGGATCCCCAAAGGTTTCTATATTTTCTGTGAGAACAAGCCATGTGACACACAGCCTTATTACGACATAGCCATGCTGATCAGGTCATGCAAACAATACCATGCCAGCAAGGAGACCATGTTACAGCACTCAGGGTTTCCGAGAGTGCTGTGTTTCCCATACACGACCAAATGTGCCTGATATTTCAAGCGCTGGGTGGCTAACTGAAAAAGCAGAGTAGCAAAAGACCATGAGAACAGAGATGTAAGCATAGTTACAGAGATGTAGTTGTACTCAAGGTTAATCAAGGTGTAGCATCAGCAAGCAGGTACTGGCTCTGTGATAATTATAACCATTTAAACAAACCAGCCAGATGGAAAAGCAGGCCCTAAGGAGCTTGTGAAAGGACTTTGACCCCAACCTCAAGGGAGTCACACTGAGCAGCTTTAGAGCAGCCACCCTTTGAAATGGGAGGGAGGGACCAGAAAGGTGATCTCCAGGCCAAGCAGCCCAGTCATAGACCTCCCATTTTCAACTGCTGGTCAGTTGCAGTGCAGCAATTCCCAAACTGGAATGACATGCAAGGCAGGTAGCAATCAAAAGTATTAGGAGTACCTCTCCATTAGGACAGACTGGACAAGATCTGAATTCAACCCTTTCTGTGAAAAGCAATAGTCATCAGTGGATGCACTGTTTCTTTTCCAATTCTCTGTCTGATAACCAAAATGTGGCATGAGCTAAGGAAAACACCATTACTTTACATATGAGCAACAAATGTGTTCCTGCTCCCTGCTCATATGCACAGAAGACAAAAGACTCCCCAAAAGAACAGAAAATGCCTCTGAAAAGCCTACATGTCAAAAGGGAGCATTGAGGGATCTGGCAGTGCCCCAAAATTAAAGTGATTTTGCAACTACAGTACAAAAACATCATCCAAAATGGGTGCCACTCTGCTGACATGGCTTTGCACTGGAAGGCAGAGATGTGATGCCAACTGACAGAGGATCAACAGCCAGGGTTTCTGGATGCCACCATCTAGCCCAGCAGCAGCAGCAACTTAGCTTTGCTTGCTGTGCACAAACACAATTGTGAGCCAATATTTTGTGAGCCAGTTAAGTTTGCAGGGAACAGGGTTACCCTCCCCATGGGAAAAATAGAAGCAGTTCAGTTATCATTGATGTTACAGAGTACACAAGAAACTCCCAAGCTCATGTGCTGATGCATCATCTCCAAGTGTGAAGACATGACCCAGAAGCAGGCTGAATAGCTCCAAGCCCACACCCTTCAACTCCTCTGAGTCTCCACCACACACCCTCATATTTCTGACCCTCTTTATGCCAGATCAAATCCACTATCAGGTTGTCTCTACACTGCCTCATGCCTTCTGCCCAGGCCAAGAGCCAGAACAGTAACATGTTTATGTAGATCTTCATACCTGGGCTGTTACCTATGCCTTGGCCAGGCTTAGCCTAGCCCCAGCCTGCAGCCCTTCCACTGCTGCCAAAAGCCAGCAACTTCATGTGTGCAGGGTTCATCCAGTTGAATGAGATAAAATTTGGTTGTCTGGAGCATGCAGTGCCTGTGGATATCGCTTGCTTTGCTTTCTGACTTCAAAAGTTGAAATTCGCTTGCTCACAGAGAATAACTAAACACCACATGAATAGAGGATATCCTTCTGCTCTGAGCTACCTCTGCTGAAACTTTTCAGACCTTATTCTGAAGATGGCATGCCACAGTGAGACCAGGATGTCCAAACAGCACCACTCCTGTGTTTCTTACATTCCTGTTACTTTAGGACTGTGCAGCTCAAAGACTGACAAAAACTTACCTTATTTCTACTCTTAAAACCATAGCTGGCCATCAGATAACAAGAAATACGGCCAGTCAGCAGGAAGAGATCCTTGCTTGGATATCCGTTCCTTGAAAGTAAAGAAAATTAAAGGACAGGTTGCATGAGAAAGTAAACTGAACACAAAATTAGAAGCCAACACTTTTTCCTCTCTGGACCATGTAATTACTATTACTGGTTTTAAAAATGTTATACAGAGAGCTGAAACCTAGAACCATTTGTTGCTTCTACAGCTACAGACAGTGAATTTTGTACTATATGAATTATCTGAATGCTCAGACTGGCAACTGGAGCAATTTCTTCACTCCTGAAAAGACCAGCAAATAGCATACACTCAGCTGGGGGCATATTAATATAATGTTTTCTCTGCCCTTTGACTGCTAAAGAAATGTATCACCATTAACAGCAATTACAGGCCATCAAAGTACTGAGGAACAGGAAGGCTTTATAAGAAAAAAAGTGTTTTCAGAAGATTGACTTTCTAAGTTGCATTTCAAATATACCTTGGTTTGGAAATTGATGCACCTCTAAGGAAAATCCATAGAAGCAGCAGAAATAGGAAATTATTCAGGACATTTCTTTGAAACTGATTTCACTGCACTCTAAAAGAATAAAAAATTGCCAGTGAATGGAAATGTGACTTATGAATTAACCATCCCCCACCACCACCATACTTGAAGATGGAAAGAAACAAAAAAGATAAAGGAGAAACAAAGACAGAACAATTTGACATGGCTGCATTTGGAGCAGGTGTGTTCTTTTTTTTGGCCTCTAATTTAAACATAAAGAAGACACATCAAGGACCAAAACAGGACATCACAGTACTTGTAGAGGGTGAAAATGACAACTTGGCTGCTATGTAAATGCTTTGTCCCAAGTTTTGGGGTATGAACTGGAGCTGTTCTCCAGAGAAAAGACAATGCTTTATGGGAGGAAAAGCTTTGAAGGGGAAAAAGTGGTATTTTCAACACCCAGAGGCTGCACTTGACTAAGCAGCATCAGGCAGGTTGGTATCTATCCAATTTTTAACACACTTGGCCTGTTTGTCTCTGTTGATCTGAGCAATCATGTTCACATACCTCAACTTAGGCTGCGTAGGCACTATGCATCTGAATCATCTGGTCTTTCTTTATTTCTGAAGGTGACAAACACGCTGCACATAAATTCTGAAAAGAGCTTGGCTTCATGTGCAAACATTCAAACAAAGCAACATTTTTAGCTGAGAGCAGCACTAAAAAATTTCCTGTGTAACCAGTGGTCACAAAGGCCCCTATGGACTCAGACTCCATCAAATATGAAACATGGTGTAAAAGCAACTCTTTCTCTTGATGTTTTCAAATATTAGAAGGGGAAATAGAGGCAACTCTTCATTGAACAGTATGTGATGGATAACATTTTCCCCATCTTAATAGATATGTAAAAAAAATAATTGTGAAAGCCATTCAAAACACATAACTGAATGTGATATACTAAGATGTGACAATTTAATGTAATGTGATAGAGCAAGTAAGGGATCGCAGCGGGGGGGGAGACTGCCTTCACTTGACAATTCAGGACACAGAATTCCATAGAAACTGTGATCACAAATCAGTTTTTATTTAACTGCCTTTTAAATTCACATTTTTAAAATCTAAATATTTATGATCTTTAATGAAAAACTCTATGAGTTCTTTTTCTCCCTCACACATGTAAGCTCATGTACACACTGCTGTAATATGCTAAGTCATCTTTCTACTAAAACCAATTACAGATTTGTTACAGTGAATAATTATGCAGAAGATGGAATTTATATTTTTCTTAGTATTTTTTAAAATACCCTCAATAGTTTTCAAAACAACTTAAAATAGTATTTTCTTAAAACCACACTATATGCAGTTTTGTGCTGGTTTTGTTATAAAAGATTATATGCTAGAAATTACATTAAATGATTAGATATGCCTAATATAAATTACACAAGATCATATGAAATGATGACGGGGTATTTGTATTTTCCCCCCTCTGAAACTGCTAAAATTTCAGAGAGGAGAAAATGACTTCAAATTACTTAGCCACCAGGAAACATGACAGTGTAGTCCTGCACAATATCACTGGAAGAGAGCTAAGTCACGCCACCATAGAGGGCCCTTAACTTTGTCCAGAAACTTTAAAACACATTCTTATACTTTTATTTCCCCTTTCTGTCTCAGCTTTAAAGGCTTTGCCTACCCTGTTTGCACATTATCATATCATTCCATTAACACCTTGTTTTGGTTTTTAATGAGGTGGGATAATAATAATTTTGTAAGAACCACTTACATCCAAAAGAGCTGTACCAGACAAATGATCACAATGCTTTTGTTTGTCTCACTGGTTTTGAATTACCACTGGTTTAGAGTAGACAATGTCCTATTTTATTAAACAATAACTAGTTATTAGCCTCGCCTTTTTGCACAAACTTGTATTTTTCATGTTTAACCTGAGCTCTTTCCAGCAGAGCTCCATAACCAGTGAAATGCATATGCAGTCATTAAGAATTTATCTGCTTATTGTGCTAGCAATTAAAAAGAGGCACGGTGGGTGTTCCACCTCTTCTGAATCATCATGGGATTGTACCCCTTTCTTTCAGATCCTTTAAGATAGCTTAAAGACAGCAGTAGGGTCTTGTAGGGTCTTGGACTGCCAAGTGCATCAATTCCTGAGGGAGCAAGGAGATGCTGTCCAGAAGTATATTGCATATATCCAGAAATCCTTCCAGAATGCTGGTGAAAAATCACCTTGTGCATGAAAACACTTATTGGAATATTTTAGATACAAAATAAAAGTCTAGGAATGGAAACAGACTGTTTGGTTGCATGTGTTTGTTGTGTCCTGATACAGAATGAGGCTTTGCTCCTCTTTCCTGAAGTTACTGTTTAGAAGACTTATGTTACGAGTGCCAAACCTGTCTGCCTCTCAGCACTGTATTTGCTTGGTACTTACCTACAACTGCCTCAAGATCCCAGCACAGGAAAAGCAGCATGCTGTGCAAGGCTCAGATGAACAGGCCACAAAAGGCACCAGAAACAGTGAAGTACTTGGCACTACACCCCAGATACAGCTGAAACACAAGTCCCAAAAGAACAACTGAGTGCATTATCACTGAAGTGGAATTAATCTGTAGACAGCTAACATACTTGCTGCTAAGTATGAAGAGATCACAAATCCAACCCCTTATTAGTTGCATCTCTATGAAACATACAGAAGAAAATTCTCACTGTCAAAAATTTTTGCTATATATGCCGAAAGTCTCTATTATACATGGTAAGAAGTAACCTTTCACACCACAGAGGATTGAGCCAAAGCAAGGTAGTTTAGTTTGCATGCTGTACTATTTCCTTTCCCAAAGCACTAGGAAACGTGACAATGTAGTCCTGCACAATATCACTGGGAGAGAGCTAAGTCACACCACCACAGAGAGCCCTTAACTTTGTCCAGAAACTTTAAAACACTTACTTATATTTTCATTTCCCCTTTCTCTCTCAGCTTTAAAGGCTTTGCCTACCCTAACTGTTTGTACATTATCATATCATTACATTAACATCTTGTTTTAGTTTTCAATGAGGTATAAGACAGATGAGATACCTATTTTTCAACAGAATTTTAGTTGACTAAATATATAATGAAAAACTTTATTCAGTGAAAATTCTCAATTGTATGCGCAATAGCCTGACTGTGTAGGCAGGGTGCAAAGTAGCTGATCTTTCTGTATATAAAACATAGGTCTCACCAGGACATGCTAGAGGTCAAAAGCCAAGCCCTTTTCCCGAGACTTGAGATGCTTCTGTTAACCTCAAGCCTTGGTTCTCTTACAAGTCACTCAGTTTCCTTAGCTACCTATTTAGTAGTGAGTGTTTTCTTTAAAATGGGTATCATCAGCACTGGGGATGGGTTTGGTTTTTTTCTGCTTATGCCTTTGCTCAGTGTTTTATAATCATCACATCACTGGCAGGCTCAGGCTTTTCCACAGAATGCCTTTGCTTTTCTAAGCCTTTCTAAGCTTTTATGTATAGGCCATTACAATGCCATCACGCTGTGCCACCAGTGATGCCAGTGGAATGTGAGGATTATAAACAATACTGGTGCCTTTCTGGACACCACTCCTGACTGGAAGCATCCCTGGCTGCAAACTTCACACTCCTACATGTTCAACTTTTCCACAGCTCTCTATTTCCACATGAACTCCCTCCTGCTGGGAACACATAAACCCTGTTACAAAACCCTGACGCCCTGCACTGCCCTTGATCTGCAATGCCATCCTCAGCAGCAGCAACCCACAATCCCCCGCTCAGCGATGCTCCCTAAAGTAATGACTGGAATTCGTCAGCTTTTGGGCAAAAAGAGAAAAAAATGCCCGAAAAAAGCCCCTTCTTAGCTTTGCTTGCCCAACTTACTGGCCAGTGTGGAGGATGATGCACTCCATGTTGAAGGCCAAGCCCTGCCAAAGTGAGCACAAGGTGGGGAGAGTGAGGGGTGTGTGTTTGATGGTGAATACTGGGGTCTTTAGCACCACGAGGGGCCATAAATGGGACAAAAAGGCTTTTTTTTTCCCCCTCACGGGTGAAGTGCTATGGTGAGCTACCATGACCTCAGGGAAGCCGCCATCTCCCCGTTGCGTCACGCCTCCTCTGGCTAGTGCCCACCCAAGACAGGCACAAGCGTGGGGGTGAGAATCAGGGTCTTTAGTGTCCTGAGGAGCCATAAATGAGTCATAAAGGCGGGGTTTTAACACACAGGTACATCGCCGAGGGATGGAGCCCGGCCGGAGGCCATCCACCATCCCATACAAAGCACTCTCCGCACCCGCCTGCTAGCCTGCCGGGCTGAGGCGCGGCCCCGCCGGCCTGGGGGAGGAGGGCGGAGCAACTCCGCCCCGCCTCTTCCTGCGGGAGCCGTGCAGTTGCCGCTATGGCGTCGCTGCGGCGGGCAGCGATGTTTCTTCCTGCCGTTGTCCTTCTTTTGCTGGGGGTGGCGAGCGCGGGATTGAACGGCTACTTCGGCACCAAGTCGCGCTACGAGGATGTGAACCCGTACCTGGTGCGCGACCCGCTGTCTCTGGGTCCCGCCGCGGTCGGGTCCGGGCTGCCGCCCTCCTGCGCGCCGCTGCAGCTCCGCGCCTTGCTCCGCCACGGCACCCGCTACCCCACTGCCGAGCAGATCCGCCGCCTGGGCGACCTGCACGCCCGCCTCCTCCGCCGCCGCCCCGCCGCTGACGCAGGATCGGCCGCAGCAGCCTGCCCCGCCGCCGCCGACCTAGCCGCCTGGCAGATGTGGTATAACGAGAGCCTCGACGGGAGGCTGGCGCCGCAGGGCCGGCGCGATATGGAGCACCTGGCCCGCCGCTTGGCCGCCCGCTTCCCCGCCCTCTTCGCCGCCCGCCGCCGCCTGGTGCTGGCCAGCAGCTCCAAGCACCGCTGCCTGCAGAGCGGCGCCGCCTTCCGCCGCGGGCTCGGGCCGTCCTTCAGCCTCGGCAGCGACGGTGAGACCGGGCGCACATCTGTCCCCCCCCTTCCCTCGGCGAGCCTTGCTCCCTCCCTGACGGACCCCGGCTCTCGTTGAGGGAGCCCCCACGTCCTCCCCGCTACCCCGGGGCTGAGGGAAGCCGCAAGGCCAGTCGCATGTCCCCCGTCCCCAGGCTGAGGGGGCCCCCGCGTTCCCCTTGTAGGAACACCGCTGTGGAGGGGGACTGTCCTTGGGGAGGGTGTCTGACTGCGTCCCTGACGCCTGTGTTTGCTTTCAGAAGCAGAGGTGGAAGTTAATGATTCCTTGATGCGATTTTTTGATCACTGTGCCAAGTTTGTAGCCTTGGTGGAAGAGAACGCCACGGCGATGTGCCAGGTGAAGGCCTTCAAAGAGGGGCCAGAGATGAAGAAAGTTGTGGAAAAGGTTGCAAGTGCCTTGTGTTTGCCGGTGGAGGAGCTAAATGCAGGTAATGAATGCCTGTTGCAGGTGGCTTCTGCTTGAGTCTGGTCGAGAATCACTTCCAAGATGTGTAGTTATGGAGAGAAGGTAACTAAAATCATGGTGTAAAAGGGAGATACAGTCTCTGATTAATTGCATAGGCAGTAAATATATATTGGTATTGCAGTAATGAATGCTTGTTGGTGGTCAGAAGAAAAAGATGTTTGAAAATACCTTTTCTGTAGGTGAAATCAACTTTTCTTTGCTTGGAGGCAAATCAGTGTTGTTATTCTAATTCTGCTTTGTCGAGCAGGTTTAGCTCTTTAAAAACCTGCTGCAGTTCAAACATACAAATAACCTCAGGAAAATGTGGACCTGTGTGTCCGTGTGGTAACTTCACTTGTCCAGAATAGAAGTGCTAGGTTTCACTGTGTGGTCAAGTAATGAGGGGATCCCCCAAATAAGTGTTGCTGTTGCTTCTAGCATATCCCTAAAGCCTCAGTCCCAAAATTGCAGCATACTGCTGTTCAAACTCAGCTGGTAATGTGGAAGGTAGAGTAGTGGTAGCAAAAGACTGCTGTGTGCTGAACAAACGTATCTTCTCTGTGTTGACTTTTTCTGTCTTTTGTGGTGGTGGTTACACACTAGTAGTTGATATGTATAGCATGTATATCAGCAGATGTGCAGCATTTGGTGTGAAATGCTGTTGTTTTCCTCTTGGAGCAATGTAACGTGAAAAGCTTGGAGTCCAAAATGAGGATTCGGCACAATCCTGTTGAAAATGGCTTATTTTTAGTGTTTGGCCTTTAGACTGGTGATTATTTATTGGATTACATTGTTTGCATTACTGAATTGTAATTACATTTCATTTTAGAGGCAAGTTGAAAGTTGCTGGTTGTGTAGCAGTGCTTTATCCTTTGCTTGTTTGGCTTTATTGCAGATCTCGTTCAAGTGGCTTTTCTTACCTGCTCATATGAGTTAGCTATAAAAAATGTGACCTCCCCGTGGTGTTCACTCTTCAGTGAAGAAGATGCCAAGGTACGTGTGGCTTTGAACAGCCTGGACTAGCAGGAGGTGTCCCAGCCCATGGGAGGGGGGAGATGATATTTAAGGTTCCTTTCAGCCCAAACCATTCTATGATTCTATATGTGCTAAATGGGAGAGATATTTGAGAAGCCTTCAGAAGATACCATAGTGTTCAGATAAAACTTCTGACTGTCCAATGAGTTGTAAGTTGTGTGCCCCATATTTCCTCAACCTAATGAAGCATTTTGGCCTCCAAAGAGATTTGGACTAATTGAGCAGCAAGACTGAAATGCCCTTCTTTATTCAGACTTCAGTACTGGTGCAGTCTTGATATGTCCTGATTAAAAATGTCCTTTCCTGTTGTGCTTAATTCATATAATGCTTTTATTTCTCTAACATTGGAAATGCTCTAGACAGATTTGGTTTGTAAAGGATAATCATGAGATAAAATGCCTTGATTCCGGAAGACATCAGATGAGGTCTTCTGGATCCTCTTAAGACTTTTTCTATATGTTTTTAGTCACCGTCAGATTTCTAAACATAATGCCCGTTAACAAACCTAGTAGAGCCCAGATAAATGAGACTTATGATGGTTCCTCTTGTTTAGAAAAGTACTTGATGTTCCCTCTGATGTTCAGTAGGTCTTCCCCAAGGCTCCAAGGAAACATAGCCCTCCTGGGAAAGCAGGGAAACCTGTACATAAGTAGGTGGTTGCCTAAAGGATAGGCAATAGAGTTAGGGGTAAATGCTGTCATCTCAAAGAGGACTTTTGCTGAGACCTGTGCTTCCTGATTATAGAGAGGTACTTAATAAGAATCTGGGGCAATAAGAAATGAGAGGCTTTGCAGGGGGACCCTGTGAGGGTGAATTCTACATCAGTACAGTGGTACATGGCATTCACTGTGGAGTGATGTGTATGGAGTAAGAAGTTAAAATTTCATGTACAAGTTGGTCATATCTGAGGTAAATTGTACCACTGAGAAGTGAAATTCTGATGTGTATATCCATGAAAATGTTGGCTCAGCTACAGTAAAATTAATGAGCAAAAATAAAACAAATTTAATGTTAGGAATTGTAAGAAATGGAGCTCTTACATAACTCCAAGGCACAATTCTGTCTTTTTGAGGTATGTGCACATCTCTAGAACATAGAAATACACAAACTCGGTTAAAAGTATGGGATTGCTTCAATCTGAAGAATGATTAACTAAATTAAAGAACTTTGACCTTCATAAGGTCAAATCAGAAATGCTTTAAAAAGCAGTTGGATGGGTAGCGATGGTCTTGCCAAGGCAGTAGTTAGCGGGTACTAAATAATGCTAGCAGCAGGCAGGTTTGCAATATGCTTTTTTGAACACAGTGTATAGCCAAGCTGCAGGATACTATCAATGCTAAAACTTGGTAGGTTCAAAGGGGAGATTGGGTTATTGTGGGACAGAATCCACTAAAGTCTATTAAATTTGTAGAAAACCACCTTGGTGCTCAAAATCCAGAGCTGAAAGTTAGTGGAGTCTGGGAAAGTACGCCTGCTTCTTTCCCTAGGCCTGATTGTAAGCATGATCAGAGACAAGATGCTGAATTTGGTGGCTCTTTAGTCTGATCTTTTCTGTTTGTTTTTATGCTAAAGCAGCTTCAACTGGAGCCTTGATGTTTGGTTGGTTGGGAGTGTTTCTGTCAAAGAATTGCTGATTTCATGCAGTGTGTGGAGGTGTCATTGCTCCAGTTTGTGGGGGGTTTAAGGCTTGTTTTTATTTTCCCTTTGTGCAGTAGTAAAAACCTGTGAACTCTAACTAGGTACTGGAATACCTGAATGACCTGAAGCAATACTGGAAGAGAGGATATGGCTATGACATAAATAGTCGCTCCAGCTGCATTTTATTCCAAGATATCTTCCAGCATTTGGACAAAGCAGTGGAAGAGAGCAAAAGGTAAATAAAAATGCTTTTGTGCTTTGGCTACAAGCTTTCTGTGGTCAATCATGAGTTGGATGTCGTGTGAATGGAAGTACTTCTAAACTTAATAATGTTAGGAGAGTTTGAGCTAGGAGAATTATAATGGAAAGAATAGAATTTTTAATCAAGCAGTATTATGTTAAGGAGGATGGTTTGGTTTTCGTTTTTTATTTTCTTTCCATTCATGTGTTTATATCCAGGTAATGTATTTCCTTTTAACTTGCTAATACACACAGGCCTTCAAGGGACAGCCAGCTGCAGTCTGATAATGGTGCTCTCTTCCTGCACAGTTTGAGAAGAAGCCATTGAGTTAAAACAATGGGCTTATTGTTTTAAATGTCCTTGTTAAGAATCACATATAACAAAAAATGAATGACTATGGGTTCAAAGCATCCCTGGGGTACAATCTGTTGTCTGGTTACTTAAGCATTTCAGTGTGCAGTCTTTCTTTCTGCATGTGTTTGAGTCTGTTTCATTATTAAAGCTTTTTGTTCAGATTAAATGTGTTTGGAATGTCATTGTGGAAAAAGAGTTATTACAGGGCAATCCAAACACTTAGTGATTCTAGCCCAGAACAGGCTGTTGAAGGATCCAAGAGGCCAGAACTGTAACAGCAAGCCAGCCTTGTTGTTACAAACTTGCTTTGTCAAAACTAGGGAAGGACAGACTTGGAGCAGGGTACTCTGTGCTCTGTTAGAACAGAATAAAGATACTTTTGTCCTGAGGTCCTTGTAAATACCTTGATTTGTTGCCTTAAACCAGTCAGTAGTTCAGCTGTCCAGTCCAGGAACTCTGGCTAGGATATTTAGTTTCCTATCCTTATTCTTTTGCAGCAAAGCTGTAGTTTGGGAAACACTGTAGCTATAGGAATGTATTAGGCCTCACAACTAGCTGGTAATAGGCTTGAAGATGCAATAACCAGGTGTTTTCAAAAGATGCTGGTCTAATGAAGTGATTTGTTTTCATCTATTGACATGATTTGACAACAGTAATTTTGTGTCAGTGGAAGAACAATAGCAGTGGTGCTCCAACCACTGAGTTGCACAGCCCTCAAAACTGCCTTGTCATGGATTTAACTATTCTTATATCTTCTTAAAAACTGGAGATATCTGTGCCATTTTTGTGTGTTGTTTACTCCGGTGAGCTGGTGTCAGTCAACAGTCATGATTCATTATCTGTTTAGTGTTGATCTTGTCTTGTGTGCATCAGTATGATGGGGAAAAGTGAAGTAGGAACGAAACTGGGATCTGTTGTGGAGACAACAGGCTTCACTTACAGGATTGTGTATTTGTGTCACAATCACCTGCATTAATGTGCTAGTAATATTTTCTGTTTATTTGCTTTGAGAGCTGCTTTAGGCTTAAGTGCAGTGCATTCATGTGAGTGTTAATTCACAACCTGTGCACTTGTTCCTCAAGCAAACCAAAGAACTGTAAATTCATAGTTTAGTGATCAGTCACTTGAATGAATACCTTGGCAGATAAGTGTGGAAATGTCTATAAAAGCACGTGGTATCAAGGTTATGATTGTAAGATTGTATCGTGCTGTTAAATACTTAATAGAAACCAATTTATAAGTAACAATTTGTCTTTGCTGTTGATGCGTAAACATCAGTTACATGTGGTGGATGCTCTTGCATTCCTAGCATCCTTGGAGCTTCATTTCTATAATCAGTATATTAAAGTAGATCTACTCTACACTTAGTGGAGTATTAATAGTGTCAATATTTCAGAAACAAAAGCATGAGTCATCGGTCTTTGAGGCTGGCTGTGGTTTTCCATAATAACCCATTGGAGGATGTTTATTTTTTTCCTTTTCCTTGGCAGACTGAAGTTAGAAGTAGCATTCATATTTTCGGAGGAATGATCCATAAAGTTGATTATAATCATTTTATAGTAGAGAAGACAGCAAAGAAGTTTCATTCCTTCAAGAGTCTGCTGACTGAGGATCCAAGTTGGACATTAACAGTAGTAGAACTGTGTGTTAAGTCAGTTGAAGCATAATTCTGAAGCAGTCAGTTGGCTTTTTTTGCTGTTTAGTGCCAGATACAGAGAGACCCTGTATTTGTCGCTGGAGTTCTGAGTGATGAAGGAACGTTGAGGTGATGTTTAATACATAACAGGGTTACTTTCTAAAGGGGAGTCATCCCTAGGTAAACAGTGAAAATAGTCTTTATCTTAATTACTTTTGTGATTCACCTGGAAAACCTGACTTACAAATCAGACTTGTGTGTTTGTTTTTAACAGTGTCAGCTTAGCATGCAAGAAGGTAAATGTGTTGAAAATTAGCCTTTGAAGTGTACACACAGACTTTGTCAACACTTGCATCCAGATCAGTGCGTTGGCCCTGCTGTAATTATGTAAGCAGAGGGAAGGGGACCATGTAGGGTTGACAATGAAAGCTAAGAGAGTAAGTGTACAAGACTGTGCATGGCACTGGTGGTCAGGGGCCCTTCTGAATTTTATTTGTGCTGTGTGCCAGCTGGCACAAAGGAGGCACCTGTGTTCATTTTGCCATGAATGGGTTAGCACGTGGCAATGGAAAACATAAGCAAGTTTGGCTTTGGGGAGGAGTTTCTGTGGAATGACTGAAGGAAATGGTGATAGTGACCCCTCTGCAGCCAAGATGGCTTAAGAAATTGTGCTGTCATACGGTCATTCTGGTATCTGGAAATTTAAGGCTTGTGTGGGAGTCTGTGGTACCTCTCATTTTAGAAATGGTGAAGTTAAAGCAATGGTAGTGACATATCACTGTTTAAATAAACTTCACTGCATCCTTTCTTCAGCCTACCAGAGAGCTAAATGGAAAAATACATTAGGGCACAGGTCATTAACACCCAATTGTGAATAGATTGACAAGCATGCTGCTGTGATTGCCTCTGTCATGTGCTGTGTCTGTCTCTTAAGAACAAACAAAGCCAGAACTGGGAATGAGAGGCTGAGGAAGACCCACAGGTTAACAAAAAGACAGCAAGGCCCTTAAGACCCTTCTTGTGCTTCTGAAATCTGAAACATAACTTCTAAATGTAGCTTGACTCCTCTAAGGAGAGTGGTCAGTTTTGTTTCTGTTTAGTGTCATTCATTTTTTGAACAGTGGCAGCCTTTCAGTCCTTAAATTACATGTACTGGTTGCAGTTGTATCTACAACTGCGTGCAAAATATCCCTGTAAGTTTAATAATAATTAAAAAAAAAAAAAACCAACACCAAAACCAAACAAACCAAAAGCTGTAGTTGAACTGCTGATTTATTGAGAACTCGATATCAGCAGTCACTAAATTGCAAGGTAGAACAGGTTTCTTGGGGAAGAGCAGAAGTCTGAGGCAGAGCACTAAAGGACAAAGGTAACTTCATCCTGTCTTTCAGCTTTGGCTGCAGAAATTCAGTTGCAATCCCAGGGGTTTCATTGCTGCTGCAGAGGGGAAGCAGATAGCGAGTTTGCATGTGTGTAAAAGATCGGTACCCTAAAAATATGGGAAAGTTCAAAAATGGGTGAACGGTCTGTGTAGTTTGCGCCCTGAATGGGAACTGAAAGCTTCCGAAGTGTATTGCCTTGCACAAAGGGAGCGTGTTATTCCATTCCACAACGTAAGGTGGCAGTCTCAAAGCATTGAAGACTTGAGTATAATCTGAATTGGGTAACCCGGTGCACTTGGGAACACATGGAAATCTGCCACTGCCCATGTCTTGGAACAGCTCCTGTCTCCTGTGATCTAAAGAGCTGAGGTGCAACTAATGCTTTCTCATCCGAGGTAAGAGAGACTTATCCTGGATCCCATGGCAATAAAAACCAAAACCATGCAAATAAAAGTATATGCCTGTGTTAATAACAGGAGGTATTTGGTTGTGCCTCTGTGGGTGCATGAGTAGCTTTCTAAAATTTTTCTGTTGTGTTGTGTGACTTCAAGGCAACAGGTTAAACGCTTTGCAGCAGTTGATTACTTGGAAAATGAAACTTTGTGATGATAAAATATCTTTTAGTGGAATGTTATTTCAGTTTAGCAATGTCTAACATGGATTTGTAACTGGCTGTTTATCTTAAAAATTTAACAGCAACAAATTTACTTCCAGAGCATTATCCTTGCTCCAAGTTCTCTTTTCTTTCTGAAAAGCTTAGGCTCAGCTATCCAAGAGTAGAAAGGGGAGCATTTATGTTCCAGCAAGAAGCTGAGGTGTCTGGATTATCTGTTCTGTTACAGACTTGGCAGTAGAGAACAGTGTTTTTATATTCAATAGCTTTGTCCTGGTTTTATTCTCAGTTTCAGCTGAATTAGAAAAGATAAACCTTGCTGTTACTGTAACCCTGTTTCTTCCATCAAGTGATTCTTGGCCTTGCAGTCTAATTGCTCAGTGAATTTAATTGCCTGACTAGTGGCCTTGTTAAAGCTCACTTTTTCTTCTGGGAAAAACATCTTCTGCTGATTAATCTATCCTTAAAGTGCTGAAGGTGGCAATAAATACCTACTGCCGATTAGTCCCACCTTCAATTTACAGTGCAGAAGTTTCAGACATTTTTAGGATCTTTCATCATATGAATTCCAGTAGAATCCTTGGTTTAAACTAGCAATGGTCTTTTCTGTATAGGTTTTGCTGTACTGCAAGATGGTTATGAAGCCTGTGAAGTGGATTTTCACTCTAGGATTGCTCTTGTCTACTGTCCCAATCCAGAGAGATGGTGGAAAGGTGCTAGAATATCTATTCAGGAACATGGGTCTGATATTGAATTTATGAATAGCTGGTATTGGTGACCACCTACTGTTAGCACACCCATGCATGGACCCTATTCTTCTACACATTCAGTATCAATGAAGTATAAACGTCTAATCAAAGTTAATTCTTCAGTAGAAAACATCTATTCTTTGAGACCTAACCACAGTCGTAGGGGGCCTTTCAGAACCACATTCCTCCATACCTTCTTACCAGTCTGCAAGGAAATGTCATGGGCACGTTTCTAGGGCGAGTTTGGGGGCTAGGACTCGGTATGTTCCATACACATTTTCTTAATTGCAAAAAAACCCCCAACAAAACAAAACCCCCCAAAACCCCCAACCCCTCCCAAAACAAAGTATCACAAGAGTTGAATATAGAATTAACCAGGTAATTTGTTGTATTGAAGTGGTATCCTTGAGCAGTTGTCTTAGTCCATAAGGCACTTTATTTCTGTGAAGACTTAAGAATTGCATTTTTCCCCGAGTCTTCCTGCTACAGATAGAAAATACAGAGTCAGGCTACACAACTCTGTCATAAAGAAGCTAACGGGGAAACACACTTCACTAAACTGTTGGGTTTCCCTCCCACTGGAGCCTAGGGCTTACTGAAAGTGTCAGTGCTCTTCCTTAAGATGATAAAGCTGCCAGGTAGTCATACATATGTGCATGTTCACTTGCAGTTGGGCTACTAGGGAAGAATCCTTGAAAGGCTGCTCTTAACAGCCAGTGATCGTTTAAACAATTAGAAAGTGTTCTACTTCCCAAAGCTGTGGTATTTCGAGATGCTTCAGTGTTGGGGTGTAGAGGAACAATCAAAGAGCATCACCTTAAGTCAGAAGAAGCAGTGAGGCATTGCTGCTTCTGAGCCACAATGCTCACACGGGTTCTTAGTGGCTCATATGTGGGCTACAGCTACTGACCAAACCCTAGTATGTTATCTCCCCACACCAACATGGTGCTGATGGTAGGAATAACCTTAAAGTTGACGGGCCTTCATCGTTCCTCAAGAGACATATCTGGTGTGTGTGTGTTGCATGGGACTGCCAGTGTAACTCCATTGTTCGCTGGCTTCTTGCATAGTTGGGAGATTTGGTGCACTGATCTTGGGAGGAGAAAGGGGAAACATTACCGTGGCAGGAGGAAGCTCCTGTTGCTGCAGCATAGGGTTTGAATCTGTAGGAAAACTGTACATAGAAGGCTTAAAGATATATGTTCCTTTTTTGCTTCAGGTTCCTGTGAAATGCCCAGGTAAGCCTTACGTCTGTGATCTGGGAGTGCTGTGCTGCCAACAGGAACTCTGTGTACAGATGAGAAATCCATATATTTTCATAGCTACTAAATAGGAAGCTGCCAGTTTTACTAAAACAAAAACAAACAACAAAACAATCTTAACAGCTACACATGAGCAGAGGTGGATTTGAAATTGGTTGTGGCACACTTCAAGGATATCAGATATTCATTAAAGCTGTTTAATGTCTTTTTCTTCTAGTTTCAAATATTTAACAAGTCTACCCTTCTTGTTCTTGAAAGAGAATATGAAATTCCTGTTAGTACTTTACATGTACTGCCTGAGTGGATTACCATAAAGCTTTGGAAACTGGGAAGTGCACTTTGTGTAGCCATTTCAATATTTAAAGTATGTGGCTAATGACTGAAAATACTAACCTAGCTGCACATACACACTGAGTAGTATTTGGTGGGTTCCTCTGAGAGTAAGCAGGTTCAGACTTACTTGAAATTGGATGTAGTTCAAGATCAAGTGAAGGTGATCTATGTAGTTATACTAGGCTAAGCCATATGGTAAACAGCTCAATTTGCCAATCTGTCATAGAATCATAGAATGGTTTAGGTTTGAAGGGACCTTAACAATCATCCAATTCCAGTCCCCCTGCCACGGGCAGAAACACCTTCCAAAGGTGTCTCAAAATCCTGTCCAATCTGGCCTTGAACACTGCCAGGTAGCTTGTTGTTTCAGGTAATTTGTATTCCTCTTTGCAGGTAAGTTCACAGCACAGTTGATAACTTTTCTGAAGTCATTTACTGCTAACTAGTAGCACCTAGGAGTGCCTTAATTACTCCTTTCAAGCCTATGACTCAGTACAAAAGATTTCAATATATGATGTAAAACCAATTAAGTGTTCAAAACTATCTTTTTATAGTATGTACAAAGGGAACAGAGCAAAAAGCTTCCACGTATGCAGTAGAAGTGATATAATTGGATTAAAAAAAATCCTTTTGCTCAGATCCAAGATTTTTAGGTATTTCTTTTATTAAAACTTTCTTTGCTACAGGGATCCCATCTTTGCTCAGAACAGGTTCTTGGTTATTTCAGTGCATCAGCAGGTTCAGAATGTCCTGTGTTCCTTGTTGGGAGTTGTAAACCAGTGTGCTTGATCACCCACTGGAGGATAACCTGAGCTATGATGTGTAGATATGTAATTGGCGTTATTTGAAATGCAGGACAGTTTATAGCCAGATGTGTACTACATGGGTTTACTCTGAGGTATGGAGCGGCACTTACAGAGCCAGGTCAGAGGCGTTGGCACTGCACTCCCCAGACAGTCACCTTCTCAGAGCGATTGAAGGTGTGTGTGACTCTGTAGCTTTGTATGGGGCCACTTTAGGCATGGCCCCACTCTGTCCCCTTGATGCTTTGGGGTATTGGGGAGTGCCTGTGATGATAACTTGTGGACCAGGTGCTTGTCACCTCTGCTACTTACTTAGTGATATGTAACTTAAGGGGGGAGGGAGGGAATAAAAGCTCTACTCCAGACTGTCTGTTCAGAGGAGAGGGAGTTGTGTATGTCATGGGTAAACTGATCCCTGTCATAAGATGTTCATGTATTCACAGAGCAGTGTACCAGCTGTACAGCTCAGTGGACCACACAGTTTATATAAGTACACCTGAAAAATATACAGGTCTTCATTTCCAGAGACTTACACTTATAAACTGCAGTTATCTCAAACAGCTGTGTCATATTGTATAGTCAGTTTTGATAGCTTCATCTTTCAAAGATGGTGCTTCTGCTGTGATTAAATGGTGCTTTTGGGGAAATCAGATAGAGGTATAAAATTCCCCATAGGTCCTTGTAGCATGTTCAGCAGTATCCCTGTGTCTGCATTTCTGAAGTGTGTGTGCATGTGCTGGCTTCTCTCAGATAGCTGGGAAGTCCAGGGGACCTCCCCTGGAAATGTGTCTTTTCATCTCTCTGCCTAGAATCAGATATTTCAAGTGTTGCTTGTGCCTTTCAAACCTTCCAGAGCATACTTAATCTCTCACGTTAATTACCTATTTTTTGCTTGTTCAGTATTGCTCTGGGAAGGTATCTCAGCAACTTTTACAGAGTCATATCCTTTCATCTAAGGAATTAAGAACCGAAGCAAAACAGTATCTAGGCAACTAGCATACAGATGAACTGATCTACCAGTATTCACTTTCGCCAGGAAGTTTGACCCTCTTGATTTGGTTTTGGCTCATCGTGGTGCTACAACATTTAGCATCATCATGATGCTGCTGCAGTAATGTATTTAATCTCTGAGGTCTGTAAGAATGTGAGAGATGGAATCATTAAGAAAAGAGCCTTTGAAACTGCAGAAGCTCTGAAGTGAAATGCAATGAAGCCTAGTTAGCTTTGGGTGATAAACTCTTGCAGGACAAAGAAAATCTTGACAGTATTTGTTGGTGGCATTTTGTTTTGTTGGTGCTGATTATGGAAATGAATGGGCACAGCTGTCTTCTGATGTACTATTTAAGGTGGAAGTTTTGACATGAGGACTTTGGCTTAATACTGTTTGACAGCTGTTTTTTATTTTGTTTTCTCCCCAGTTGTGCTAACACCCTGAGCAACACCACTGTTAAGTATTTCTGCTGTCTTCTGAGTCCCACCACTGAGTTCCCTCATCTCCGCAAGTTCCATTGCAGATTTAGGGTTCCTCCAGCTGTTTTCTCCAGAAATAAATCACAAAGGGATGTGGGAGGGATTCTTATGAGAATTCAGGTTGTATATGAGAATTCTTCCCATAGCTGAAAATAGAGGAGTTTGAGTTCTTTGTCCTGGCTTTTGTACTGGGGAGGAAAAGGATAGAATGTAGTCTAAGCTTGCTTGTTAAGCAGTTGTTAAAACTTCATTTCTTTGAAGTTGTTGGAGAGATTTTTTTGCATGAGGTTTGAAGGTTGACCAGTTAAGCTTTGCTGTAGGGAATGTTTTTTCTTATCCCACTATCTCCTGGGTTCTGGGTTTTCTCTAGCTGAGTCACATTGGTGCTTAGGATGATTCAAGGTAAACCTGAATCTGCTGTGATTAAGAAATAGAATTGCCTGAATGATAAATCCCATATCTGTGGCTCTCCATGGTGAGACTTACCTTTCAGGGCTGTGCTGATGTATTGTTCAGTAACTTAATTTTCAACGGCAGTCAGATTTCCTTAGAAGGTTATACCAATGGTCAGTTCAGTAGCTGAAGTTGACACATCTCTCAATGAGCGCTGCTTGTGTTCTGCCTAGTGACAGCCACTTCTGCTCATCTGGAAGTGCCCCATAAAATGAGCATGAAACCAGTCACCAGCAATCACGTTCAGAGAAGCTCTTAAAATTTCATGACACAGTTTTATTCACAGTCTCTTCATCTTCTTTTAAAGTTGGTAATGAGATTATTTTTCTTTTTCTACTGGTCAAAACCTTTAGTACTAAATAAAAGGGAGAAGGTGAACTGAAATAGCATTGGCAGTTGCCAGAGTACAATGTTGAGAACTTTAATGCTTCTGTGTGATACTGAATCATTATCGATCGTAAAGACAGACTGAGTGTGGAAATCTCAGGCCTTCTGTTTAATATTTCATTAGCCTGTGCTACTGTTTGGAGTTTATCAGCGTTCTGCTTATTGTGATTTGTGCTCCTGTCTTTATCAGAAATACAGGGGCAGTAGTAACCTTTGCTCTGAAGAGGCAATCTTTTGTGGTTTCTCCCATGATTAAAAGTATTACTATCACCGTTTTAACCTTGATGGTGATTTTTATTGTCATTATTAGATATGAAACGGCACATGTACTGGAGTCATAACTCTAGATACTGAACAAGGAATGCTTAAGTAGTCTTAGAAATCAGACATTCGGCAATGCTGAGAAACCCAAGTATACTGTTTTGAAGAGGCTGTTGAAAACTAAGGATTGTGCCACATAAAGAGACAGTATTAATCCTTGTTAAAGTAATATGGTGGGACAGGTGTGAGAGGGAGAGGTTTGTTTTGTCTCCCAAGGTGGTTTGACCTGTTGGCATGAGGATTTAATGAGATTAAAGCAGGTGAAATAAAAACTCAAGTTACAGGTGAGAGCGAGCACCTTGTTTATTCTTTCTTTTGTCTCCATGAAATTTTTCTTTTCTTGTTCTTTAAAAATCTATGGGTGTGTATGTCTATATGCTATAATAAATTTCCTGGTTTGTAAACTAATGGTTGGGGGGGTACGGGCGAGTGAAATCCACTCCCTGTGTAGTGAATAATGCCTGTGTAACATTTATTTTGGAGACTTGAGCAGCATATTCAAATTTCTAGCTTTCTTGGTTAGTAAACTATAAAACACAGACCACCATGTTTGGAAACAGGCATGTGTTAGAAGGGTGTGCAGCTGTGACCAGATAAAACTGTGCTGAGTTGCTAGAGCTGGGTGATAATCTCCCAAGAGTGCTGAAAGAACCTTAATGGAATAGCTGAAATAACAGCCAGTGTGTGTTGGCTTCAGCCAGGAAGCTTGTGGAGGCTGGCAGGTGTGATGATTTAAAAACAAATAAATAAAAGGGAGGGGGAGAAAAAGGAAGGGAAAAAACCCAGCTCCAGGGGCAAATCAGAATTACAGACCAGTTTAATAGAAGTAATGATCTAGGTTAACATTGATGAGCAGCTTGAAGAGTATGATATACCAGAGTATTGCTAATATGGCTCTGTGAAGGGAAACCTCTTGTCTGCTTGTGGATCCTTCCCCGGAACTCCAAATAGGGTGGTCTGGGTGACACAGTCATGATTTCCAAACATCTTTCTACAGGTTGTTTCCTTATCAAAAGAAATGAAGCAGCCAGGGTTAATGGGAAGGTTCTTTTACATGGGTAAAAAATTAATAAAAATACAAGAAATGGAGGTAGGGTAGCTGATGGATTATTTTGTTTTTTTCCCAGCAGAGACAGGTTGTTAGTGAAGATAGATCTGCAAGGATCTGGGCTGCCCAGCATGTTGAAATAACCAGGAAAAAGAGATGAGAAGTGTCATTACAAATGCAGCACTTTTACTCAAGATAAAGAAGAAAAATTGTTTCTACTAGGAGGATTGTAAAACGACTTTGTGAGACTAATTGGGCTTGAAAATTACACCTTTTTGAAGTAATCCACATGGTAAAAATAGTCTTATTATTATCTGTCAGGTAGAATCTGCAACAACTTGCTGCTCAGGAACTGAGTTTTGAGGTTATTAAAGTTGTCTGGAAGTATCTCAGACTTCTGTAAGCTAACTAGAAAAGGTGTTAGGTGTCCTGAATTAAGAAAACAGCATTATGGATGCTGTGTGGATTTACAGTGTAATTTAATGTCTTGAGTATTGTGCATTTCTAATACTCTGATCTAAAAGGACATAGCTCACTTGGAAAAATTGTGGTGCCTTTTTCCTAAAGGGGGAGAGTATGTGCATATCTATGGAGTATAGTCAGAAGAGCTGCAGGCTCACCAGGGAGCAGAATGGTGCAAGCCGTGTTTCAGACTGCACAAACACCTGGCTGTATATGGCTCATGGCTATACTGAGCTGGTAGTACAGAGGCCATCCTGTGCCCATACAGAATTCCTGCTTATCTGAACAGTTCGAATGTATAGGCATATCCCCTAGCTAACCATTTTTCAGTTGCTTCAGACTTTAGGTTGGAGCAGAGGTAGAGCTTTCTTTTCAAGCCAGTAAAGATGTGTCTTACCTGTGGGTGGACTTTACTGGCAGCAGGAGTGTTGCCAAACATGATCTCTTGTCTTATGAAAGCTAAACATGTGTTTACATGTGCTAAATAAGTCATGTGGGCTTCTGAGTGACACTTGGGGATGGTCCCAAAATTCATCATCCTTCTCTGTAACAAGGGGTGGATTTTCATCTTGGCTAATGCTGCTTCTTGCATCAAACCAGCTCTTATCTTCCCTTTGGTTGAACAGTATGTAACCTTGTGTTGTGCAAGCTGTCTTAGTTTTAGGCTTTGTTCGTGGTATGAATCAGTGGCTCAGTTTGCTGGCTTGTGTGCTGAGGGAGTATAATTGTTCAACTAGTTGGTGTTCTTGAGTGTAAGTAGTAATGGACTAATGAACTGTGGAGGGACAACTGTTTTCCTCCAATGACTGGATTGCTGTCTTCAGACTAAACTTTGGTGAGTGCTGGTGTACCTTCCAAACAGCTGAATAGTACTGGGGGGGGGTGGGAGTGGGAGAGGAGGAGGGGAAGTCAGTTTTTTGCCTCTCAGGGCAAACAATTATCACAGTATAGAATGATAGAATAGTTAGGGTTGGAAAGGACCTTAACATCATCTAGTTCCAGCCTCCCTGTTCTTGTATTTCACACAGTTAAAAGCATGGGTGGTCATCGAGGTAGGCAAGAAACACCCCTTAAAACCCTGCACTGGTGGTAGTGTGTCAGGGAGGGAAGCAGTTTGTGTGTTAAATCAGCAATTTGTTTGCTTCTGCAGGCAATCATATGGTTATAGTTAGGTCAGAGGGTAGTAGCGCTTTACTGTAGTTTCTTAACGTGCAAATAAGTTTGTACTTAGACTTAATTTTCATCTTGAAACTGAATTGTCACATATTCTTTATTACAGCAGCTGGAAAAGGTTTTGATCCTCAGATCTAGGAAAATTAATGCTGAAAGCTTAAAACCTTTCCAGGTCTAAAATGATGATAACGTGGGGGCTCTTCACAACACCTTGGATTAATTTAGGCAGAAGCCTATTAAAAAGGCTTTTAGAAAGTCTGTGTTGTTTGAAGTATGTAGCCAAAGAAAAAGGGTATGTTTTAATAATAAGTCACTGGTCTTTGTGAAGTGGACTGTGTCCTGGATGATCTCACTTAATAGTTCATTATGCTTTGTCATTTAGGCACTTTTTGCATCTGCCAGAGAGCAACAAAAAAATCACTGACTCTAATCAATCCTATTAAATACAGCTCGGTATCCTGGGAAAAGTTATTATATTTTAGCTGTAGGTTTGTACTAAAGGAAATTTATGAAACGTAGTAAAAAAATGCATTTGGTTAAAAAAAAGAAAAAAAAAAGAAATTGAGTTTGTCCAAACAGCCGGTGACAGGGGAGTTGTTATATGTATTTGCAGTGGGTCTGTGTTAACAGAAATAATAAATTAGTGCAATGTCCATGAGCCCTTCTGCATGTTGACAGTGGAAGGGGACTCTGTCACATCTAATGAAGGGCTTGTCTTGGTTTGTGTGTTAACAAAGCCTTGCAGCTGGTTTGGCAGTTTGCTGCTTTCTCTCAAATTCCTGATGGGAGGAAGCAATGCTATTTAGAAATCTTGTATTTAATCCTAACCCAGTGTACTAATGTTAGCCTGGTCTCTGGATTATCCCATACCTGGGAAAAGCACAAGCAAGTAGGTTCACACAGGAGCTGAAGAGATGTACCGAGTATATGGATGCACACCATTAATTTGTTTCTTGCTTTTGTTTACCTTATTTATATTGGGCTCTAGCTGTAGCCCAACTACATCTATTACAGCTTCTTGCATTTTATGTAAAAGCTAATACCTTAAGTTAGGGCAAAGTTTAGGAAACTTAGATGCTTTAAAACAAGTCTGTAATATCCTGGAATTCCCAAACAGGGTTTTGAACTTCTTTTACTCCAATGCCCAGCAGTCTGCTTTCTGAAGCCTACATTGCTGACAGTTGTGCAATATGCTGGTATATTTGTTTTAAAGCACAGGCTTTTGCTCATCCTTTGTATATTTCTCTTTTTCAGTTCAAAACCTATTTCTTCACCTGTGATTGTACAAGTTGGACACGCAGAGACACTTCAGCCGCTGCTTGCCCTTATGGGTTTCTTCAAAGATGATGAGCCTCTTAAGGCAAACAATTACATCAGGCAAGCACATCGGAAATTTCGCACTGGCCGGATCGTGCCTTATGCCGCCAACCTGGTATTTGTGCTTTACCACTGTGATCAAGTGAAAAACCCTGAAGAAGAGTATCAAGTACAGATGCTGCTGAATGAAAAACTGATGTTGTTTCAGCACTCGAATGAAACCATCTCTACTTACGCAGACCTCAAGGACTATTACAAGAACATCCTGGAAAACTGCCACTTCAAAGAAGAATGTGAATTGCCAAAAGTTAATAATACTGCTATTGATGAACTTTGAGGGAATGAAATAGAGTGGGTATTCTGAAAATTGATCTTGGTTCTGTTTGACAGCTGTTGTGAACAACCACTTTTGATGATTTGCTGCTGCCGTGTTGACTTTGAAAATTTGCTGATTTGATGGGTTGCTTATGCAAATAAGTAATTTCATTGGTCATTCCTCTTATGAATGTGCCATAGATGGATTTTAAGAGCTGGGGCAACTTCTGTTTTATCAGGCATTGGATGGATTCACTATTGCTTTGCTCTGCCTCTTTTGCTAGCTGCTTTTTTTCCTGTGGCAGACACGGAATAATTCAAACCCGTGAGCTTTTCTGCTCCTTTTCCTGAGCTTCTAGGAGGGAAGAGAGTACATAGTACTTCTGCACAGCTGCCCAGTATCTGGCTGGACAGTACCATGTGAACATCTTTCTTGTGCATTTAAAGCAGGCAAAATTGCAGTGTTCCTGCATTCATCATTGACCTACCCTGCATAGCAAGTTAGCCTCCAGGGTAAGTAGACTTAAAGTGAGGCAGTGGGAAGATGCTCTGGGAGATGCAGCAGTTGTTCTCTGAGTAATCTGGTGTGTCTCTCACTTGACACCATCAATTTCTGGTGTTAAAGTTTTGGGTTAGGGCATTCAGATTAGGCTCTGCTACGTATCTTGGTCCTGATGAGGTGCTGACACTTGTCCTGGCAGCTCTGGTTGGAAGGGACCTCTGGGGGTCTGCAGTCCAGCCTCCTGCTTGAAATGGGCTTGTTGCTAACCCTAAGGCAGGTTTTGGACTGTAAAAAGTAACTGTCTGAGACTTCTGCTAGCTTTAAGGCACCAAAAGTGGTGTCACTTACCTAGGACTTACACATTGATGTGCTGCCTTGTTCTTGAAATTAAGCTGGTCTTAAATTAATTGCATACAAGTACTGGTGATTTTTTAAGACAACTGCACTTAAAGTAGGTTCACTTGCTACTGAAAGTTGGAAAGTATTTTAGAGCTCTGCAGTGTGGCAGAAAAAATGGGAAAAGAAGATAATTGTTCAGAATGTCTGAAAGTAAGTCAGATTAAAATTTCATCATTGCCCAGGAAGGAATGACTCTGAACAAGTTGCCCCAGAGCAAATGAGGGTATGGATTTATGGTCTGGTTGCTCTTAAAGTGTGTACTCACCCTATAATGAATGTTCTGGAGTTTGTGCCGTAAAGTGAGACTTAGTTTGCTGTGCTTACTGGGGAGGGGGTGAAAGGTTGGTATGCGTGAATACCACAGGGTATCAGGTGCACTATAAATGTCTACACCCTCATTTGCTGCAGGGTAATTTCTTTTTGTAGGTTCACCTTCATAACTGAGAACTTCATTGCTGCAAAAACAGAAAAGAGAAAAAGGGGCTGAAAGTTGAGGAGTTAAACTTGGTGTATGGTGGTGTTCTGCTTTGCTTTGTTTTTCTTCAGGACTTAGGCTTTTGTCACTTTTTTTTTTAATATGGCTTGTATAAAAGCACTTAAAGTCTACATATTTGTAAGTTAAGGAGCAGTCCAGAAACCTGGTTTGTACTGTTTTACTATTAAGGGCTTTCCCTTATGTTGGGATGTAGTGCCCTGTATCTGTGGAGACCAAGGTTCTGATCGCTAAAGGTACTGATTGAAAAGGGTGGATATTTCAACACTAACATCCCAGTGGAGTACTTGCCTCTGTTAGCTCTGCAGCTCTTTTTGTGACGCTAGTTGGATGGTTAGGGAGGAGTATCAGTGCTTGAAACAAATGCAGGGATGTACGTCAGGATACTTGTCAGCCCCAGCATATATCAGCTTGGCATGTCTCTTTTTTTTTTTTTTATGTGATCCTACCTTGAGACTAGGTCAACAGATAGTAATGACTGTGACAGATGCCTGTTAAGAACTTTATTGCAACATTGAGGCAAGCTACGAAGACATTAATCTTTCTTTTAGAGGCAGTTAAGTTCGGTAAATAGCAGATGTGAGAGTAAGAAAATCCACCTTTGGACAAATACATTTTTTGTGAGTCAGTCATCCTGTGATGATTCATGACTCGAACAGAAAGGATGAAAGCCTGACAATTGGAGATGAATGGAGGATTTCTGTTGTCAGTTCAGTGAAACTGATTTTAAGACATCGTTTGCTAAAAGATATATCCTTCTTCCTCATGGAGGAGGAATACGTTGCACTTAACTGCATTTTTAATCATGTGCCAGATGAGGTGGAGGAACCAAAAAATTCCTTCTACAGTGAAGCATCATTTGCTTATGCGTTACCAGACTGATTGTATGCTTAAATTGTGTGCGAAGGGCTTCAAGGATAACTCTTCAGAGGCTGTATTCTATTATGCCTTGGAGTACAAGTCCATTGTAACTCCAGCATAAGATACATCTTCAGTGGCTGTCAGCAGTTAGCTGAAAAGGAAAATGTACTGTTTCGTTTCTGACCTGTATTTAAAGGAGGCACTCACTCACTTGTTTGGCAGAATTGGAGGCTGAATGTGGAAACTTTGAGCAGTTGTAGCAATAGAAGTGTTTGGACATATAATGTTTTAGGCATTTGTTCATGTGGCTGGTTCCTACCACAAGGGAGGTGACTTCAGTAGGACCCTTTTATTTATTAAATATATACATTTGTCTGTATACTATAAATGAAAGCTAAAATGCATCAAAATACATTTTTGATCACTGAGCTACTTGAGCACTAGCTCAGTGAGCACTGTTTGAACAGGCCGTCGTATCTCATGGCATTGCAGATGACCATATCCTGAAAAAGTCCTGCAAGAAAAATAATGCTTTCTCTTCCTTTGTAGTTCTGGACAGAACACCTCATTTCAGTCATCTGTTGAGGACTCTGCCACTTTTCTCAAACTGGAAGCTTTCATTGATGAAAATTACGAATGGTGTTCATGGACACTGGTCTTAAATATGTTTGAAGTGCAATTTATTTCGTTACATGTCTAAAGCTTAATTAATATTTCTGTCAAATTCAGTGTTTTTCTCCTAGTAAGTACTGCTGCTGTAATTCTGGTTAGCATTGAGCTGTCAAATTGCTGGATGCAATGTAGTAATGTGATACTAACTGGATGAGTTTTGAGAACTTGTTTTGGATTTTTAGTGCTGTGAAATAAAACTGCACACTTCCTTCATCTTTCTTATGAGTGGTAATAATGACCCGATCTTTAGTATCATAGCTGTGTTCTGCTTCAGAATGCATTTGGTGAAAGCTGTTACAACTTGCATTCGTGTGTCTGATTATTTTAAGTCATCACATTGCTTGGTGATTAACATAAAACACCTTAGTGTTTTGCTGTTGTATTTTGAGGTGAGTGAAAATTAACTCATGTTTTCAGGAGCTCTGGTTTTAAAAACAGTGATAGTTTCTGGCAAGTTTTTTCAGATATTACTATAGAATACAAAATCCCTGGAAGCATCCTGCGTTTTGAAGAGGAGTGAAGGTTATACGCATGGTTTTGTGCAGTTCAGAATCTGCTGCAGTATTATTTTTCTAAACATTATCACTGTCAGTAAGAGATTGACACTGTTGATTTGATAAAGAATTAGATACAATATGCAATACTTCCTAACCTGTCATTTCTTGTAGGTATTTAGCAATAGATCGTCATTATTAAGTATTGATTAGCTACTTAGTTTGTTAATTCACTAATTACCTGTATGTAAAAATTAAGCTTTGCCTGCACCATGCTCATGAGCTGAGGATGCAGCACTTTTAAGTGTGTTGTGCATCATCTTTGATCAAGGGCTGTTTCTTCATTTTTCAGAATTATTAGTCTGTAAAACAGTTTTAAATACAAAACAATTAATGTTTTGTTTAAAACAAACATGCCTTCCTTTCCCCCCCACAAACTGTATAGTCATAGGAAATGTCTCTAAGATACCAAAGTCATGTATAATCTTGTAGGCAAAGAATACCATCTCCCATCTTCCTGCCCCCCATGCCCTTCCTCTCCCCCCCTTTTATTTTTTAGATGTATAATATATTTAACAGTCATTTTGTTAGTTGCCTGTCTTTTCAGATGTTAGCTTGCAGTTGCTGGTATAGCAGAAATAATGGCTTATTTTTGAGTTGTTAAATTCTTGTTTTACTGGGCTTGAAGTTATAAGTTACTTCTGATTGTCAGAATCATTTCAAACCTGCTCATCCTAAGGACTGACCTTCCTGGGCTGGAGTGAAGGCCTCTTGTGTCCTTCATAGCCTTCAAAGGATAGTCAGGACCATCAGAACAAGAGTTGCATACAAATGCAAACAGGATACATCGGTAAGTCCATGAAATGTTGGTGCCAAGAGCAGGTGAGTCAGGGAGAGCCTGGAACTTTAAGATTTCTGAGGGGATTTTTCTCCTCACTCTTTCTCCTCCTATGAATTTGTTGTCTTGAGGCCAGCCACACTTTCATTATGTGTCATCATGGTGAGGCCATGCTTTGCTTTACTGCATGGTATAGTTGGTTTCTTTGTTTTAAACTTTCCACGTCTATTTTTTGTGTTGCTTTGACTGATGGGGGTGTGTGGGTACATTCTGTCTTTGATAATCTGCCGCTTTGAAATTCATCATGAAGACTCAGCAACTCCTGTGTATCCAATTCATCTTTTGAGTGCTGTTTTACTGCCTGATTTCTCAGGATTTCTGGTCCAGTAAGTAGAAAACTATTTTGCAACTGCTTTGTTTCTGATGTTGATAAGATTTTTGAAGAGGGTTTTCATTGACTGAAATACATGCCAGGCCAGAGCTAGGTTCTCCTTCCAGATCTGATACGGCCTTTACAAACATCTGATTGATGTTTGTAAAGGTCGTACAGCTTTATTTTCCCCTCCCTTATTTGCTTCCAGAAGTGGAAAATTAAGATTATATATAGATTAGCCTGCATTTATGGCACTTTTTTTTTTTTCCCAACTTAGTTCAGTATTTAAGAAGAAAGTTAATTATTTAAGGAGAGACTTTTATTTAAAGCCAAGATAGAGGAGGTGGGGGAGGTTCAGGATGTGATCTTCATGGTGGTGGATTTTTTCTTTCTCAAGCAATTCCTTTGCAAAAGGGTTTAAAGCAAGCATTGTTCTTCTGACATTCTGTTGAAAGGTTTGGACATACCTCTTACTGTGTTGAATTAACAAGAACAAATAATTGGTTTTAGGGAAGGGATTGAAAGACTAGGATGGAGGGACCTAAATGAATTACTGATTATTACTACTGTTATTTGGGGGGCAGAAAAGCTCTGCAGACTTTCCTATGCTAGCAACCTGTAGATCTCAAACTCTTCACTGGATGTGATGATAAATACTGAACCTCGTACAGAAACAGAAGGTGCTCAGTGATCCTGGGCAGCAAAGTGTGCACCCCAGTGGGATCAATTCAGTTGGATCAGGCTGAAGGTCCTTTAGCCTGGTGAGCTATGGCATTTGGTAAGATGTGGTGCCTAAACAAACATGTAGGGTTAGAGCAAATAACTTCCCCTGTACACTCTCGATTACCAGCTGTTTGTGGCTACAGGGCTGATTGGGATTTGTTTTTTTTTTTTCAGTTAAGGGAAGTGGGTTTATGTTTAGCTTTATAGATGGCTCTTAATGATTTTCTTTTATACTTGTGTCTCCTGTTACTTTCCAAACCCAAAGCCTAAGATTTGCTTTGTGATGGGATGTGGTGGATGTTAGAGCTCTGCTCTAGGCTTTGTGAAGATCCAACTGTGTTTCATTTGAGCCCACCACCTGCTAGACTGGAAATTTGGTCACATCTTGGAAACAGTAATAGTTTCCTGATATACTCAGGAGAGTTAGTTACCATATGTAAATGCTAAAGCTTGGCATGTGTTCTGGAGCGGTTCAGTCATTTTGTGTGATACAGATCTTGTTTTAGTGTTGTGTTTCCCTGAACACCAGCAGTTCATCTGATTCCTTGGCGCATGGGAGAAGAGCTAAATGCTTGATCTCTTTGCATTTTACCGATGCTGCTCATGACTTGCATTTTCTTTTTCCCACATGGGAGAGTCCCATCTTGTTTATTTGTTCCTTGTGCTTAAATCATTCTCCTAATTGTTATCCTTGCTACTTCAGTTTCTGGGTGGGTTTTACCCTGTGCCTGTAAATACATTTGCTGGACCAGACTTGCACACAGTACTCAAGGTGAGGCTGTACAATTAACTTGAAAAGAGGTGAAATGATAATTGTAAAGTTGTCTAGATGTTTTTCACACCTGTGCCACACCAAGTAGCATCCCATTTCTTGACAGGTTATGAGCACCAGGCAAATGCATGTATAGCTCTTTACTGGTTACCTCCATGTCACTGTCAGCAGTGTTTAAAAGTATCAGCAACCAGTGTTTTGTGGTGGTTTCTCAAAACACTGTCCTCCATGTATAATGTATTCCTTGTTGCTATGGGAGGCTATTTACTGCTCTCTGAGTCTTTTGGTTATGTAAGAATTTGATCAACTTTGTATTCTAATGCTTATGAATTTACAATATCCTGTGTTTTAATTATGGTGATTTTAAAAAATGAGTAGTTCATTAGAATAAATTTACAAGAAATGAATGGTGAAAGGCATATTTTCAAACAATCAGTTGCACAGCTGCGAAGCTTGGCATTATAGGAAGATAAGGTAGGAAGGAGTTTTTGACAGGTCCTCTACTCCATCCGCCTGCCTTCTATGGACTCTATCCTGCCGATGGTTTATCAAGGGCATTTGTTATTCTCATCTGTTGTTCAATGCATCTGCTACATGTATTTGGCCTTGTTGAACTTCATGAGGCTTGCACAGTCCCATCTCTTAAGCGTGTCAGGGTTCCTCTGAATGACACTCCTTTCCTCCAGTGTGTCAACTGCACCACACAGCTTGGTGTCTTTGGCAAATGTGCTGAGGGTGTATTTTATTTAATACACATGAAGCATTACTGCTCACGTTACAGAGCTAAGTGAGGATTCTTGGTCAGAAGGATAGTAGCACTTGTTCGAAGTGACACGCCACTATTGTCTTGATATTGCAGGGGAGGAGATACCATAGGCTGTCACATGTCTTCCACAGCCAGTTTTACGGAATGTCTTTTTGCATCCACCTATTGATCTGTGGGGGTTTTCTGTTTGTTTTGTTTTTGTTTTTGTTTTGTTTTGTTTTTCCCCCAAACCCTAAGCTGCCACTTCCTGGTGTATCTGCCAAAGAGACTTGAAAAGCTTCATCTTCTGATTTCCAGCCTATAACTTTATATTTGGCCTGTACATCCCAATTCCATTTTCCAACATATGCTCATTGACCTGCCTGGTACCTTTGGAGATGCCACTTGCATTTCATTTCAGTCGTTGCTTTTCCAGATCTGATAAGTTGATCTCTCTTTATCTCTCTTCCTGACTTTTCCTCCTCACCTAGCTTGTTTCTTCTGTGTACTGGCTTCAGTTCCTTTGAATATAAACAACCACAATTGTACTCTGGTTTTCCAGATGAGGTCTTACAAATAGCTTGCTGGCAGTGAGAGTTCCCATCTTGGAAAGGTTAATCATTATGTAAGTGAGGTCTTTCATATTTATTTGGTTGGTCGAGGGCTGTTTTCTGTGGTACTATGGAGGGTTTTTGTGCTCTGGCTGCCATCTTTGCTACAAAACATTTTCATCAGGTGTCACAGGTCATTTCTTCTGCATGAACTTGTGTATAACAGATTTAGTTATAATGTAAAGGGTATTACTAATTATATCCTGCATTTCTCTATTTGCCTGCATGTCGGCTGCTCATATGATCCAGTACTGCTGTATATAAAACCCAGTGCCTGGGGCCTTGTGCTTCTAGCCCTCTCAAGCATGAAGCATATTATGCAAAGTCCTGCCATGGCTTGGCTTTGCAGGAAAGCCTTTGGGGTTCAGATTTCATTTCACATAACCCAGAATTATAGGGCAGTTCTTCAGCCCTCACAGGCCTCTCTGTGGCAAAGAATGGCATGTCTGTAGGGAATGTAGGTTCTGCCTTGAATCAACAAACGTGGATGCTTGGGTTTACAGCTAAACTCCCCAGGGATTGATTATCCAGTGCCTCAACAGCTAGTATCAGGAAGTTTCTCCTTTGCCTTTGCTTTTCTGGGGGTGAGGTCAGGATACTCCAGTGTTGCCCTGAAGCAGATCTCCCCTTTTGGCTTCTCCGTGCTTTCTGCTTGTAAAACCTCCCTGTGCAAAATTTGTAGTGAATGCCACTGCCAGCATGACATGGCCTGACTGCCCTGCGCCTCTATGCCTTGTGTCCCTGCTCAGACAGGAAAGATGGGGTAAATCAGATGGGGTTTTGCCAAGTTAAAGCCCTTTTTAGGGTTGTTTGGTTTGAGATGGATTTTTTTTTTTTTTCCTCAGAAGGTGCTGCATCTGCTGATTCAAACCAGCTTTTGGCATCAGGCTGGAGATGGGTGTGAAAGCCAGATCTGGATGTGATGCTTTGAGCTGCAGGCTTCCAGCTGAATGAGGCAAGACAAAATTAACTGCAGAGGCTCATGTGACCTACTTCTTAAGCCCTCACATGCAGCCTTTAGATGAGAAAACTAAACAAGAGGAAGCAGCTTTCATAGTAAATGAGAAATTGTTTCCATCCTGTATGACAGTGGAGAGCTTTCAGGTTAGTTTTAATTGTATCATGGTTATTGGGGCCTCTTAGTTTGCTGTAGCATGAATGTCAACTGGTATTCTATCCTGCTGAATGTTAAAAGGCTGTTAACCCATTTTGAGAAAGGGGCTTTTATTTATGTCCTGAGGTTCCTCCCAAGGAGCTCAGTCTTCCCAAGCAGCTTAATCCTGGCCAGAATACGCATTTGTGCCAGGTGCTCCCAGTGCCCCAAACTCATTTTTCTCTGACATTGACATAAAACAGTAGCTCAAAGCTAGCACAAGACCTCAGCTGGCTTGCCATGAAAGCCCGGTAGTTGTGCATGATGTTGGACTTAGGGTGAGAGAAGGTTTCTGGAGGGAGTAGGAAAGAAGGTTTTCCTTCAGGTCAGGAAAGCATAATGGGAGGGTGCTAAATGGATGTAGATGCCTCAAAAGCTGAGCAGAGGGTGGCCTCTGCATAGGAGAAGAAAGGAAGTGTCCACTGTGGTCTGTACCTCAGATGAAGATGGGCTGAGACCTTAGCTAATGTCTCCACAGATGCCTGTGGAAACCCATGTGGAAAGAAGGTGGAAGCAGTATTGCTCAAGTTAGTGCAAAAAGGTAGGGTGAGCAAATAAACAGTTATCTTCTTTTTCCAACTCCCTTTTATTTATACTGAGAACAGGGGTTGAGTGGCTGGGTCTGAAGTGTAACTAGGTGAAGTGCTCTGCTGAAGCCTGAGCAGAACTGAACTTACAGAGCAGGAAGGCTGCAGTTCAGTAAAGTCTCTAGGTGTCTTTTCAGCAAGCAGAAAATGCCTTCTAGCTGTTGCTTTAGTTCAGTGCATTGTATGCTTTCAACTTTTAATGGCTTTTTAAAGGTGGAATGTGAGGGTAGGGAGAGTGGATCACTAGACAAATGACATCCAAGTCTTAAAAATGCAGTGCCCTCCACCACCCAATTATGATTTGTTTAAGGGATTGGGCTGATGTGAACCATTGAACTAGTCTCATCTGCCTTATGGCTGGACACGGGGCAACCTAACGGACAATGGTATGTTGAGGCATACCCACAGCCCTTCACGTCCGGGTAAGACGTCAATTCTGCTGGGCATGGCCACTACGAAATAGGATATTCAGTATGTCTCTTCTCCCTCATGACATCTGCCAGTGACCGCTGCCAAGACCAACATGGTTGTTTGGTCAGCTCCACAGGGTTGCAAGTGCTGAAGATGTGCTTGTTCTCATTGCTGTTTTGTTTGTTCCTCCTTTGTTCTGGTGATTCAGCTGATGTTTGAAGTTCGTAGGAGGAGATAGCACTTGCTGTTCCTTGCCAAGGTACTCCTGGAACACAGTTGGCAGCATGGGCTTGAGCATTTTCTTAGCGACTTGAAGGAAACTGGTAAGAAGGAACATTATTTTACAGCATTTCCTTGTATTCAATATGCATTTGCAAAGACACTGCTTATCATGTAGAATATTGGTGTGTTTGGGTAAAGCACCCAACATGTTTCACAATTAGTAAACAATGACACCCTGATTTTTTTAAAAGCTTATTGCCTGTAATGAAGGATGGCTTTTCTAGGAGAACGGTAAAAAGGCTTCCCTGTGCTAGTCTAAAAATAACAAACTTGAGATAAAGTTCATCAAACCTGAAGGCTTGCAGAAGTTCCACTTACCGTGGCTTCCTGTACAAATAGTTTTTCTTATCTTATTTGGTGGCAGCGTATGTATCTGCCTTGCTTAGATAGCTTGCCTGGTAACCTGTGTAATAAATTACATTAGGAAACAGCGCAGAGAAAATGTGATAAAATTCAGTAGTGTATTGAAGTTTCTAAATCATCTGTCTTTACACAGGAATAGAGACAGTAAACCATATGAACAGCAGAGCCAGTGAATCATAGAATCATAGAACAGTTCTGGTTGGAAAGGACCTCAAGATCGTTTCATTCCAACCCCCTGCCATGGGCAGGGACACCTCACACTAAACCATGTCACCCAAGGCTCTGTCCAGCCCGGCCTTGGGACACTGCCAGGGATGGCAGTGCTTGGTGCTAGAGTGCTAGTGTTCGTACCTGCCCGGGGGCTGGAGATGGAGGGAGTGACTGGTAGGAGCTACTCTCATGCAGTGCTAGTTTCTTCATGAAAGGATTAGGATAAACGTAAGTATCAAACTGCTGTGACAGGAGCTGACTGTTATCTGCCTGTGCTTGTCCAGCTGTAATGCTGTCTGACCCTAGAAGGGCTGGGTTTCCTTGGCCCTTCTGTTGAATCTTGTTCTATTGTGACTGCTTTGATGACAGTTTTCTCTACAAAGATACCAGAGTGGTTATCTTATCCCTTTTTCTGTGCTACCTGTTTTTGGAAGAAGATATCTGTGGCCTTCAGTTTCCCTGCCAAAGCTTCCAGACTACAGCAGTCTATAGGGAAAGTGAAAATGAGCCTTTGCGTAATTTCGGGAACCAAGATCTTTATTCCAGTATTGTAAAGGGAACAAGGGAGGGATAGAGGCCAAAGTCTGTGACAGAGACAAGAAATCACATAGGGCAAAGGCAAGGGATCTATAGCAGAAAATTACACACAATAAATAAATATCTTTACTGGAATATGACACATCACAAAATCACGTGAACCTCGCCTTGCTTCCAAAGAGATTTGTAAAGTTGACAGTTCCTAATTCATCATTCAAGGTGATTACAAAGAGAACAGCACACTTTTATGAGTAGAGCAAACTGCAGCAAAGACTTGCCTTGGCTGAGCTCCTCCATGTTTAGGTCTACAAGCTGCTCTGACTAGTGTGGAAAGTCAAACAGAAATTGCTGGCTACTTCTGTTGCAATTTCCTTGACAAAGGCTGCTTTCCTTATAGAATAGAAATATGTTTTACACTTGTCTTGCTGACATTCAACCTAAAGATGAGGCCATGCCGGCAGACTTCAGGCCAATAAAATCCTCTTAGGTTCTCATTCTGTGTTTGCCCAATTGCTTTTTGCTCCATCCCCTGCACTGTCTTTGCATTGCGTCTTCAAAACCTCAGCCTGCATCCAGAGATGAATGCCAGCTCCTCTCCGTGAAAGCAGTCATTGCTTGAACATCTCCATGCAAGCTCACTAGGTGAAGCATTCACTTGGACATTGACCCATTCAGGTCATGTTTTGCAGTCTCACATCTGCCCTAGCTGGGTGATGGTGTGGGTTTGTAGTGCACTCTGAGTTGCCTGAACCTTGGGGTGAAATCCTTTGCTGCCTGGCTGCATCACTCATTGCTGCTCTTGTAGCTGTGGTGTATGAGCACAAGGAAAGCCTGCAGTCTATGTGCAAAAGGGAGCTGAGGTCTGAGGTTGCTATGGCCTTTGCAGAGGTGGCAGAGAAATCTCTAAGGCACTGTAGGTTTTAAGACAGGAAAAGGAAAAAAGAGAAATATGAATAAGGAAAAAAAGAAATAAGAATGAAAAGGTGAGTGAAAAAAATCAAGGACCTCTAAGGTAAAACTTAGCTTAGAGATCTGGATGTTGAGCTGTGCTTGGAGGGCAGGGCAAATGTTTGCCCTTGCTCTAAAAAGGAGAGTGAAAGAAGTGGCTGTGTGATTGTACAGTTTTTATCATTGCCATTGCTCTAATAATTATGAGGATTTGCTAAATACGAGCTTGCAGCATGGGGATGCCATCCCAATCGCTGGACCAGTTGCACTGGGAAACTTCAGAACTGTCAGTTACAGACCAAAGGGTGTGTAGGAAAGCAAGAGCCTGAAGGTGAGCATTAGTGGTTGTCCCCCCGAGGCACAGTGGTTAAAATGAAAAAAAACCACCCTAGAAATCCCTGATTTGTGTAATTTAAAGTGAGCTCTGAAGCAGTATGAGAAGTTGGTAGGTAGGTGGGAGGCAACGCATGTGGCTATCAATGGAAATTTTGTGGAGCACTGAAGGTGGATGTTAAATTGTCCTCGGAGGAGAATACAGTTCTGGAGATAGCAGCTTGTTAAAAGCTCTCTTTTACCTTTGTTCTTGTCACCCTTGTTCTGCTGCCTGCTAGTGAGCTACAGAAGGTTGCAAAGATGTCTGAGTGCCTAAACTGAAGTTTTCTCCTGCCTCAGTGATCAGAAGATGCTGATTGTTACGGTATTCTTCTCCTACCTTTATGCTTCTTTATTCCTTTTTTTTTTTCTTTTTTTCTTAATTCTAGAATGAGAGCAGCATTTTGTTTTCCTGACTTCTGGATTGTGCTTTAAAGATGCAAAGACCCACGTGGTGCAGAGCTTGTTCCTGGTTTGGGATAGTTTCTCCCATTGTGAAATCTTGGCAAACTGGTTTTGAACTTAGTTTCTGGCTGGCTATAGCAGTCCCCAGCAGCAGTGGGTGTTGCCAGCAGTGAAATTTTCTGTGGCTGATTTGTTGTCACTTCTGGAGCTTTTGTTAATCTCCATTAGAACAGAACAAGGTGAGGAAAAATATTATTTCCAGCTTTCAGTAAAAGGCCCAGTTGCTTATGCCAGCAGTTAGTGCCCTACCAGCCTGTATTCTGGTGCTTGCAATATACTGTGCTTTTCTTTTGTAGTTTATTTCTGATTTGATGTTTCACAAGTGAGGTTTTAGGGCTGCAGATCCAGATTTGACTTACACATAGAATTCAAAACTCTTGTGAAAAGACACAGGTGAAAGGGGAGGTGGATAAGCCGGATCTGCTTGTTGGGGCAGTTCAGTATCTTTGCAGGCTGATGCCAAAGATATTATGTATGTTAATTTATGGGATATTTAATTTTCAAAGGTACCGATCAGTGCATTTGTTGTTTGAGCAGAATTTGTTAGACTCACAGAGACTGAAGGATGCTCCATTAAAGTGGGGTGACAGCCTTGCCTGGAACTTTGTTGTATGCATATGACCAAAAGCTGCAGAGCCTGGGTCTGCCTTTCTCAAGTTTCTGTCCACTCACTTCTCCTGTGGGCTCCCTCTCCAAAGCCACCTTTACGCTGTTTGTCCTCTGCAGGATCTCTTCTCCACTGCTTGCAGGTGGTGAGTGAATTTGCAGAGGAAAGCTGTGGTGCCTCCGGGAGACCAGGGAAGTGCAGGCACTTCACTGATCATGTAGGAAAATGCCATCCAAAGCCAGAGAAGCTGGGAAGAAGTGGAAATGAAGATGACAACTTTGTCTTCATCACCTGCAAATCTAAGAAAGGCACTGATGCTGCAGCTTTCACCGGCAGGTTCCCAGATGCCAGGAAAGCAAAAAAAGCAGAGCATGGGTCTAGGAGTGGAGTAGTTTGAGTGCAGGGGAGATCATTCATCTGGCTAGCATAGCCCTGGCACACGGGAGAGCCTGCCTTCCATGGCACACATTCAGGCTTGGCCACCCTTACTGCTTCCTCCAGCCTTTGCTCCTGCTTTATCAAACATACTCACAGAGCTGGTGGGAGCCATGGGGGGAATGATGTCACCAGTAACATTGCAGCTGATTTTGGGCTCCTTCTCAGGCTGTGGTGTTAATTTGGGCAATGTTTTTCCAGGTAAATGTCAGCAAGGCTTCGCTTGCCATTACCTCATTTTTGTAAGGGAATTTGTGCAAGGATTTGAGAGTATATAGTTCAGCAAAATCAGGAACAGATACCTCTCTAACTTTTATGTGGGAGAACACTGCAAGGGACATACTTCTCTTTCCATGATGCTTGCCCATAGGCTACAGTATTTCTGGGGTTGATACCATCCTATGAGCAAAAATGATGTGTCCTGTTTCAGTTTCCACATCTGCCACCTTGCAGGTGGGCAGAGGGCTGTGAGTGACCTTTTGTTGGTGGTAAACTTGTTATACTAGGCATGCCAAGGTAGGTATGGAGGAAACCAGCAGTCATGCCTGGCTTGCAAGCATTCATGTGAGTCTTGGCACTTTGGGGTAATTGGTTGAGTTATGTTGGGGTAGAAATTTTGATTAAGAAGGGGCTGCAGTGGATTCCGAAGTGAGAAGATAGATGTAGCAAATGCCTCACGAGGAGCTGCTTACTAGGCCTGTTTGGTGGAGTTATATATAGATTTTGCTCTCTGTGGGTCCTGCTGGTGTAACACTAGGTTGCACAACTGGCTCTTAAGAGAGCTCTTTGTCTAGAGATTTGTTGCCTCTTTTTGATCAGAGCGTCAGGGCAATACAGACCATCCAAGGGAGTGCTGAATAATCTCTATTCTGCTTGCACAAGGGCAGATACCCAGAGCATAACTTTCTTTTGTCCCTCCTATTAAAGAGAACGGAAGTTTCCAGTCCCGTAAGCAGAATGAGAATACCTTCAAATAAAACTATTCCCTGTCATGCTTTAGCATATGTAATAGGACCCCAAAGTTGCCAAATCATTCCCGAAGCTGCTTTTTACCAAGCAGGAAGGCTGCTTAAGTGCCTTTATTTATCCGTCTGGAGAGATTTTTGCCCCCCTGCCTGCTTTGCTGGGGTGCTGCTTCTTTCCCCAGCTGGGCTAGGCTGAAGCTCTTACAGGTTGTTTAAATAGGCAAGGAGTTCTAAATGAAAATGACTTGTTTCTAATTTGCATGTCTCTTGAGATAAGCAATTAGCTTTTTTCCTTTTTGCTTAATTTCTGATTGTTTCATCAATTATGTCTTTGAAAAGCACACACAAATTAAAACCCGAGGCAACAGTCATACACGTTATTAGAAATTCATATTACAGAAATTCATACCATTTCCCCATTTTTTGTGTTGTGCTTGGGAAAATATGGGGGCAAAGTTCCAATGTTTTATACACAAAATATTTCTCATTTGCTTGAATTCTCAGGCAGGTTATAAGTAGTCAATTCCTAGAAGGGAGATAACTTCAATGAAGTAAGAAATGAAGAATGATGCAACAAACGGAGATAACGTTGACTTGTTTCCTGTCTCACTGATAGATATCTAGGTGAAGCATGGAGGTGTTACATACTCTCAGTGCTACTTTTGCTGTTAGTAACAGAAGCTTTCTGTCTTTCCACTGACCTTTCTATTGCCCTTTTTTAATGAGAAAGAACTGTTTTTCTTTTAAAAATGTCCTCACTGGAACTAGTTGTGTATCAGGCCAGAATGGTTTATAGTGGTCCATGCTTGCAGAAGCTCCTCTTTCTGCCTTTTCTTTTATGCAGACCCCTTCTTGCTGCTACTCTTTCTTCAGTAAATGTGTTTCCCCACTTACTTTGGTCTTTCAGGCATGTTTTCACCTTCTTTTTTTTTATTTCTTTTTTTTTTTTACTGAAGATACACCAAGGGAAGGTAACGTGGTAAGGGTGGAAAGATGGGAATTTAAAAATCATCCTGCAGAAGGAGAATATTAGATGTCTTTCTCCAACTCAACAAAACCCACATAAAAATACTTCTAGAAATTAAGATGTGCAATTAACTCATCAGAGATAATAACAGTCTCTCCTATGCTGCAGTGGAGCAGAGACACAAATACAGTGACAGCTAAGGTTAACCTGTAATCACCTGTATTTTCCCTGAGATTGTACATGCTTCTCCTGCCCGGTCAACATTGATTGGATCAGTTCAGAAGCTCTCACGTTAACAAATTTGCCCAAATCTGTGTGCAAAGAAAAGATGAAATGCTGAATCTGGGTGCCCTGATTTGGGCACGGCGCAAAGTCTCTCCTGAGCGGCAGCTGAACCGGCAAAGCAGCTTTGGATAATGCTTGGATGCCACCATGCTTGAGGGAAGGCCGAGCCCCCCGTGTCATTTTGCTGTGCACCCGCTGGCTTCGTCATTTAACGTGTCCTTCTCCTGACGCCCTCCAGGGGACGCGGCGTAGCTGAGTCGTGGCTAGGCAACGGTTGTGGGAGCGTTCCCTGCGCCGGGATACTCTTTTCCAATGGATAATGTGCTGAGGCTTGTTCGCCTGTTCTTCTCAGCATGCTATATTGGTTTTACAGCAGGAACTTAATCTGCAGATGGACAATCAAATAACCGATCTAAGGAAAGGCACGAAATGAAAGATGCTAAAAAGTGACTGTGGTATTACTTAGCCCAAATGTAATAGCATGGGTTTAACTGGAATTATGCTGAGGATTAGTTGATTTGATAGCACTGTAACAGCTGCCTGGCTTGAGGAGTTGAGTAAATAGGTGCTGCTTGCCTCCTTTCAGGCCCAATCCTTCACACTGTACCTGTTCCTCCTTCCCCAGGCTGTGCCCTGTTCTTCCTCCAGCAAGACCTCATTTGAGGAACCCCATTTATTCCACTGTATTTCCTTTCGCCTCTCCTTTGAGGTTTCCCTTGGTTTATTTGAAGAGTCCCTCTCCTAGTTATCTCAGCGAGCTTTGCAAACTCCTGCCATCTTTTTTTCCTTTTTCCATCAAGGTGCATCTTTCAGGGCACCCGCATTCTAAACTTTGCTGGAATGAAAGGTAGAGATTAAATGATGGTATTTTTATGGTGAAGGGCATGCATGGTTGCTGGTGATCGTGTGATGAACAGCTGCAAAGGGATGCCCACAACTCCCATGCTCAAAGCAGGCTCTGCACGCTGGACCTAGAGAGAGTGCTTGCTCATCTAGGCCTGAAGAGAAACGAGTTCTCTCATTCTAGAAAAGAGGCAGCACTGTTTTCATAGCTGTCCTCGTAGCCCAGGGCTGGATTCATGGATATATGGGTAGGGATCAGGAGAAAGTGGTCAGAGGACAAGTATCATGCTCCATCGGGCCATGGATCCCCAGGTGCAAATTTACACATCTATGGGTAACAATTCTTCCTTTGCCACTAGCTGACAGGCTATGCCAAGGATGTACTGTGATTTCCTTCCGCCTTTCCCGGATGTTGCCTGTCCTCTGTTTCAGCAATATTCTGGGATGTGGGCTTTTCCAGTGGTGAAAAATTAGAGGATTAGGGGAACTGCTGTAAGGCATGAGCTTCTGTTTCCCCTCACCTGCTGAGCTTTATCTAGCAGTAGACTCTGAGTTTCTTTCTAACCTTTCTGGCATCTTGGCCACCCAGTTGGGGGCCAGCGTACAGCATTGCTTTTTTATGGCATCATTATCTTCCAGAGGTGATTTTTCAACTTGTTTTTTGTGGAATCCCCTTCATTCTCTCCCTCTGCTTAAATTCACATGTGCCTTCCTTGCCTGGATCGTGCCTTTTACCCTAGGTGCTATGCAGCTTGGCATTTCAATCTTCCCTCTCTCTGTGCCTTGGCAGAGGAGAAGCCAGCTTGCCTGTCACCTCTGTGTCTGTAGGCACCATGCCATAGCTGAGCCCAAACTTGACAGGCAAGCCCCAGACAGTGAATTTCAAGGGACGTTCAGATTAGCATGGTTAAGCCATCGGGCTGGGAGCTTTTGTCATTGCCTGTTACCCCCTCGGTCGGGAGGTGACCCGTCCTTTGGTGGGGCCGAGCCCCGCACTGTCACGATGCGCCCCGGGCCTTGCGCCCATTACCGTGGAGCCGGGCACCCTTACCCGTCCGGGGGTTGCCGGCCTCCCTTCGCTGCTGACCGGGGCAGAGGAGGAGGTGGCAGGGGCGGGCGCAGGGCGAAAGGGGCCGGCCTAGGGACTCGCTACGTGTCGCGGGAGCCCTTATAGGCCCGGCGCAGCCCGGCCCCGCCGCCCGTCACCATGTCGAGCCGACAGCAGACGGTAGGACCGCGCCGCGGGGCCGGCGGGCGGGGGGCTGCGGCGGCTGTGGGGCGCTTCCAGCTCCCTGAGGAGACAAACCCTTTCCTCACGCTCCTGGCACTGCCGCTTTCCCTGCAGGGCTGGGGGCTTGCGCCGAGGCGGGCAGCGCTGGGCAGACGTGGACTCCCCAGGGGGACCGATCCCTGCGGGTCCCGTCTCCGGCTGGCGAGCGCCTTCTGCTCAGCGCCGTGGCCGGACCCGTCGTTCTCCTCCCGGGGTACACCGATCCCCTCGCAGGAGGACGCTAAATCCGCCCCGGTGCGGTGCAGGGCGCTGAGGGTGAATGCCGTCGCCGGGCGTCGGTCCGCGCTGGTGCAGATGTGCGAGCCGTGCGTGCCCCGGGCACAGCCCGCCTGCCCGCGGGTGAGCCGCGCACCGCCCCGCCGCACCCGGGAAACGCGGTAGCGGTGCCCGGCGCAGCCGGTCCTCCCGGGGAGCGGCGCCCCGGCAGCCTCCCGGGCGAGGCCGAAGGCTGAGTCAGCGAGAAGCTGAGCACCGCCGCGCTCACGGCTTGTCGGGTTTCTGCCCAGGTCCCACCCGGGGGGAGACGCTGGTGAGCGTCCCAAATCACCAGCGCCGGGCGGCTGCCAGCAGTGCAGCAAGAGGCAGCGGGTGCCGCAGAAAAGCTGCACAGCAGAGAAAAACAGTAATATCCGGAGCGTAGTTCGCTTGGAAATGAGAGTTGCAAATCGCAGTCACAGCCAGAAATCGTTTTCCTCTTGTTAAATGCCCTCTCTCACTTCTTGGATTTGGGATGTTGATGTCTGAGTCCTTCTGGCCGCACGTACGCTTTGCAGGTTTTAGATCAGAACCATAAGAAATCTTGATGTAAGTCTCCTGGGCTGCTTTTGCTGGTCCGTTTATTTACTTACTTTGTCGTAAACTTTTCAGATGGATCTAATGCATTTTGAGCACACTGGTAATCTGTGTGGGTAGGAATGCAACCAAAGCCACGTTTAACAAAGCACGCCTGTGTGGCAGGGTGTTCTTGGAAACACGAAAACCTGTGGTTTAGGGATCATTTCTGGGAGGGGATGCAAGACGTGAGCTGTGTAGGGGAATTTTATTTATTGCTGTGATAGGAGAGAGGCCTTAGTGAGCTTCCAGAATAATCCCTCTCCTTTGCCTCCACCCTGGGCTGGAAAAATGACCTTTATAAGCAGGATCGTGGCTGACCTTTGTACTGAGACTGTCAAAACAGATGCTATCTGGTTGACAGTTGTAGGCTTATTTTCATGTGCTTATCTGCTAGGTAGCTGATAGAATGGGAAAAGGTATGACTTCACTGATTACAGGAGGTTTTGGTAACTATGATGAAATGGCAGTGATACTCCATTAATGATCCTCCTGGTCTATGGCCAGGGACATGTGTTGCACAGAGCACAGGTGGAGTTCTTGCTCCTAACACAGTCCCAGTGTCTCAGTTTTAGCCGTCTCAGGTTCATCCCAAAGGACTGGGATAAGGCATTTCACTTTGACAGGAATCCCTTGATCAGCTCAGTTATTAGCTTACACACACAGACGTTGCGTTCGGTCTCAGTGCAATTACACGGTGTGGTTCAGGAGGGTTGAGGCGTTGGCAGTGCATCAGAGATTCTGCCTAACGAAGGAGCGGGCAACAGCACAATGTGCTCCCACAAGTGGCAGGCTAAATGTTGTAGCTTAGAGGAGTTTTATTACGGTGGTGAATTTTTCATGACACGTTTCGTAGCTGCAGCAGCCAAGATGGTGCCATTTGGAAATGAAGCTGGGATGCACAGAATAACTTGCCCTACTGAGATCCCTGCTAGTACCACAGCTCGTCCTTCTGATGCTCCTTACTTAATCCCCATTTTTCATTCTCCCAGTAGCATGAATTGTTATGACTCATAAACATCCTTATTACTAATGAAATGTCAGGGCTTACCACTTCTCCATAATGTGGGTGATGTGTTAATTTTCCTCCCACAGACAAGGTTTTGTGGGGATGGTTGCTTCCAGCATTGTTCCCTGTCCTAGAATATGTCTGAAATGGGTTTCGTTGGTGATGTTCGTTAGCTGTCAGTTTTTCAAAGGTGCAGTAGTGGTAGCTGATACAAGACGGACTGGTTGTATTATTTGACTGTGCTCCTTGTTTTGGATATTGAGTAATTGTACATGAATTCAGTCTGAATGTTCTCTGGAGTTTGTGGGTAGGTTGAGGATATTTTAGCTGCACACCCATTTATTAATAGAAGCTTATGGTGAGGTACAAAGAAGAAAACTGAATTTAGTTTTTTACTTCTGCATGTGTTGTCCTTGAAAATGAGCAAGGCACCCTAATTCTGCTGAAGACCCAAGACCTGGTGTGCAGGAATCTTTGGCTGGTTAGTATGGAAATGCTCCCTTCATTTCTGCTCATGATGTTGCAAGAAGCATGAAGTCCCCTACGTGCTGGGAAGTGTCCTTCAGTTCACAGACTTCACTGACAGCATTAATTTCTGACCAGTTTCAGGGCTGACTTCTGGGGGACAAGAACAGTCTTTAAGGAGGACCTTAAAGACCTAACGTTCCTTACACAGGCCTCCTGTGTGCCCCAGTCATGAAATCCTGCTCTCAGGAGTAAGTACACTGTAAAGTAATGGCAGTGAGTAGTGTGGAGCTGTGGGACTGCCCTTGTTCATTGTGTGGACTCCTGCACAGCGCTGCATTCAGGGCTGAGCAGTCCTTTTAGCCCCGTCGAAACAGCCGCTTGTTCTCTCTATATCTGAGGTGTCAGTGGTATTTCCGCAGCTCGTTCCTTCTCCCCACTGAGCAGCGTTTTCATACCAAGCAGGAGCGTACAGAAGGAGCAGTGTGCTCCGTGGAAGTGGCTTGCCATGGAGCACAAGCCCGTGGGCATAGCCCTGCCCTGGAAGGGCTGGCCCCTTGCCAGAGCGACTGGCTGCGTGGCTTGCATGTCCCTGTGGGTGCATAGAAAATGCAGCTCAATGCGTGTTGTGAGGTGGAGGTGTTCAGAGCTGGCTGCCAGAGTCCTGCCCCTGGCAGCAGGCGAACATCATCCTCACTGACTACTTTCAGTGAGCTTCTCTTTGGATGTCCTTATGGGTATTAGGGGAGAAAGAAAGCCCAGTACTGAAGCTGTCTTTTTTGGGGTGTTACAGGTTTGCCATCTGTCTGGCCTTGTGAAAGTATTTCCAGGACTCTGAACCACGTGGCCTGTGGCATCCCTTGCTTTCACTGGGATGTTGTTTCCATAGCTCAGTGGAACACAAAGTGGTAACTTCTGATAGTTCAGTTTTGCTTGTGTAAGGTTTATGTGCACAGTCACAAATTATGTGGTCTGATTTAAAGATAAATTAACATGTACAAATAATTTAGATTTATTCTTTTTTTTTTTTTTTTTAATTAAAGAGAAAAAACCCTACAAAACAGATGACTACCCTGAGAAAATAAGAAAAGGCTTAGTTTCTTTGCCTAAAAACTATTCTCGTGTTGAAAAACTGGAGGCACAGGCTGGACCAAGTGATATCACGGGCTGTGCAGTAACGTATGTATAGCTTCATAAATTTAATTGCAAAGCAATGTAAAATAAAAAGTTTACTTAAAAAAACCCTAAACAAACATGCGTTCATTTCCTCTCATGCTTATTCTTTACTTATGTCTTGAACATAAAGACCAAAACATTTTTAAGGATGTTTGTGTTCAAAGCAGTTCAGTGTAGATCATCACTGTGACACTCACTCAGGCAGCTACATCAGGCAGCAGAGCTGTGATTTCAGGGAATTAGTGTGGCTTGGTCTGGGTTGAATTACTCAAGACAGTGTTTCTGATGTTTTATCCAGTGATTCAAAAGTCTTGCATTTACAGCTGTGATTTATTTTGTGAAACACACTGCCTAACTCATTGCACTGTGACAGTAAAAGATGATTGGTTTCTAGTCGCTCATTGCATGCTTAGTATATATTGGTACATTTGGTATATTTTCTATTACTTTTTTTGCTTTGTATCTCTCTTTTTCAACGATCACAGAAAGGTCAGCAGATTAACTATCTTGATACACCGTTATTTCAATTTCTGTTGTTTCCTATAGCTCTCTCCCTTCTTCTCCCTGTTTCTTTTGAAGTCCTTTGCTATTAAAAAGTTACCTTTCCAGTCTGTTGCCCCACCTTGCTGTTTGCCTCACTCGCACTGTTTGGCGGGGCTGCCAGTTGCCAGACCCATGTTTATTAAACATACTCTGTACGAACCAGGGTGTTCCATTTGGGGAATTTCAGTGAAAAAAAAGCCAGAAAAAGCTGCAGGCTCCTGAATATTAATGCCTCTTTATTTCTATGGTTCAGAGAGGCTGAGCCCTCCAGAGGATGTCGAACCAAATAATCAACTTGGTGTGGTCCAGCCCCAGAAGCTGCAAGCTGAGGACCTTGGTGGACCTTCCCCAAGTGCAGGAAGCCTTGTTCTGGTGTCCCCTGGTACTGCCATGGCAGCAGGAGAAATAGGGCAAGTTTTCCAGGAAGCTGCATGGTCGGAGCATCTCCTGGGGCTGTAGGAGGGTGTGTACATGGAAAAGTGGAAGGGAACTTCAAAGGGTTTTTCTCCTGTCTTTGCAGGAGACAGGCAGGTAGGTCAGGCCTGATACCTGCTCGTGTGCTCGGAGGTTAATCTGCTTTCCCCACAGGACTAGCGGCTCTTCACAATATTTCTTCCTCTCCCAGGGCCTGGTTTGGAGAAGCGCAGCTGAGCACCGCTGGTGACGGTGGTCGACATGGTGGGTGCCATCTGGGGTAGTGGCCAGGGCACCTAAACCCAGCTGTGATTTTTCCAGCTCTTGAGTCAAAGCGCTTTGAGTCAGCATGTTGTTTCCTGTCCTGCCGCTGGACTCCTGGGTAAATACAGACTCCAGCCTTGTCTGGTTCTCAGGCTGCACTGATGAAGTCACAGCCAGTTACAAATCTGTGCCAAAACCCGTAACTCAGGCATAGGTTTCCATCCATGCTGTCTTTGGGCAGCGTCAACAGGTGGTTTTAGGCAAGACAGCAAATGATTTTGAAGACCCCATGCTACCCAGACATGTGCACTGCAGCTGAAACTTATGTTGAAGCCACAGGGATATTGGTTTTCTGGAGGGTTTTCAAGATAAGCAGTGGCATACTTGCATTTGTTTTTTTTACTGGTCTGATGTTGATCCTGGAGGGTGTATTTAAATAGCCTGTATAAATGAAAAGACCTTGCCTATCTGAAACCAGGTGTTTTAGATAAACTTGCAGTTGTACATGCCCACAAAAGATAAGTGGTGTGCAGGGCCTGTATTAATGCTCCTAAAGATATGCTCTGCCTTGAACTTGTACTTTGATCACAGTGCTTGTACACTTCAGTATCTTTACAGTCCATTAAGAGAAATGCCGTGTAATTCTGGTTGCTGTTTATTAATTTTCTATTATCGTAAGCAGGGTGACTAATGGTTATCTCTGATTTAACTCTGAATCAGAGCTGTAGGAGGTGAGAAATAGTTCCTTAATGGTCTGGTAGCTTAATGATTTCTAAGTGAAAATTTACTTGGAGTGTATCATTAACAGAAGGAGAGATGCAACAAAGCTTGGTCAAGGCATTTGGCATGGATGTGCGTCACAAAATGGCACACTGGAAGTTAGGATTTTGCCCACAAGACAAAATTAGCTCGCTGTGAGCGCTGCCTCCTATCGCTCTCAGAGCGGTCCTTTTTCGTTTGCTTACAGTTTGGCTCAGTTACAACTATATGTGTCGAAAGCTTTATCTACTGAGTGGGTGCCAAAATGTGTTGGGCTGTTTGGAGAGCAGAGCTTGAGAAAGGAGCCAGTTGGCTTTTCTTTTTTTCTCTTTTTAAATGTGGCCTCTCTGTAGATGCAGCTCTTCAGGGTTCGTTGAGATGGGTTTTTCTCACGCATCTTTGGGAAACAAGCATTTGTACCTACATTTCCAGGGCTTTCTGACCTTGAGGTCTTCACAGCCTCTGGCAGAACAACGTGTTTTCTGCAGTATCAAAATGTTTTCAGCCTTCCATTGTAGTGCAAAAAAGTGTGTCGGTGGGAGGTCACTTTTCAGGCCTGCCCAGCCCTTCTGATGGGGAGATCATTTGTTTGTTGCCAGTGGGTGTGGAAGAGGGAAAACTCCCTCATTTTAGAGGAGGTTTCTGCTGCTGCAGGAGACTCCATTGTGTGCTTGCCTATGTCCCGGCCCTTGGGCATGATGCTGGACGAGTCACCTCAATCATGGCCAGGGCAACTCATTGCATCTGCCCCCATCTTTGCAAATCTGGTCTGTGACCATGTGCGTGGATATGAGGAGCATTGAGCTCTTGGAGGTGAAGCCTGAAGTCTAGGGGAGCTGCTTTTCAAACATGTCATTTTTATAGGGCTTAAGTGTTGTGGGAGCTCAAGTCTTGATCTGCTGTTTGCTTTGCCTTCTGCTATTCTGTGCCTGTAGAATTGGGGATGGTGCCAGCCTCAGGGGATCGTGGTGTCTGTGGATCATCCTTGTGTCTCTGACCTTGAGTCCTCAACTGGGCTTGTCTCATGCAGCTTGTTGCACTGGATGGCACGCTTAATCGTATGACTGTGAAAGCAACTCTGCCTTCAGCCAAGAGAAAGACCAAGGAGACTGAGTTTGCTTGACTCTGTCTGCAGTCTCCAGCAGCAGCCAAGAGCGGGGGCCAGGGAAGAGTTTATGGCTGGGACACTACAGTGCATTGTCCGAACTCCTATTGATTTACAACTCAAGATACCAGAGGCCCTGCCTTTCTTCCTGATAGTCCTTGATGAACTTTCCTTCCATGAATTCATGTTTATGATATTTTCCAGCCAAGTGAACTTTTGGCCTCCCCAGCCAAGTTCCCCCATTTAACTGTGTCCTGCGTGGTGTTTCTGGCTGAGCTTTCCCGCAGTCCTTCCTACTGCTGCTTTTGCACTTTGCAAACCTCAAAAGGGTCGCTGAGGTGGAGAGACATCTCGTGTCGCTTGCTAGCAGCCATTGACCATTGAGAAGTCAAATGCATGTGGTTCAAGATACCAGGTTCAAGACTGCATGTCCATCCTGGATACTGAATGGGGCAGGCAGAGGCATCATGTGGCTGTGACGCTGAGCCCCCACCAGCCTGAGCTAGTGTCCAGCTTTATTCTTTCAGCAGGCTGCCACCGTGGCCGGTAGGGATGTGATGCAAGAGGATTAGTTCTTTTACAGAAATATATATTTTAAAACCTGATGAAGCTGCTTGAAATGCAGATCCTTTGTGGTTCCCACTAGAGCTTCTCAACAGATACAGGATTTCTTTCCTGAGAGGGATATGATGAGCATGTTAAAAACAGGTATCTTGTCCCCTTATTGTTGTAGAGACAGCATGGGCTCAGGTCAACCTGTGCTAGCTTGGAAGAAGTTCTGCTTTCTCACTTAGCAGAAGATGGAGCTGGTGTCCCACCTGCCTGCTCATAGCTATGGTTAGATGTTGGCTTCCAAGCTTGAAAACCTATTGCAAACTGAGTTAATGGGGACGCGAAACAGTTGAATGTGGCTCACTGTGTTATGTGTTAAAGCAGTGCTGGTTCAGCTTTTTTAAAGGTAGGTTAACAGTGGTCCTGGTTTGTTGAACTGATTTGTGGGGCAGTCAACGGGAGTGGTTTTGATGAAACGGGATATTGCTCTGACATGTTGGCTCCTAGCGCCCACTGGAGGACCCTCTGAGTAAGCCGGTCCCGTGTGTTATCTCTGAACAGCAGGGCTTGTGGTTTTGGTGGTATCTTACACCTGAACAAAATGTAGTTCAGCTAACAATCTCCACACTGCACGTCAAGTTTTAACTTAGGTGGTATTTGGTGTATGAGTCCTGTCTGTCCTTCTGTTCTGTTTTAAGGGATAGGGTGACTCCCTTGGCATGGTAAGAGGCGGGACATTTACAGTGGCTTATTTGCCATAGGGAACCACAACCCATTCATTAAATTCCTAAATCTCATATTCAGGGAAAAAAAAAGTAAAATTACATATAGATACAGTTCCTACGTGGCTGGTATTTTTTTTTTTTATACTGAAGTTAATGTGTAGTCACAATATGCACCCTTGTCCTCCGTCCCTCTTGTCCCTGAGTCTGAGGGACTCTTTCTCAGTTTACCATTTCCGTAACCTGATAGTTCACTCCACAAGAAGATAGAGAAGCATGGTCTTGTGTATTCGGTAGTTCTTGCTGGTATGGGAATGGTGTTGTGCTGCTCTGTTCTGGTGCAGCATTTCTCATGCAGATGCCCTTGCACTGTGCAAAGCAGCTCACCTGGCTGTTGGTCACAGCTCTGTGCACCGCCGGGCATTGGATTTGCCAATGGAGGTCATGGGGCTACACCATCTCTGTGTTTTTTAACTAGTCACCTACCTTCTGGTCATGTAATTCCCTTCCTTTTGGTATTCTCTGAGGTTAGACATTCTTGATCACTTCCTGCGGGTGTTCAATCCCAAAACTTATCTGTACTGCAGTAAGAACATAATTTATGTTCCCTCCTTTGGCAAGATAACCAGTTTTGCGTTGAGTGTGGTCCAGCAGTCTTGGCATGATCCGGAGCAGCCTTGTAACAAACGCCACACATCAAAGCAAAGCAGTTCTCCTTTCGCAGCGTCAAACCTATTGTTTGCAAAATGAACTCGAGCTGAACGGCTTAAATGGGTTCATTTAGAGGAGGTAATTTAGCAGAACTGCGCTGACTATTAAAAAATAGGGCAATCGTGGAAGGATTTATTGTTTAAATTGTTATTTTTGTTAGCAGCTGACGAGAGGCTTTGTTTGTCAAATATTTGTTGCCCATGCGGGTGTCCCTTGTGATTTCTGGAATGAAGATGGGAAGATTGTCTTTAGAACATCTGTACTGGCCTTGCAAATCCATCCCAAAAATGTAGGAGTGCAGGATGACTCACTAGCTTTCCCGTGTCAAGGAAATGAGAGTAGTGACATCATCTAATTCAGAGATAAAGAAATGCCTGATCTGGGTGCCTTCAGAAAGGCAGATTTTAACACCCAACTTGCGGATGTGAAGTCACACAGTCTAAAACTCAGAGTCTGATTTACAAGGTGACTGGAACATAGGCCTAGTTTAGTTGTGGGTTTGGTTTGGGTTGGTTGTGGGGGGTTTTTTGCCAGGGGTGCATAAAACTTGATTGTGGCAATGCAAAACATGTAAATTTATACCAAAAGAAAAATATTTTCCTGCGGGTTAAGAAAAAGAACACTTTAGCTTACACCACCTTGAAAACCTCATGTGTTAGCAATATTTGCCATCTCCAGTCATCTGTCTCCAAGATGAAAGACTGCTTACTTTGGGATGTCTCTGCTGGTCTCCTTCAGATCACCTGTGTTATGTTCCTGGCAGGGACAGGGGCTGAGGTAGTGCTACAAAAGGAGCAGGTATCAAAAGCAGAGGTTCTGAAGGAGCAAGTGAAGTCTGCTGTGGTTTATCCAAAGAGCTGAATGAAGAAAGGGAGCCCAGTTCAGCATCCTGCCTGGTGTGAGGGAATGCGGGCAACCCCAGCACGGCAACTTCTGCAGAGTATTTGGTGACACTTCACCGTATTACTCAGCTAAGTCTAAAAAGAAAACACACCATTATTTCTGTTCACATACACATGGCAGGAGAGGAGACAAATCCCACGTGCAATAAGGAGGTGGGACAACAGCATGGGAAGTAGGAAGGTGGCCGGTACAGTAATGCATCATCAGGTGCTTGAGAAGTCCCACTTCCCTATCTGGACCTGCCAGCCGAGCTCTGTGCCACAATAGTGGAATTCCTGGTGGTGAAATGGGCAGAATTTCCAGGGTAACTCCATCTTGGTGGGGATTTCCCCTGTGAAAAAATGAAGCTGATGTTGAAGCATTTATGCCTTAGTCCATTAAATGAATCAAACACAAGTCTATAGGTTTAGGGTTAAGAGAGCTAAATCAGGACTTCAGAGAGTCTGAGGTTTCTCCATCGTTTTTCGGTATGATTATAGTCAAATCTTTGGATTCACAGGCAAAAGCCCCCTCTTTCCTCTCTTCCTTCTTCTAATAGTTTTGCTTTTCTGCAGCACAGAAAACCCTTTCACAGAAGGTTTTTCCCCCTTATCAGCAATGGATACTTTATCTTCTCTAGGTCAGCTTGCCCATTTGCAAGAGCAGCCATGGGACTTGCCCTGGTAGAAGAAAATCATTATTTAGGGAAAAGCCCCATGAACTTAATTTTTATGCATCAAATTCAACTATTAGGACAAAAGTTAGGGTTTTTTTGGTTTCTTTTGGTTTTTTTTTAGTAAAATGGCAGGATTTGAGAGGGGATTTTAAGCAGTAGATCAAACTCCAGAGGCACGTGTTCGACTTCAAACTTGAAATCTTCTTGATCATTTTATAATTTCAAAAGCTTGTTTTACCATTTGCAAATAATATTAGCTGAAAACATTGATAACATTTTGAAAGCCTTTTTTCCTCCTCTCCTGGGGAGATGTCCAGGCTGCAGTACCAAAATAGGGCTAGGTGCTCACCTAGGAAAAACAGGAATCATGTTCCTGATTATGTGAGAGAGTTCTATGAATAAAAATGCAGCTGGGGGAGTGCTGACCCTACCCGCACTGTTGTGTCTGGGTTTCCCCAGGGCTGTGGGTCCTGCCAGCTGCCAGTTGGTTGCTAACCATGTTCCTACGAAGACGGCCCTCCTGTTAAGTGAGCCAGACATGTGACTGACATGTGCTTAATAGCACTGCGCTACAAGAGTGTTTCTCCACTGGCTTCATTCTTGGGCTGATCCGTGCTGTGTTTTCAGGAGGGAGTTCCTCTCTGGAATGGGATGTTGCTGCAGCCTGCCACGAGCTGTGCCGTTGGACAGCTTCGCACCCTGCCTGTGCCAGCTACAGCAGGCAGAGGTACTACCCCAGCAGTGGAGGGAAAGTAAGGGCGCAATAAGGACATTGTTTTAGACCTCATCGGTCTTTGCGATGACCAGCAGTGCTTATTAATGACAAATCTTTCCTCCTGCAACACTGGAGAGCTCTGCCTTCTAAGGATGGCTGAGTATGCACTTTGGGGATCTTCTGAATGTCCCGCTCAGCTTCTGGCTCTCCTCCTTTCTTTCCACCCTTCAGCGTAGCATGTGGCACTTGCATTTGTTTCTTGCCCTGACCCCATTTGTTATGGAGCCATGGAGATGCTGACTAAAGAAATGGGTAGGTGGGGTAAGGAGGAGGTGCTGCCTTGTGTCATAAGGACCAGAGTTTATACATACTTACATTTCAAGTGGAAGGTGGCAAATCATCCATGTAATTCATTGGGACAAGCCTAAATATTCTTCTAGTGTGCTTTCTATTAATCATGCAGTGGTTCTGCTCCTAACAAATGTCAGCAATGGTTGGGAACAGTCCCCCAGGCATTTAGCTATCAGGTGAGAGGAGAAGATGCTCCCTGGCAACACCTCTTGTGTTGGTAGTCACATGCAACCTTCTATTTATGCGGGCAAGCACAGCTGCTCCCTTTCAGGGCCAGATACTTAACAAAAACCTGAGGTTACTTTCTCAGACACCATGAACTGAGCAGTGGTAGCTCTCAGAACAGAGGACACTGATGTTTCCTGATTTCCAACAGATCTACGCTACGGTGTACTCTCTTGTCTCAGGGGTCCATCTCTTTATCTGGGAGGAGCACCAAGAAAAAGCCTCCTGCCTCCGCCTGCAACCTGCTTTCACAAAGCAGAGGAGCATCTTGTACCAGCAGTGGGGAAAAACTTGTTTGTTTAGGAAGCCAGGCCAGGAGACATTTGGAAATAGCTCAGTCAAGCCTGATCTTAAAGACACCTGAGGTTTTGGTGCCTCCCAGTTTGTCAACCTCATGGAAAGATTCAGTAGAAGGGAAGACCAAAAGTAGAGTTAGGATTTGGCTTCTTGGTCTGCTGCATCTGCGGTACAAGGTTTGGAGCCATGTCTTTATTTTTTGTCTCATTTCCTGGATGAGGTAAGGCAGGGTGGGCTGAGTGCTGAGGTCATGCACATGTGGCCAAACAGTAAATTTCCAAGGAAAGGAGAGAGCGTGCCAGTGTCCTTCCTAACCATCTGGCTGGCAGAGGCTGCACGGCTCTTCTTTGGAGGCACTGCCAGGTCATTTACTGGCTTCTTAGAGCCTCGCTTGGGGATGAATTTTAGGTAAGAAGTTCCCCTCCCAAACATCAGATCTTTGTTCTAGACTATTGCAAGAAAGGCTCACCAGTGTCCCTAAATTTTCCCTGCCAGGGCCCAATATCCAGGAGCGAGTGTGTTGTGATGAGAGTTGGATTATCTCTTTTAAATATGCTTGGGTTACAATGATGAGGTTAAACTGTGGGAATAAACTCAGTAGGACAGCCCCGGATCTGATTAAACGCTGTCCGCCAGTTATCTCTGCCTCCCAGCTGCCTTGCAGTATATGCTTGCTCAGATGAAATCTCTCCAGGGTTTGCTCTCAGGCCACTGATGCTTATTTTGGGTGGTGCCTTCACTCTGTCCTGATCGTGCTACGGTTCTGGCTTCCCAAGCCATGTCCCAGCTGGGGGATGATTGGGCAGGAAGTTGGTGTTTCCAGGCAAGCAAGCTGCCATCCCAGACATCTGCTGCTTGCTTACGTTTCTCTCTCTTGCTTTACCTTTGGTGTAGGTGGCAACCAGAATTTGAGTTGGTGTGTGGCAGGCGGCTGCTCGGGGTTAGGAAGAGTTTACCAGCTAGATTATTGACATAGCAGAAAAATCAGAGGGATTTGGTACCAGCTCCCAGCAGATCAAAGAGGTTTGACGGTGTTGCCGAATTGCAAAAATGCCCTCAATGATGTTTTCCCAAGCTCCACAAGATGCCAGCATGCAAAATAAAAGCTCTGAGATGCATGCACTGGGAAGATTTATGGCACAGCAACGTGTACTTATAACAATCTCGTTACATCAGCCGTGTAGGAATGTGTTAGTTCCTGCATCTTCCCAAGGCACGGATGTTATCGTAGTTCATCTCCTGTAGGACGGACCCAGCAGATCAACATTCTGCAAAGGCAGGTGTGTAGCTGGAGTTCCTACTGATGCAGAGGCTGTGACGGAGAGATTCGAAGCATGCACGTTCATTTCTCCCTGCAGAAATACCAGTCTTGTCTGCTGCGGTTTGCAAACAAATTGCAAAATAGATGCTTTGTGGTTTTTGGAGTGCTGCGCTTGAGGAATGTGTGATCACGGGGCAGGTGTTAGGCTGCAGCAGGGGAGGTTTTGCTGCGGGGCTGAGTGGTGGCGGGCTGTTGGGAAGGTGAGTTTGGGCGCATGTGCTGTGCTGAGGGTCCTTGGCTAGGTGATGCCTGATCTCAGAGCAGTGCTAGAGCTCAACCAGGAGTAAACACAGCAGGAGCACACCTGTGCATCCTGGGAGAAAGGGTTATTTTTGTCAGCTGGATCTTCAGCGTGTGCTCATTTAGTCTCTGCCCAAGTCGGAACCCCTGGGGACGGGTAGAAATTAAACCGCTGTGGTGCTGGCTCACCTTCGCAAGCTCAAAATGTTCAAAGAGACTTTTGAGACCCCTCTGCAAGAAACCCCAAACAAAATGGAGTGAAACACAGAAACCATATCTTTTATTTTCTGAGCCACCAGGATGCATTGAGCTCACTCACTTTTCCGGGGTCAGATCTAGAGAGGTTTTGTTTTGCTGCGGTACCCAAGCTCTGTGTTTCAGATAACATCTTGTCCATCCACTACACTCCAACCCCCAAGTAATAGATTTCATCCTTTGAAACAACTGCTGAAGGAGGAAGTGATGTCTGGGACGCACTCTGGTTGATGTGACAATGAAAATGGGAAGCGAGAGTCCCTGGAGTGAGAAGAGGCATTGCTGGAGGGTGTTGAGACTGAAGTCCTGAAAATCATGCTGAAGTGTTAATGGCACAGCAAGCAGAGGGAAAAGAAAGGCAATCAGGCTGTTCTGCTGATGTGTTTAAAAGGGAATTTTAACTTGATTTTTCTCCCATTCCTTTTTTCTTTTCTCCTTTTTCTTGTCAAAATTTTATGCTTGGACAAATGAAAGATGATCACTTCTCTGCTGTGACCTCAGATGTGGAAATATTTATATAGCAAGATGTAAACCATGGGAAAGGCCAGACCTGCTCTTGAACTGCTGATATGAAACTGAGGACAAACCTGTGGTTGTGCGGAATCTGGCTGTGGAGAAAATATTTATATCCTTGTTCCTTCCTGAGAATTCTCCTCTGGATGCCTCAGTTGGAAATTCTCACTATAAATAAGACCTTGTAGATATCATATGTGCAAAAAATCATTGTGTAAGCACCACTGCTGGCACTGCAGGACACAAACAGGCTGTTTTAGTTTGCGCCCCAGTGAAGGAGCTGAGGCTGCTCTGCCCACAGCAGGTCAACATTAGGAAGCACCAAAATTCAGGCCTCTGGCTCAGCACTGTGCTGATCCTTTGTTTGCACTTGGAAGCGCACACATATGTGTTATGTATTGTTTCCTCTGCCTATCCCACCGTGTTTCCCATCTGGGTCCTGGTTTCGCTCAGCTCAGCCCTGTTGCGTTGCCGTTTCGTGCCCCAGCTACAATCATTAGCAGCCGTGTCATGTTGAACACACCAAGTACATCAGCAACTACGAAGTTGCTTTTGTTTTGCAAACGTAATTAAAATAATAGGCGAGTCTGCCTGGATTTTAAAGTGCCGAAGAGGCAGGGAGTGTGCTGCCTGTACCTCTGCACAGACTCTGTGTCCTCCCATGCCTGCCTGCGGGTGTATCAGTCACCTGGCAGCGCTCCTGCAACATAGCAAATCACCTTCTGCTACTGCCGGCAGTGACAGACGTGAAGGCATTGCTACCGGAGCGCTCAGAGCAGAGGGAAATACTGTCTTCAAACAACAAGCCTGCGCTGTTCAGGCAGAAATCCAACTTACCGCAAAGTAACAATTTGCTGAGGTTTACTGTAATGTCTCATGCAGATTTTTAGTGGATTTGTGTTTCTCTCCCTTATGTTAGTCCCCGATGGAATTTTCTTTGGTACAGAGAACGACAAGGTAACAAAATCGGTTTATTTTGCTTTGTTTTCATCAGGGATCAACCAATGTGGTTTACCAAGCCCATCACGTCAGCAGGAGTAAGAGAGGTCAGGTCGTCGGTACCAGGGGTGGATTTCGAGGCTGCACGGTTTGGCTAACAGGTATTTTTGTGTGGGCACAAAAGCATGGCTTCACGTGTGAAACCCACTTGCATAAACGGGTATGGCTCGGAGGTGGGGATTTGAGATCTGCAGGAAACATCAGCGTTCCGTGTGAACTGGGAATTGCAGAGCATTTACATGAGGGAAACACCGACACACAGCGCTGGCACAGCAAGATGCTCTCTCTGGCAGCTTCTGCCTGTAACTAATGTTTTTGTGAACTTCACAGCTGTTATCAGCCTCCTTTGAACATGTCAGAAGCCCTTAGGGTCACACTTGTTATTCCTAAGTGTGTGGCTTAGAAAGCCTTGGCTCGCATCCAACGAAACATGCCCAGGGTTGTCCAAGAGAGCATGCAGACGTTTTCGTTCTGGGTCGGTGGGAAGTTTGTTGGGACACCTAGGTTTACTGTGTTTAAAGTGACCTCATGAGCAGCACAGCGAGGCAGCTGTCTTGTCCGAAGAATAAATGCTCCCATGAATTTATTCTCTGGACAATGAGTTGCACTGGAAGCAATTACTTGCACAGCCGGTGCAGGTTTCTTATGTTCTTTCTCATTTCATATGCCTTCAGGTGCGTTGCCCTTCTCTTCTGCTTTGAAAGATAAACTCATTGTTTGAGGATTAGGGCCTGCTAGAAATGGTGATTGCATTTCTTTTGCTCCACTAATACATACACAACTCTTATCTTCTGCCACTTGTCCAGTTATTTCTTTGCTTGATAAATATTGGTATTTTCTTTGCCAGATGTTGAAAGATGTATTTGGAAGGGTTTGTAAAGCCATTCTGGTTTGCCTTTATATCAGCTTATGTGCTAGATGTTGGATTAAAACACATTTCTGTTTTGTTCTCCTTGTCAATTTTGAAAAGAAGGTCAACACCTAATCTGCTTGAATATCATTTCTGAAGCCGAAAAACCTATCCAGGGCAATTTCGTTCTTTTTTGATTATCACTCAGAAATCTTGTGTCTGAAAGGTAGGTTTGTGTTTCTCTGGCTGATGATTATTCTTTGAAATAGACAGTGGCCTCCTAACTTGCTATCAATTTAGTTTTAAGAGACTATATAGAAAGACATTTTATTACATGGACTACGTGGACTAAATGGAAGGGCACTTGAATGCCCTACATTGCCAGCTCAGGACAGCTATCGGTTAGTCTGTTGCACTACAGAAAACAAAGGCACAGCTGGCAGGGTTCATCTCTTCCCAGCCAGGCTCCCTCCCCAGCACAAACACGGCTGTTCTGCATCAGACCAAAAGCCCACCTCACCCAGGGTCTTGCCTCCATGAGCAGTCACTAGTAGGTGTCACGCAAAGGGTATAGAAACAGGTGAGCAGATGATGCTGTCTCCATAGGAGATTCTCCTGAAGCTATTTCCTGAGTCAGGTGTGGTGTTTGGGGTTGTTATCTCTCCTAAGTCAAGGTCCTCTTCCATCTCAAGAATTTTTTTCAACACCCCAGGGAAAGGAGGAAGTTTGTGCTCCAGGTGCACTTGCTGCTTTCTGACACAGCCAGTAGCAAGTGTTTTTTCTTCAAGTGAATGGAGCTGGGATGGGAAGCAGCCACCTCCTTTTGGATCGTTGTCTTTCCGGTTGATGAACCCAGGAGACGCAGACAGCTGAAGATGCGCTGCTTGTTTGCCCAGCCATCCTGCTCTGTGCTCACACCGATCTGTGGGTGCTGCTTTGCGGTGTCAGTCAGTACAGACAGGCAGTTGCTGCTGGAGCCTGTCCCACTATTTGCAGGAAGAACCTCTCCTTGGGTTCAATCTGGGAGAACATTTGGCTGTTTGTAGGGAAAACAGGAAGAGGAAGATGCTGAGAGACTTACAGACAAGCATCCATTCAAGGTTTCCCTTTTTACTGATACTTATTTGTCCCACCATGGCAAGAGGTATTGCAACACACTGTCATTTTTGCTCTTTTGACCTCAAACCTGACCCTCACTATTCTGTCTTGAACAGGCCTTTCTGGAGCTGGCAAGACAACCATTGGCTTTGCTCTGGAGGAGTACTTGGTCTCTCATGGCATCCCTTGCTATTCCCTGGATGGTGATAATGTTCGGCATGGCTTGAATAAAAACCTGGGTTTCTCAGCTGGGGACCGTGAGGAGAACATCCGCCGCATTGCAGAGGTGGCCAGGCTGTTTGCTGATGCTGGGCTTGTCTGCATAACTAGTTTCATTTCTCCGTTTGCAAAGGTAATCTCACTGCATCATATTCTGCTCTTTTCCGGGTAACCTAGATCTCATGATTCTTCTTAGGGAAGAGAGAGTTACGTAGAGGACTTCTTACGTATGCTGTCAGATGCTCCTTTTAGCTAAAATACACCAATACACAGAAGGACATGCAATCAGTACAAATTTCTGGAGGTCAGTTTGACATGACCTTTTTGAATATACTCACGGTTACAAATCCATTAAAAGCTGATTAAAAATCAATTAAAAGCTGAGAGAAGTTTAAAATCTCCCTACAGAGGCTCCTTCTGTTAACTCATTAGGAGGCACAAAAGAGGCATAGAAGCGGTAGTCTGTCGTAGAGCTATCACTGCTCGGTTTGAAGAACTACTGATTGCGTTTTTATGCTTCCTGAGCATACCAAGTAGCTGCTGTTATCAGGCTGATGCAAGCAGTTCCTTTTTTTTTGACACAGGACAGATAACTATTCACTTTCTAAAGTTCTGCTGATCTCCTTAATGAAGGGATCTTCTTGATCTTTCAGATGGAAAACACTGAAAACAGATGAAAGTTGTAGAACTCTTTTTTTAAAGTATCTTCGAAGAAAAGGGGGGAAGGGAGATGAAAAATCCTCCTTAGAATTAGTGTTAATTTATTAAATCTATATCAGAGATGTGTCTATATGTGTCCAAGTCCAGGGCACATCATATGGTAGGAAGATGCTTGCTGCAATTCAGGCACATACGATTTTCCCATCTTTCTTCCAACAGGATCGTAAAAATGCACGGAAAATTCACGAAGCAGCTGGACTTCCTTTCTTTGAAATCTTTGTAGATGCTCCTCTAAGCATTTGTGAAAGCAGAGATGTGAAGGGTCTGTACAAAAAGGCAAGAGCTGGAGAGATCAAAGGTATGGAAGAGTGGGCTCTTATTTTGCCTTTTGCTCTCCAAAGCGCTGGATATCTTGTCATTGCAGCTCTGCACATAGAGGTGGGTTACGAAAGGCCCTTTGTAGTGGGGAAGAGTATCCCGTTTCCCTTATCTTTCTGTCACAAGTGTCACTTGCAGTAGCCAGCACGGTTGCATGCTCATGGTTGTTTGTACAGCGTTGTTGGCTCTAGGGCACAGAGTATTACATTAAATAAATTTAGTTTGGGTTTAATTGTCCGTAGGATTCACGGGAATTGACTCGGAGTACGAGAAGCCTGAGTCTCCTGAACTAGTGCTGAAAACGAACGTTGCCTCAGTGTCTGAATGTATTCAGCAGGTTGTGGAGCTCCTCCAAATACAAGTAGGTCATTTTTATGCCACCGCCACTGGCAGCTTTGTAAAGCTGCTTTCGGATACAGACTTTTTGGTGGGCACTTGAAAGCCAGCATGTTGCTTACAATTGCTGTCTGTCTCTCTCTTTCAGAACATCGTGCCCCACAGCTCAGTTAAGGACATTCTTGAGCTCTTTGTGCCTGAAAATAAACTCAATACTGTACAAGCTGAAGCAGAGATGCTACCATCTGTAGAGATCACTAAGGTATCATCATGCATGCTTAATGTGCTGTGATTCAGTCATTATTTAGCTGTTTGAAGGGTAGAAGCTTTGACGGGGATGTTGCTAGAAGGGGCTCTGTTCCTCTGATGGCTGTGTCCTTTTGTGGCTGAGGTTTATTGGTGAGCTGAAGTGTGGTCCTAATCCTCAGCCATTTTCTGCTGTGTCGCCACCCTGTGCTGTAGCAAGCCAGGGGTGTCAGACCCCTTTGTTGTGTTACTACAGCCCTGCAGGCAGTTGTGCTATGAAAGTGTGTGAGTCTGGCTTGAAAAGCAACCCCAGGCTAACCCCCTCACGGCTTTCTCCCCCTTTATGAATGTCCTCTATGTGAAGCAAAACAAATGAGAGCACTGAAGAAGCAGAAGCAGAAGGGAAGGAGAAGCAACCTCTCAGTGTGCCCTGGTGACAGGAGTGCCGTTTGGGTTTGTTTTGCAGCTGGATCTGCAGTGGGTGCAGGTGCTGAGCGAAGGCTGGGCCACTCCGCTGACCGGCTTCATGCGCGAGGCAGAGTACTTGCAAGTGATCCATTTTGGCACCCTGCTGAATGGTACGAACCCCCACGCTTCGCATTAACGCTGGCCACCAAGCAGCTGCACGATGGGATGCTTACCCGGCGGTGTCTCAGCAGGCAGCCACATAGAAAAGCTTAATGCTCAGCAGTGTTTTCCTCCTTCTTTACTCTCACATGTTAAATGTGAAGGCCTGTAAATGACTGTGGGGGCCAGTAGGCTGTGCTCCAAAACACACCAAAGGTTGCAGAATGTGTCAGCTTTCACCGCGCAAGGCCTGGTGCTCAGGCACACAGCTTTGACATCTTGCATGGTGCCAGTCAAACATTTTGGGAGCCATTGTGTAGCTCTTTTCATGCTTGGTTGTACTAGGGTAAATAAAGATGCAAAGCCAAAGCCAAGTAAGCAGGGAGGCTGCCAGGCTGAATTTGAGGTGGGAGGACAAGGCGGCTGTTCCTTGGAAACAGGAGCAGAGCCTGATTTCACTTTTTTCCCCCTACTTTTGTGATTATCCATTACTGTGACTTGGAAGAAATCAGATCTATCTATTCATTAGCAACATGTTTGAGGTGCTTCATACCCGGAAATGACAAAAAGTACTCGGGCAGTGATCGTCTACAGCTGAGATCAGGGTGGTAGACATTTTGGTCCCATTTCTCAGCTGTGGATGCTATTGCTGTGACTTCACATGCACGCACGGCACTCGCTTTGGGTTTCGTAGACCTGATAGTGATCTCTGGTCTCGAGTATTTGGGATCTTGGCAAGTGACTCCCTTTGAGTCTTGCCCTCCCTCTAGAGGATCTCATAGTCGTGCAGTGACTTGCTGCGATTAGGATTCGGGCACCATGCAGCAGATGCAAAGCTCAGGACTGCTTGCTTTGGACCAGAGGAGTGTCTGTATACAGGCTTCTGCCTCCAGACGTGTCATAGCCTTTTACCTTCCACCTAGTGTGCAGTGTTCAGAAGCACGTGTTCTTGTTATCAGACCCTAGTCTGTGGTCTTTGAGCTACCTGTTGTGCCTGACAAGGTACAGAGGCACCCTGTAATCACTGCGCTGCTCCAGAGCTCTGTACTTTGCACCGGAGGCTCATCTCAGCACTATTTTTGGGGTGCCCGCCCCAAACCTGGTTGCTTCACTGAGTGCAGGTCCTGTGGGGTCTGTGGGCATACACTCAGGATTTGCAGGGCTCTGTGGGGTCAGAGACAAAGCCCAGAGCACTGGCTTTTGCTAGGGAGATGAACACTCCAGAGCAAGGCCTTTGTAGTAGCATCAGTCCCCAGTCCACCTTGTCTCTGCAGAGACAAAACTAAACTCAACATCTGCATGGTCAGACCCACAGGGTGACATCTGGGCAGGAGGGAGAACATTCCTGGTTTGCTTGGATGAGCTTTAGGGAACAGTGGCGAGTTTCCATCTCATGGTGCTCAGGCTGGGGTGCGGCAGCATTGCCAAAGAGAGATTTGAGGCTGGTCTTTCAAGAGTCATTGTTCCAGCGCTCTTGCCCTGGGGTGCGGGTGATGGTTTTGGCAGCTCTAGGGCTGTGATAGTTTTGGTGGACTTGTGCAAGTGAGTGCTCCTTTTGCTCAGACTTTGAGCAGTAAATTCCACCTTGACACCACCAACAGTTGGGTGGATTGAGGTGCTTTGTGTAGGGGCATGATGGCCACCAGGAAGAAAGGTGGATCTGTGCATTGTATGGCAGCAGGAGTGCCACAGAGTCTCCAGCACTCTGCCCTCCACACCAGTGATGGGTGCCTCTGCTGGGACTGGGTGACAGCAGAAAAGCATAGGTGGTGTACATCGCTCCCAGCCAGGGCAACCCGTGTTGGATGGGTGAGCACTGGAGAGGCTGGGGCAGCACCATGGAGTACGGCAGCCACACCAGCAGGCGCCCTGCCTGCGGTTAGGTGCTGCTTGCCAGAGGTGCTTTGGTTCTTGCAATGGTTGCTGCAACTGGTGCATGTGGGTGTTAACTGTGTTAATTGTGTTTGTATTCTCCCAGGAAGGAATCGCTCTGTAGCTGGTATGTATCTAACTATTCTTAGGGGGTCCAGAAATGACTTCAATTTACATTTCTTTGCTATAAAGTGATTTTCTGAGATTTAAAAGAAAACCAACGAACAATTATTAAGACTCTCCTAAACTGCCACAGCCTGTTTGTGATTCAGCTGGTTACGAAGCGGCGTGACACATCCCGTGTCCTTTTAATTAATTTTATAATTACCTTTGCTGGAGTGATTTATATTTTTTAAACATTGCATCTTGCATTTGGAAATGGAGCATGGAGAGTCTCAGCTACAGCATCATCTGTTGGTTTCATAATTCAGCTTCTTCCGTGCTGGCTTTATTGACTAATCACTGAGTAACGTAATTTACATGTATGAAGTTGAACATTGATTGGGTCCCATGCGACTATAGTTATGATTCTTCATGAAGGTGCTTGAAGATTGCTGCCTGGCAGACAAATGACACCTAAGTGTGAATTGAAAGTGAATGCAAACATTTTAATAAATGCTTTTTAAAAAACTACATCGTAGACAAAATCCTCAAGTGAAGACTCTCAAGGGTCCAAAGTGATTTCAGTCGGATCGGAATAAACTGAATCAGTGATTTGCTTGTTCTTGTTTCTAAATGGAAATCCACGGGAGAGACTGATTCTCCTTTATTAATACCCGGATAGCAAAGAAGAAATGGGAGGACCTTAGTGGAGGACTGAGAAATTGGGAGAGTGGGGATAAAACCAACACGGCTTCAATTTGTTAGGGACAGCAGTGAAATTGGAAACTCCACATGCAAATGTAGACTCGCTGTATATACACAGAAAACAGATTTAAAATGGACTCTGCAGAGATACAAAGGAGGAGGAATAATAGTATAGAGATATCCAGGACGATAATGCAACAGAGAAACAAACAAAGCAAAGTGTGACAGTGTTTTTCCAGTTGGAAGAGGCAGTCCAAGAGGAGGTGGGCAAGGAATGAGATGCCGTAGGGAACACCAAGTTGGAGCCATCTTAATAGAGATTGTTCTCCTGGTGGAGGAGGTAACATCCAGGGTTGCGTTTTCCCAGTACATTTGAATTTTGCAAAGACTTTGCAACAAACTAGCTGGAGAAAAACCAGTCTTTCTGTGGAGATAGAGAGTGCAGAAAATAATGAAATGCTTCAGGTATCTTTGAGACATCTCTGGCCCAAAGATAAGGAGTTTTCATATTCCACTACCATCATCATTTGTTAGCAGTGCAGAAAAAAGTGGGGCAATGAATAAATTTGCAAGGCTGATGGTGAATCTCTGAGCCGGTCCTGGAAAACTTTGCTCTCCAAAGGGAGAACGTGTGCTTCTGAAAGCCTCTGTTTATTCAATGCCCAAGGCTGGAGTACATTAAAATCCTCCATCTCTCTTGCCAGACGGCATTGTCAACCTGAGCATCCCCATTGTGCTGCCAGTCTCTGTGGAGGACAAGGAGCGGCTGGAGGGCTGCGAGGCGCTGGCACTAAGCTACCTGGGGCGGAGGGTGGCGGTCCTGAAGAACCCCGAGTACTTCGAGCACAGGAAGGAGGAGCGCTGCGCCCGCATCTGGGGCACCACCTGCGCAAAGCACCCGCACGTCAAAGTAGGTTTGTCCCCGCGCTGCTCTGGCAAACCTGGCCGGTTCTGAGGGCTGTGGGTGTCCTATCTGCTTTCCAAGACCAGCTCCTCAGTGGGAGCCATCGTGTCCCAAGCAGACAGGACTGAATCTTTAGGCTTGTGAGTTAATGTTGTGCTTGCTGTTCAAGAAGAGTACCTGATAACAAGCACAAAGTGAGAGGAAGAATGAGCGTGCTGCTGAGGAGCTGCTCCTTTCATCCGCTCATCTTCACCAGTGTGCCTACGTTCAAACATTTTTAGTATGACTACCAGCTTAGGCTCCAGCGTTTTCTTGCATTTGCGGTGTGACAATCCCAGTGATGCTGCCAAACACTAATCATAGAATCACAGAATGGTTTGGTTTGGAAGGGACCTTAAAGCTCATCCAGTTCCACCATGCCACAGGCAGGGACACCTTCCACTAGACCAGATTGCTCCAAGCCCAGTCCAACCTAGCCTGGAGCTTCTAGGGATGGGGCAGCCACAGCTTCTCTGGGTGACCTGTGCTGGGGCCTCACCACCCTCACAGGGAATAACTTCTTCCTAATGTCTAATGTAAATCTCCCCTCTGTCAGTTTAAAGCCATTCCCCCTTGTCCTATCACTACATGTCCTTGTAAGAAGCCCCTCTCCAGCTTTCTTGTACTCCCCACTTCAGGCACTGGAAGCTGCTCTAAGGTTTCCCTGGAGCCTTCTCTTCTCCAGGCTGAACAACCCCAGCTCTCTGAGCCTGTATCCATAGCAGAGGTCCTCCAGCAGAGGACCTCAGAGCATCTTCGTGGCCTCCTCTGGACTCACTCCAACAAGTCCATGTTCTTTCTGTGTTGGGGGCCCCAGAGCTGGACACAGCACTGCAGGGGGGGTGTCTCACCAGAGTGCATAGAGAGGTAGAATCCCCTCCCTTAACCTGCTGATCATGCTTCTTTTGTTGCAGCCCAGGATAACGTTGGCTTTCTGGGCTGCGAGCGCACACAGTACTAATGCTGCAGACTGCTGACTCGTGCTTCTTTTAGCTACGTTTTACTCCTCGATTTGGCTGCTTTGTGCAGGCAGCCAACAAGGGTGTTACATTTGTACAGCTTATCTCTTCCCACTTACTCTCTGGCAGTACAAAGAACATCATCCTTTAGAAAGGAAGAGCTCCAGGTTATGCCGAGTGACTTGAGCTGTCTGCTTAAAAAGACTAAAGCTGAGTTAATTCTGTTTTCCTACCTTAAAATACATCTTTTAGTTATTCAGCAGCAGTTGCTCACCTTGCATACTCCCAGGAGGACAAAACAAAGAGTGAGGTGGAGGAGGGTCTTGTGCCATAACCTGTAGACCTCAGTCTGCCAGAGAGGGGTCCAGCACCCAGTACAGTGGTAAGGGTTCAGTGGCCGGTGCCTCATTTGCAGGGTTACACTGATCAGGACATTCAATTCATGTGATAACTGTAAGAATGTTTCCCACCTATAATGTGCTGAAAGGAAACATCACCCTGCAAGCAGAGTCAAGCCGAACAGTTTTCAAAGGAGAATGCGAATGGGAAAAGGAGGCACTTTGCTGTCCCCTCCATAACATATGTGTGTGTAATTCACAGATGGTGATGGAAAGTGGAGACTGGCTGGTTGGTGGAGACCTGCTTGTGCTGCAGAAGATCAAATGGAATGATGGGCTGGACCAGTACCGCCTGACACCGCTCGCTCTCAGGCAGAAGTTCATGGAGATGAATGCTGGTGAGTGCCCTGGTTTTCCACTGGTGACATGGCCCTCCTTTGCCCTACCTGGCACTGGGAGATCTGTGTGATCTGGCACTACTTGCTCCCAAGCTCACGGTACTTGCCGAATTGCTTCTGTATCTCCCGAAATGGAACTATGCAGGTGGGGTGAGCAGTAAGAGGGACACAGGGTATGGTACAAAAAGTGGCATGGGGTCTTCTTGGTTAAAGGCAGTATTTGCCAGGGGTTGTGTCCTCAGTGGGCCTTTCCGAGCATGGCACTGGAAGGCATTGAGCATTGTGTCTTCCCTGGCAAGTTAGAGCCTCTCTTTCTGTACCCTGGGCATTTAAAAGCCCTGTGATGTGCCTGGCATTCACACTCGGGGGACAGCTTAGATGTCTTCTACCAGGTATCTGTCTCAGCAGGCTGGAAGGCATGAGACACCTACCCTCACTCTGGGGGAAGAGTGTTAGCCTTCCTGAAGGTGCTGTAGAGCTTGGAGAGGTGGCAGGTCACTTGAGAAGCCGGGGACCTCAGTGGAGGTGTCAGTGGCATGTAAGAACGTTTGTAGGAGAGCTGATAGGACTGGAATCGGCACCAAAGGAAGGCTATGCAATGAAAATAAACTTCACAGAGTGATGAAGAGGCACCGTAGATGCATGAAACGGTCATCTAAGGTATTTAGGGCTTCACACATGTGAAGATGGGACATACAGCTTGTGATGTATGCGTCTTATGACTGTTGAGATGTGTCCTGTGTAAACGAAGCCGCAGGGTCTGATGATCAGCGCAAGCCTGTGACCATCTGAATCTTTCCCTTTTAGATGCTGTCTTTGCGTTTCAGCTGCGCAACCCCGTTCACAATGGGCATGCCCTGCTCATGCAGGACACGCGGCGCCAGCTTCTGGAGAAGGGATACAAAAACCCCGTGCTTCTCCTGCACCCCCTGGGGGGATGGACCAAAGATGATGATGTCCCGCTGGAGTGGCGGATGAAGCAGCACGCAGCAGTGCTGGAGGAGCAAGTCCTGGACCCCAAGTCAACCGTCGTTGCCATCTTCCCTTCTCCCATGCTTTACGCGGGCCCCACAGAGGTAATGTACCCATCAGCTGCTCACTGAGGCGAGGTGTAAAGCCTGTCCATGCTGCCAGCCTGCCTACGCAGCCCCAGAAAGTCACAGAGAAGGGAGCTGGTATTCGCTGGTTCACCTGCAGCTTGCTGCCCAGCTGTCTACCAGCAGAGCTCAACTCTTTGGGCTCCCCTGCTTTCACAAGCTGTGCGGGGAGCTGGAGAGAAGGGGATTAGAAACAGACTTTGCTGCTGTAACCTTCTCTGTCAGGCAGGGACATTCATTTGTGTTCTCCCAGTGGTTTCCCTTCTGCCCCTAAATCAGTGGGATGAAAATGCTGAACCTTCCCTGAAGGAGGAAGGAGAGGGATGTGTGAGTAACCATTGGCTGTGTGGGGCCCAAGGGATGGTGAGCACTGTCTTTGCATGTTCAGAAAGCAAACCACTGCCTCCATTAGCTGCAACAAGACCAGTTCCCATCCCCAGTATGTCTCTTGGAGTGTACGTCCTTAGGAGAACTGTGATGCTGCATCAGGTCTAAGCAGTGGAAGGTGTGTCTGGGTGGCCTGATAGCTATGAGAAACTGCAGCAAGGCTGCCGAACGTCTCCTGCCTGCCTGCATGGGGATCACTAGGATCTCTTTTGCAGCCTGGGATGGGCATCTCAGTTGCTGCCCAGCCCTCAGCCAGTGCTGCTGGTGTCTCTCCTTTGCAGGTGCAGTGGCACTGCCGAGCTCGCATGATTGCTGGGGCCAATTTCTACATTGTGGGGCGCGATCCTGCAGGCATGCCTCACCCTGAGACCAAGAAGGACCTCTATGAGCCCACACAAGGAGGGAAGGTCCTCAGCATGGCGCCAGGCCTGACCTCAGTGGAGATCATCCCCTTCCGGGTGGCTGCTTACAATAAAGTGAAAAGGGCCATGGATTTTTACGACCCGAAAAGGTAAAGCAGGCAGCAGTGTCCCTGCTGCTTCAGCCTACACAGCGTGGGCGCTTTGGGATCGTGTCTGGCTGCAAGGGGAAAGGCAAAAGCAGATCGTAAACCCAGGCATGAAGCCGCAGACGGGCTCCACCAGTGCCAGGAGGTTTCCAACCATGCACCAGGCATGGCAGAAGAGCTGCGTGGGGGACAGTCCGAGCTGGCTGTGCTGATTTCTCACCTGTCTTTGCTCTGTGCAGGCACAACGATTTTGACTTCATCTCGGGGACACGCATGAGGAAGCTTGCTCGTGAAGGTGAAAACCCACCAGACGGCTTCATGGCCCCCAAAGCTTGGAAAGTCCTAACCGAATACTACCAGTCACTGGGAAAACAGAATTAACACTACTCCTCCCTAGAAACGCTTGTATTAAGAGTGAGCAATGATTGATTGATTCCCTATGACACAGATCAGCTACTTGGCATTTCCAATGCTCTGCCTGTAGGATTTTTCTACCTAGGTCGGAGTGTTTTTTACTAATCAGAAATAATTTGAGCCTGGTCCTTCTCCCCTGGAAGCTGCCAGGAGCATCCCCGTGGAACTGGAAGGGAAGGGCAGCGAGCCCTGCATTCCCAGCTGAGCGCAGCTGCAGGAAGCCCAGCACAGCCCCTGGGTGGGCCAGCTGGATTGTTCAGTGCCACCAGAGCCAGGCAGCAGCCCCCGATGCAGAGCTGGGACCTCAGAACCAGGATAAAAACCTCACCTGTCCCCTGTGTGGAGCAGAAACGAAGAAGTGCCTTTTCTCTACCCCTCAGCCAGCCCTGCCTGAAGAGGAAGGAGCCACTGAAGTGAGGAGCAGCTGCTGCTGCCAGGTTGGAAGACGGAAACAGGCACACAGTGCTTGGATCCATTGGCTGTCCTCCAGGTTGTCCCACAGACCGTTTTTGCCAACAAACAGTGGGTTTTTTTAACGCCCTTTTTTAAAAAGGATTTTTTAAAATCAGCCCTGACCATCACTCGTTCCTTGTGCCTGAGACAGCTGCTCGCTGTCCTTCCTTGCTTCCTCCTGCTTGACCTCTCCGGTCAGAACAAAACCTGGGCTGAGCATTACTGATGCTCTAAGTTCAGCTTTCCATGGCAATTCCCGTGCTCTCAGCCTAGGGGGCCCATGGATGGGGGAAGCAGTTCCTGGGAGGCACTGTAAAGCCTGGGAGATCTTTGAGAAAGTTCAGGGCAGCAGTCAAAAACTGGGGATGGTTTTTACATGTTTTCATGGGTATCCTCACACCTAGCAGGACTGCATCCCCCCTTTCCTTTGCCTGTGCTTCTCCCATCTGAAAGGCAAATTAAAGGCAAAACAGCAAAATCACAGTGTGAGGTGGGTCCAAGGGGCTGTACCTGTTAAACCAGGTGAGAGATGGCTCAAGCACTTGCCTTCATCTGTACCCGTAATCCCACGTGGGTACAGGTGGCCTGATTTTACTTAGTACCTGTGTCCTGCGGATGCTGGCTCTGGTAGGGGATGGCAGAGGATGGAGAGAAGTCCTTGCCATCCACCGCCACCTGCATGGGGTGCTGCTGTGCGAGGCGTGGTGGTGCTGAGCCATCATCCCTCACATAGAGAGGTAGCCAGTGGCTGGTGCTGCACCCAGCTGTGGCTGGTGGAAAGTTACAGCAGCCCTAACCTTTCCCAACCCACCGTCTCTGACACTGATTTTGCTGCTGTGTTGGCTTTTTTACTGACCGGCAGCACTTGCAGTGAACTCTGACAGGGCAGAGCAGCATGACTCAGCACCGGAGCTTTACCTGGCCCCTCTTGTCTCACTGCAAGCACATACTGCTGGGACTGGCGCATGTCTCTGGTGGCTGAGGTTTGAGCACAATGCCCCACATGGCTGGGAGCCCCTCAGCCACCTCCTGCCCCTGCCTGTGTCTCAATGTCCTGCCTGTGCTGGCTTCCCCAGGGAAAGGGCTGATCCTGCAGCCCTGCTGTGCTGGCAGCAAGGAGCCGGCTGCCTTCCTGGCCACCACACTTGAGATGTGAGGTTTTTATTGAGGGGAGGACAGCCATGCACTTGTTGGTTACTGCAGCAAACTGAATTGGTACTTTCTGTACTCATCTTTTCTTAGTAGATGCCCCAGGACCGGTCAGATGTGTTTCAAGTGACATGGAAATAGTGCTCTCCTCTTGTACTTCAGTTTTAATTACAAATGGAGCTACACTCAGTAAGAGCAATGACGCTTCTGCTTGTAACTTAGAATAGTGAGCTACATCGCAAGCTGAAACCTGTTTTGCTGTGGCCATAGTACAGTGCCCAAGACTATGTATGTAATTGGGAATCCTTCTGCAAAAAGCCTTTTTTCATTCGTCAACTCTTTGGGAGTTATTTTTTTATAACTTTCTAAAGTAAAGCAAAGGCCCAAAGCTGTATTATACCTCAAGAAAAATGCTGCAGCGCTCATGCTGGTAGCTGAAAGCACACACTAGCACCAGTGCCTTTTACACTCGGGCCCTCTGGCAGGGACCTGGAAGACAAAAGCAATACTCCCATTTATGTTTGCAATATTTGTCATTTTTAAGTAGTGACATAGTGCTGTTGCCACTCATCATATAATAATCAATTGGTTAAACCTCCCTCCCATAAATCCGAATGGTTACAGCAAAACACAAATCTTGTATTATCCTTTTAAAACAGTGTAGTGATTACCTCTGATCCAAATAGAGTATGTGGACTAGTTTTTTTATAGTGTATTTATTAAAGGCATGAGACTGGAATTTGCATCAAGTGATGCATCTCATGATTTAATATATTCTGAACTTGATACTCTGCTACAAAACACTCACTTTTAGTACAAATAAATATTTATATACTAACTCTCACCTTGTGGGTTTGGTTTTTTTTTCCAGGCGAAATCATAACCATGCAGTTTATCCAGGGCTGTGACCAGTTTGTAGTGGCAGGAGCCCCGCTCCCACATTCCAGCCTTGCATTCTCAGTGCCTTGAGGAGGGTAATGGCTGGACCAGCCAGCAGAGAGGGTGACTAGAGTCCATTTCCTTTTGGCAACCTCATGTAATTTACCTGTTCCCTGTCTGGGCCATGTATTGTTGAAGTCACATTTAACAAGAGTAAAAATTGGCATATCTTCTGCTGCCCTGCCTTTCCGTGGTGTTTAACAAGCACTTAAACATCTTCTAGCTGCCAAAACACTGAAGAAATAGAGGCTGATACTGCATCTCTTGGTCTTTTCCTAACAGACCTGCTGTAAATGGGCTGTGGACCCGGAGGGTGCTGTAGCCCATGCTTCCCAACTAGCAGAGAAACAAACGGAGATCTTACAAGCACTGTCAGCTTCTTTTTGACAGGGAGAGAGGCCCTTTGCCGCTGCCTTGTGCTTGCCCCTATGCAGAGCTGGATGGTAGCTGCAGCAGCTTGGGCTGTGCCCTCTGCTCACCCTGCTAGGCTCCCAGTAACTCCACTCAACCAGTGTGGTCCCTGCAGCCCCCCAGGGTTCACCCTCTGCTGTCCGGCCAATGCATCCCCGGGTTTCCAAGCAGTAGACAGGGAAAAGATGCTCTTGCCCAAGCCAGTCTCAAAAAAAAAAAAAAAAAAAAAAAAAAGCTGTATTTACAGAATGCAAACATGGACACACTGATGAAGGTTACAGAAAACAGATCAACAAAAACACAGAGCAAACAAACAACGTATTTATTCACCTAAGACTACTCCAAGGGTTTGTGTTTGTGCTGTAGTATTGAACAAGCAGGATTAGCTGCTTTACAGCCCAAGGACAATTTAGGTATGATCTGTGCTGTACAGTCTACTGGTGACTGCTATGGCTGAACAGGTCGTAAACAAATTACTTGCCTGCTGAGAATGTCTGTGCCTCTTCCTGCAGAGGATTCAACCTTTAAACCCCAAGATAGACCTATTTCACACAAGACATTGCATTACAACTCAGAGCTCAGTACTGGCAGCTGGACTGGCCTCAGCCCACATCTGTGAAACAACACTCGGTTTGACAACTGGCCCTAGAGCCATAGGAGACGGGTTAGGCACATCCCTGCTCTAAGGAGACGAACATGGACCACACCACTGGAGACATGGAATTAGAGCAGCCATGTTCCTGCATGATAAACTATGCCACTCCCCCAGCCTTTCCAGCAAGCTGCAAGAACCACAGAATACTTAGGAAGAGTCTGTGCTTTGCCAAGGACTCCCAAAATGACAGAAAAAGTAGGCAAGTATGGAAAAATCCTTGGAAAAGTGGAACTCACACTCCAGCTGCAATTAGAAATAACTCCTTCAGCCTCTTCAACCAGCCCCTTTAGCCTGTGACAATGCATTACAAGCACAAAGCAAAGGCAAGATCCAGCCATCATGCAAACAGCCAAGTTTTTGGAGAAACATGCAAAAGGACATGAAAGCTCAGCTGGTGAGAGAGGATGCCCTCAGCACCTGCAAACAGTCAGGGTGTCATGCACTGTTTGACATTTAAACTCCCTTGAGGACACACTTTACACTCAATTAAAACCAATTAAGACAGCATTTTCTAGCTGCCTGCACTAGATGCTTACCAAGTAGGAGCACCCTGAACAAAGGAAGGAGGCACAGGACCAATTGCATTACTGCACCAGCCTGGAATTTCTCAGGTGTAACAGCTACTGAGAGGGCTGGGGGTAGTCCAGAGCCAGAGCAGGCACTGAGAACAGACTGAATAGCTGGAGAATTTCATCTGACACATGCATAATTTAAACCTTCTGAGAAACCAGCTTCCAGTAACGCTATTTGCACGTTTAATTGTAAGGCTGGTTCTTCAACTCAGCCTCTCACAGCGCTAGCACTGGCTCACATCACTGCCTTATACCCTGTCACTAACTGAGTTGTGGGATTAGCATTCCACAGGCCACATTTCTTACATTTCCATAGCCCAGTATTTCTGTGTGCCCAGTTTCCTACGTCCTTGTATTAAAGCAATATGCATTTACCAAAGACTTCTCTCCCCATATAAAAAAACCAAAGCAACTACCAATTTATTTTTAACCTCACCATGTTCTGTACCCAAGGAGACTAAACTGGGTCAAACTAAGACCTACCCCACCTGGTGCCTTACACAACCAGTGTGCCAGACAAAAGGACACAGTGAGAAAGCTGTGCTTAATGTAAATTGTCAGCAGCACCTGATACTGCACCATTGCTGGCTCCAGCTGTCTTTATTTTACTTTGCAGTGCATTTTTTGTTACATCCTTATCGTGCTTTCAGTGCTTACCTTCCCACAACAGCTAGCAGAGCTCTGCTAGCAGCCTGGGGGTTTGAACAATTCTGATTACATATTTGTGTTGAATTAGTACACAATTCATCATATTAGAAGAAGAAAAATCAAGTTACTGAACACCTAGTGACAATAACTGTACCAAAACACTTTTGCCACTTACATTTCCAGCTCTTTGCCTTTGTCACTACATAACATTACATGAATTTACTAAAACTGTTACCAGCAAGTACAGCAGAACATTGCTAAATCACATTTACAAACCTAAAACCCATTCTCTTCTCTTGAGTTTTGTGGATCAGAGCATGTGACAGAGCAAAACACCACAAAATGTCCCCCCACGCCTCAGAGCTACGTGTATGACACTTCATGGTACAACGCCACAGCGCAGCAGCGGGGCTTCCAGAGGAGATTAAAATAGCAGCAAGTCCTCATTACAATGCATAATAGATCAGAAAGCCACAATTTCAGAGAGCTTATAATATCTGGGACTTTATGAAAGACCAATTAAGATTCTACCCTGACATCAAGGGAAAAATAAAACCAACATTCATTTAAAAAGCCTCAAAAAGCAGAATTCATACAAAATGAAAAGTATTCAAACATTTTTACAGAAGTTTACTATCTTTACTAAATGGCACCAGATTTCAAGTGGTCATGTGCAAGGAAAATCAGTAATATTTCAAATTTTGCCTGAAAGTTATTCTAGAAGCAGAATTCCTACCTTCATACTTGCTGCTAAAAGGAAGAAGTAAATGTGCATTGAGTATTGACGAATCTTTAATCTATACATCTTCTGACTTGATTTGATTCAGTAAGTAGAAAAGATTTCCCATACTCAAGTTATCTACAGATTATGTCTATATATAAAAAAAGGTGTGGATATATACATTTAATACATACACACACGCTCGTACATATATACACAAACTGGTAATAGATTGTTTGCCCTCCACACTGGTGACCTGCTAAACCCATGCATCACATCAGAACCTGCTTTAAGGCTATACAGTGTATTGATTACGGGACAAGACACAGGCAGTTGCTCTTGGTCTGGGCTATAATTGTTCCACTTATGATATATTGTTACACTTCTAGTTGTGCATGACAAAATTTCAATAACTTAGAATTTGTTGTATAAAAACAATTCCAGAAACAGAACTCCCTTATTCAAGGAACATCCCTGCTCCCACCCCTGACATTATTTTTGCTAACCAATTACGGAAGTCAACCTAAATCATATCAGAAACTGCAAACACACTCTTTTGTCTTAATCTAAACTAACGTGCATCAAAACATTCTGCAGTGTGGCCTCCTTGGATTTTCTCATCTTCTCAATTGCCCTGTGGAGATCCTGCTGCTGCACAGGCCGGATTTCATCTTCATCATGACTTTAAAAGAGAGAGAGAAAGAAAAAAAGCAAGATAATGATTCAGGTGCTATGTAACAGCTATTCAAACAATGAGAAGTAATCACTGAAAATGGCAGCTCTGACATGGATCCAGCATTACACTGAAAACATGCCCCTGTCCATGCATGTATTACCTCCAAGTATGGGAGACAATTAAGTGGAGTTACACACATGCAAGAGCATTACCAGCATTTAAGGCTGGTAATATAGCGCAATAGTATCACTTGCTGGTTCATGCTACCTCAAGCTTGACACTTCAGGGCAAACACTCTTATTTTCATTGTCAAAATGAATAAAGGTTACTTACTTGGGGTGGGTTTGTTTTTTTTTTTGCTGTATAGTGGCAATCTGTCAAGCAAGAGAGAACCTCCTGCTTTCTGTGAATCATAGCAAAGTTTTTAAAACCTCTCTAAATTTGCAATTCAAACCAGAAAATACAAACTCATAATTGGACAGGAGCATTCATAGCTGCTGCTCAGCTACCATAACAGGCAGAAAAAAGACACATACATCTCTTCTTCACAAGCAGAATTAACATATTCCCTGACACAGAGGAGTGCTGCATCCCGGCACATTTCTTTCAGATCACTTCCTGAGAAGCCATCGGTCTCTTTAGCAACTTCCAGGAGATCTACATGCCTGTCCACCTGTCAAAAAACATAAGGTCAGAGCGTGAAAACTCTAAAGTCATTTACTTTGTTCCTAGGACAAGAAAGTCACCTCCAGCCTTGACTTTGAAAGCTAAAAGAAAATTATTTTGCTAACTTCTGCTCTGAATCCTCCAAGCAGTTCATTTCACTACATGAAACTGATGCTTCATCTCATGACACCAAGCTGTGTGGTCCGGTTGATACGCTGGAGGGAACGGATGCCATCCAGTGGGACCTAGACACGCTTGTAAGGTGGGCTGATGCCAACCTTATGAAGTTCAACCACGACAAGTGCAAGGTCCTACACCTGGGTCGGAGCAATCCCAGGCACAGCTACAGGTTAGGCGAAGAAGAGATTCAGAGCAGCCCTGCAGAGAAGGACTTGGGGGTGCTGGTTGATGAGAAAATGAACATGAGCCGGCTTCAGTGTGTGCTCGCAGCCCAGAAAGCCAACCGTATCCTGGGCTGCATCAAAAGGAGCGTGACCAGCAGGTCGAAGGAGGTGATCCTGCCCCTCCACTCTGCTCTTGTGAGATCTCACCTGGAGTATTGTGTGCAGTTCTGGTGTCCTCAACATAAAAAGGACATGGAACTGTTGGAACAAGTCCAGAGGAGGGCCACGAGGATGATCAGGGGACTGGAGCACCTCCCATATGAAGACAGGCTGAGGAAGTTGGGGCTGTTCAGCCTGGAGAAGAGAAGGCTGCGTGGGGACCTCATAGCAGCCTTCCAGTATCTGAAGGGGGCCTGTAGGGATGCTGGGGATGGACTCTTCATTAGGGACTGTAGTGACAGGACAAGGGGTAACGGGTTAAAACTTAAACAGGGGAAGTTTAGATTGGATATAAGGAGGAAATTCTTTCCTGTTAGGGTGGTGAGCCACTGGAATCGGTTGCCCAGGGAGATTGTGAGTGCTCCATCCCTGGTGGTGTTCAAGGCCAGGTTGGATGAAGCCTTGTGTGGGATGGTTTAGTGTGAAGTGTCCCTGCCCATGGCAGGGGGGGTGGAACGAGATGATCTTGAGGTCCTTTCCAACCCTAACTATTCTATGATTCTATGAAACTCTGCAGCTGATTGATTAACAAAAACTGAACAGGCGATTGAAAGTGAACCATCATAGTGGCATACTCTGTCACTGACAAAGCTCCTGTATTGTTTTGGAAGCCCACTAGATGGCAAAAACTGGATCACAGGAATAATGACCCATTTTCACAAATGTCCACGCAAGTTTCCAGTTCCTGCAATGACACTCCTTTTTTTGGTAAAGGGCTCGATCAGACCATACACACATCTTTGTATCTATAGACAATGAACACTATCCAATGGGTCTCCTTTCCCAGCCCCAACCCATTTTTTACATTATCTGAAAGACTACAGTTTGTTTTCATAAGCACATCTTTTGACCAGTAACACAACAAGGCTGGAAGAAGTTCCTGTCACATTTACGTTTTGTTGCTGCCACCTTTTAGTGCAGAATAAGAGCTTCAAAAGCAGCTGTTCACTATCTCAGCAATTCACATCTGTCTGCTGACTTACTGAACAACTGCTACTTTATACAATCATGAAATGAGGAAACTGGAAGCAAAATAATGTGTCTAACCCCATGCACTGGATCAGACCAATCTCTTTAAAGCCAAGACCCCATATTTATTCCATCTGTTTACAGAATCTCCAGTAACAGCCGCTTCCAGCACATTTTCCAATGCATCAGTATTTCCTTTTCAAACAATTAAACCCAAACCGGTCTAGTAAAAGGCTGAAATTATGGGATGCCTTCTTCTAAGAGGGAAACTATTCTGTGGTGATGAAGGCAAAGCCCCAGATGTAATCTTTGCTACTTCCAGCTACCCCTTCAACCCCTGCACTCCCCAGGATAACCCAAGAACATGCTAACACCCACTGAGCACCCTTCCAATTATCCACCGTTCCTCCTGCTTTTCTTAAAGAACAAGGGTTACAGTGATACTGTCCTCTTGGCTCAGATCTTGAGCTTGTACTTGAACCCCAGCTCCCTGACCTAGGACTCAGCATGCAGTCCTTTGGTTTGGGTCTTGAGTGAGACATCTGGCTCCCCAGGCACAGAAATAAAGGCAAAAGCAATAGCTGGCTTACACCAATGTGCCTCCTACAGACACTATGGGCCGGCTGTCTTGAAGTGCTTTGCTTTAAAGAGTGATCCTGCACACACATACTTAAGCCAGTAACAGTCAGCTGCAGATCTGTAATGTATTTGCTCAGTGTGGGGCTGAAGGCCATCAAGAATTGAATGGAACAGCACAGCTGGCTAAGAATAAATAGAAAATGGGCATGTTACGTAGCAGGCATTAAAAGGTGTTTCCTTTTGAGTGAGAAAGAAGAAACAGGACTTTAAGACAGTCAAGGAAAACGGAGAGCATGACTACACCTGTCATGTGAAGGACTGCCAGGAAGGTTGTCATCCTGGCTTAAAATAAGCTGGGCTTGAGAGATCCAGTTCTTCCTCATATGGGATAACCAATATAGGCTGATGGGTTTTTTTCCCCTCCCCTGAAAAATGTATTTGTGTGGCTCTGATTCACTGCCAGGTGCTCAACATACCTTGCATTCTTTCAGGTCCATACTCAGGAAACAATTTAGGTTTTTGCTGAAAGCCTTAAGGCCAAGGTGCTCAGCTCCCACACCCAGCTGCCAAGGCAAAGGAGGCACAGAGTCCACTTGCATGCGAGGGCTGGGTGGCTGCAGATACTCAGGGAGCCTGTATAAAGGTCTACTATTTGGCATACCTCCCTAAGGGTTCTTGAATAGAATTCTGAGTCTGAAATCACCGCTTGCAAGGAACTCTTTAGTTTGTTTGAGATTTTCTGCAAATAGGCCAGCTCTTCCTCCACAACTCCTTTAGCATTTCGTAGCAGTTTTTTCTTCTGTTTTCACATCTATGTCTAGTATTTTGCATAAAACCCAACCACATTCTAATCCTATACAAACAATCCAAAATGATTACTTGCAAAATAACCTCTCCAGGAGTATCTCAGCCATCTGCAATGATGAGCTGTAATTTTTAGGCTTCTCAAAAAATGTAAGCTGGTTTTACTAACAAATGATATTTATTAGGATATAGCTCAGCCAAAAGATGCTTTGCAACATTAACTTCAAGACAGTTAGTGCTGCAGACTAAATTTAGCAGTAACCTCCAGTAACGCAGGTCCCATATCCTGCCAACAGACACCACCAGATGCGCTCACACTTACCCCTTCCTCTCATGTTGGAATATAGATGACAACATGAACACCATACAATATTAGTAACAACATCCATAGTAGTTTTCCTCTAAAGTGAAAAAAGCACTTCTAAGTGAAAAAAGCAGCACTATCAAAAAAATCAATCCCCTTTTTTTGACTTCAGCCAATCGACTGTACAGAGTTAAAAATATTCAGTATCTCTTCTCCCTGCCTCATGATATCTTGAAATTTCTTTCACTGATCAAAGTGATTTCCAAACATGATCCACCTTCAGCATCTTTGACAGATAAACATATTATCTTGTTACGTAACAAGAAAATGGAGACAGAAATTAAATCTTCTTCCTCAGAGCTGGTTAATCACCACAATATCCAAGACTGCTTCTCTGTGTGAGGCTAATGCTTAAACCAGTAGGCAACCTTACTGCTTTAATTTAACACTACACCTAAAACCGCAAAAGATTCCTAGGTTCTAATCAGAAATACTCTGGTAGATAATCTCTACCTCACCCCAAAATAGCCAGATACAAAACATAAGAGCTTGCACTCATAACAGTAATAAAGCAAATTAACCATTAAAAGAAGTCTACTTACGTTTTCATTCTTCAAAATTAACTTCAAGATTGCTTCTCGTTGTTTCAGAGCCTTAAACAAAACAGACTAACATTACTAGAGTACAAAAATAAATGTGTAACATCTATCTCAGTTTTGCACTGTGTGGGCTTTCCATCAAAGTTCAGTGACACAAGCTGATCTCTCAAACAGGAGATGCAATACACACTAAGAAAACCTATCTGATGGCAAATCACTCAGCAAAGTGAGATCTAAGGTACTCTGACTCCAGGAGCACAGGAAACTAAACATTTGAGCATGTACATTTACACTAACTACAAGGAAAGCGAAATGCACTAACATTTAGTCTTACTTCACCCTAAGTGAAAGCAGCTGTCTCCAAAAGATTTCGTATCATCTTTAATGGAAGGCAGACTCCATTTTCAGGCTGGATGTGAGGAAAAAATTATTTACAATGAGGGTGGTAAAATACTGGCACAGGTTCCCCAGAGAGGTGGTAGCTGTGCCATCCCTGGAGACATTCAAGCCAGGCTGGATGTGGTTCTGGGCAACCTGATATAGCTGAAGATGTCCCTACCCATTGCAGGGGGTTGGACTAGATGACCTTTGAAGGTCCTTTCCAACCCAAACTGTTCTATGATTCTATGACTCTCTAGACATAGTGGACACTTTTAATACTTTGCTAAATCAAATGAAGAGGACAAACTGTTCCACTTTAAAAAAAAATAAAAAATAAATACAGATAATGCTTGGGAAATTTTAAGCAATACAAATCACATACTGTAATGAGGTTATGAGGTTACTGAAAGAAACAGCTTAGTCCTGAGTATATCCTTGCTAGCAACAGGCAGCGAAGAGACTGAGTTTTGTGTCTCCCAAAACCAAACTTGTTTTAAATTCACTCTCATTGTTAAAAAAGGGAAAAAAAACCTACACCATAACTACTTTGGCAGCTGAACAGTTGACATTCTACCTCAAAAAATACTTCTTCTATTTCCCTCTGCCTTGCAGGTAACTTCTTACAAGTAGTTCTGGGCCTTTTCATCTCAAACTTCGTTATAAGATCTACAAGGCTTTAGGCTACTCTGCAGTGATACTACTTGTGCAGACTTCCAATTCACAGCATATATATTATCTTGGCCCTCAATAAAACAGTTGTAACCAGTCTTATCACAAATTACCACAGACAAGAACAAGAGACAAACAGTAAGTTCATAATGCGGCTGTAGTGGGGTACGGAAAATTACATGCCTGTGCTGTACATTATACTTCCTGTTTTAATTCTAATCCTGGGAGAGGGAGCCAACCCCTGTAGCATCCTAAAGCACTGTTAACTGCAGATAATTCATCCAGCTAACAACAGTGCTTGATAGAAAGACATGACACAGTACTAAAATACACATTCTTGCCCTTCACTAATTCAAGGAAAACTTGAAGATGAGTAAGGTATATGAAACCCTATGAGCAGCCATCACAGAAAAGTAGTTACAAGACTATAAATGCTTTGTTTCAGAAAGTATCTGCCAACAAGGAGTGAAAGCCAGTTCAAACAAGATGGGATTGGCAACATGACTACTTTCTTGCACAATAAGTAAAGAGTTTTACTCCTCCAATTTTGTCTCTTTCTCCAAAAAATGAATAAAGAAGGTTATTTCTGTAGCCAGAAGGGAATACTGACAAACACGACTGAACTTTTTATAACACTGATACAAAAATGTCTTGTGATATTGCTAAGTGTTGGAAGGGGATTAGAATTCCTCAAAAAGGATGGCAATAGCAGAATTGTCAGTAAGGGCTGCCTTGTGATGGCTGGCCTAACTAATAGCATACTTAATCACTACCTATTTGGCATAAATCATAAGCACAATTAAACCAGTTTTCCAGACAGCCTGACTGGAAAGGCTTCCATGGGATGAAGACTTTGATATGCGGAATTTGTTTCCTCTTCTCTTCTTCAGAACTAAATATTGTATATCCAGAAGGTATAAATAGGACTTAACAAGTACCTCCTCCTTCTTGACATTATCCGGCCTGGGTGCCACTCACCCCCATAGACAAGTGTGTGCAGTCACTTCTGTGCTTTTCAAATTAAAACTAAGCTCTTTCTCGAGTGCAGCACCTAAGCCACTCCATTCTTACAGATGAAGAAAATGGGTGGGAAGCTCTCAAAAGTACATGGTGTTGCTTCAGATAAAACCCCTAAATAATCAAGATTTCTGTGAGAAACTTCACCTTAAAAAGACAAGTTATATATATGCTTCTAAAATACTAAAACCAAATCAAAAGAATACAGTATTTCTTCGAAAGACAAAAAACCCCAACCAACCAAAAGCAAACAAAACCAACCCCAAAACCCCAACAACAACAAAAAAAAAAAAAAAAAAAACACACCAAACAAAAAACACCAAGGAAAGAAACAAAACCCACCACCACGAAGATAACACAAGAACAAAACCCAGGACACTTTCCTGTAGCTCAGCAACTAGGCACACTGTTCAGGCAAACCTGGCATGACTTACAGGTTGGTTGATGTGAAACCGGGTCGGCATTCTTCTCATGATTGCAGAGTCAAGATCCTGAGGACGGTTGGTGGCTCCCATCACTATTACCTGTACACACCAACAGGAAAAAACTAGTCAGCCTGAAACCAGCTTTTGAAAACATTGCCATACTGGAGTTTCAAAACCAAACGTGTGACTCTTCCACACTTTATCAAGAACATCAACATTTAAAGAAGTTACATAAGGTTTCTTGGTACAGATTTCAGCAACTGGATTAAACAGTCGGTTTGAGAGAGCACTGGTACCACAGAGTATCATCTGGGTGGAGATTTTTGCATTAATCTGAATCCTTCTGAGACCAATTTGAAAGTTCAAACTCTAAGCAATAACCCAAAACATCTGCTTGTAAGTCTTGGCAATGACTCTTTAGTTCCTGTGGGTCTGGAAGGAACTTGAAAGGAGATGCTCCGATAAGGTTTAAAAAATGTGGCATTTTTGTGCTGTGCTGAAAAAAGAGAGGCAATCAGTTCACCAGGGCAACCAACCTGGCAGCTTTCACATGCACTCAAATGTTGTTTCTTTCTTTCTAAAGCATTAAAAAAAACAAGGCCACAGAAGTCAGTAAGAACCTATATGCACTGACATACTGTAAGAGCAGCATATTAGATATGTACAGGTTAAGTTCAACACAAGGAAAGTATTTACTTAATTTGACTGCATTCCAGTTATTAGTTTAAGAACAAATTTACTTCCTATTCACATCAGCCTTGTTTTCTCATCTGCTATTCTAACTTATGTACATTGTAAATACCCAGTCACAAAAGTGAAAAATGTCAGGGAAATTAATCTCCTATCAGTACAGTTTCCTGAACCTGCCTCTCTCTTTTCTCTAGGGTCACTGTTTGGCAGACAGCCCTGGCAGCTCCAGCAGCCCCTGGCCAAGGTGGGTGGTGTGTCCTGGAGCAGAGTCACCCTGCCACCTAGAGGCTTAATTACACAGTGGCAAATTGCTACACAGAGGGAAAGCCAAAAGGCACATTTTTCGCCAGGCCTCCAGAACTCTGAATCTTCTAGAAAGCATTACACATGCAAGCGCTTTGTGCTTGCCGGCACACGAAACACAAGCTCAGCTAACGGCTGAGCTGCCTCTTGCAAAGGTGTCACTGTATGAAGCACCTATGCTGTGCTCCCCTGGCGTCTGCACCAAGGCCCAAAGTGTTGCTCCCTCCGTGCTAGCAGAGCTGAATGGCCTTCCCAAAACCAGCTTTGTATGCAGCTTCTGCAGATGTGAAATGCGGCTGTACAGGGCTGCCAGACAAACTGTCCCTTCAAGTAGCATAGCTCTGTTTTCCAGGCACTGTGCCCCAAGTTTCTGTCAGACTGGAGACTGTATCCTCATACGACCGCAACACCATGTTGCAGTATTTAAAGAGTGACTAGGAAGAAGATGGAGACTCCTTTTACGAGGAGGCACATGGCAAAGACAAGGGGTAACGGGTACAGGTTACTCTTGAGGAGATTCCAACTGAACACAAGAAAATTTTTTGCAATGAGAACAACCGGCCACTGGAATTATTTCCCCACGGAAGTGGTGGACTCCTCAATGTTTGACACTTTGAGAATTCAGCTGGACAGGGTGCTGGGCCATCTAGTCTAGATAGAAAAGGTTGGACCGGATGATCCTTGAGGTCCCTTCCAACCTAGCATTTTATGATTCTAGAATATCCCAGGCAGGTTTAGCCCAAAGCTGAACACACTTTTCAGGTGAAACCAATGGAGGAACAAGTAACATTCACTACAACACTTACAATTTTTTCCTAGCATTTGGAATTTTTGTTACCATGCCAAACGCCAAATTTAATCCTTATTCAAAAGAAATTTGTTCGGCAAGAATCAGACAAGCAACCCAAAGCTCCCAAGTAAACATTTGTAATTAACAAAAGAACCCAGCAAGCTGTCTGTCAAACCCTGAGACAATGCAAATGTCAGAACTATCACTTGGAGAACACTTCCTGAATTGCAATGACGTCACAGTAAGGAGCCTGGAATACTGTATTGAAACAAAACATCCTGCTGAAAAACTCGCTAGAAATCAACCTGAGCCAATGCCTGCAGTGTCACCAGCCAATTGTTCGTATTGCATGTTACTTGGTGGCTCCCTACCCGGCAGAGGCATACAAGTGGAAGGACAAGAGTGACTTGTTCAGGCTCTGCATGCTGAACTTGAGAGATGGTAAGATCACATATTGTCTTACTGCAAAGAATGAACAATGTGACCTGCTCCAAAATGTTCTCAGTATATTGAGGGAAAAGATAACACAAACACTGAAAGAAATGTGTGCTAGCCAGATCATGTTAACTTCCAGTTAAGTGTTCATACCATTGGTTTCCTACCACTAGTAAGCGAACACTTCACTTGAAAGCTCCTTAGCATATACATTCACTGTGTTCTATCAGTTTTTTAAAAAAATCAAAAGAATCTTTAGTACAACCTTTAGAGAGAAGGAAAAGCAGATTTTACAAAGAACTAATGGACATCAGTGTCAGAACCCATGCATCAAAAAACACAGATCACAAGGGCTGAAAATGTTAAAACTGAAAAATAAATATCCTTTCTAAAGGCCTTAGAAAGACTGCTCCAGCTGGCAGTTCAGAAACATACCAAGCAAGCTTTCATCTATGCAACATTTAAGTAATTTATTTCATAAACTGTTTTTGTTTGTTTATCAATAATAACAGCTTTTGTAATTTTTTTCCTTTCCAAAACACAATACTTCTGTCCAGATCATGGGAGGCAGCATACAGGGATAACAAGATGGAAGCATGGCTCCATTTAACAGAATTTGTCTTTTAACAAGCTCAACTTCTTTACCCTTTCAGGTTACCTTCAGAGTCTAATGCTTGTCTAATGCTTTTAATGGTTTGGTTTTGGAAACAAAACAACCAACCTGCAACTCAGATGAATACTCAGATCTTTCAATACCTTTCCTGAAATCAAAGATTAACTTCACCTGAAGACAATATTGTTGACAAAATGTTTTTCATGACAGTTTATAGAGTTTTAGCAGATCCTGATTTGGCAGCTCAAACTATACCGCTTTCATATTATTGAGACTTAAGACATTTTCAAAAATAATGCCTCTTAATTAAAACCAAAATACCTACAAAACCAGTCTTTTAAATAAAAAAAATGATCTAGTAGTACAACTCACCTCATTCCCATAATATACTGGTAATCACTAACACTATCAGGTAAAGAAACTCTTTTGGCAATTATTACTACGTGCAATCTGCTATTCTTCCCAAATGGTTCAATGCACAATGTCTGAGAGGGAAGAATCTCATTACTTTTCTTGTTATCCTTTGTACTTACTTGGCAGTTATAATCTGTGTCCAGTCCATCCCACAGACTCATGAACTGAGCTTTCATCATAGCTGTAGCTTCATGGTCAGAACTCGATCGACTTCGCAAGAAGGAATCTGTATTAAGTGATTCAGTAAAACTGTTCATTTCCAATCCTGCCATCAAAACTGTTTTTTCAATCTTACTGCAGGATTTTTCAGTCGTGCCACAGAAACTGTTCAATTTCTCGTGCAGACTTGTGCTATTCTCCATCTTGTAAATATTTCTAATAAACATTGTCAACAAATGACAAATACTTCTTACAATAAAGAATAGGAAAGCAGAATTTCACCACATTTTTAAGCACATCTTTAAATTGCATTACATGACTATGTACCTATCTATCATACGAGATTGTCCAGAATCTTGTTTTCCATATTTTCACTTTCCTTAGTTCATGAAAGTGTAACTTCCACCTTAGTTTCTCATGCAGAGATGGAAGCAGAGTCTGGCAAGCTAGAAGACACCAGAGCACGGGAGAACAGGAAGCTGCAGGACTGATGTCAAGCAGACTACAAGCTTTGTTATGCGGAGCTTTAATTCTGCTAATAGTTGCCTAAATAATTCCCAACAGCTAGAAAAACACCAAGTTTTCCACACCTATACCAAAGTATAAAAAGCATCTTAAGTCCATAGCCCTTTCATAAACCTGAACTGTGGAGAGGGTAAAAGCTTTATCAGGCTCTGTTTCTGCAAACTGTACAACTTGTTCTGAGAAGTGACAGTGCTACAAGACAATGAACAATTTTAATTACGTTCACATGGACTCATGTGACAAGTCCAAATGCACTGAACTGTCAAGTTTGCTGTCTTCCTAGCTGAACTTCCCCTCCTACTTCTTCAGCCTTATTACACTGTTGTTCCTGAGCTCTCCTAAATCTGTATCTTATTTTCCATTATGTGCCCTCATGGCAGAAGCGTTGCAGTGTATTTGGTGATGGGTTTCCTGAATAAGTAGTTCCCTTGACAAAAGAAAAGCTTTCCTCATCAGCCACCTCAGCCCAACCAAAAATAAGCAGCAACTTGTTCTACTCGCAATTTTCCTCCACTAACAAGAAAAAGAAATATGTTGGTTTTCCCTCATTTGCCACCATTATTTTACAATACCCTTTATATTATTAAACCTTGCTGCATTATCACTCTTTAAGGAAAAGATGGCCGTAGATCAATATGCCCATCAACTTGAACCTGTAGTTTAATGTCACTGCTATAGTTACTTACAGAGAAAAAAAAAGATTTTTACCTATTTCATCAATAAAAATGATGGATGGCTGGAGCTTTATAGCAAGGGAGAAGACAGCAGCAGCCAGTTTTTGAGACTCTCCATACCATTTGTCTGTCAGTGTTGAAGGCTGGAGATTAATAAATCGACAACCTGCTTCTTTTGCTGTAGCTTTGGCGATCAGTGTTTTGCCACAACCAGGAGGACCATAGAGGAGTACTCCTGAAAAAGCAACAGTATTAATGCTCTCTGGTTGCTGTACAGAAAACATGCTTTGGTATGACAGACCTGATAGTGTCCAGGCTTGTATTTTATCCAAGTGTTAAAAGATAAGAAACCAACTTACGCAGTGTTCCATCAAATACAGTTATTTAAAGACATTCTTATTATAAAATTAAAGTTAAGAATATCTAAAAACAGATATGGTGAAACTGAAGGGAGTTACCTATTGAAAGTTGACAGTTTTATTACTGTGACTGTAAAGGTTACATCGACAACCATTGCTTATAGCCAGCTTCAGCCTGGCTAATAAAACCTAGCACAGAGCAGGGAGGGGAGAAAAACAGATTACCCTCAATTAAATGACATCTCATATTTTTTAAACTTGTCATAGTGAAAGAATCCACAGTAGTGTTTTTCTAACATAGCTGTAAAGAAAACAATTTAAAAGACAAAAAATAATTAAGTCTAACAGGCCTGAAACACAGAGAATTACTAGGGGTTTGGTTTTTTTCTGTTTATGTGACTGATGACCACAGGTTACTCTGAAGCAATGACTTCCCATTAAGACACAGTGCAAGCCACTGAGAGAACTGGGGAGCTTGCCCTGTATGGAAAGTCTGCTTTAAAAAGATAAATAAAAAATAATTTTTTCCTTCAGCTTATTAGATCATGACATGAAAGTAATTTTCCAGACAGTTTCAATTTGTGACATAAGCAGAAAGCAGCCTGGAAAAACTAAACCAGTTAGAAAACTGCTTTATTTTCCATCACTTAGGACATAAAACTATGATGATCATAGATACAGTCAGTAATTAATAGTTTTCAGAGAATTTTCAGAAGACAATATTCCAGGCATTAGAGCAGTAAATACAAACTTTGCCGTTTTGTCCCAACATTTCAGGTTTAAATTCTGCTTGTTTGCAGTCACATAGAGCAAATTTGGCTGTAAGCATTCCAGCAGAGTGAATCCAACTTCTAGTTTACTGTTGGAAAGCTAATTTGTCACCCAACAGTTTCCTTACTGCCTCAATACTGTGCAACTCAACTACAAAGAAAAATCAAGGCATATCCAGAATAAAAATGGGATCTCTGCCTTTTTGAATGACTGGAATTTCTATGGCCAGAAGAGAGAGATCTCTGCAAGATTAGCTTATAGTGATGTCTAATGTTTGTGACTTAGGACTTTATGACACCACAGAAATACTAACTAAGTGTACAGCTGTACAGATTTATAGCTCACCTCCAAAAGGACGGGATAGGTTATAAGAAAAATATCAACAATTTATGCAGTTAAAAATGCAGGCTACATAGATTAGTGCAGCAAAAAGTAACATAAAAAACTGAAAAGCAACCATCCCTTCATTATTAAAATGAAACTTACACACTAGAACTTGATTTCATGGCAAGAGAAGAGGAAGAACTTGCGTGTTTTCCCTTGGCATCAGTCATAATGGTTGCACTTTGGACTGGCAACCCACCTCCTCCCACCTTTCTTGATTATTGTAACCTTTTAACTTTTTTTTTTTAAACGCCAACATACACATCCATAGAATTTCTCTCCTACCTTTTGGTGGCTGTAAGAGCCTGGAATTCTCAAACAAATATTTCTTCTTGATGGGCAAAATGACAGTGTCTTTCAAATCTGTAATAATATCATCTAAGCCAGCAATGTCACTCCAGGTTACCTAATACAGAAAAATAGTTTTAGAAATGGCCATCATAGCCCCTGCCAACAAAAAAAACCACCCACAAGCTTAAAAGTAGTACAAGGCCTCAAAAATAAAAAAGACAAGTGATTAAAAACCCTTCTGTTCTTAATAATGCAATTTTAGTTCTAAATTACAGAAATTTTCTGTGCATTTCCAAAAATACATGTGACAAATCATGTAATCCAAAGTCAGAATCAGTATCTCCCATGTCTGAAGTGTGTTCAGCAGAGTAACAGCAAAAACAATTTCTTACATGCATGCTAAGTGGGTCTACGAGATGTGCAGCAATACTCATTTCGTATTCACTAAGCTTGACATTTTTCACTCCAATTTGCTTCATTAGTTTTTCAGCCTGGGGGAAATAAAACACCAAGAAAGACAGAGAAAGAAGTTGAGCTGCTATTTGGAGTCTGAAAAGCTTTTCTGGAAGTCACATCTAAATCTTTCAGAAGCAGAAGATTCTGCTATTTTCTAATGCCTTGTTGTCACTTGAGTAAAACTAAGTCGTAAGTCCCAGTTCTCATCAAATAAGTGTCACACCAGCCCTCCCACTTCCAAGCCTGAAAAGCAACTAAAATAAACACTAAGACATGGAGTTTGCTGTTCAGAACACAGGTAACCTTAGTACAAAGTAATTTCCATAATCTCACACTCCAGGATTTTCCAAAGCTGATCCAGGCATGTTACACTTAAAAAAATCCCCTTAGCCTTTACAAACTTTGTAAGGGATTCAGAAGAAAAGCTTGAAACTTCTTATGAAATAGAACTCTAGAGTTCTTTCACATGTGTATCTTCATTCAGAACTCTGCAAATAACACACACACATTTTAATGGAAGATATACTTATTATGAAAAGCATGCCCCTCAACCTCCACGGCATTATTGTATCAGGGAGAGATTAGTGGTCTTTTAAGTAAAAAGAAAATTCATAGAAGCCAGTAACTTTTTTAAAAAAATATGTATTCAATGATTTATTTTTCCCAGTTTTAAAGGAAAAGTCATTTGTTGTGTCAACATGCTTTCACAATTCAGTTTCTCTTTATACTCTAACTTGTGGTTAAGTCTGACATGCTTTTGGGATATTGCAACCTCTTAAATAATAGCTGGCACTAGCACAGATTGTGAAGTAGGCGTAATTTTTTAACTCATGTTTTCATTAAAAAAAGAAAAAAACACCCCAGACAGAATTAGGTTGCTCAAAACTGCTGCTTGAATCTATGAAATTTGTGTCAGCCAGAAAACAAAAAGCAGTTGCCACATTTCCTTCAATACTTTCCAAAGGAAACATTTAACTTTTGGTTCTGCCCCTCAATCTTTTTTCCAGAGTATTAACCCCCATGAATCATTCTAGCTCATTGTAAGAAATTAGACTTTTCACTTCTTCCCTTTCCAGGGCATTCTGACTGCTACTGGAGGTGGGGCAGAACAGAGGGAGAGGGATAAAGTGCAAGCTATTCTTGAAAAGGCATTTGGATAGCAGAGCTCCTCTTTGTCATAAGTAACTACAGTCCTTGCTTTTGCCATTAAGTTGCCAAAAAGCAGCAGAGAACCAAGTTATTTCTGCTCAAGGTTTTAAAAAGCAACCAAAACACAGATGAGAGCTTTAACTCAACTGCTGCTTAGCAAAGTTGTCAGAAGCAGAAACAACTCTGGGACCACACACTTGCAGGTAATTAAGAGACAACATCATACTCCAGTTCAACAGTTTTTCCACCATCTCAAGTTAGAAAGCTTGTCATGAAATGCAAGTACTGAAAACACTACAGCCTAGACGCTGAGGTTTACTAAGGTAATTCTAGACTTTGATTATTCCACATGATTTTGTCAATTATTTTGCTAGTTTTTTCAAGCCCCGTTTGCACGTTTCTCTGTATGAATGGTAATGAACAAGACAACATTTCACAGAAATATTTATGAATAAAATCCTACCTGTTTCTGAGCTTCTACTTTTTGCTTTCTGGTTGGATCAATGGCGTCAACCATCCACTTAATGGTAAAATATGTTACAGCACCAAAAATAGTTAAACGAAAAATTAATCCAACCACTTCATTCCGGCTCAGGGGACGTGAAAATGCTTCAGCATGGACCATTTTGCTTCTCAACACTAAGTGTAAAAAACACAGGGAGGGACAGAAAGAAAGAAAATTAAAGCTAAACACCGTTCTAGAGAAACTTTCCCCCACACACACAGTGGGCATAGTTATAATGAAGTATCTCAACAGTAGCACCATCCCAACATACAAAACTGCTTAAGACTAAAGCACAGAGCACTGAGTATGATGGTTTCATTTCCAGTTTCGGTAAGCAGGGAAGAATTCAGAGGCAGCAACAATGTGAGGCCTTACTTCTGGACTGACTATATGCAAAAACGCTCTTTTTACACTCTTTCTTCATCAAGAAATCTTCTTTCCTTTCAGCTTTACAAAACCCTGACAAACTAACGAAGATTGTATCAGTTTACATTCCCATTAAGACTGACATTTTGTGACGGTTATTGACCCAAGAATGCTAAGTCATGGAGACAAAGATAACTGCATTATTTAAACAGAGAGTTCTTTCCCCTAAGAAGTTTAAAGGAAAGGCACCCAATGGCCAGATTAAGAAGTGATCAATGACTTGTATCTAAATAAAATGAGGTTAAGAGCTGAAGTCTGCTGCACCTAGCAGAATGTATTTTGAGTTATTAATAACCCTGGAAAACTGAAAATATTGGATGTGGCACACAGCTACCAAGGAAAAAGGCTGGCTGCTGTAAGAGACAAAGCCAGCAAGTACAGCACCTTCAAGTTACAGAAGCATGCTGTACAGAGGAAAAAAACTCTTCCTAAAACACTGAAAAATTACTTATAAAATTGAGGTCTTCTTTCCTCAATCCACTCTCTCCTCAACCGGCAGGGTTTCCACTTGAGAATCCCCAAAGCTCCCCTTGTTCACCACCCTATTTTCCTGCTGCAAGGGCAAAATCAGTGGCAACTCCTCTGGCAGCTTCTAATGCTCCTTGGCTGGTCTCCAAGCTAAGCTGTCAGCCAGGGAAAAGCTAGACTAGCTACAGCCAAGATATCCTTGAATTCCCCTCACTTGGCTAGCAGTTGCGTTATATCGACCCTGTATTCAACTCAAGGCAATGCCATACCATAGATTAAGTTTACAAGGACTGGGCAGATGGGAGAAGCATTGCAACACAAAGACCAAAATATTCCAGCGCAGATCACTAAAAACCAGTTTCATTTTTTTTAAACTATTCATTCTATATTAGGAGACTGAAAAAAATCAAGGCTGTTGCTGTGCATACCTGCTTGGAAATCAAGTGAAATTTGCCTGCTTAGGCACCTGAGCAAGCAATACTGAACTAGCATATGCTGCATATTCTCTTAAGTCTGATTTATTAAAATAAAAGGGCTATCTATATTCAGTGAGCAAGAAAAAGAGTCCCCAAGCCCAAAGATAAAACAACCCACTTCTTATGCAATCCTTGCCCTGAATACACCTTGTAAGAGAAAGCTTTAACAGGAAGGAAATTCCAGCAAACGCAAAGTTCTACTTATCCCGCATGAAATTCAGCATTTCCTTTCTAGACAAATTGCTGGGATAGCGAGGACAGTTCACTGCACAGCAAACTCTAGGTCCGTAAGGCTGCCACCGCCTCTTCCTTTAGCTCGCTGTCCGCATGCCAGCGTTTCAAATACAAGAAAGAAACCAAAAGGGGAAGCGCTGCTGGATTCTAGTCTGTTCCGACAACACGGGGAGGGGGAAACTTCAGTCCCTGGTAGGAAACCCTTGCCTCTCCCCGGGCCCTCAGGCGACAGCGACCGCTTCCATTTCCAGGGCTCGGCTTTACCACCACGCAGCACACCGACCGGCGGGGCACCTCAGAGAAAGGGCCGGTTACCGGCCAGGCCACCAACACCGACCGCCTCACCGCCGGGGCCGCAGCTGACAGGACGGAAGGGGCAGCGCCGCCCCGCTTGGCCTCCCGGCCCGTCCGGTGGGCCTGAGCGAGGGCAGAAGCAGGCCTCGAGGAGTCCCAAGCGCTGCCGAGGACGCGGCAGCGGCCGCCCGGGGCAGTGCCAGGCGGCGTGGCACGGCGAGGCGAAGGCGGCCCCGGTGAGCGCCGGGCCGGACCTGCCGCCTGTGACCTTCCCGCCGCCCGACAGGTGCCGGCACGGCGGCGGGAAGCGGCGGCGGGTCGCTCTCCCGCCGGGTCACTCACCCGTCGGGCTGGGCTCCCGGACACGCAGCCAGCGGGTCGTGCCGCAACGGCAGCCGCACCGGCACACCAAGGCGGCGGCGGCGGTAGCAGTGCGGGGCCTGCCTCAGCGGCGCCGCGTCCCTCGCTTCCCCCCTCCGGCCGACTCCCGCCGCCCCGCACGAAGGTTCCGCCCGCTGACATAGCCCAGCCCTGCGCAGCCGGGCCTTACCCAGCCTAGTTCAGTTCAGCCCAGCCCTCAGCCCCCGGCTCTCCAGGCCGCTCCCCGCCGGCAGAAGGCCTGGCCCTGCTTGGGGTCAAGCGTGCCCCGTTACCTGCTTCCCTATAAACACGGTCTGTCCCCTCTCAGAAGCGGCGACGTAGAATAATAGCTCGAGTTTGGAAAATCTGTTACTTGGCAGATTTGGGATGCTACAGGGATCTGCAAGAATGAAATCATCAAAATGTAAGAATTAATCGTATTTCACCACGCTAAGAGATACGAGGGAATAGTTTCCCTATTTCAACTTGTAATGAAACCAGTAATTTCACTCTCTAGGAAGAGAAAAATGTCTAGGAAAAGGTTAAAATAAGGAGATCTCTGTAATAACTATAATTAATCCAAGGTTTTAGCAACTTGTCTTCAAGCCTTAAGCTCCTGTGTGAATGAATGCCTTTCAGACCTAGCTTTGTCCCTGGGGTAAAGCTTTATCACCAAGTTTTATTCTTACCTGTAATTTATACATTGTCCAGGGGCTTCCTAACAAAATTCAGCTTGCTCACTGGGGATCGTAATTTGTCAAGAGCACTTAGCTTTTTTTACAACAGTAATTGTATTACAGGTAATTTTTAAACATCATTCCTTGTTCACAAATGCAGATCTTTCACCGACTGGGGAGTCTACAGAAAGTATTGGTGGCTATGATAGACAAGAACATGCAGAGATCTGCTGCTTCTGCTCTGTGTCTGCTCCACAGAATCTGCTTCACCAGCACCACCTCAGGTAGAGCGTGTGACACCTAATTTCGTTCCTTCAGCTGATCTGGATAACGCCAAACCCCAGGCATGGCGTCCAGTGATCCAGGTGGGATGCCATCTACCCTCCCCACAAGTATCCATGCATCAGCACATCGGTGGTGCATAGTGTTTCCACCATTAAACCCAAATGCAAAAACATACATTCTTAAAGTGACTGTGATTTTACCAAAGTACCATTACAGCAGTTTTGGTTTGGTTCCATTTATTAGATTAATATACACCATATCCCCCCCAAATAATAAAGTTTTGAAACAACTTTACCTTCATCAGTATTTCTCTTTTATTGGTTTGTGCGCTATAGCTCTTCCAAATGGAAAGTGTATTTAATCAGAAAATAAATGTATCAATGTCTGTATTGATTTACACAAGACCTTCCTTTTCCGCTCCTCCTCCACTCTTTGATGGTAAATAAGATTATAACCTTCTACAGATTTTTTTTTTCAATCTACATAGAATAAGTGAACAATTTCCCTTCGATGTTTTAAAAATGAACTGGATATTACCAGTGATACTGACAGCCTTTGCTATTAATTTGAGGCTTATACTCATTTTTGCAATCACCACTATTGAATTAAAAAAAGGATTATCAATCATCTCACTGTCTGCATTTCATGCGCTAGGAAAATGATATCATGTTCTAAGCACCATTACTGTAGGAAAATATTTAGGACCCTTCTGTTTTTTCTCCCACTCTGAAAAAAAGTGACATCTGTTTTGCTGCAATTAAGGAGAAATGCAAACACACGCAAGTAATAAAAGCTCAAAACTACATTTCGTCACTGCTATTTGACAGCTGCGGTGGTAACCTTTGAAATAAATCCTCTGCTGAAAAATACTTTAAAAAATTTGAGAGATTTTTCAGAAGCTGACCAGCGTCTTGAAGGTGAGGCTGATGCAGAATGTGGAAACTGGACTGGATCCCAATTTCTCAAGATATTGAGAAATTACAATTTCTTGAACAAGTATTTCTTTAAAATGCTGAGAAACACCAAATTCATCTGCTTTTTCCTAAGTACGGAGTCTCAGAACCTTTACACTGCTGAAGACTCGACATAGGACTTAACTGGTTCTGGAAGATCCTGCAGAGATCTCCCTGAAGTCTTCATTCCTCTTGTACCACTTTCCCTGTTTGCACAGAACTGGCCACAGTGAGATGTTGCTTTGCTTCCTTCTTAAGGACAGATCTAGAAAGCAGTAACAAAAGTTGAAACTCATTCAGCGTAATTTTTTATCAAACTTGGTTTTGCATCTGTGGAAAAAGAACATTTTTGGTCAGCTTTTGTTTTGGTTTGTGTTTGTTTGGTTTTTAATTGGTATTGAAAAATAAGATTGCACATTTCCCCCCAAATTGAAAAATTTCAAATCGAATGTATGGATGACTTGGTTGGACTCTAGGAGATTGTAGCTCTTGAGTACAGGTTTACAAGGTCACAGAAAGAACCTAGTGTAGCTGGAAAGCTCATCAGAGAAGAAAGGATGAAGACCACACAGTGCATGCAGTGTTTTGCTTTTTACTGCTGGGTTCCTTGCTATGAAACATGTTTTTGGTGAACTTAAATCTCCAGTCAGTGCAGGATGACCCAAGCTTTGCCAGTGACCTGAACAAGAGCAAGATGGGAAAGGAGTGGTATGTTACCATCAGAAGGCTCTATGGCGGTTGAAGGTAGGAAGGGGATTTGCAAGACACAAGGAAGAAAACACAAAGGGAATAGGGACGAAATGAGATAAACAGAAAGTAAGGCAAAGTGGAAATAACAAAGTGAGAGATGGGGAAAGTAGCAAATAAGCTGGAGAAACGGGGAAGCCTAGAAACAGCTTTACAATTGGGCAAAAGCATGTAGTTGTTTGTCCCCAGAAGATTTCCAAGTTTCAGCAACTTATAGATCGAAGACTTCCCAACTCAGAGAATGTGTTATATTTTATAGCCAATTTTTTTCATGAATTTGTCTACTCTGTCCTGAAAAAAACTTTAGGCATCTGTGGGATTTTGTAGCTAAGTCCTATAGTTTAATTTTACACTATGACACTACCTACTTGTCTATTGTTTTGAACCTGTCACCCGTTGGTTCATCTGGAACCCCTACATTTTATATTGAAGAAATGGCAAAGCAAGCAGTTCCTGTCATAGAATTATAGAATACTTAGGGTTGGAAAGGACCTTAAGATCATCTAGTTCCAACACCCCTGCCATGGGCAGGGACACCTCACACTAAACCATGCCACCCAAGACTCTGTCCAACCTGGCCTTGAACACTGCCAGGGATGGAGCATTCACAGCTTCCTTGGGCAACCCGTTCCAGTGCCTCACCAACATTACAGTAAAGAACTTCTTCCTTATATCCAATCTAAACTTCCCCTGTTTAAATTTTAACCCATTACCCCTTGTCCTGTCACTACAGTCCCTGACGAAGAGTCCCTCCCCAGCATCCGTATAGGCCCTCTTCAGGTACTGGAAGGCTGCTATGAGGTCTCCACGCAGCCTTCTCTTCTCCAGGCTTGAACAGCCCCAACTTGCTCAGCCTGTCTTTATATGGGAGGTGCTCCAGTCCCCTGATCATCCTCGTGGCCCTCCACTGGACTTGTTCCAACAGTTCCATGTCCTTTTTATGTTGAGGACACCAGAACTGCACACAATACTCCAGGTGAGGTCTCACAAGAGCAGAGTGGAGGGGCAGGATCACCTCCTTCGACCTGCTGGTCACACTCCTTTTGATGCAGCCCAGGATACGGTTGGCTTTCTGGGCTGCAAGCACACACTGCAGCCAGCTTGTTCATTTTCTCATCTACCAGCACCCCCAAGTCCTTCTCCGCAGGGCTGCTCTGAATCTCTTCTCTGCCCAACCTGTAGCTGTGCTTAGGATTGCTCCGACCCAGGTGTAGGACCTTGCACTTGTCGTGGTTAAACTTCATGAGGTTGGCATCGGCCCACCTCAGAAGCGTGTCAAGGTCCCTCTGGATGGCACCCCTTCCCTCCAGCATATCAACCGAACCACACAGCTTTGTGTCACTGTCAAACTTGCTGAGGGCGCACTCAATCCCACTGTCCATGTCAGTGACAAAGATGTTGAACAAGACCGGTCCCAACACCAGTCCCTGAGGGACACCACTGGTTACTGGTCTCCAGCCGGACACTGAGCCGTTTACCACAACTCCTTGCATGCGGCCATCCAGCCAGTTCTTTATCCACAGAGTGGTCCACCTATCAAATTGATGGCTCTCCAATTTAGAGAGAAGGATGTCATGTGGGACAGTGTCAAACGCTTTGCACAAGTCCAGGTAGATGACATCAGTTGCTCTACCCCTGTCCATCAGTTCCGTAGCCCCATCATAGAAGACAACCAGATTGGTGGGGCAGGATTTCCCTTTAGTGAAGCCATGCTGGCTGTCACCAAGCACCTTGTTGTTCTTCATGTGCCTTAGCATGCCTTCCAGGAGAATGTGCTCCAAGATTTTGCCAGGCACAGAGGTGAGACTGACTGGTCTGTAATTCCCTGGGTCATCCATTTTCCCCTTCTTGAAAATGGGGCTTATATTTCCCTTTTTCCAGTTGTTGGGAACTTCACCTGACTGCCATGATTTTTCAAATATGATGGCCAGTGTCTTAAACTTCTTCAGTAACTTAAGATTTTACAGACCTCTAGCTAACTTTTTTAAGTAGGCCATCAACTGTACACAGAGTTGAAGATGGAGGCACAGCACAAATATTAATGGTGACATAATTATGTTCTCTTTCTCTGTCCTATCAGTTGCTGGCAAAGTCCTACAGGCTGGATCATGAGATTCACCAGTGGCTGCTGTTACGAAGATCATCACTCTATGTCGTGATGGAGTATCTGTCCCAGGCCTTGCTGACACAATGGTTACTGATAGGTATCTACTGCTCAGAATGCTTTTTAGCCTTGGTCTGACTTGTAATTGGGAATCTACCAAAAGGACTGTCAGTTCAGCCATAGCAGCTTCCTAGTAACATGTATTTAGTCGGATGTTAGAAAGAGGAGGGCAGTCTTAGGACTTGAGGACGTTCAGAAATGTTTTCAAAGATGGTCTTGATTTGCTAGCTGTATCTGTATTTGTCTATGGATAACCTCCGAGTCCAGCACCCAAAAATAGGTTTAATGGGTTCATTCCATACATTTGAAGTTCAGGAAAGGAACAGTACAATCTCACTGTACACACACAAGTTGATCCCAAAATAACTATGACCTGCCAATGCAATCACAAAAACAAGACACTGAGAGGCCTTGGGAGCAATGTTCCTAGCAGAGTTTGGAAGGGATTAATAAAATTGTCCTTGGTGCTGGCAAGATGCCCTCCAGAACACTGCATGCCATTCTGGTCATCTCTGTTGAAGAGAAATAAATAATAATGAAACTGGAGCAGAAAGTAATTGCTGAGATGAGGGAGAGAGCAAAGTTATGGGAGCTCATCTAGCTTAGCATAGTCAAACAACTGCTAAGGGGGACATTTTTGCCTGTAAGTGCACAAAGAGTAAAAAGGGTAAATGCTATGGAGTGGGAGCTATTTAAGGGCAATGCTGGCACAAGAGGAAATGGATTTATACCAGTCATAAATATATATTTAGCAAGAAAATCAGAAGAAGGTTCTGGGAACAGCTTCCCAGTGGGAATGATGGTGGCAAAAGAGCTTAAGATGAAACTTGATACATTTATGAAAGGATATCTATATATATCATTTTGCAAAGGCTGAATGGCTGCAGCAACCCAGGAAATCCCTCCACCTTATGCTCCAGTTTATTTTGAGCCCTTCCAGGCAAAGAGCAGCATTTCACCCTCCCATTCCTCTTCCTGCTCCAGCCATCTGGAGTCGGTCTTCAGCACCTCTCTTAAAAGCTGTTTAAAGATTGGACACCAAACTTATCTTGCACTTCTGAATTCTGTTTTGCTGTTCCTCAGAAAGGAAAAGTTTAGGAAAGCATTGCCTAATTTATACACGCATAAATTTGTATTTAATAAGTCTTCTCATACACTTAAAGAACTATGTTTCATCCAAATTTTCTTACTTCCATACTTGCTTATTAGCCAACCAGCCACAGCATCCACCCAATATGCAAGGGCTATTTATCTCCAGGTTGCCCTGCTCAAACGTATTTGATAGCCATTCTCTGCGTAATGCAATTACTAAAGCAAACCATAGGAGATATCCCACTCATAGTCCTGCAAGGGACGCCTTCATTGGGGTCTGATGAGTCTAGCAAGTTAAAAAGTGTCTTCAGCAAGGTGTCTTTCCCTGCCAGCCTCAAAAACTTTTGAGGTGGACTTATGAATTAAACCCAGAAATCTGTCATTTAGGGAGATACCAGCCTGGTTACATCATCTAATTTTCACAGAGAAAAAGGACGGATGGTCTTTTCCATGATGTCTCTTTTCTATCAGTATAAGAAATGGCTTAATTTAGCTTTTGTTTTTGTTCTCTGCAAATTTTTGGAGATGCCCAGCACCTCTCCATTTAACAAACAAATGCCTTCTCAATCCCTTGAAATAGGCTTCTTTCAAAGTTATCTTTGACCTCACATTACTTGCTGCCCAATCTGAAAATGACATGAAGATTTTTCATTAATACTTTTTTGAGGAAGGCAAATTTATAAATGTATTTGCCTAGTAACCCTGTTTCTTCAAATGTAATGGCTGGCTAGCTCTTTCCTGATCCCTTAGCAGTTGGGGCAGATGCTAATATCCAGCAGATTTCATTCCTGATGCTTTACAGAAGTCATACGTATCAAACTGCTTTAAAATTTTCTGTTACCTCCATAGGCTAACATTTCACCTGTCTGCACACAAAAGGAAAACAATCACAACAACCCTCACAATCTGCCATACCAAATAATGAGAAAGATGGAAACTGGCAACTGAGACTGCAGCCGGTGTTCATAGCCAACTCAGGCTGCCATAGGCTACCTGATGGTCTTTTTCCTGCAAATCATTAACACCAGCAATTTCCAAAGGCTTAAAGAAGTTTTCTGCATTGAGTACAAAGAACTGTACAATACGATTGATTTGCTAAAGTTCTGAAGGAATTTAAAGGTTGATTTTGAGATTTAGAGACAGTGCTTTTTCCCATCTGGATAACTGTCATTGATGGGGCTAAACGGGAGGACAGAAGCTCCACGAAAACAGCATGACCATTACCAGTGAGCCAGCAGCCGTGATCCAGTGGGGCACTTCCATCTACCTACCCCCGTGTGCTCGGCCGCCGGCAGAGCGTGCTGGCAGCGAGAACAGCAGGCGGGCCTCCCCCGGCCCTCCTCCTGCCCCAGGGCCTGGGCGACTGCAGGGGGCAGCAGGCGCTCACGATCGGAGGGAGGGCAGCGAGTCCGCGCCAGCCGAGGTCGCTCAGCTTTACGCTGAGCCCCACGACGGCGGCCCAGGGGCGGGGAGACAGAACGAGGCCGCTGGAGATGGGCAGACCTTCCCTCCCCCCGTCTCCCCGTGGGCCTCGGGGTCGCACCGTGTCCGTTCCGCTTCCCGGGAACCAGTTACATAAGTCAGCTACACCCGGCCCGGGCACCTCGCAGGGCGGGGGCAGCCGCTGTAGCACCTACCCGCCCTAAGGGGCCACCTGACTGGGGAAAGGCTAGGAAGGGAGAGACCCCCGTTCTCTCGCCCGCCGGTAGGCCATAGGAGCGTAAAGAGCAGGAAGCGGCCCAGCTCCCGCGGCCGAGCCGGTGCCGGCGGAGAGCGGAGGCGCGGTCGAGGCACACTCCCACTCCGCGCCGCTCCGCACCTCACCTCACGGCCCTACCCGGCTACTTCCGCCCGCGGGGGGAGGGGCCGCCGCGAGCGCAGCGCAGCACCCACGTGACCCGTCGCAGCACCGCCGCTTGGCGCGGTGACCGTGGCTTCTGCTACCGGCGGCCGTATCCCTCCGCCCGCCAGCCCCCCGTTCCCGCAGGGAAGAGCGGGCAGCGGGTGCGGCGAGGTGAGGGGCGAGAGGGGCGGTGGGTGGCACCGAAGGAGGCGGTAAGGTGGCGGGGTAAGGTGGCGGCTGGCCGGTTCGTGGGGGACTACTTTCTCGGTACGGCGGAGGCGGCAGAGGGGGCGGGGCGGGGCTGACTCCCCTCTCGGAAGCTGCAGCCATGATGGGAGTCTAACGCTGGCGCGGCGCTGCTGGGCGCGGAGCTAGGCCGGGGGGGATGAGCCAGGCCGCGCTGCTCGCCCGCACGCCCTGAGGAGCCGCCGCTGCTGCCGCCGGCCCGCCGCGGAGCGCCCACCCGGCGGCGCGGCCCCACCGCGCGGCTCCGGGCCCGCAGCCGCTACCGCCGCCCCAGGCGGGGAGCGGAGCGGGGCGGAGCGGGGCCGGGCCGGGGGGGCGCCCCGCGCCGCTGTCACCATTGCTGGGGCCCGGAGCGCCGGAGAGCTGCTCTCTCCGCCTCCGCCTCGCTCGCCTCAAAGACGGCGGCGGCGGCGGCACCCTCAGGGACTTGGCCCGGCTCCGGACCTTCTCTGCTCGCCCGCCGCCGCCGCCGCCGCTGCTGCTCCCGCCCCGCTCGGCGCAGCGGCGGCAGGAGGAGGAGGAGGGGGCAGCCGCCGGGAGCCGCCGCTGCGGAGGGAGGCGGGCCCGCCTGGGGCTGAGCCGCCGGCGCAGCAGGCCCCACGCCCGGGGCCGCGCGGCGGCCGCCGGCCCACCGCCGCCTCCCGGTCCCGCGCCCCGCCGCCGCTCTGCCCCTGCGCGCAGTCCCGGAGCGGCCCCCGGCTGCCAGACATGACCGCCATCATCAAAGAGATCGTCAGCAGGAACAAAAGGCGATACCAGGAGGATGGCTTCGACCTGGATCTGACCTGTATCCTCCCGTCGGGGACGGTGCACGGCACCGGGCGCTGCACGTACAGCTATTGCATCAGACCTGCGCGGTGGTTACCTAACGCGCTTCCCGGTGCCGCTTCCCCGGGAGGCCGGCGGTTGCTGCCGGGGCTCGCCCGGGCCGCCGCGCCCTCCTCCGCCACCGCGCCGCCTCGGCCTCCTTTTGTCAGGACGGTCGCCGAGCCGGGGCCCGGCAGCCGGGCAGATTAACCGGAGCTCCGTGGTGGCGAGGATTAACGTTAGCGCTCCTTGGCGGTTGCAGTCGGCCAAGCTGCCTGCTGGTTTGCCTGCTGTCACCCCCCCCTTGTCGCGGAGATGCTGTCCTCCCCCCTGCCTGGGGAGCCCCTGTCTGCTCTGGAGCAACGCGGGTCTGCTGCTTACCTTTGGTTGTGTTGGTTTTTCTGGCACACATAGCAAATGTGTCTGTCCTGTCGTGACTCATGTCTAGAGTACTTTTTTAAAATATTTTTTTGGGTTTTAGTTAGTAACAGCTCTTGAATTGCGAATATCATGGCAGGTCTGTCACTTGGGTTGCTTCAGTCTTCGTGGCAGGAGAGGTGAAGCTGGTGTCCTCTGCCCTGGTTTTCATATCTTCAGTAAGGCAGAGTTTGTGCTGTGTTGCCATATGATGCGGCAAGGTTTCCTGATGACAAGAGGTGGCAATCACTTCTTCCAAATTAATAAATACCTCTTTTCCAAATGCGATGCGTGAACTGCACTTTGGCATAATCTCATATACAGTAAACACGAGGATGTGTTGCAAATGAGAGCACGTTGGGCCTCATTGAGGAGGACTGTTGAGTGCAATTCTGAAATACATAATTAGTATGCAATTACAACTAATGAGTCAAACCATAGAAAAGCATTGCTAGTGTATAGCTTTGGTGGTCTTTCAAACAGATGTGCTGTAGCGGTGACAGATGTTTAGCTTTGAATGCCTTGCAGAGTTATGTAGGGGCTGTGCTGTGGGCATGGTCTATTGGTGGAGAAAGATCATCACTGAGAAGAGAGGTTCTTACTCCACAGACTAAAAGTTGGGACTGCCCTAGGAAAAATGAATATTGATAGTAGTAGTCAGAGCTAGACTTGCTCCATAGAAAGAGTGCTTTCTGTTCTGCAACAGGGTGAGGATAAAATCTATTGGGTTTTGGAGCAATTACACTTGTATCGTGTCAAGTGCTACAAATAAATCCAAATCCTAGGCAGCATCAAAACCAGTAACAGCTGTAACTAGTGCAGAACTTGTGCTATTGCACTGAGCCTTTGCCTAAAATTTTAGTGGCTTTAAACTGACCTGGAACATTCTTGACTTTAGCAGGTGGCTGCTGAGCTTTTAGTTAAAAAGCAGCAGCTCTAGTACTTGATTCCTGCATTCTGTTCATGGTACTGATAAAATACAACTTTGGGCTTGCATTTTTAAATGGTTACACTTGGTCATTTTGTTGGCCTGCAGCTAGGATAGCTGTAACACTGCCATAAGCCAGCGCAACACTTTACTGCTTGACTTAATGGCAGAAGTCTTGAGTTAGATTTTCTTGATTCTCTGAGAGATGGGTTTGCCAGGAGCTTTGAGGTTATAAGAAGAGTTAAGTGGTGGCAAAACAATGAGGTTTTGGCTTCACAGTTGAAAAGATTGGTGTTTCAGTTATCTCTGCCCAGATGTGTCATTGGTAGGGAGAGGTTGATTTTTTTTTTTTTTTTGACCAAACCAGATCTTCTTAACTAGTCATTTACTCCCAGCAACAAAATTGGTGAATGTTGAACCTTGATTTTCTTGCCCAAGGTTGCTAATGATATGCCAAATGGATTTTATTGCTTATTTTTTACTTTTTCACTTGATAACTTTATTCTTGCAATTTTACATTAGAAGTAGACCACTGAATGCTGGGTTCAAGCTAGTTTTTTTTAGAAGGAGCAGCTAGCTGAAATTCTGTCATGAAATGTATGTATGAGGTGCGTTTTTTTGTGATTGCAAAAATCTCTGGAAGAAGCTTATACTGAGTTTTGGGGTTTTTTTTTGTCTCATAGCTGCACATTTTGAACAGATAATTAATGAATAAAGACTGCTGCCTGCATAGTATAATGGCTTTGCTTAAAGGCTGATGTTGCTGCAGAACTGAAAGCGTATTCTTTTTCCTTTTTTCTTTTTTTTAATCACTTTGTGCAGGCTTTTTAGTGATGTTCTTTTTGTAGGGCTTTGGTGGAGTTGTTGCTCATCGTACCTGGTAGCTGGGAAGTAATCCCTTTACTTTACACGTGTAGAAGGGAGGACCAAGCTGGGAGTTATCTCTTCAACCATGCAACGTTAGATGAAGAAAGAGAAAGCTTGCTTGGGAAGGTATGTGGTGTGTGGTAATAGGTTCGATAGTTTTAAGTTCTCAAAAGGACTTCTCAATTTGTGCTGGAGTTTAAAATTTTGAGACCAAACAAGCTACCATCCGCATTTCTGCTGGTGGTTAGCTTTGCTTCCGTGTGCACCCGTATCTGTAGGAGTGTCTTCTATTACAGATTACTGGTTATTTCAGGGTAGTTGCTTCTGTCAAGCTAAAAGAGAAAAAGCCTCACATGAGCTGGGTAGCCCAGTGATTGGGCTTTTAGCCAGGATATAGGAAATAGAGATGTGAATGCCTCCTGCAGTAAATATTTCTGTACAAGTAGTTCAGTGGTGGTGGCTTCAAAATAATAGGTGGTGATTGCTACCCTAACTTTAGGAGGTGAGGAATAAAATGAATCTACAGTGAGTCCAGGTGAGGTGCCTGATGTCCAGCCTATATTCTATGCTCTTTTACACATATTTGAGGGAGGGTTTGTGTATTGGTTTCCTAGGTAGGCAAAGAGTTGCAGTTTTCGTATTTCGGTAATGGCAAATTCTCCCAGGGCATTGCAGGGAACACCTGAGTTCCAAAAGGTGGGTTGGGTTAGGCACTGGAGTGCCAAAGTCCCCTTCGAGGACCTACCTCTTTTTTTTTTTTTTTTTAATCTCTCCTCTGTTGGCTGTGCCAAATCATTTAAACTGGTGCTGGTGAATATATCCTACAGTACATCATGGTTAGGACTCTTGGTTCCTGACGAGTTAATTAAGAATTTTTCCTGCGTGGATAATGTAGGATTTTAGGAAAGGGAAGTAGTAACTTTTCAAAATCAGTAGCTTTGTGTACACAATATGAGAATAGTCTTACATGCTAATTACCGAGTAAGTGTGTTTAAAAAGCATTGGCATTTCTTTCTATCTAGTCAAATGTTCTATCTCCCTGTATAATCTTTTGACCCTGTTGGAAAAAGTATTTTGAAATTAGAAGAGGAAAGGGTTTTACAAATAGAGACATTAAATCAGCCTTATAATACTGCAGATAATTGTATGTACTCCTGATTTATTTGGGTTTGTATTTAATTTCTGTGGTACTGGATACCTTTTGGAAAGTTTGGATTAATGGCTTGCTTATAGGATGCTTGCATTTCTTCATGATGCAATGACCAACATATTTTTCAACGCGCAATATTCTTTGGTATTTCCAAAGTCGTGTGGCTTGGTTGTTGACCATTTTACTGTAGAGAACAGTGGAAAGAGAATGCTTGCATGCAAGTCTTGCACATTGCATTGATTGTCTGTGACTTAAGAGGCCATGCATAACTGAGTTTAGCAAGTGCCTTAACTTGCTAAGACTAAAGTGGAAAAAATCGTGTAACTGCTTTTTGTGCCCATGGTTAAACTGTCTTGTATTTCCAGGCCTTTCTTTATGTGTGAAAATGGCCATGTAGCCTGAGCGTAGGTTGGAACATGCTAACCCTGATGCTTAAATGAAGCATATGTAGCTCATGACCCACACAGTCGTGTAAACTGCAGCAGTATTCAGTAAAGACTGGATGTTGGGTGCAGTTTATTTACAAGATGTAGTTTGTCTTGTAATAAAAGGCAGAGAATGCTAAAATTGCAAGTGGGAGCTTCTTAGGATATCCTGCTGCTTTATGCTATTTGCAGTCCTAAAGCTGTTTGCATTTTAAATGAAATTTTAAATTACGTGACTTCACTCAAAATGCCTCAGCTTCCAGGAAAAAAATGAATTAGTGGCATGAGGTACGTACTGTGTTTAAAAATAGAGCCCAAGTTGGAAATGCTATTAATTTAAAATATTTGGTCTCATTTTTAAATTGAAGTTTGTTAGATGCTTTGTAACAAGTTTTTCATGCACACAAGTCCAGTAAGGGCTGGTAAGGTTTTAGAAGAAACCAACTGGCAATGCATTTTATTGGTGGAAAAGTATTTCTTTGTTCCAAACTAAACCATGTTACTTAGCAGTGTTAAGAGCCTGACAGACTTGTTTTGCCTCTGGAGTCTGGGATGATCTTGGTTTTTGGTCAAGAAGATTCCTGCGAGTTTTGCTCTGAATTCATCTAAGTCTGTTTGAATAGACAGTGGGGAAAATGGTACTGACTGGGGACTTCTCCGGGTTTGATTCAGTTACCTGCTTACATCCTGTAGAGGATGTATTTGATCCTGGAAAAATTCATCTTCATCTTTCTGCACTTAGCAGGGATATACAGATTTTTTTTTTAATTGTCCAGATGTAGAAGGCAAGGTAGTGGTAGATGCAATTGTGTTCATGCATTATTCTCGTCTGGGGTTAGAGATGTGCTTACATTTCCTTACGACCTAAATGAAAAAAAATTCCTCTTAATATATTGTCCTAGTATGTGCATACTTGTGAATAGTAGTGTTTGACAGCTGAAGCCTATGCACAAAACCCCCACCATTTGACCCAGTGTTGAGTTGTGCAACCCTTGCTGCATCCGTTCAGTTACCCCAGCCCCTTTCTGCCCTGCTTTTTGACTGCAGTTGCTCAGAAGAGCACTTGAAAGATGCTTGACAAATTAGAGCTCATCTCTTTGTGATTGCTTAAATGTAGTGCAGGCCTCCTAATGAACTACTTGATCTTGCATCATCAGAAATTTTTAATCCATGTGCAGCATTGCTGGAGACTGTTTGCACAAGCTGAACACAGAGTTAAAAAATAACTGCCTGTGCATACTTTTAAATTGGCAAAAGCTGCACACTGATTCTTGGTTTCACATAGCTCTGCTTTTGAAGTGACAGCTATATGTTCCTTTCAAGATAGGGAAAGAGGTGAGTACAGCTAATGGGGACACTTTACAAAATTATCTTGTACAGTGACTTTTAGGGAAAAAAGAAACCAACATCTGAAGCTAATCTTCATTGAAGTCTGTTTGTAAGCTTATTTAAATGTGTGCAACTGTCGTAACATCCAAAGCTGAATAAAGTGTAAGCTTTACTAGGGCTGGTACTGGGTTTGGGCATTTCTTTTCTAAGGAAGCATCCAAGCTCCTCCTCATTATCTCTTACAGTAAGACTGATGATGTGTTGACACTTGAGGTGTTTGCAAAATTACCTTTACTGGGGCTTGTCTGACTTTGGTGAGGACAGTTAGGTCAGTGTTGAGGGCTTCTGGAAATCCCACCTGTTCAGCTCTTTAGCTTTCAGTGTAATTGGTTGGCCAGCTCTGGGTCCAACTTGAGTCTTGATGAGTTGATGAATTTTGAAAGTACATCTTTCTAGGAACTTGTGCTAGTCAGAAAGGCCTTTCTGTTCTCAAGGTAATTACATGTGACTTCCGCTGACTTCATGAGACTGTTAGAGTGTATTTAGGGAAAGGATATAGCCTTGAGTGTGGAGCTTATGCAACACTTGAAATGGCTATTATTGCCACAGTATAATACATGTAGAAGGATTAGTTGGCTCTTGATGACTGCTAGGCTGGTGATCAGATTTCTTTAGGACAAAAATGTGTTTTTCCTGTGATATCCAGTGGTACACTTCTATCTCATTTAAGAACTTTAATTACAAAAAGTGTTTTGAAGTACAGTGACGGCTGTATTTGCTAAATGACGTGTTAAAATACTGTGTAGAGGAGTACAGAATTTTCTAATTTTCCTTCAGAAGAGGGGTGATTGTTTTCCGTTCTCTTCCTCATAGGATAATTTTTACACCTAAGTCCTCTTTGTCTTGGAAGCAATTGATAAAAGTTGTTCGGTAATAATATTACTGAAAGAATGTGTTTTATCAACACATTATGTTAAAACTCCAGTGCTGAAAAAAACATAAAACCATGCCAGAGCTAAATTTCAGAATGTAATATCCACAAAGTTGAAATTCTATATATAGTTTCTGTCTACCAGGTTGCTTTTGCCAGTTGTGGATCTTGGAGCAGTTTCTAAAATGAAATTATATTTTTAGTGGATTAGTGTTTTTGCCACATTAATACAGCATAAGCTGGCAAATTATACCTCTGGTACTTTAGCCTACAGTCTTCCCTCATGACATGTTTAAGCAAGAAAATGGTTCTTGTATAATGATTTAAAGGACAATAGTTGCGTTCTGACAAACTGGAAGAAAAGGGAGGGAATAGGCAGCTGAGCTGTCAAATCCCTTAATTACATTACAGTCCAAAAGTTGCTGTCATTAGTAATAATTAACTCCCTTTTAAATCCCACCTCCTTTCTGGTTTGTGTACCCAGAGAGTAATCTGGAATTCAGAGTTACATGTGATTTGTAGTCATTTATTGTGCCTAATGTGGGGTGGATATTGAAGGCTAATTATTGCATAGTTTTTTCAGGGGGGTAAATGGGATATAGCCTGGAGTTGTGAGTAGTGATTGCTGGATCTGCCTGATGCTTCATCTTAAAAAGTAGGGTAGTTGTGGGCTCCTTTTGATTTGGCTATTCTGTGGAGGTTTGGGGGATTAAAACTGTACACATTTGTGCATTTTGTGAGTTATTGGGTTGATGTTTTCTAGAGTGTAAGAAGGGAATTTATTTGGAAATATGGAACATTTCTAAGTGGCCTGTAGAGCAGGATCTCTTATGAAACATTAAAGGGTTTGTGGGTGTTTGACTCTGCTTTGGGTTCAGAGATTTGATGTTAGTTTTTGAATGTATCTTAGCTTCGGATATTTCAGATGTAAACAAATCCTTGTTCCAGTTTCTAATTCAGGCTGTCATCCTCTTTGCTCCTGTCATCATCTGCCTCATTTACTGCCTTGCCTGTGAGGCCCTTAGAAAAAAAACCCCACGTTTTTTAGACTGGAGGTAAATAATCATGCAGTTAGGCTGTGTGTCATGCTGCATAAATCTAGGTTATCTTAATAACGATTTTTAGGCAGCATAGCTGAAGTAGAGGCTCTGTGATTCAAATGGTAATTGACTGTGCAGCTAAAAAATTAAACTCAACTGCTCTATGTTTGGTATGACGGCTATTGCAAAAGCTGGCATTGTTCCCTTGAAAGATGAAGTCCCAACTTCACAGCACCAACGTGCGGCAGTGCTTAAAAACTGCTTAATATCCAATTTTTTATTTTATTTTTTTTTTTTAATTTTTTTAGTAGTGAAGTGCTTAAGAAATGTCTTTACAATTCTGCTTTTGTGGAGCTGTAGTATAATAGCTTTTAATTGCATGATTAATTTTCATAGAGGTCTCTGCTTAATTCATTGCATTGCCTGGGTATATATCAGGCTAGAACTGAAGAAATTGTGTATATTCTGTTCTTTATTTTCTTGTGTGGGTGAGTTAGAGAAGTAATGTGTAATTTTTTTTTTTATTATTTTTTTTTTTTTACACTAACATTTAGAGCACTAGATCTCATTAGAATGAAATTAATATTATGTGCTTGGGGCTTGGTTAAGAAACGGTTTATGTTTTATGTCTTATTTTGCTGCTTGACCCCAAACAATTGTTTGATAAATTCATACAAATCATGGTTTTGTAGCTTGTGTTTTATAAAGCTGTTTAGTATGACATATTTGTCCTGCAGCCCAATAGCTATTTTAAATTCCCGTGTTTCTGAAAGTTTTGGATGTCCTTTCAGACTTGCAAAAACTTGAGACTGAGCCATTTTTCACTTCCTGTCAGTAAATATCCAAGTAGTGACTCTCTGTGTTGACTTCTTACTGAACAAAATTCTCACATGTTTCTATGGGTTTCTGAGTTAGGATACGCTTATGTACACATCGGTGCTTGTTAAAAGGAGCTTCTGCAAAGTGTGGTGCTGTGCTGAGAATGTGTACCAGGGAGGTCCTGTACTCTGCCTTGAAAAAATTTGTATTAAATTTGGTTTGTGGGTTCAGATGTGTCAGCTTGTCACTACAGAAATCTTAAACTGAGATGTGCCAGTCAAACTTCTCATATACATTGCTTCCTACTGAGAGGATCCACTCTGTAGAATTGTTACCTTGGAGACAGTTGCTTAGCCTCACATGCAGCTGTGCAGCTGGTTGCATGCTCTTGGTACAGCTTTTGGTCTCCAGCTGCTTTGTGTTGCTGCAGCTAGTTGGGATGCCAGGGTAGGTATGGTAAGATGGGATGTAGCCTCTTCCAAAGAGTGAGCAGAAACAAAAATACTTCTTAATTGGACCTGTGCATGTTTTTATGTCTAGAAACTTGTTGAGATTGTAGGGGTTTTGTTCAGTGTTTGGACTTGAAGTTGAGTAGGGAACTGAGGCCAAATCTTCGACTCCTCAGCTGAAGAGTTCTTTCTGTCATACTTTAGATGAATAACAATAGTGTGCTGTTGCATGTTCCTGTTTCTCATGGCTTTTTCTTAATGGTAAGGGGAGTTTTTTTTGTCCTGCAATGTCATTGACTATCTCTGAGGGATTTGCAGCTCTCCACAAGCTTGTGTTTCCTTTACTATCTGCATACTTTTGTATCTTTATTTGTGATTCCAAACCATGTTAAAATGGAAGTTTAAGGCATCTATTTCTTAGCCATTGTTGAGTAGACATCTTTCATGCTTTTCTCTTACCATTACTTGTATTTATGCTGCGAGGTTTATGAAGTTGATACTGTGTTTCGAAGAAAACAAAAACATGGTGCCTGCTTATTATGTAGATTGCATGGAGTTTTTTTCCCAGTTGTCTTGACTGTATTAGCTGTTGACCAAAGCCTCCATATGGCTGACAGCGCCAGGATACATTTCATACACCTCACAGAAGAAGGGAGACTTTTGCTCTGTTTACTTCGTAACTGGAATATAGTAAGCATGTCCAAAAGCCTTGCTATGTGATGGAAATGAGTTGTGGATGTAACTGATTCCTGAGGCAACCTGGCAGCTGCATCTTCAGGTACCTCTGATTTACTTCTTCGCACTGTGGGAATCTGAGTTCCCCTCCAGACCTGTTGTCAGCCTCATGACCTCATTTGGACAGGTTTGCCTCCTGGATACAAAGGAGCTGCAGGTTTTTTTGTTTCTTGTCTAGGTTGCTGCATTTACATGACAAGTGGAAAGATTTTTTTTTTTTTTTTTGAAAAGTGGGGGAGGAAAAAAAATTGTAGTTGAAATACTGAGCATTAAGGGGTTAAATGCATTTCTTCTAAATCATAAAACATTTCTCTTGGCTGCATCTGAGTTGGTCTCTTTTTCTCATTCCTGAAGGCACAGATGGTAGAGTTGGCAAGTGCAGCTGACTGGCTACAAGGAATCCTCCACTGCTCTGAAGAACTTTCTTCCTGTTCATTTCCTCTATACTTCCTGATTATCCAGGCTTATAGAAATATAGTAAACTTACTTTGTGTTTCATGTTGGCTAATGGAAATGCTGCCTATTTAAAAAAAAAAAGTATGCACATGTACAGACTAAGCAGTATATGTGCTAGGGAGGGTTTCTGGGTTTGGCTGGGTGTATTCTGCTGTATCTTTTGTAGGGATGCTGTCAAGAAAATGGCACTAATAAGAGTTTGGCCATTTGTCAGGACTCCTAAATCTGTTTGAGGATGGAGTGTGGACACTTCTTGTAACACTCCCCCTGTAGCTTCGGGCTGTCAAGCTGTTGAGCAGCAAGAACAGTTCTTTTTTTTTTTTTTTTCTTTCCTCCTTGCTGTTACTATATGGGCTTGTTTAAGCTGGAGTTGAAAGGCTTGATGTTCGCACACTAACGTTTTATGGATGCTAGGGCCAGATGCACAGCTATACTGTGTTGCATGGTTACTGAAGTCAGAGTTCAGAGAATTGCAATCAAATTGAGACAACAGAGCAACTTTCAGAGACTTCAGAGTCACATTGTTCCTGTGCTCATCAGTGTTGCTGTCAAATGGGACATAGTAGCTGACAGGTTGGCCACCTCATGCTAGAGGCTGGTTTCCTTTGCACTGTGGTTCTCTGCAGTCTGGAGGGTGATGGGTGATGGACAGCCAAGCAAAACTGACAGCAGCTTTTGTGTGAATGAGGAGTGGGCTGCTCAGAAGCAGATTAAAGGAAGTACATGCCTTGCTTGCCTGAACTGGAAGTGAAAATTTGTATACCTGTCATTTGTGAAACTTTTTTCAGGCCATAGATTCACTAATTTAAATCTGTTCTTTGTTAAATAAGATTTGTATTTGGAAACTGAGGGTCGGGGAGAAAAGGACCTTTTATTTGCTAGTGTCAGGTTTGAGTTTTGCAGTAACTTTTTAGCTCCAGGGCATTGGACAGTGACCATCATTCACAGCACCAGGAACACTCAGCTTGTTTTAAATTTCCTTTTTAAAGAAAGGTGAAGTCAAATGCATTGTAGGTCTTCTTGAAGCCTTTGATTCTAAAGAGCTAATAGTTTTAAAGTTGTTTTTTATCGGTGTTTTGATTTATAATCCTTCATCAATGTTGGCTTTAAAAAGTAAAGCTATATGTTAATTCTTAAGCACTGCATGCTCTAGCATGCTTATAAAACAGGAACATTAGGTAATTTGCTTTCTGTTTTTCCGTTATAGCTGTTTTCATGAACAGAGTGAGGATAAGGGATTAAATACATTGTTTGAAATAGGACTTCATAAAATTAATTAGAAATTCTAACAATGCTATAGATACTATTTGAGAATGTTGATCATTGCAGGAAATGCTATAACTGTCTATTTTTCGCATTTTCTTGTGACTGTTACAGAACTTAAGAATTGGTAAATATTTTGGTATGCTTTTTTGGCCTTCTTCCAATATTAGGAAAAGCACTGAATTTGTGATCACAATCATTTATAGCATCAACCCAAGTAATTTGCTTTTATATCTATATGTGTGTAAAAATTTAAAGTGTATACTGCATATTCTTTAATTTGATCTTGGCATAATGGGAATATATAGACAGCTATTTTTAAAAATGATTATAACTGCCAATTTGCATAATGGTACAGGATTTTTCTCATAGCAACTGGAAAGACTATCATCTTTAGCATGTGGGAATTGCTTCAGGTTTCAAGAACAGTGTTCAATCTGCAGACAGTATTAGAGCAAAGGCATTTCTGAAGTGGTGTATGGATTGTTTGCTTTAGTGTGTCTTCAGTATTGATAAAGCATCACTTTCTTGTTTTGGCATTTGGTAACTTAACAAGTTATTATGTTGCTTTTATTTTAAGGTTACTTGGGTATAGTGGAGTGTTGTCTATGTTCATGTGAAAGCTGCAGTTTTGTACTTAATAAGCAGCATGAACTTGAGGATGGCATTTTAATGTTTGGCTGTTATGTAGCTTGTATCTGTCTCATGTGTTTGGGTTTTTTGTTCTAACTGCTAGCTACAGTCCCAGCCTCCATGTTTAAAAGACTGAGAAAGGAATGAGTGCTTTAAAAATGGTTGAAACCATTTCTAGGCATAGGTTTCCTAGGAAAGAGCTACTTTGGCAAAACGTGGCAGGGTGTATTTTATGTTTTTTAGAAAGTCCATTTCAAATTTTGGTAATTAGCAACAGTCTGGTTAACTTCATTTTGCATGTGTTGTAGAACCGCCTCAATAAATGGCTGAGGCATTTTCCGTTTTTATTTCGCTTGTCTTGAAAAAGCAAAAAAAAAAAACCAAAACAAACAACGCCCCCCCAACCCCCCCCCCCCAAAAAAAGCAACAAAAAACCAAACCAAAAAACACCCCAACCAAACCAACAAAACCCAACCAAGAAAACGCAACACCCCCCCAACCCCCCCAGCTTGGAATTGATAATGAACTTGTTGCGTGTTTTAAATCATTAGTTCTTCCAGGTTTCTAAGATTATCAGTATCATTACTAGTTCAATGATGACTCAGAATTGTTGCTTTGAAATTAAGCCCAGCTTCGAAACTCTTCTGTAAGAATTTTGTCTTGTTAGTGGATATCTTAATTTCAGCTTTGGAAATCAATGTTAAATTAACTGAGATATGAAAAGCAATGTCTCCGAGCCACTGAGTGCGGCTGGAGACAAAAGAACTTGATGAAGATGGTGCCCGGTGGATGTCTTTGCTCCCATAACTGGTTCAGCTCTGTACTCTTCCCTGCAGTGATCTCTGGCTGTCCCTGAGGAGGACTGTTTCATTCCCCAGCATCAGGAGTAAAGCAAGCTAATACTGATGCAGTAACAACCATCCCCTTCACTTGCTGCAGATCTTGGGACATCTTTTTGCAGGAGAGGAAAGGGTGGAAGAGCTTGGGTTTTGTCAGCTTTTTCAATTAAGTGACGAAACTGCTATTTCTGCCCAGAGGTTTAGATCATCTGTGCAAACAGCCACAGCACTTCCACTCTGTTCTTCCATCTTGCTCCTTAAAGCAAAAGGCATTCCTCAGTTGCTTGAACCAGCAACAGAGTTTCGAAGCAACATGCTTCTTTAGCTTGCTTGCCAGACCATATATTAAGACATAAAATGATCTTCACCAGCAATGCAAATGCATTTGTCATAGTTGTTGCTTGCTTTTGTTCACTGCAGGTGAAGCCTGCAGCCTCACACACCTGCCATGGAAAGGTACCGTTTGCTCACTGCGGCCAGTGGCCTTTAACGCCAGATCTGTTGCAGACTGAAGAGTGAGTCAGCAGTGGCCTGGGAATTACATTCCAGTCTAATACTTTGAGATAATAAGTAAGGTACTTTAGGATGCTTGTATTTAGGTGGAGGAGAAATTAATTTAAAAAGCAATCATGTTTTACTAAATCCAGCACCTCATCCCCTTGGATACTTGTTTTTCAGCAGAACTTCGATTTTTGTGCTGTCAGATTGCAAAGCCCTAGAACGTACAGCACTTACTGAATCAACATCAGTAAATTCGTTCATGCTACCCCCCCCACTCCCCCCCGAGCAGTTTTCCAATTTCTTTTCTTACTGGCGTACTGTGGAACATCTTTTGCAACACCAGCTCCTCTGGGTTTAAAAATTGCACCTGTAGCAACGCACAGTTGAGCTTAGAGCATTCAATTCTTGGCAGCTTCCTATTTAAAAGAAGAAATGCATGTGGGCTGTGCATGTACTGCTCATGCGTTGCCCCCGAGGAGTGAGGGAGGAGAGGGGTCACGTGAGATGTGGGAGCCAAAAGGGGATCATTTTTTTCCAAAAGTGTGAGACTGCCCTGGTTATCTTGGAACTTTTAATCTCTCTCTTCTTGCGTGTTTTGAGACTTTAGTGTTTGGACAAGTCTGTGAGGCTGCAACCTTGAAGTGCTGCTGCTAAGATGTTCTCTTTCCTTCACTTGGGGTGTCTGTCTGCTTTGCTTCCATCTTGCACCTGCTGGGAATCCTGGAAGGTATCTTGTGTCTTAACCTCTTGGAGAGGAAAAGTCAACAGCAGAAGAAATGCATCTGAACATAAACTGCAGGCTGAAATGCATGAAAAAAATGTGTATAAAAGCTCAGGATTGCGAATGGAAATTTGAGCAAGTTACATGGCAATTTGGTGAAGTTTGGGCATCCGTCTCATGGGTGATACTGTAGTTGAAACTGAGATTTGTTTTGATGAGTGTGTTAAAATGAATTTATTTTACTCCTGTGGCTAGCATGAATGCTTGTCTTCCATGGAGAAGTGCTGTGGAAAGCAGGCTAATACACTGAATTATTTTGCTCTGGTAATTTATATAGCCTTGCTGCTTGGAGCAGGACACAATAGGAGGTGCTTTGTAGTGTAAACACTAGAACTGACAGTAGGTGGAAGTCAGGTTAAAATTGGGGACTGAAGTGGGGGTGATGGAGATGGTGCTAGCTGAAAGGTAATTCACTTCTAGTAGGCATAGAGCAGGTGCACATGATTTATAACCAGTTTCTTCTGCTTATGGCAAGTAATAACTGAGAGTATGTTGCTAATTATATAGTGTCTTTTGTTAATTTAACAAAGAGGTGTGGACTGTTTGCAGAGTACAATGTGTTCAGAGTAGTTTCAAAGTTTAAGATTTATGTGATTTGATAATATCTGAAGTTATCAAACACTCTGAAAGTCAAGCAGCTGTTCTTTTTTTTCCTCCAAGATAAGCTTGTCTTAGGGTTTGAGGAAGTACAAAAAAACCTGGCAACCAGATGAGAACCCCTTTCAGTGTCAGTATTTAAGGCAGCTGTAGGTATTTATTTGGATTTCTGAAAAGTTTTCACATTCTTCTCACTGCATAAATTGTATTTTGAGTAGCCCAAGCAGAGCGATATCTGTTAATACTTGGACTACAACATAGTAAATGCTAATTCTTTTTTTTTGAGAGTAGAAAACTTTATTTCCATGTATTCAGTTCTTAATGCTTTCCTCAAGTCTTCTAGTTAACTGTGTAAATGCAGAACTTGGTCCATGCTATTTCTCTGTAAGTACTTAGGCTTTTGGGAATTCTGCAAGGATGGGGTAAAGTACTTTGTAGCTTAGTTCAGGCTTTTCTTTATGTGCAAGCAATTGGAATATTGATAACTTGGAAACTGCTGCAATATTTTCCATTCCAATGATTACTCTTGGAGCTTTGTTATGTTTTAACCATAAACATGATTCTTTTAATTGTGGAATAATTTAGGTTGAAAGGGACCTGTGGAAGTCATCATTTCAGCCCCCTTGTTTAAAGCGGGGCCAACTTCAAACATGCCATGCTTTGTTCTTGCTCCTTCTAAAATTAGTTTGAGGAGGAGTATGTTAATGTGGTAGAGTATGGTCTGTTTTAGAGCTGCTGGTTTCATTTCTGTTTTGCTTTTCGATGAAGCTTCTTCACTACATTATAATTTCTAATAATGTTTAAAACTTGAGAGTACTTTCTTTACTTGAGTTCTGTTCTGACAGGTAGGTCAGAATGTTTTTCCAGGAGTGGGGAGTTGTTTGTCTTTTAAATAAAAAAGATAGATTTCTTTTCAGATCTGTACATCTACTGTGGTTGTCTTGCATTTAGGCGTTCACAGCTACCTTAGCAGCTGCTATATTGGTCTGTTATGTAGAAATCATGGAAAGTGACAAAACCAGTATAGCCTCACCAGAGCTTTCATGCCTGAAATGAGCTTTTTTTTTTGTTGGTTTTGCTGTTTTGTGTGATATACCTATTTTGGGATCACTGGGATGTGAACGTGGGTTTTAATTTGGAACATCTTACAGTTTAGTCACACAAGACTATTTTAATAGTTCTCCATCGGATTTAATATGTCATTCAAACTGTAGAGAAAGACCAGTATGCAGCATCTATTTGATTCTAGTGAGATGATGTATGATAGAAGTGGATTACTTGACTCTGCTTTTCTAATGGATTGCCTTCCTAATGGATGTTAACTGTTAGCTGCACCATAGCATATGCTTTTAATAAGTTATCTGTTTGAGATGTGAGGAGATTTCTGTTACAGTGGCTGTGGTCAAAGTACTGTGTTACCCTACTTATTCCCCCTCTTCCCCCAACCTTTTCCTCAGCTTTTTTTTTTTTTTAAGATCCCTTACATAGCTTTACATAGCAGATGTAAAGACGAATTGTTTGCATATGAGAGTTGGTAGGAGTTGTTGCTCTTACTTTACTACAGTTAAACATTTGATTAATGTCCATTTAATGCTGCTGTAGAAATTTCACATGCTTTACAAATGTTTCCATAATTTGCATATCAGATATTTATCCGAACATAATTGCTATGGGTTTTCCTGCGGAGAGGCTTGAAGGAGTATACAGGAACAACATTGACGATGTAGTAAGGTAAGATTTTTTATTTTTTTTTTCATATTCTTGTAAACATTAAATATCCTTTTCTGTACTCATTTACGTTCTACTAAAGAAAGGAGGATGTGTGCTCTGACTCGTAAAAATGGCAAGATTTTTACATCTCACAGATGTTGGCATACTAGCTTTCCTGAAAATGTTAGAAACAAAATTATATTTTCAAGACTTACAGGCCAGGCAGCTGTTACAGGTTGATCTCAAATGCATGTAATCTGCTTTATTGTGAAAAATTTATTTCAGTGAATTGTGTGGGAGTAAAACAAGGTTCTTTGCTTTTAGAAAGATGTCAGTCCATGCCTCTGTTAACAGTGTTGAGAGTTCCTCAGATAGCTGATGGCATTTCAGAATATGTTTCCCACATCCTTTCTTCAATTAATAAATGAAGTGCTTGATAAGTATTTTTGATTTAAGGTAGTAAATGTAGGTGACTTTAAATAAAGACTTTTACATCTGGATGTGTTCAATAATTGTGGAAGAGGAAAACAATCAGTTAAAAATTGTTATTGCTGGTGATGTTTTGTAGCATGTTTTTAAAAAAAAAAAAACACCTATAGGTTGTCATTTTTTAACATCAAATAAAGTTACCTACTCTGAACTGCTGGTTACAGCTGTGGAAAGGTATGCTTGGTGTGTTCAGAGCATCACAATTTGTTTAGTCAGCGTGCTACCTGGAGAGTGAGAGGTTTCATTGAAAACTAAGTATTTGTCAGAAGCTGTGAAATGTTAGTGTTTTTAGGATCCCAAGGTCTGATTTTAAGTCATGCGTGATACTTTTAGGGTCTTAGGCATTTGAGGTCGCAAGTTCAGTAGCTCTCCCAGAGGCTTGGTGTTTGGGGGTGGGGGAATAATGCAGTAAGGGTTTGTACAGAAATGAGCTGAGGTAGCTCCTCAGTTCCCACACTGGGAGGAATCATAACCTTCAACTGAGAATCATTTATCTTGCGGCAGTGACTTCCCAGTGCAGCTGCAGTTAGCTTCCAGTGAGTTTGGGGGGGTTTGTTCTTGCATATTTAACCATCATGACAAAGCTCACTATCCATGAATAGCACTGAAAATGTCAGGGCTTGAATTTGACCAGGCTTGCAGAAGTGACCTTGTTCTGTGACCATGGTAGTAAGGAGAAGTCACTTTTCCAGAGCTGATCATATCAGTGAGGTTCAGCATAGCAGTCTGTAAATGCTCTTTCAGAGTGTGTATGTTTCTGCTAGGACTGTTAAGAGGTGTGAAGTTTTGCAGTTGTCATTGCACACAGCTTGCACACAAGAAAGAGCTTTTGCTGTGCTTTCCAGATAGTTTGTCTGTGGACAGCCCTTAACTATCTAGTCATCTTTCTTCACCAGCAGTCAGAGCCATCTTTTCTTTAAGCTGATACTGACACTGAATCTGCTGTGTGAAATACGTGGTCCTTGATGGACTCCACCTTTGGAAATTGTAGGATAGGGGTAAAGGCTGGACTTGGAATAAATGGCATGGGAATAATCTAAATAAATAGTAGGCAGTAGTCTTTGAAGGCCCTCTTCCATTCTTAACATTGATTTCAGTTGCTTCTGTATGGAGAAAAATGTATTGGTTAAGTATGTAGATATGTGTAAGTTAAGACTTTTGAAAGGAAACGACTACATAATAATAAAGTTGTTCATAAACACTGATCAAAAGGAATAATGGTCACCTAAGAGTATAATCAGCCAAAATAAGGTGGAAATTTAAATGAAGTGGCTCTAGGGAACTGTATGCTAAAGTAGTGTTATGTTTGTTGCCCCCTTTTTTAAAATGAGAATAATGCACAGAATGTGAACATGCATTCTGCATGTTGCAGTCTGCTCCTGTCATCTTTTTGTGTAATTTTTTTTCAAGAACTTTTTAATGCAAAAATTCAGTGTGTTTGAGCTCTGGAACAATTGATACTGAGCCGCAATAAGCCAGTGGGCTTTCTCCAAGTCACTGTTATCCTGATGAAATGTAATGCTAATACTGTATGAGAAGTACTACTAGAACTGCTGGCTGTCTCCTGTGACTGACACTTTGAGACAGTTTGGATGGAATCTTGTCCTTAGGAAAATACTTGCATGAAAGCTTACACTCAGTTTGTGGATATTACTAGCAGAAGCAGAGTCAGCTCTCTTGCTCTCCAGTGTGTTTTGAGCGAGTGGGTTCATCTCCTGAAGCAAATTGCCATGTCCACCATCTTCCTTAATCGCTCAAAGTCTGCCAACAGGGATGCCAGTGGAAGTCAGAAAATATTTTTGCACATTAAATTGAAATCTCGTACTCGGTGCTGCACAAGGAGCATTCACATCTGTTCGTATTTTAACACATTGGTTTAGCCGCAGAGGAGTTCTAGGTTCTTCTGGAATATTATGACTGATAACCAGAGCTTGGTTTTGCTTGAGCTTTCCAGGATTTTAGCAGCTAGTGTTTCTTTTCAATTTGAACAGCATGTTCTGTCATGGCTAATTAAATTCCTTCTGGCTGATGTGCAGATACACACTGTTGATGATGTTAAGTGTAAACATTTGTGTGTTATTTCTTCGTGAACATTGCCAGGTGACACATTATATATAATCATGGCATTTTTGATGAATCATGTTTGCAGTTTGGCTTTTCAAAGCTTGTATGGGAAGTTTTTGTTACAAAGTGAGCATGAAAATGAAATGAGTGTGAAAAAGTATAGTGGTCTTCCTCCTTTCTGAACTCAGAATATCATCAGGCACTGTCCTCAGACTTCAGTGGCAAGTAATGGCTGTTTTAAAAGCCTGGTATTAAAATAAAGATTCTGGCTGTTCTAACTGGAATAAAATTCATATTCCAGTATTCTTTTTTTTTTTTTTTTTTTAATCTTAATTGGAGATACCACTGTGGCAGAATACTTTGCATTGAAAATTAAACTAGAAGTGTTCACAAACATATTGTGTACTTGATGCTTTGTGCTTGAAAAATAAACAACCCTTCTTCAGCTAAATATATTTATTGGTGTGTAGGTATCTTAGAAATCAGTGCAGATTGGTTCATATAATAAATATTTCGGTTGCAGGTCAGATTTTAGTCTCCTCAGTTGCAAAAATTGGCTTATACTACTGCATTATTTGTATGAGTGAGGTTTGCAACATGCTGCTTCCTTGACTGAGGCACTGCAGGGCCAGCTGGGACTTGGAATGCAGAACTGCACATGCTGGATGGTGCTTTAATGATGCTGCAAATTGAGGTCAACATTATTTCGATGTATATTAATACATGCTTTTTTATTTTCTACCTAAGGTTTCTGGATTCAAAGCATAAAAACCATTACAAGATATACAATCTGTAAGTATGCTCTTATAGATGTATTTTACAAAATAATGAGTTCTAAAAATAGCTAATGCGTGAAAGTGGTTTGTTGCTGTACTGAAGCAGAGCTAGAGATGTTTTGCACATTTCTTAAAACAATTAAGCCTGATTGAGAGCGCTGTTACTTCATTTAGTGGAGCTGAGTGAGGTTAAATGAAATGCTGGTGTGTATTCATATTACTTGAACGCTTTCAAATGACTTGGCATCTAGCCCATCTGGAGCTTATACCATGTGATTAAAAAGTGAGAAGTAATTCATAGCAGGCTTTCTGTCAATGTATTGATGTCCACAGTGAAGAAATTGCCAAATGAATATTTTCCTATTTCTTTTTTTCTTTCTTTTTTTAAATCAAACTGTATTGGTACACAAGTTCTGTTTGCTTCCTCAGTCTTCTTGATTGTCCCTGTTTGAGAAAGCTATTGCAGCAATTGGTAATGTGATGGTTTCTCACTTTAGGAAGTGCAATATTTTGCTCTCAAGATTTAGTTATGCAGAAAGCTGTTCTTGTTACAGAAGGGATTTTTTTTTTTTTTGGTGGTGGTGGTGTGCCTTGATCATCCTTGCATGTTAGCTTAGACTAATTTCATTTGTATGAATGATTTGGTGGTGTCAGCTGATACTGAAAAGTAGGTCATGATTTTCTACCCCACATTTTTCCCCTAGAAATCTAAATTGAAGATTTATTGATTCTTTGAGCTGTTATGGCTTTACTTTTTAAAAAAATATGTTCCCAAATATCTGCAATTCATGGAAAAATGCTGTAATATGAAAATCCAGGCAATGCATTATATCATAATCTGTCAGTCATTAAAAATAAGTATTTAAATATGCCTCTAAATTATTTGAAGGGCTGTACATTGAGCAACTCTGTTTCCTGATGTTGGAACAAAGTCATAAGCTGAGAAATTGTACATCGGTTATCAAAGTTGTCTGTAGAACCTAGGGTAGGATGGGACAGAAAAAGACGTATAAAAATATGCTTTAAAACCCCCCTCATTAGACACTCTTCATACAGTTCAGTGACAAAACGATATTCTCCTGTGCAGAAGCTCTCCAGAATGTTAGACTTTTAATAAATGCTGTCTTGGTGGCACTCATGGGTGGAAAGGGCAGTGCTTCCTAAAATAACTGATAGCTGCTCCTTTGTGTAGGTGCAGCTCTCTAAGGAGGTAATTTTCTGGATATCTGGGTATCTATCTTTGAATTCTTCTGGAACTCAGCGCTAGAGATCTGTCATGTAAAACCTAATGAATGCGGGTTTATTAGACACCCCAACCCACCCCCCAAAAGTCTCCTGACAGCTTCTGCTTGGTTTGGGGAACAAAGCAGAGCAGAATAGATAAAACTGAATTTCTTCCTGCTTCTTGGGGCTGAGTTCAGCTGTCAGCTTCTGCAAAGTGTGGCTCTGGTATCTCTTGCAAGATCAGGGTTTGCTGAGCTGTGTGATACTGAGCTGCTTGTTTTGAATTGGCTGTAGAGGCAACAGGTAAAAACAATCGGTTGCTCCGTGTAAATGTCTAGGCTTGGTCAGAAAGTAGGAATTCAGTAAGACATCTGTGTATCTTAGCTAGTAGCTCCTCAGGGAGGTGGTGATTTCAAATGTTTCTGCTTTGCTGTATGCTTACAACCTCATTTTTAGAAAAAAAGCGAAACCAATCACCCACACAGGAGCAACTTTAAAGTGAGAAGAACTGTGACTGAGACTGATTTTTATGTTTATGTTGCTGATACCTGTATTTCAGCTGTGTAAAGAACTTGTCCAGGTGTGCCACAGGTTTTTGTCTTCAAGTTCTTCATATAAAAATTTTAAGTTTTCTGTTTTCGGTGCAAGAACCCATCGATTTTACTTGTTGCTAACTTCAAAACAATTGCGAGTGAAACTTTCTAAAATTATGTATTCACCCTCAAATGAAAATTCCTGCAGGATAGAACATCCTTTTAAAGTGTGCAGGTTTTCTTCTTCCCCACAACATGGAGCAGTTGCAAATGAAGATTCAAGTGATTACTGCACAGCTTGGAAAGCACAGCTTTTAAACTGTGTATCTCTGACTGGAGGGGACAGGTTATCTCTATGCAGGCAAAATTTATACACATTAAGCACACAAATGCCATTAGTTGAATTGTAATGTTTGGTCATGAAGAAATTGCAGCCTTCAGGTGTTTCGGAGAACAGCATCTCTTCAGATTAAGCTGATCCTTTGTAAATAATCAACCTATTGTCTGTGTTCAAAAGATGGAGGTGGGAGTTCAGAGGAGTTATGTTATATTCAGAATTATTTCAAACACTGTCATGGGGTTTCAGTTCCCTTAAGGTAGCTGTTACATGAAGTCGATAATAATGTGTGTATTGAGCAGTTCTATTTAAAAGTATTTAAAGAGATTTTTCTGAACTGATGCTTAAATGATGTCAGTTATGGCTCATTCTTGCATCTTGACTTTTAAATTTCCAGTGACTATTTGAGCAGTTCTATTTTGTTTCTTGCTTGTGTTAGTTTTCTCGTGTGTTCCCTTAACACTGCTATTTCTTTAGTATTCTTTATTTTATCATCTCCCAACTTCATATACTGCCACACTTCTGTCTTCCCTATTGTAATAATCTCTTCCTTCTCAAGAATATTTCTACTAACTGACCTACAGGCAGATAGTTAAAGGAAGGGCCTGTAATGAACAATGTGGATTTTATCTGCATATTTTCTGTACCTCTCTCTACATGCGGCTGGACTTTGCATAGGCTGTCATCTCTTTCTGTAGCCTATAGTCCTGTCATCAGTGGGATCATAGTTACAGTCACAAAGGTATCTGGCTGACAGCACTTAAGATCTGGGTTGCTTTAAATTTGCTTTAATCGTAAGGAGGATTACAAGAACCCTGTTAACCCACTCCCCACCCCCAAAATACAAACAAAATGTCCAGGTTTATTCTGGAGATTGGACTTTATTTGAAGTCTAATAGTGTTTATAAAAAAGAATGTATTTGAAATGCTAAGCAATGAACTCATCCGCCAAAGTGTGTTGGTGAGTTCTCTGCTGCAGATAAACTTATAATGGAAGGTGTCCCTTCCTGTGGCAGGGGGGTTGGAACTACATGATGTCATGTAATGAAACTGCAGTATATTTTGTACAGCTGTGACTGGAGCTGTGTACTTGTTGCGTACAGCTCCCATAAGAGGGCATAGTGTGACATGGCTTTGTTCTGTGCTCAGTTTCTGTCCTTGGTATCAACAAAACTGCTTTTTACCCCCTTCAGTATTCTACTTGACATTCAGACTTCAAAATTTGAAGGCTTTTTTGCCCATATGTCGGGGTTTGGGTTGGTTGGGGTTTTTTTGTTTTGTTTTGGTTTGGTTTTTTGGTTTTTTTTTTTTTTTTTTCATTTTTGGAGACTTTCATCTTTTACTACCCCTTTGTACTGTGTGTTTCTTTAGAAGGAAGCAGGAAACTTTCTAGGATAAGATGCTTTCTGTTAACTGCTTTGCTTCCTAGCAGGCTCAACTTCCAAAGTTCAGATGCTGACTAGCTTGTAACAGGCTTTCCCCAGCATAGCTGATGGCTGCTTCAGGCATGATGACTCCATCTTGGATGTACATACTGTGTCTAACCTTCTCACAGCCTCGAATATAAATAATGTTGTTTTGAGTCCCATCTGTCAGCTTAACCTGCAATGTATCACTTCTGACCCTGAGAAGGTGTCAGCAATGTGATCAGGGTGTGAAAACTGCCAGACTTTTCCCTGACAGAGGCTACAGTTGAGAAGGCTCTGGAACTCAGAGAAAGGGAAGTGCTGAGTGCACATGCAACCCCAGCAGACCTGTGTCTGTCACTGGTGTACGGGTCTGGTGGACAAAGCTCAGTGTAGCACATGTAAGGCTCTGGTTGTGTACAGCAGTAGGAGTAGTAGGAGCTTAAAAGTTTGTATGTCTAGAAGTGTCAAGTTCCACACAGGTCCAAAGGCTGCAGTCATACTTACCAAGGAAATATATGTTCATACCAGTCCTGAAACTGGTGTGGGTATTTGAAACCTGTAAAGAGTACAGGATATAATCAGAAGAGAAGATCTAGATATTTCATCTACTGAAATGACTTCAAATAATTGTGTTTCAATGTGGAATCCTGTTATTTTGAGGCAGAATTGTTCTCTTTCTTTCTCAGCTGCATTTTCACTTGCATTTTGTAGGGATGATTCATTTTGCCTGCAGAGAGCAACTCCAAGGAAAATTATGTAGAGCATGCACTTGCCTTCTTTCCTTTTACCCACAGCGTCTGATCCAGCTTGCTCCCTTACAGGATGCCATATTGGCTGTGTTAGACCCTACTGAATGGATTGTTTCTATCTGGTTCCTGATGTTTGTCCCTGGGCAACTCATCCTGCAAGACTTAGTGCAGTGTGGTTTGCTGCACTACTAGCTAGTTAGTCTCTTGCAGAGTGATGAGGTAGACATTGATGTAATCGAGAGTCTTTAAGAAAAGTACCATTTGCCAGGGTCTGTGAGGGGAAAACTGGCTGACTGGCCTGGGTTTTTTTGTTTGGTTGGGTTTTTTTTTGGTGTTTGGTTGTTTTTTGGTTTTGTGTGTGTGTGTGTGTGTGTGTGTGTTCACCTGATTTCATGAAGAAGTGCCAAGTTGGAAAGCAGTATCACAATCTCTGCTTAATGCAGTGATATCCATTATAATATTGAGTGGTGCTTTCAGTTGCCTGTGCTGTCTTGTGGTGGTGGTCCTGTAATCTGAGGAAGAATGTTTGCTTAGGTTACACTGTCTGAGGGTCCTTGAAATGTCCTTGTGATTCCCGTCACCTGTAGCACCCATGTTTTTGTTGAGGCATATTGATGTGTGTTTTGAGTTCAGGGTCAAATGGATGAAGGTCATAGCTGTCTACTCTTTATGTGTTTGTGTGGGAGCATATAGCTGCTCAAGCAGCTGGAGCTGTTAATACTACAGCGTTAAAAAGTAATAGTGTTTTGCATTACTTGGGTGAATGTCTCCATTGAGTCATACAGATGGACTGCAGTTACCATAGGGTAAGTAATTGTTTTTCAGTAAAATAACTGATATTTTAGTGAGCAACTATACATCTGTTAAAAAAACAGGTTTTCTGCATGTAACCTCTAGCTGCATTTTTAAATCGTAAAGGTGATTGGTATACATGATTTTCTCATATGTTGATCTGTATGTGCCTGGGTGTGACAGATGTTGGGAGTGCCTCAGAGACTTGTCTTGAACTCTTTGTCTATTTTTCTTTTTTAGATGTGCTGAAAGACATTATGACACAGCCAAATTTAACTGCAGAGGTATGTTTTTTACTGTCTAGTATATGGGTTTTCTCTTTAAACTTCAGTGTTTCTGAACAGAGGTATAAAGGAGGAGCTGATGAATAGATTTGGGTAAAGGAGTGATGTTAGATTGCTTGGAGTCATTGGAGAAACTTGCTATGTTCTTGGGGCTTTCAAAAAAACTATGTTCCTGACAGTTAACTAGATCTAATAAGGAAATTAGAAGTCTGCTGTTGCAGAATTTTTGCAGAATGGGCTATATAGAAGTTTCTGTTCAGTTCAGTGTGCAAACTCATTATGAAATTTAGATGTGAAGCTTAGGGAAGTCTGGGTTTTATGCAGAAGCATCACCTAGGATAAAATGGAGAACACTTAAGCCACTGTCACTATTCATGTAAAACAACTTTTTTAAGATTTGGAACAAACCTTCAGTTGCTTAAAAAGAAGAATTGAAAAGCAAAAAAAAAATAAAATTCCATGTGATGCTTCTTTGAGATGAGTTGGTTCTTAGATGCTTTGCAAAGCTGCCAGAGCCAGCAGGGAAACTTTCAGGGGCTTCATTTGATCACCTCTTTTGATTATCTCTTGTGAGTGGAAACTGGTGTACCTGTTTTGTTAGTATTAACTCCCCAGGTAAATAAATAAATTCAGATTGACCTTTATTCTTTGTGCAAAGGAATATCTTTGTGCACAGTAGTAGAGCTTGTAGTTTCTTTTCATGCAGTGCTTCAGAATGGCAGATAAGGAGTACTTGTGTGTATGTAATTGTAGGAGATGAATAAATTTTGGCTAGTACTAGCCAGTTTTGTAACTGGCTAATACTAGATCCTAGCAAAGGCTCAATTTCTTTTTTATTATTATCCTTTATTTGTTATAGGCCATCCTTCTAGTTGTAAAGAGGGCGTTTAGAACATGGCCAAAATGTAATTGGCTGCTTTAATGTCTGAATATAGAAGGACTAAAATTGTCATCTTGAAGTCATCTTCGCTGCTAGTTTGCTCTTAAAATATTGAATGACAGTGTCCTGAAACCTCACTGAATACATACAAGCCAGAAGAAAAAGTATTTTAAGATCTGCTTGAGCAATACCTTGGGTAAGAGGAGAGAAGGCATAAATGAAAAGGTTGTGCTTGTAATATGTGCAGAACATATGCTTGCTTTGATTTTTGTGGGTTTTTTGGTTGTTTGGGTTTTTTGGGCTTTTTTTGGGGGGGGGGGTTGGTTGGTTGGTTGTTTTAATGGGGGTGCTGAGATCTTGTTACTGTCATTTTCAGCCCAAAATGTTGTTTGTTGACAGCACCTTTCACAGCTCCTCTGCGTAAGACAGTGCTGTTGTAGGGAGCTACATGCTGTAGTTTTTCTTTTCATCCCCAAATTAGTTGGCTTAGATAACCAAATTGGTGACTCAGGACTGTTAAGGGAGCAGAAGAATAACAGTTCTACTCTAAAATCTTCTGAAGTGAATTAATTTCAGAGGGAACTTCTTATTTTGTACACTTAGCATGAAACACTGTAGTCGTTCATTATTCAGCTTGGATGCTCTTGCATTAAATTCAAAACCAGACATTGAAAGCTCTTCATCTTCTTTGGACACAAGCTTTTTACTAGGATTTATGCAGTTTCGGAAGTACTTCCATGCTGGAAATTGCCTTCTGCTTTGCCAAAGGCTCTTCTTCCCTTTTTTTTTTTTCTTTTGGTGTTTTTTTCTTTTTGTGTGTGGGCTGTTTTTGTTTGTTTGGTTTGTTTTGTTGCTGCTTTTTGCGCTGTGGGATTTTTCTTGCAACTTCTAGGAGCTTGGAGAAAGTAATCGTGGAGTAATCTCCGTGCTCTGTGCTCCAGTGTTTAGGAACTAAAATCCATGGAGGACCTGCTCAAGATCATACAGCTTTATGTTTCCTAAGGTTGCTTTCTGACTCCCAATCCCTCTGCACCATCACAGGTCTCCCATACCCATCTCATCTGTTCCTCATTCCATCTTTGCAGAAAATACCACAGGGTTTGCATTTGATCTCAAATCTTGGAGAGCACATTCAGCACACTGCTACTACTTCAGATTTTTCAGGCTGTTCTTTCAGGACTACTTTGTCTTTCCTTGTCACTGGAACCTGACTGGATGTAGTTAGGATAGACTTAAAGTTGTATGGACAAATTGACAGCATCTCCTAATAGCTTTTTTTCTTAGGGATCTTTAAATAAATTTCTCCTTTTATCTGTTATCTGCTGCAAAAAGTGACATCTCTGTAAGTTCACAGAAAATGATCTTTTGGGGAATCTTTGGATCTTCCATGTGGAAGAATTTATTAGCGTATGTTCATTAACCTTTGCTGTTCTTTAGCAAAGATTGTTCATTTTATTGGGCTTCCTTATTTGGTTTTCTGGGAGAGTAAGTGGGCGGCCTGTACTGCAAGTGAATAAACTGTCTTTGCAGATCCCTCCGAAAGGCTCCAGGCTTGTGCTGCGGTAATTTGGCAGTTCCATAACTTCATCCCTCACTTCTGCTCTTTAAATCCTTGGGGATTCATCAAAAGGAGCCTTGCGTGTATGACGAGAGTAGTACTTACGAAATGAATACAAACACTTGCCAAAAATGAAATGCATTCATTTTTAGACCAGAAAAGGAAATGGTGTTTCTAGCTGAGAATTTTTAAGTGAACCAGAGCTGTATTTATAAGATCCCAAGTCTGCCGAATAAGAATTGGGGTGCACTTTATAAAGTGCTGCTGTTCTGACAAAACTAATACAGCCCTGTGTAATTCTTCTAGCCAACAGAGCATTGCTTGTCATCTTACCTGAGGTGTTAGAGGTTTGGGTGCTTGTCTCTGCTTATTGCTTAATTTTGCCTTCTTAGGTTTTCTTTCATTTCCTGCATGCTCATTTGAAATTCTTTCCATGTCTAGATGGAAAAAGTGTTTGTATGCATGTATGTATTCATATGAGAAAAAGGACAGTTTCATTCAGTGGCTTGACTTTAAAACTCATACGTATTGCAAGTGCCTTATTTGAGGGTTTATTATCTTTTTTTTTTTTAATATGGAAATTGCAGGGGTTTGTTTCCAAAACCCTTTGAGCAATTCTGACAGCTTGTTCCCAATGTAGACCCAACCGGTCAGAATTTTTCACCAAAATTCCTATTGTCTTATCAGTGACTGAGGTCTGGCCCTGTTTTCTCTCAGCAGTCAGTCTAATTATCACTGGAGTAATGGGGTTTCATAGGGTTGTTCTTTGTGCCAATGCACTCATAAATTCTAGAAAATTTGTGTTGTAAGATACAGTCTGTGCTGTAGTCACAGTCATTTCAGTAGTGCTGTGGAAGTCTCTTCATGTAGCAGGATGCTTACGTATTACTGGGGAAATGTCTGCAATGTATATAATACGCAGTACATTGCTGAATTATGTTGGAATAACAAAAAAATACGTATGTGTGTGTAGGATGAGGGTTTATTTAAAAAGTTACTTTGCTTGTCACAAAGTTGACCTGAGCTTGCTGTAATTTCCTTTTGAGATTTTGATGAATTACTTCTTGTTGCAGTTGCACAGTACCCTTTTGAAGACCATAACCCACCACAGCTAGAGCTTATCAAACCTTTTTGTGAAGATCTCGACCAGTGGCTAAGTGAAGATGACAATCATGTTGCAGCAATCCACTGTAAAGCTGGAAAGGGACGAACTGGTGTAATGATATGTGCATATTTGTTGCATCGAGGCAAGTTTTTAAAGGCTCAAGAAGCCCTAGATTTCTATGGGGAAGTAAGGACCAGAGACAAGAAGGTGAGCTATTTTCTGTTTTTCTGTTCTCCTACTTGTATCTTAATTGCTTTTCCTTCTTGAGGTCAATTTGAAAAGTCTTAAAGGGCTATTTAAGAAATACTTCCCGTCAGTTGTGCTACCTTGTTTGATTCAGTTTTAATATTATGTAATCAGTGCAGCTGTTCTAAATGAGATAACTTTCAAGCAGCAGTAGGAATCAGTCACAACACTAAACCTGTCTGTTTTTTCCATCTCCTGTTCAAGAAGATTTGGACAGTTTATTTTAAATAGCTTTTAAAATAGCATTCTGCTGTGTGTTGCATCAAATGGGCGGTTGATGAGTGTACTGTCTTGTTGAGCATTTTCAGCCCAAATAAGAGAATTATTCTAGCTTGTTTTGACTGAATTGATGAGTTGCTCATCTCCTCAGGTTCTCTTAGCTTCTGTGGTGATATTTGGAGATGCGTGGTCATTACAGTTGACTATTCGTTCTGGAAGAGTCTGTTGTTAGATGCCCCTTTTCAGTAAAAGGGTGGTTAAGCCCTGACATTTGTTGCCTCAGAGCCTGCTTCATGAGGTACTATAGTTTCTTTTCTTGTACTTCTCCCAAGGAAAATGGGAGGATCTCATTTCAAAGAAATGGTGTTCATGGCTACAAGGGATTTCTGTTAAGATCTTTAGCCAGTAGGTTTATGTTAGGCCTTTCATGGTTATGCCTCATTAATAGGAATTTATCCTTCTTATTGGAAATCTTATCCAAATATAATAAGGTGTAACTTGGAAGGTCACTTCAACAAGCTTGCCTGCTCATCTTCCCTAGTTTCATTTGCATATGTTGGTAGAGCAGCCCAGGGGGATGATCCCAGCAGACCAGTTCCAGCCTACTCAAGTATAGAGCTCTCTGTGTTCCTGTAATACTTGTATGAAATACTAATTTCGCAGTGTGTAGACTTCTAATAAGCAGAGCTTCATCTTTGAAGGCTCTTGAGAGCAGAAGTGTCAAATAAGGAATTCTAGAACTTTGCTGTTAATTTGTTGGAAGGAGCAAACAACTTCTTAGTTTGCTCTCTTTACAAGATGGGGCTGTTCCGTGTATGGCTAAGAAGATAGTTGTAGTGTAATACTAGAGCAGAGACACTGTCAAGGTTTCCCATGAAAACTTCGTGGCTTTTGGTGAGAGTGCATGGTAGTAAATAGGAATGAGCTGTGTGATGAATAAACAGATTAGGTTACTCCTGCTGATAAGGATTATCTAAAAAGCTGGGTAAAATACCATGAAAGCTACATAACAAATACATGGTGAAGCATGCTGTACCTCAGTTTCTTTTCTGTATTTTTGCATGTCAGTGTGTTGAGTGTAAGGTCAGTTAGGTGGTGTTCATCAGTACCCTGGCATGTTTGAGGTAACAGAGAACTTAGTAAACAGGAATAGTGAGAGCCTTGTTTAGCTTCACTGTAAATATTGTCTGTAACCAGCAACTTTGTTTTGGTTTCGATGTCTCTACTGGAAGATTTTTTTTTGGTGGTTTGTTTTTGGGGGATTTTGTTTGTTTGTTTGTTTGTTTTTGGTTTTTTTTGTTTTGTTTTGGGGTTTGTTTGATGGTGGTTTTTGGCTTGTTTTTTTTTTTTTTTGCTTCAACTCCATTTGAGCATGGTTATCTTTATGTGGACACTGGGCAGCACATGATTCATGTAATCCTTATAGTGTTTTTATATACAGGCGTTCCAGTGCAGGTTTTGGAAGCTTTTTCTTCACTTATGGCCCATATTTCAGTGTTATATGTCAAGTACTGCTCTCTGATTTGGTACTTCACCACACTTGTATATAACTGATCTCCTGATTTCAAAGTAAATGAAGCATCAAAAGGACTGCTTGCACCTAAGGACAAGAAACTGCCTTTTTTGGTGTTGTCATTATTGAACTAGAATAAATACACGTATGATGAAGGAAAATTGGTTTTAATTAGATGCCAGATTTTCTTTGAAGCAAACACAAGGTATGCACTTTGTATATAGCTGCTCAGAATAATATAGCTAAAATCACTGTTGCCATTAATGTGCTTGGCAAAGTGGTTCTTGAGGAGGTTTATTCTATGCTGGCAGGAATTGTGAGTCTGATTTCAAGAGGAAGTATGACTAATTGGTCAAGAGAACAACCTTGAGTACTTCTGTAGCAAACTGCTTTTCCCAAGTGTCTACTGGAAGCAGAAACTTCATGGAGGCCTTTGCAACATTGAGAGTTGTTGTAGATGAGGCTGATTATTGCAATGTAGTCTGATGTGCTGTTGTCCTAGGAAAGGCAGTGGGGAGTAAGACATTGCAGAATTGAGTCTAAAAATATATCTGACCAAAAACTGTTGGAGGTTTAGGTTTTGTTTTTCTCTATAAGTTGCCTCTTCTGACTTACGTAACTCACCATGGTGGAGAGAAGTTTTTCAGAAGAAGCAAATGATGAAGGTGAGAAAGTGTTGGCTAAATATTTGTCACGGTGGTGGTGACTGAACAGGACTGATTTGTTTTCCCTTTGAACCAAGGGAGACAAATGTTTCTGAAATTGGATAAAGAACTGTAATTGTCCAGCCTGTTTTCAGAGCTGGGGGAGAAGTAAACCCCTCAAAAAAGTCTCCCAAGGAAGCTGCTGCTTCCACTGATAGAAATGCTCAGCTTATCACCTGTTTTTTCCTTAAGGTGGGTACTGAAATACTGCTGTGATGACAGACAACTTACCTTCCTACAGCTGGAGAAGGTCATTTATTCCTGCTTCTGCTTTGAAGGTTTTTATGGTGAGGGTTAGACCTGGAAGGAGCCATAGTCTACTCAGTGGATAGGTGTCAGGTGGGAGCACCTATTTAAGTGTTTGAGCTGCACCTCATGGTTTTTGTGAAGTCTACACAGCTTGGCATTGTCCTGTGAAAATCTGGCATAGGGATAAAGAAGCTTTTCTAATGTCCATTTAAAAAATTAAGGTAGTGATAGATGGGAAATACAAGCTTCTCAAGGATGAAGTAAAATATGCAAAACTGCTTCCCTATTCTTTTATTCTTCTTGAGTAAAAGTAAGCAGGGGTTGATTTCACCTCACGGAATATTAGCTTGCTATGAAAGTATTCTGCTGTGAAATCAGAACTTCAGAAAATGGGTAACTTTCTGTTCTGCTTCAGTGTGGCTGGTTCTTAGGATCTCAGGGTAAAGGCTGCGTCTCCAGGGAGCAAAAATCTCTGGCTGGAGAGATAAAACTGCCCTCTTGGCTGAGAACTGGTTTTGCTTTGAGATTGACTATCACTTTACAAGCTGTAAAAGTGACTGTATTCCTTTCATTCTGTGATCCCAGCCCCAGTTGTGCTGGGGTTTCTCTGTGGGGTACATCCTTTGCATTTTCCTTACCTGCACGGTTTTCTTCTGATTGGCAGCATTAGCAAATTACTGATGGCTTGCTCTGAGGATGGGGTTTTGAGTCTTGAAGCTGAAATCCCAGTAAAGCAATCTCTAGAGCTCCCTTAAGAAGGCAACTTCTGAAATGACACCTGAATTAAAAACATGGTCAGTGTAGAAGGTACTTAAGAAGGTCATCATTGTACAAGTACTGCAGGGAAAAGTCTTGTGTGTAATAACTGAAGTGTAATAACTATCAACTTTTTTAATAATGGGAGGAAGCGAATATTTTCATGTTTGCAGAATAGGTGCTTACTAAATTGGAAGTACTCTGGCCATTCCTAGCATATGGCTGTTGTAAGGTGAAGCAGGTATTGGGAATAATGTGTTATAGAAATACTATGTTCTAGGTTTTGTGGCCAAAATGCTCATAGACTTGTACATGAAAACATTTTTTTTATCTCAGTTTTATTGCAGTTTCACATCTAGCTTTAATACGAGAGTTACTTACTAATGCTGTTGCAAGTATATAGTATGGGTTGTTAAAAACTATATAATGCATTTTCTAGGAACTTATTTTTCATCTTTATCACTTTTTGCTTGAAGGTATTAGCTGTAAGAGCTTTAAAACTACTCCCTTGAAGTTTAAATTGGTTTAAAATCAGTAGTAAAAGCCGTATTTGGTTGTATGTTCTCAAAGTGTTTACTTCAGAATTGTGATTCAACTGAAAAGTCCTTCATTTAACAGTTTGGGCAATTGGGCCTTGGTTAATGAAACTTTCCACTTCTGGCTTTTGTATAATCATAATAAAAATACAGAAGGGTATTTTGTAATAGAAGGTAGCATCAGTCTTGGGTCCAGTGATATTAGCAAATAAAATTAGAATCTTTTGACAAACTGCTGTGGAAATGTAATTCTTGTATTGGTGCTTAAAAAATAGAGTATGTTCAAGGCACCTCCTGCTTAATGTATGACATTCCCCCACCCCATAAAAGAGCACCTGCATGAAGCCATCTTCTATATGACCCTCAGGGTGTCTGAAGTATTTGGTGTTTAAGATACAGGAAAAAATCCACATTCTTTGTCTCATTGCTTGAGATGATGGATATTTGGAGATTTTGTACTAAAGTAACTGGAAAAGCAGTGTCCTGCTTGTTTGGTGTGGGGGGCTGATTGATAATTAATTGCCTGATGCTAGATAATGTGTGCACACAGCCTCCTCTTGAAGTCTCTGCAGGACAAGTACGAAAGATGTGGACACATGTCTAGGGAAAAGGGAAATGTGTAGAGAGGCTGTTTTGGGGAGCAGTTTGAAGGTGGATTATGTCTTTGTTAGTCCCTGAGTTACCCAGGATGTCCACAGTGAAGAAATGGCTGAGAGTCGTCATGTGTTACTGTCCTAAAAACCCACATGACTGGGTTTCTGTGCAGCATAGAAAGCAGTGCAACATCCCTCTGCTTTCCAGGTACAGCCAAATGCTGCACCTAGATGCTTAGGTACATTACTCGGTCTGCCAGTCTCCAGTGTATCTGCTGCAGAGGTATACTCAGCATTGATCATGATGGTACATTCCAGGTGCTTTAGCAGGAGCTCCATTAGTGATGCTAATAAAAGGTCTTGATGGTTTTTGACATTTGTTTTCCCTTGGTTTAGGGAGTGACAATTCCCAGTCAGAGACGCTACGTGTACTACTATAGCTACCTGTTAAAGAATCACCTGGATTACAGACCAGTGGCACTGCTGTTTCACAAGATGATGTTTGAAACAATTCCCATGTTCAGCAGCGGAACTTGCAGTAAGTACACAGCACTCCATTAACCTCCATTATAACCTCCATTATCTCTTGTAAGGAAAACACATTGGCCTTTGAACTTGGTTTGAGTATGTGACAGTTACCATTCTGTTACATGACATGAAGAGCTGCACATCTTGATAGAGAAGATGATGCTTAGTAACGTCAGGTTACAAAATCTGATGGGTTAGTGTGGTCTGTCTGATAGCATCCTCCCAGGTGCAGTAAGTTGAGGTCTGTGATGGACTCGGATGGTTGTTTGACTGCGGTTTTAAATTGAGAAATATTCAACCATTTGAGGATAAGTGATGCCATATATATATATAGATAGATAGATATAGATTAGCTCCATACTTTTTATAGAAAGCATGTATTTTTTTCTAATATAGCAAGTTATACAGGGAACATAAATTGCTGAAAATCTTTTGCTTAGTAGTGTGTTTGTTTCAAATGTAGCAATGTCATTCTTCTCATGATGTTTAAAAAAAAAAATCAGTTGAACAGGGTAAGTATCTAATTAGCTCTGGAATAAACTTTTCTTTAGATGGAGGCTTATAAAGTATCAATACACCTGTAAAGGATTAATGTGGTTTGCTGGTAAATAAGTGTGTTAGTAATGAACAGCAGATACCTTGAAACTTTGAAGTACAAAACCAACTTCACTTCTGTCCTGTGGGCTGCATTACAGGAGACTAACTGCCTCATGTTGCATGTTCATTTTTCATTAGTGGAAAAAGTCTTTCTAATGCTTTTGCTATGGGGATTGCTGCAATGTGTAATTAATTCCAGTGCCTCCTGTGGCTTTGATTAAAATTGCACTATTAATATTGTAAGACAGTGTCTGAACATGTAACACACAAGAAGAAATCAAGCAACTTCTTAGGCTAGCTGTATTTACAGGAGGAGGAGGAAGGGAGGAGCCTCTGCCAGAAAACCTCTTCCTAGAGGGTAGAGGTGTAGGGGTTAGATTTCTGAAATTACCCCTTACTTAATGCTTTGGATAAACTGCTGTACTTGCAAAATCAAGTATGCTACAAGTATGAATTGTTCACATGAGCATTAACTTGTTTGTCTGTACCAGGCTTTTAGCATGCTGTTTTCACAGGACAATGTTGGGATAAACGAAAAGTTTGCTAAGCACCTGATAAACTGTCAACTTCAGCTTCTTGTGTGCTGCAGTATTTTACATTTCTGTGGAGTTCAGTGATTTTTCAGAATGAAACCAATGGTCTGTGTTACTTCTTTAGAGCTGTTACCTACTGCATGGTTTACCAACCCATGATAACTTTAAATCTGACTTCCTTGTTATCTTCCTTCTTTTTAAAGTCACTGACCAAGCAGAGTTGTGCCTCTCCTACGAAACAAAGGGATGACAGGGTTTTGCAGCTCTGAGGATTTGAGGGAGATAAGTAGCAGTTTTATAGCTAGGCTGCTTAGCAAGATAGTATGGGTATGCTTGGTAGGGACTTCTGCAGCTCTCCGGAGCTGGGCAGGGGGGTTCAGGGTGGCTACACTCTATATCAGGTTATGGTTCAGTTTGTATTGTCTAGAGCAGTCTGCATCTGATACTATCAGAAGTCAGGAGCAAAGGCAGAAAGATGTCTCTGAATTTTTCATTTAATATTTCTGGCTTTCTTGCTGGTGTCTGGCTATTCCCAAGAAAATCTGTCTAGGCTGCACCAAAAAAAAACCTCCATAATTTCAGCTGTCACCCCTACAGATTCAATTTGGAAAGTTATGCCCTGGGTGGCACTCTTGATGGTGATTTAGAGGACAGACTTATGGCCCATGTCTGTATAGCCTGTAGATACTGGTTGGTTTGCGTACAAATGTTAAATTTTTGTCCTTGTTCTTGTTTGTATAATATGTTTGGTTTGTCTAAGAGAAATCAGTTTGTGTTTACATGACTGCCCACTCTGCAATTCGAAGAGGCAAGAGAGAATAAAACTCCTCAATTACATTCACATAGTAGAGATGAGAGCAATATGCAAGTAAAAGTCAAGAAGTTGTCACTTCATTTAGTCATTCCTTATACTGAAAAGAAACAGCAGCTTTCTAGGAACCCTGTGTATGCCTGAGAGTATTGCTGCTAAGGACAGAAATCTGCTAGGTAGTTTCCAGTAACATCTAGTGGAGTTTGATGCCCTGCCATGCTTAAGTCTTAATAGATATTTTTTGAACTTTCAGAATAATGTAGCTCATGATTGTGATTATGATACTAATATTGTGCTTTTTGACACTTTAAGGTTTTTCTTATAAAGTGACACTCTTATTTTGCCATGCAGATCCTCAGTTTGTGGTGTACCAGCTAAAGGTAAAGATATTCACCTCCCCTTCAGGACCCTCAAGACGTGAAGACAAGTTTATGTACTTTGAATTCCCTCAACCTTTGCCGGTATGCGGTGACATCAAAGTGGAATTTTTCCACAAGCAGAACAAGATGTTGAAAAAGGTTGGTTTTCTTTCTTTTCTAGAAAATGTTTTTGAGCCAATCCTGATGCAGGGCTGGGATGTTGGTTATTCTTCAGTGATGTGTAATCACAGTATTATTCTTTGATGTCTAGTTTTCCCAAGGAGAGAATCTGCTACAAAATCAAAGCTGGATATTTTGAGAATTTGTGAGATTAAGTACAAAGGTTGGATAAAAATTATAATGGATATGTATTGCATTCATTTGGGTCATAGTGAGTAATCTAATTGAAGAAGAAACATTCTCATTCTAAAAATAGACTTGCATACTGAGCAAGTTAACTCCAGCTGTTTTCTTGACTAAATTTTCCTAAGGTTTGAGCAGGCACAGAAGACCCTGTCTGTGTGCTGCTGGCTGGTTTCTACCCAGGTGACAAATTCGGTTGAATTTCCAAGATGGAGTTCCACCACACTTTGTAGAAGTCTCTCTGCTATCTATCCAACCATTTCTCAGTTCCCAGCTGCAGTGTCTTGACACTAGGCTTTTGGAGAATTTACTCAGAGCTGAGAATTTTACCAGTGTCTTAATTGCGGAAAAAGAATTTCTAGGACTTACTTTGACACCAAAGTCAGCAAGTTCTTAAAAATGAATGCTTCATCCCAGGGTTTCATTAATTATGATGCTTGTGGGGCTAGTTTGCATCTACCAAAGTGAAAGGTGTGGATGAGACCGTGTTGACTAAAAACTACCTTTGTATTTACTACTTTAAATTTTTTTATGAATAGTTGTTCACTGTTTAGTTGATGTTATAAAACTTAAGAGTATTCATTGAGTGAATCTTGTGTATAGGCAAAGCATAAAAATAAGAAAATAGAGTGGATCAGAAGACACGTTAAGTGATGAGAAGTCTCTTATAACTCTGCACGTAGGTTGTACCTGCTAGATGTGTGTGTAAATCCACATACACTTTTTGTGGGCTTATTCATTTGGAAGGTATTGTTAACTAGTTTAATGGTATAATTTCACTAGCTGGGAAGGTTGTGTTCTATTTGTGTGTTGACGTGTGCAAAAGTTTTTAAACAGTTTTTTAATGGGAATATTTTATTCTGCATGTTTAACAGGATGCTTTAGTTGGTCAGTGCAGCAATATGCAGCAGATGACTGTAAAATAAAGCATTACAAAAGTAGAAATTCTTTAAGTCAACCTGAAAATCATTGACATACAGAACTGTAATGCACAGAAGCCAATTTTGAGAACAGACTTTAAAATGAGCACCCTTATCAGTACTTTAAAATGAAAACCGAGATAAGACATAAGGGGTGCAGGCAGGAGAGGAAATGGAACCTAAACATCTGACAGTGTCCAGTTTTGTCCAGTGTCTGTCCTATCTTAGTTGTGAATTTATTATTACCATCTTCAGTAATAGATGGATTGCAAATGGACTTCACAGGAAGCATTGTGTTACACTGCTCTTCCCCAAGTAAGTCCCAAAATATCAGTGCGCAGCTCAGATGCTGGATCTTGGCCCTGTAGCACCAGGAGTGGAATTCTGTATTTGTTTTACCCTTATAGAGCACTGAGATCCAGTGTCAGCAGAAACTAGAGCTTGTTGTTACCACATACAATTTCTGTAGTATAAATGCAGACTTCAGGAGTCTGTAAAATTGTCCACAGAAACACAGGAAGTGTTCCACTATGATGTACTTTCAGAGTGTCGTATCAGCTGTGGTTTCATTTCTTAAGAATCTCTTTGTAGTTTGAATAGTTGATTTTCTTTTTGTGTGTTTTTGGTCTACTCTTATTAAGTACCCTAACTATTCAGGTTCTGTGAATTGCGGATAAGGCAGAGGTGATCCTCTTAGTGGTTTTGGACTGCTAGGGCTAAGAAATGCTGAGATGGTGAAAGTTCTTCTTTCTACCTGTGCAAGCTTTTGTGAGAAATAGAAACTGTCCTTTCACCAGACAGAAGTAGTTTGTAAAGAAACTACCTTCATAATATGCCTCAAAGATCTCTTGAATCTAGTGTCAATGCCATTAACCTTATGTAAGAGTGGAGGCCAAAAGAAAGTAGGTATATGGTGTTACACAGTTCTGGTAAGGCCACCTCTGTTAGCACTGATGTGAATGCAGACACAAGTTGAGGGCATCTGGGATGAGGTCAGTAGATCTTCTTGGATGTAAGCACATTAGTCTGTTTTATGAAGCCACTGCTGAGGTCTTCATGTTGAGAAATAGTGAAATACTCTCTGATGTGTGCTTTGGCACTAGAGGAGATTGTTCCCCATGGTCCCTTTGACAACTTGTTAAGTAAAGTGGCTGAGACAGGAATAGGGCAAAGGCAAATATTTGTGGCAGAAAACCTATCTTGACCCAAAGTTGGAACACATTTCTCTTTACAAGTGTCTCACATCTGTGCCTGTTCCTTTATTAGATAAGCTGACTGCACAGTTTTTACTCAAAACTGCAAAAGAAAGGGCCTTCCACTGTTGAGACTTGTCTCATTTTGGAGATCAGCTCTATGCACTGATCACCTAATTAATAAGAAGCAGCATAATTAGGAGTAATGGGATCTTACCTTTCAGAGGTTCTGATTGATTCACACGGAGTTACAGGTCTGTTGCCCTTCACTAGTTCTGTCCAGGTTTTCTGTCAGCAGGTTTAGAGGTAGCTGCTAAACAAGTTTTCTTGCATGCGCTTAAAGGCATCACAGTTAACTTTCCATGAGAAATGTGATGATAACCCTAATAACTTTTAATTAAAAGTGTAATGCCCAATCCATTCTGGGCCATTCAGGCTGGAGAATGGCAATATCTCCTCTTTAGGGATAAAGGAAACTTCTGTGTCCTCTTGCTGGGTCTGATTTGGTGTTTGAGACTAGTGATCTCAGCTGAAGTGCTCCAAGTTTGCTCACCTTTACTAGCTTTCAAATTTCTAATCTTCTGAAGAACAGTAGTGTTATCAGCAGAGCTCTCTACTATGAAGAGTCCTCGTCAAATTTGAGCTGCTTTTGGATAGAATTATTGTGCATGAAACAAACCCAACTTGAATGACCAAGTGACTTTAAGCACCTAGTGTTAAGTGTCAATGTGAAATTTAAAGTGGTGAAGTGTCCTGGTTTTATAATGGCAAAATTTAAATTAAGTAAATTCAGTGGCTAGCAAGAGCTGGCCTCAGCCAAAGGATTATTGATGCTGGTGAGCTGATGTTGGTAACAGGGTGACTGCCTTGAAAATATTACCCTGGTTCAGCTCTTCCATAATTTGTGCCACCTGGCATCACTTAGTAAGTCCACAACTTTTGATCTTTTCCTGTCTAATAAAGTTGCTTAGTTTATCTTGGACCATTTCTTCAGTATGATGTAGCTACTTCTTTCAAGAACGAAATGCATGCTCATATGAGAACAAAATGGCTTAAGGCTTGAGTACATTTATTACATGTGAATTTCTGATGGATAGAAGTTAGTAATTTGCTTGAGGTTGACCATGGTTTTTTGTTTCTCTGACTTGTAGCTTGGCGATTCTTCCATCTCAGACTACTGCTGTATTCTCTCTAGGTTTGTTTCAGTGTAGCTGTGTGAAACCTTTCTCTTCCAGTTGTTTATGTTGACATGATAATCTTACAGATACCCTTATATCACTTGGTTCAATGAGACTTCGTTTAAAAATAATACAGAAGATCTTGTAATCTTCCTGCCTGCCTGCAAAGCCTGGGGGTGAAGGAGACCTTTTTCAGGAGTCCTCCCAGTATAGATGAGAGGGAAATGTTGGTGTGGGTTTGTTTTTTGTGGTTTTTGTTTGTTTGGTTGGTTGGTTTGTTTGGTTTGGTTTCTTTTTTTTTAAGAGTCACTGTATCCAGACTAACATAGGCAGGGCCGACAACATTGAGCTGTCGGGTATGCCATTTTATTTCTTGGGTCTGTATAGATGAGAAGTTCTGCTGTGCAGTTCAAGAGGACTTTGGGTGATGGTTGTTTAGCAAACACTGAAGAATGAACTCTGGAAATGTCAGAAGACTTTAAATGTTAATCTGAAAATGGTACAAGAAGTTCCATCAGCTGTGACTACAGGAGGGTTGCGAGGCCAGCGTGGAGCTGGACAGTATCTCAAAAACCCTTAGCAATTAGTTCAAAGTGATTATAAGTGCCTATAGATCTGTCCACAAAATTAAACTCTCAGGAGGTTATGGGAACTCCGAGCTGCTGGCTTAAATGATCTTGCATTTGGATCTCAGTCTGCACTTAGCGGCAGGTATCGGCTCTAGAGTGAGATATATTTTTGTCAGTCTGAGCTGAAAAACTGCACAGGGTAGGCATAAGTATTGTATATCAAACTACTGTGATTAAATCAGCTTATCTCAAATGTCTGATACTGCACTGTGGATTTTATGGCACAGATCTGGTTATGGGAAGAACATCTGCGTCTTAGTTTTTTTGTTTTGTTCGGTTTTTTCTTTAAGGCCTGTGATGTAACTGGAATTGAAGCAAAGGGCATTCAAAAAAAAGCTTCTACCTAATAGTCGTTTTCAGAAGCCTATTCATTAAATTGTGTTCCTTGTGAGCGCTTTGTCTGGTATTCTGATTTGCTATATAAAGTCCAAAATTCAGTTTGCACCTTGATCTTTAAAATTCCTTTGGCCCTTATTACATGAGTGTTGTTGTCTCCCATGAAGTATCTTGGACCCTGGTGCTTTAGTTTAAGGTGGATGAATCCTCACTTTGAATCCTCACTTTGAGGTTTGTTTTTCAGTGAAAGCAGTGACAGTTATTCTTAAGAGCTAATTTCGAAAAGTCTTCCCTCAGCTTGAGTAGCCATGCCATGTTTCAGTACCCATGAACTTAGTTTATTAAACTAATTGGGTGAATGGAGTGGGAAAGGAAGAAAAATAACTTGATGCTTTGAAGAGCTGGAGGGAGATAAAAGGATAAGTGACCAGCTCAGCCAAGTTGTATTGTTTAGTTTGAGTCCCTGAAGACCTCTGCAGATTTATCCCAAGGAAAATAAATTAAAAGATGTCTAGTGAGAAGTCTTCTGTCTTGTCTTCTTCAGAATTTATCAGGAAAGCAGAGTCCCTGCAGTTGTTTCTTCAGGCAGGCCCTTAAGTGCCAAGAAAATCTTTCCTGCTTCTGTTCCACCTGGTGAAGTTTTAAGGTGAGGCATGACAAGACCATGCCTTCTGCTTCTCCTGGCAGTGGTTTACATGCAGTGGCCTTGTTTGCTTTGGCACTGCTATCCTCTGAAGGTGCTTCAGCACTATTGGTATAAGCCATTTTTCATCCCTCTGCTGCAGCATGTTTATCAGCTTTGTCCTCTCCTCTGCTGACCTCACTGGAGGTGTCGGGGGCACTAAGAACCAGCACTAAAGGGCATTGCTGCTTTTGCATTGTCCTGAAGAAGGATCAATCATAGTAGTAGCATCACCCCAGCTACAAAGAGGTGCAATCTTCCTTAACTGTGGTCTTAATATGGAAATGCACTTTCTTCTCTAAAGCCTCACTGGAAGGGTGATACCTCTTCAACAGTGGTGAGACTGCAGGTGATACATCCGCCTGCTTATGGAGCTGTTGGGTGCTGGAAGCATCAGCTCACAGTTGCATTTTCCTGCTGTTTATTGTAGATGGCACCTGGACTCCAAATCCCTCCTGTTCTGTAGCTGGAAAACTGGTGTCATTAGTTGTTCCTATTTTGGTTTGAACTGGTCTTTTGGTTTGAGCAGGAGTAGTCATCTCATCTCCGTGGAGGGCTACATATTTTTTGAGGGACTCGCCATCAGGACATAGGATGAATCTGGACCAGGTTAGCTTGAAGATGTCTTTGTGGGGGATTTTTCCTGGTGCCATGTTGTTCATAAGACATCTGCAGGCTGGCTGATGACTCATTGGAGCATTACAGAAGAAAACACTCTTGCCGTGGATGTTCATCCTCTACTTTGAGATCCTGGGGTGGGCTCTCTTAAGACTGTTTGAGGAACTGCTAGTGAAAAAGAGGTTGCTAAGTGTATAAGCAGTTTGGGCCTGGTGAGAACCTACTGACTGCCTTGCATGGATGGGGCCCAAAAAGGCTTCTTCATAGATATGATGGCTTGAAGGCACTTGGTGACAGTGGCAAACACCTGTTAGTCTCCCAAGACAACTGTAATTACAGCATGTTAATTTGGTAAATTAACTTGATTCCCAAAGGTACTGGTGAGGTGTTCGTTGAAGCAGGTAACTTCTTAACTATCAGAAGTGTTTCTGACCAAATTATTTAACTTTTGTCTTTGCTGTTGCACTTGCTTACAGACTGTTGGTCTTGTAGGAACTTACAGAAATGCACACAGTCTGGAAGTGGTTTTGTATGCTTTACCTAAAATACTGAAAATGGGTCTGCTGACCTTTGGTAGAGAAGGCAGATAGAAGCTTCGTCAGGCCCTTCTGAATTCCCAGTATTTGCGTACTTAGATGGTTTTACAAATTCGTGAGGAAGAAGAATACAAGTTAAGGAGTAGCCCGGGTCTTCCCTGTCCCCTTCTCATTGGCGTGGGAAAATATTGTGATGTTCTGCTGGTGCCAAATTACCTTCAGTAGGGAGGCATGCCCATATGATACACACTAGAACCGCTTCTTTTCCTCATCTGATTCCCTCCCTGCTTGCCAGCAGAGGTGGGCAGCTGGGAAGATGGGGCAAGAGACTGGAATTAGATGTCTGGTAAACCAAAATATGTAAATTAGCTCAGGAGTCAGTTTGTGTTCTGGCCCTGGGTAATACGAAGGAATGTTGGATTCTATTATGTGCCAGATTTCTCACCCCTGCAGCTTTAACAGATATGCAGAAATAGTGGCTATTGTGGGAAGACTGGCCATTTACATTATGGATCTTCTGCCTGAAAACTCAAATTGGAGTAAAATAGAAAGGTTAATTTGTAAAGAGGAAGTGAACATAGCTCAGTTTCAGATGGAGAATTGCTCATTAATGTGCTAGTCAGGACCAACCTGCTAATGGTAGTTGATCTTAGAAACTTCAGCTCTTGACTTGCAGAAGTACAGCAAGTGGTGGAGAACTGAAAGTATTCGGTGCATCCTATGGAGCTATTTAGCTGAGATCTTTCAGAGGTTGTCTAGCCAAGTGTAAAACATAACTGCTTGTTCAGTAGCGCATCTGGAGATAGACACTCAAAATAAACCTGCTAGTCATGATGGTAAATATGTAATATAGTGGATAATACCAGTCCAGTGGCTCTTTAAAATCACAGATATATTTGTATTTTGCCTCTTTGTAAAGGAATGCCTGTTGCATTGTTATGATGGGTAGTGTAACTTGTACCTTTCCAGCGGTGGATGATAATCTGTAATGTTCTGCTTAAGCTGACTGTATTTAAACTGCTGATGCCTCATATTCCCATTAAAAACTTCCTGTTGAGTAGAAGTGCAGCAAAGAGCTTTGAGTCTGACTTTCTCTTACTACTGGCCAGCAAACAAATGACTGGTAGAAACCATTTCTGTAAAGCAGTAATGAATCCACTATGATAGGACCCCTGTATTTGTAGGGTGGTTTTGCTTAATTACAGCTATTTCTGTATGAAAAGTGCTTTGTTACATGGGAAGTTATGGGAGAGGATATTCTTTATTGATAAATATTACTCACCTGAGCTGGTTTGCCCAGGTTGTCTCTTGGGTTTGGCTACTACTTGGCAAGGAATGAGCAAAAAAATCTCATCATGCCTTATGATTACAAATTTGTTTATTGTCATCTGCGTTTTTTATAGGTATGATTGTTTTAAAACCAACTTTCTATAAGGAGTGACTTCTGAAAGCTGAATTGGTTAAAATTGAGTTTGATTAATGCAGAGTTTTGTGTACTGTCTGGGGAAATTAGTGAAAATGCCTTTGCATGCAATGTAACCAGTGATGTACTGTTGTCCGAACAAGTTTTGTCTGATGTTACAGATTTGGTTTTGACTGGTTGATGATACTAGTCTAATTAATGTGCCATTAGTGTATACTGAAGCAAGCTTGTTCTTTGTCTTCTTCCTCCCCCAGGACAAAATGTTTCACTTTTGGGTAAACACATTCTTCATAGGACTGGATGAAAATTCAGACAAAGTAGAAAATGGAAGTCTAGTTGCAGATCAGGAACTTGATGGTATTTTCAGTACGGAGCGCTCAGATAATGATAAGGAATATTTAATCCTTACATTAACAAAAAATGATCTAGACAAAGCAAATAAAGACAAAGCCAACAGATATTTCTCTCCAAACTTCAAGGTCAGTATATTGTATGTGTAAACAAAGCTGAAACACTGCATGATGTTATCTGTCTGTCTTGCCTTATGTAGGCAAGAATTCATATGTTAGTATGGCCACCACTTAGTAAAGCTTCTACCTTTATAAGTTTATCAGCTTTTTGGGAAGTCAGTAGATATTGAAAGACTGGAAGTAAAGTTTTCCAGTTGTTTCAGATTTTTATCCAAGCCATTAGAGACTAGTAGTAGGAGACCTAGGTAGTATCTTTCCTGTACCAGCTGCATTGCAGCTCTGTGCTTTATACAGTAATTCCCAAGCTGATTTGCAGAGGTACTTGCTTCATGGGAATGTCTTAACATATGAGTTGAGCTTTGAGGGATATGAGCCATTGCGAGCACTGTTTTTAAAAATTGAAAAGCCATTTTTAAGAATTTTAGTACTTTCTAACTTGCTCAAGAAATACCAGTTTGAACTCAGCAGTGCCCATTTGACAGTGATGGCCATAGTTGCTTTTTGGAATGTTGCTTGGATCAGACTTCTAAAGCACACACAAGTCACCAGTTAAAGAATGTTTTGTTCACTCCTGTGCACACTTACTGGAATCTCTGTGATGGCAGAGGTCTAGAAGGTGGGGGTAGTCAAAAAGCTCAATATGGCATGGACTACTGCAGTGGTATGTTCTGCTGCTGTAAACTCAAGGGTAGCTGTGTTTGGTGCAGATCTACAGAGCACCTTCAACTGGGCTTGAAAAACCTGCTGCTTTGCTAGTTCCTAATTTTGTGATGGGTGGTAGTTTAAGAGGCTGGCAACCCTCAGAAGAGCTCATTCTTTCTTTCTTTCCAGAGTAGAGAGAGGAGCATGTGTGTGATTCAGTGTAGTGAGAGGAACCACACTGTTAAAAATTGCATTGTTACCTGTGCTTGTTTGAAGTCCAGATTCCCTTTTTAAATGTTGTTTTTTTCTTTCCCAGGTAAAGCTATTTTTCACAAAAACAGTAGAAGAGCCATCAAATCCAGAGGCTAGCAGTTCAACTTCTGTAACACCAGATGTTAGTGACAATGAACCTGATCATTATAGATACTCTGACACCACTGACTCTGATCCAGAGAATGAACCTTTTGATGAAGATCAGCATACGCAGATTACAAAAGTCTGAATATTTTTTTTATCAGAGATAAAAAAACACACAGAAAAACCAACCACGAAGAGTGACAAACTTGAATAAACTGAAAAAGGACCTTTTTAAATGGCAAAAGGACATAGTGTCAGATTACCAATTATAGGAACAATTCTTTCCTGACCAATCTTGTTTTGCCCTATAAATCTACAGGGTTTGACACTTGTCCAGTTGGGGGGAAAAAAAAAGGTTACGTAGCTCTTATATGTATATACCTTTTTGTGTCAAAAGGACATTAAAACTTCAATTAGGAACTATAAACATGGCACTTTCCCATTTTATTCCAGTTTTATAAAAGTGGAGACAGACCTAATGTGTATACGTAGGAATTTTTCCTTTTGTGTTCTGTCACCAAACGAAGTTTCAAAAATATACAGGTTCACATCCTGCCCCTTTTTTTGCACTTGTGTGGCAACAGAAAAGTCTACAGTTGGCTAAGATATGTTTCTAGAAGGTTTTACTGCATTCTAATGTATGTATTTTGGATGGGGGATGAAAAGTAATGCTCAGAAAGGAATATAGTCCGCTGGAGCTTGGCCCGTGTACCATATCTGGCTATTTACATGCATCTTTCTTTAGCATGCTACCATAATTCATCCTGGACAATTGAAGAGTCGCCGCTGTCACTGCTTGTTGTTTGTGCGTTTTCTTTTTTTAAGTGTAATGGTGCTAGAAAAGGCAGCTAGAGGGAGTGATTCTGTATAGGGGTACAGGAATGAACCTTCGCAACATCCTAAAGACCCGCAAATGAAGGGAGAAAAATTTTTGGGGTCACAGAAAGGAAACACAGCAACAATGACTTAACCATACAAATGTGGAGGCTATCAACTAAAATATGGGCTTGAAACAAATTGTTACAAAATTTGACAATGATTTATTAATTGGTTTTTTTATGGATTGTAATGGCTGCTCCATCTCCTGTGTAATCAAGGCCAGTGCTAAAAGTCTGATGCTATTAGTGCATACATCAGTCAACATCTTACATTTATATTATTAGTTTTTCAATCATATTCCTGCTGTGAATACTTCATGTGCTGCCTTGCAAGCTTTTCTTTCTCATTAATATAAAAATGTTTTGTAATGGTGCACAGGAAATTTCAATTGGAGATGCTCCAGGTTAATGTTTGTTTTGAAGATTTATGATGCATTTATTCAATCAAACCTCTGTCAGCTGTTCTGCCCCTTTGACCTTACACATTCTATTACAATGAGTTTTGCAGTTTTGCACACTTCTAAAAAACCCTGTCATTAACTGTTACGGAATTTTACTTGAATACTCAGTACCTGTTGTAAAAACAGACATTACACACAATATAGAGGAAACCAGTGCTGCAATAAATTCTCAACGCTGTGCATACATGACGATGCATACTTTTGAAAAGCAGAGCTTGTCCCAAATATATGGTTTGCTATTAAAAAAAAACATCAACCCAATACCGAAACAACAAACCACCCAACAAATTAAATTCCTAAACTGGGAGTATTGTATTATTTTTTCATAGGGATATAGCCAGGAATAGGGTTTGAGATTCACTTTCAGTGTTTAATTGACACACCCAAACTGCAGATGACTTAAGAGTACAACTACTGTTGCATACAAATGTGAAGTAGCTGACAAAACTGTTCTCTCTAAAGTATGCCATGAATAGCTGTCCCCAAATTAACACTTTTTTTAGGACATAATACAACCCCCCCCTTTAACTTATTGGTGCTGACATTGAAGTTCATTAGCTGTGTTCTCACCTAGATAACTGTGTGTGGAATCTGTAAGGGCCCTGTACAACAGCATTAATGGTAAGAATTTGAATGAGACAAGGCAGGATTTCCAGTAATTATTATTGGTAAACAAAGGTATAAAATGCCTCTTTTTTTTTTTCTTTCCTTTTTTTTTCTTTTGGTGTCTATTGGCCAGTTCTGCTCATCAGATTTATGATTCTAACTTCTAACAAAGCTGATAAATTTTTTCTTATAGGTTTAATTACACTTCAGTAGCTTAATGGTTCAAGATTGCTGGTTCCAGCGCTCATTATTCCCGCTGTTATCGACAAGCAGGAGGTGGTTACTTTGGGACGTGACGTTTAACTCTTACCCTTCAAATCATGTTTCACATTGTCTGTTTTTTAACAGTTGAAAATTGTGTTGGCTAATAAACAAAAATGGTTTTGCTTTAAAAGTATTCAGATATTGACACTGCTGCGTGTCCCACTTTGGATAGTAAGAATTGGGTTGGTGCGGTTCTGCTATGTAACACTGAGGGCCAGATTGGAAATCATGACGCAATGGGCTTTTGCACTGTTATTTTTCCTTTGGAATGTGAAGGTTGGAATGAGGGTTTTGATTTTTTTTTTTTTTTGAATGTTTCAATGTCTTTGAGCAGCCTTGCTTACATTTTATGGTGTAGTCATTGGAAATGGAAAAATGGCATTATATATATATTATATATATAAATATATATATTATACATACTATCCTATACTTTATTTCAGTTACCACCCCCATAGAAGTTGACAAGAATTACTATGACTGAAAGGTTTTTGAGTCCTTATTAAAACTTTATTTATGACAATATCCATAATTAGCTTGAACTGCATTCTGTAGGTAATCTTTCCTTGAGTTTCTGGACTGTATGCTTAAACCTTTTTGGATGTGCAACGGCTTACACGTCTGAAACTACTTGAAGGCATCACTTTGGTAAGAGCTTGCTGTGAGGCCCTGAAGCATCCCCTAGTCATTGGTAGCCCCACTCAAACTATTTGCCACAGCTATTAAAGGGCAGTTGTATAAATAGCTTCTGGATTTGTTCCTGTGGCATACATCGTAAACTGAAGTGGAGTTTACATGCAGCATCAAATGTTTCAGCTTTCAAAAAAAAAAAAAAAAGAAAAATACTAAAAAAATAGGATGTTAGTGTGCAAGTTCCATGTTTAGTCATAGCAAATGTGTGCAATATGTTAACGATGCCTGCGGTTGCCACAAAGTGCCTCGTTTACCTTTTAAATACTGTTAGAAAGTGTCATGCATGCAGATGGATGGGGTGGAACTGTGCACTAAAAGGGGCTCCAACTGCAGTGTTTGGCAGAGCTGCCTTTCTCTGCCGGTTCAAATTTTCAGTCTGTTTTCATATAGCATATATATATATAGATACTAAAAAAAAAAATCAGTCTGTTAAGCAGCCTTACTCTGATTCAGCCTCTTCAAATACTATTGTGCTGTGCAACAGTGGCTCTGTGTGTAACTGAGAATACACAAAACCCAAGTATGACATGTACAGGATAATGCCTCATACAAATCAGATGTCCGTTTGTTATTGTGTTTAACAACCCTTTATCTCTTAGTGTTAAAACTCCACTTAAAACTGATTAAAGTCTCATTCTTGTCACTGTGTGGTGGTTTTATTCTAAAATACGTTGCTTGTAAGCAGTGAAATTTTGAGCATGATCGTTAGAGCAAAGGATGCTCTTTTGTGTGTCAAGGGATTTTAAAGGAACTACAGCTGAAAACTTTGTGTTCAGAAGCTTTAAACAAGTGTAGGCATTGGAAGTGCAGATTGTGTGCAGGGAGATCAAGCCCTTTACTGTGATGCTGCCATAGTGAGATGCAGGACTGCTTTCTTGTGAAACTCAACCGTATTTAGTCTCCAAGTAAAAGAACTGTTGAAAATGCCCTTTACCTTAGTTTTGATGTCAACCAGTGCATCTCCAGAAAAATGAGATGTGAATACAACCTGAAAAGTCTTTCCCTAAAATAGCTTTAAATTGGCAATGAGATGCATTTTTCCCCAGTCAGAAAAGAATGCTCAACATGTATATCAAGTATGAAGTTTGAGGTTCTTCTGTTCTTGTTCCTCATCTGTTTTCAAATGGCACTTAAAATGTATGTGATGTTCCCCGTTTGTGTTAGGGTTACCCTTTGAGCCTCTAGGAAAGTGAGACTAATAGCTCAGTGGATAGCCTTTGCGCTTCTAGTGATGGTGAGGAACCAGGGTGGTGGTCTGCACCCCATGAATGAGGTTACTTTATGTAACTCTTGTTATTCCTCCTTCCTTCCTGCTGGTGATAGCACCAGCTCTGTATCACATCTGGCTGAGTGTTTGCAAAAACTGTGCTGATAAAGTAGAGGCTTGGTGCTGTGACCAGTTCTCTTCAGTGCAGGAGAAGTGGCAAGTAGTTTTGGTGCTTTATGGCAGTGGAGTTTGCCAGCTGTGTCTGGCTCTTTCAAGTGGATGACAGAGTTGTGGGATTTACACCCTTTTAATAAAACAGCAAGCAGTGCTACTCAGTCTGTTAACACATGTTCCTTTGCTGGGGTAAGCTGCTCTTTCATCCAGAAAATGGAAGTAGAGTGGAAAGGTATAGAAAGGAAGGATGGGAAGCTTTAAGGAAAGTAATCTAGACAGTGTTCACTATGTTGAGTAGTTACTATAAAGATACAGATCTATACAAAAGGATTCTAGCCTTGAGACAGGTGAAAAGCGCTGTTGCAGTGTGGATAAAGTATTGTATTTGACTTATACCTGTCTTGTCTATAAGTCCCGTGCGCTAGTCCTTAGCAGCTCAAAGCTGCTTCTGTAAAAATATTTTATCCATGTATAGCTATATGAATTAGTGCTCTGGTGACTAATGTGGTGATCGCACTTCCAAGGATGGTGCTGAGTGGCTGTATAGAGGTTGCTCCCTTATGTTCCACCCCTGCACCTGCAGTTTCCATGTACTCTCTGACTGCCTCTCCTGCTGAAAGCTTCAGCATGGGTGCCCTGGTGAGCTTTTGCTACCTTTGTTGTTGGCAGGAAACAACAACTTGGTCTCTTTTTAGGCATCCATGGAGTGATAGTCATTAATTGCATTTTTCGTTAAAAAAACTGCAGCCAGGGTTATAAATCACACTCTTTCGGGAAGGAATTATGTTGATAGCAGACTCTTAAAACACTTTTCGGACCAAAAAAATAAAGCCCAACGAGCCAGACCTACAGGTTGAGACCAGCCCTATAAATTGAGATTACGGATACAAAGGGAGGGCAGGTCAAATAACAAGCTGGCTTGATTTTTGGAAGACGTCTTCTCAGAAACAGAGTATGAGTTGCTTGTTACTTCTGCTTCTTTGGTTTCTTCTTAATCCTATTCTTTGGTATCTTCTTAACCTCCCCTCTTTCCACATCTGTCCTTCTTGTTAGTTTTGTCCTTTTATTCATACAATTCAAAGTGTCTTGTGCTAAGCATATGAGAAAAGGCATTTATTTCGAACTGATATGTCTACTAGAGTAAAAATCCATGCTTGTTTTTTCCCTTTTTGGTATCTCTCATTCCCTGTGGTTTGAGACTTTTTCTGTTTGGGTTTTGTATGGTGTTGCATTATTTGCTGTGTGTGTTTCTTCTCACTTTCTGCTTTTCTTCTGTGCCTTTAAACTTTTTAGCCACTGGTCTGTGTTGCAATGTAGGGCAGGTAATTCCTTTGTGCCTGTTTCCTGTAGATTTTTTTGTATACAGAGTTTGAAGGTGTACAGCAAGGAGAAATGCTTTTAGGTTGCTTTTCATAAAAGAATAGCTCTGAAAAAATGTTAGGGTTGTGCAAGTTTAGCAAATGTGTCTGCCTCAGTGAGCTGCTGATTGCTGCGTGAATCTGCATGTGTTTATTCAACCTAATGGGAAGGATAAGCACGTGTACTTGACTCGCGGTGGGCAACCTGTGCAGAAAAAAACCCTGTTAATTGACGGCTGGGCTCTCTTTTCCAGCTCAGATGTTTCTGTATGGGTTGTACTGACCATGGCAAAGAAGAAGAGGGTTTTAGCGGGTTTTATGTTTTGAGGACTCTTGCCTGATAACTTACTCTGTGTCCCACAGCTAACTCCAGATGGTGAAAACAGGTGGCACTTTGCCTTCATGAGACATCCTTTTCCTGCTTCAGAGCTTATTCGTTGGAGGAGTTTTAACTCAATAAAAGATGATATTTTAGAGGCTGAAATTTATACTTTAAAATGATTCAGGCTGCTTAAGGCTCTACTTTTTGTTTTTGTCCTCTAACAAGCTAGTGATAGTATTGGGATTATGTGGGGTTTGGAAGATGAAGGAGCTGAAAGCAGGTGGGAAATGCTGGATTAAGAAATTTGAGCAGGTTGAACAGGTATTAGGGGTGCCTCGTCTTCGTAGTGCTTTTGCAGTGGAAGGAAAATGGTAGAAGAAAATGGGAAGGGTTCTGTAATGGAAATACGCATGAATGAACATTTTAAATGGAAATTAATGAGTTTCAGGGATAAGAAGGGAAACTCTTTGATGTGAAGCAGGATTTAGTAATGGGAGAGAAACCTTGTGGGTGGAGGCATGGAACTTGTGAGAAAAGGGGTGATGGCTCATGTTTAGACAGATTTGCTGAGGTTTTGGAAAGACGGCATAAAACAGCTGATGAGAGGTATGTGAGGGGCATCTTGAAGGCTGAGTTTAGGCAGGAGATGAATTTGAGAGGTTGGCTTGAGGATCATTTGCTTTAAAGGTGTTTGAAACTATGGGAACAGGATGGCTGACAGCTACAGACTGTGGATAGGACTGCAACCAGCTTAGGAAAAGGTTGGCATTCATTTGGGAGGATGGTGAAGAGCTTGTGTAAAGATCATTCAGCAGTGAAAGTAGACTGATAACATCCACTCGGAAGCAAAAAAGCGTTACTTCCCTTTGAATATAAGCACTTTGGAAGGGCTTTTTCACAAGGCTTCTTAAAATTTATTGTAGATATACAGTAAAGTAGTTCTGGTCTGTGATTTTTGACTGAAGGTTTAGTATTGCTCAGATGTGACTTGCAGATGGGCTACTGGAGTAAATAACTTGCAGCTCAGTTGGAGAGGGCTGAGGGTCTGATGGCACCCTAGATAAATTGCAGCCACATTAGAAGAGGAGAGGGCTGGAAGTAGAGGGAAACCACTGAACTGAGAAATAGTAATAATAAAAAGCAGAGAGAAGGAGGTGCTTCTGCCAGGTTGGTATTATTTTGATTGACCACAGAGGGTCAAATGTCTTGGTTCTAAAGTTAGCTGTTTTGAGCAGAAAGGAAGGAAAAGCTGTATACAAGGACGCAAGCTCATAGCTCATGTATTTGTGCCCTACTTTAAGAACCTGGAAAGGCACTTCTTGTAATGTGTGTGTCTTGAGGATGATGCCCTCATCTCTTTCTGTTGAGCATAGAGGGATGACACCTGGTGCCATACTGGTAGCTTCCCTTGATGTGCTGCTAGCCTTCTTTCACCATTTGTCTTCTGATGTCTTCTTCAAAGGCGTCCTTTTGAATCATGTGATCCTTCTGAGAGTTTCATCCTCTCACCAGTGGTACTCTGACACCTCTTCATGCCCTGGAGGCTCCTCTGCACCCCAGAACGATGATCATTTTGCAAGCCTTCAATGAGAGCTTAAGCTCTGACTCTTGTTGCCTGCGTGCACTGAAAAGATGCCCTGTGACTGGTGCTGCCAAATCAACCCTGAGTATCCCTCACGCCGATTTACCTTGTGCACACATGTTCCCTGGGGGGTATCTGCTGTTCTTGCTTAGAGTTGGCACATGTCCAGAGTGATGCAGGTCTTGGGGCCCCTGAGGTCTCTCTTGAGTTCCCTAATGAAGGCTTGGTCCTGAACATGGCACACCCTGTACTGGTTTTGTCATGGGGATTTTGCCTCCAACTCTCCTCCTTCACTTCTGCTCTTTGTGCTGGAGGCACCAAGCTTTGGGAGTAGGAGAAAACGTGCTGTGAACCATTCCTCTGATTCCTGCTTTCTTCCCAAGTTTGGTGAATAGTCTCCCACTTAAAGTCCACCAGAAGTCTCTCTGCCTATCAGCTTTTTGACTCATTGTCCAATGAAGCTGGTGAAAGGATGGCACCCAAGGGTGAAATCCACATGTCCTTTTTTGGTCAGGTCTGTGCTGCATCACTCCGGGGAATGCCCTTGCTTGCCCTGAAGGCTGAAGCAAAGAAGATGGTGCAAGGAACAGGCTTTGCCTTCTTCATCTCTGCAGCTCTGTCTGTCAGACTTGCATTCCAGGAGAGTGAGGTCTGGAGATGTTACTGTAGGGGAATAAGTTAAGGCTTGCCAAACTTTTATGTGCACATAGGATAAAAACCTACCTGTTTGATAAAAATGTTACCTTTGGCAGATCATCTCTTGACCAGTGTGTGTAAAGCACTCTGATGCTATTGGTGAAAGTACGAATTCTGTTAATCCAGCCTGTTGTTAATGGTGCCCCATGGAGCCTAATTGCTACGTTAACCACGCAGGGAGAAACAGATCCTCACTGCTTTGCTGGAAAGGACTGAAATGGGGGATGCCAGCCACTGTCAACAAGATCAACTTCTCTGCAGTTAATTTGCCTGGCTCCTCTGCTGTTCCTGTGGATGACAGCCAGACTGCAGCACAGCAAGAAGCTAGGACCTGTGCGTGTGTGTCTGGTGAAGTTCTCAACCTGTGACCATGAGCTTATCTGGGGTCGTTTGCTCAGGTTGTGTACTTTACAGAGGTTTTTCCCTCCCCACTCACCCTCGTCCCTCTTCTTCCCTTTGCTTATACTACAAAACCTTTGGAGTAGGAAATTCCGGATTTTGGTCTTTGGTTCAGAGCAGTGCAAGAAGAGCAGGACTTCAGGCTCTTCCAGGGAGGTAGGACTTGTTTGTTAAGGATTTGACATGTCTCAGCACTGGGAGGTGGATGCAGTCTTAGGCATGCATATTTCCTGTGGTGGTTGTTTTGCATGGTGTTCACAGCTGATTCTTGCAAAGGAGCTGGGAAGATGCAGCACAAGGAGGTGGATGTGCCCTAGAGCCACTTTAATTTGACCAAATAGGGGCTGTGTAAAGCAACATTGCTGGGAAAGGAAATTGGTTCTGGGTATATAAAGTATAAGATAGTCCTCTGAGAGCAGTTGCTAGACCCTGTATCAGTAACTGCACCTTCATTTAGATGCTGTGGCATGAGCTGTCCAAGAAATACTTTCCAAAAATCAAGTTACCTGTTAGCGATGAGGTATTCAGGGTGTGGGTTTGACGTACTTGTGGCGTAACCTGGTGTTTTGGCTTTGACACTTGTCTACTTTTTGAAGAGTGCATTTTTCTAATGAGGTTCGTGACTTTTTTGGGATGAAACAGTGTGCCCAGTTCATGTGGTGCGTGCCTATAGCTAACTTTTTATAAATCAGCCCACTTCCTGTAGCAATTGCATAGGAACTGGTTTGGTCTTGCATGGTTTCAGACCCAGAACGGGTCAACAGGTTGGCTATTCCTCTGGCGCTTTCAGTTCGATGCTCCATTATCACTTGATACCTGCAGCTTTGGGTGATTTCTCTCCATAATGCTGCTAGTAAGATGACTCTTGGCAGAAGTAGGCCCACTGCTACTTGTCACTTCCTTTTAACAGAACTATTGGTGTTTAGCTCGTTTGCACATCTGTTTGTGGGGCTGGAGTGATTTATTTTGAATCGTGCATATTCATGTACAGCAAAGCTTGTGAAGTGCTGTCCAATTCCCCTCTTGCCTCTTTCCACATGGAGCACTTTCTTAATGAAGAATTAAGAGTCCTTAGGGACCAGATGTAACTCAGCGATGGAAATAGTTGCACAATAGTGTGTTTAATTAATGCCTTCTGACTTTTCAAAAATGCTGAAGTCCTTCAGACAAAGCAAGCTTGGCTTAACTGGAGGGAGAATGGAGAATGAGAAGACCAGAGGAGAGTGAGAGGCAAGGTGGCATGTCTGGACAAGGAGGTAGAAGGGAAATAGGGGATGCTAATGTCCACATAACTGAGTATCAGAAGGAAAGTCTGAAATACAAGAAGTGAGTAGCCCGTTGCTGACTACTTGCTTTGGATGGTTGGGGTTTTTTGGTTGTTGTTCTTAACAAATTTGCCTTACAATACAGGAATAACAGTTTTGAATGTACATCTGTGTAACCATACAACCGTTCGGGTTTTTGGCTTATTAAAATGGTTCTCCTGCCTATATGGCTGGAGGTGACTGTTCTGGGATGAGTAAGAACAGGGTCTACACATACGAGACCAGCCTATAAAAAAACCAGTTGGTGGCCAAGGACTTGCTGAGCCTGAAGTGCTTTGTCTGTTTAGAAACCTTTGATACGTTCATCTTCAAAGCGCAGGTCCAGTTTCTCTCAAATTGATGTGTAAACTCTTTGTACCCACTGCATCTTAAGACAGGAGTTTCACAGGTCCAATGAGCTTTTGGGTGAAGTGGGAAAACATCTCTTTATCTTCAGTTGATCACTCCTAGTCCTTGTGTTGGTGTTGGAAGAGACAGCGGAAGGCCAGTGTTCCCTCCTCCTTTCTGTGCCACTTGCATTTTGTAGATCTCTGGCAAAGACAGCTCTTCTCCAGGCTGAACACTTCTAGTCTGGACTTCACACAAGACTTCCAGAAGAAAGACATCTCCACAGTTTTATGCTGTGGCAAAAGCACCCTTTTAGGAGCAATTTGCATGGCAACTATATTTTACCTTGTCACTTCACATGCAGCTGTGACTACTGGGCCCGCGCAGAGTTTGCATTTCCCAAGAGATCATGCAGTTTTGCGTCATCCTCTGTGATTTGGAGGGTGGTGGTGTAGACAGAGGTGAAATAGTGACAGTTTGGTGGGGGGACAGGTGAGAATGGTTTTCCCTGGGGGGTTTATATGGCAGAAGTCCTGTGTGTGCAGTTGTCGTAGGTCCATGGGCTGTTGCGTATGCCTCAGCTGCCTATCAACACAGGCAACGTGTAATTGCTAAAATCCTTTTTCTATCTGGTGTTTGTGTTGAATTCAGAATTCCAAGATTAAAGTCAGATGTTTCTATCATAAGCACATGGTTTGGTTTGGTTTTTGGGGGGTTTGTGTTTTTGTTTTTTTTTAATGAAGTCAATTAAATAGTTTAATTGGGAGATGGTTGCTTTTGATTAAGTGTTTTGCATTAATGAGGTAGTTTACCACTGCTTATGCCTAATAGCTCTTATATCATAGAATCCTAGAATGGATTAGGTTGGAATGAACTTTAAGGTTCATCCAGTTCCAACCCCACAGCCATGGGCAGGGACACCTTTCACCAGACCAGGTTGCTCAAAGCCCGTCCAACCTGGCCTTGAGCACTGCCAGGGATGGCGCAGCCACAGCTCCTCTGGGCAGCCTGTGCCAGGGCCTCACCGCTCTCACAGGGAGCAGCTTCTTCCTCATATCTAATCTAAATCTTCCCTCTGTCAGTTTAAAGCTGTTCCCCCTTGTCCTATCTGTATAAGTCCTTTTAAAAAGCCCCTCTCCAGCTTTCTTGTTGGCCCCTTTATGCACTGGAAGCTGCTCTAAGGTCTCCCTGGAGCCTTCTCCAGGTTGAACAAGCCCAGCTCTCTCAACCTGTCTCCATAGGTCCAGCCCTCAAAGCGCCTTTGTTCCCTCCTCTGGACTCACTCCAACAGGTCCGTGTCCTTCTCATGTTGGGTGCCCCACAGCTGGACACAGCACTGCAGGTGGGGTGTCACGAGAGCAGAGTAGAGGGACAGGATCACTTCCCTCAGCCTGCTGGTCACGCTGCTGGTGATGCAGCCCAGGACACGGTTGGCTTTCTGAGCTGCAAGCACACACGCTGCCGGCCCCTGTTGAGCTTCTCATCAGCCAGCACCCCCAGGTTCTCCTCAGGGCTGCTTTTAATCCAGTCTCTGCCCAGCCTGTGGTTGTGCTTGGGATTAGCCTGACCCACGTGCACTTGGTGTTGTTGAACGTTACGACATTTGTCATGGGCCCACCTCTCGAGCCCGTCAGGGTCCCTCTGGATGGCATCCCTTTCCTCCAGTGTGTCAGCCACACCGCACAGCTTGGTGTCATCAGCAAACTTGCTGAGGCTGTGCTTGATCCCACCGCCCATGTCACTGACAAAGATGTAGAACAGCACCAGTCCCAGTACTGTCCCCTGAGGAATGCCACTCACATCTTCTCACCTGTTTTCTCCCTCTTTCATGCATTTGTGAGATGACCCCAGCTTTTATTCCCAGTAAGCACTTGCTTCCTTGGGGCAGTCAGATGCTGCTGCCCTCCTACCAGTGTGCCACTTTGGCACTGTGCAAGCAGCTGGTAAAGGGTTAATGTCCTCTGGAGGGGTGTCTCCTCAATGCACGCTTAAATAAGGGTGGTGGTTGTGATCTCATTTGTCAGGGCTAAATCAAAGCTCCAGCAGGGATTTTACAGCCTCTTGGCTGCTCTGTGGCCATACAGGTACCTAATGCTCTTGCAGACATGGTGTGCACGAGACTCATAGGGCTAGAGCCTCCTGGTGCTTTGGTCTTGCTTGACTTTTTTGTGCTGTTTGCTGCCAAAAGTTGACTTTTTGTCTTATCTGTGGTCTTTTCCCGCGAGCTGATGTGGTCCGTGCTCTGACTTCTGCTGTGCTGCGTGCTGTGTCAGACTCGCCATGCTCGGCGTGTGTTGCAGGGCTGCTGCAGAACAGCTGTGATCTCAGTCTGATTTCCTTTAGGCTTTCTCCCTCTTTCAGTGCAGAAATGCACAAAAGCAGAGCCGCTTTGTGTGATGTTTGCACTAACTGCTGCTCCTGCTTTTCTTATTGTGGCGCTTACCTCTGCAGGGTTGGAAAAAAAATAACCATAATCCTGTGATCCGGCCTCCCCAGGCCCCCTCAGTTAGAGCCGTATCCTCAGGTTGAGCTATAGCATCTTACTGAAGATTTTTTCCCAGCGCAAAATATGCTGATATGGGACTGTTTGAGCCTGGAGGTGGCAGACATCCAACTTTCATCTAAGGGCTCTTACTGCAGGAGCCTCTACCAAAGTTTGAAGCTGTATCTAGTACCTGTGGACCTCAACCAGTGTAAATCGTGTGCCGATCCATAGTGAGCTGTAAATCTGTAGTAAATGCCAACAGTGTGGTCTCTCCTTCGTGGACATGGCTGCGCGGTGCAGTTTGTCCTTCTTGTTGTGGCAGCAGAGGCCAAATAATGAAACCACTTCCACCTGCTGCTACTACAAGGTGCTAATCTTCTGTTGCAGGGTGCATGCTCCTAAGCGGTGGTTTCCTCTTGACTTTCTTGTCTTCTTCCTCGTGTCTTTTCCTTCTTTTCCGGCATAGATGGATTCCTGGTAATATATAATTATTATTGTTTTATTGCTAGCCCCCCCCTAAATAAGGGGTCTGACCTGATTTATTTTTTACCTGAGAGACAAGTGTCTTTTCCAGTGCATCCTTGACACGTACTGGAAGTGCAGGGAATGGCAAAGTCTAAAACCTATCAGCTTTGCACTGGATTTGTGTGTGTTTGGGCTTTGCCCATTGTTGCACAGGAGTCTTTTCACTGTTTAATTAAAGGGGGAATAACCTAACCATTGTAAGCCCACAGACGGAAATATCTTTCTCGCAGCTCTGTCAGGGGTTGGGCATGGGTCAAAACAGCAGGAGGTGGTTACCACCTCTAGGTGGTATATTCCTTCTCCATCTTGTCAGTGTTGCTTGTAGTGCTGAGATACTGATGGTTTTCCACTCCCATAAAAAATTAGGGTATTCAAAATTCCTAGCCTTTTTCTATGTTGGGACGATCAAAGAAAGCTTGAGATGTTTTCAGGTTTTGCTATCTTCTTGTGGGTGCTATGGATGGATCATCCTGTGCGCAATGATGTGGGGATGCTGGGTGCCTTGGGTTCAACTCTTGGTTGGGCGTATTTGAGACTGAAACCTGATGTTTTTCCTCCGTAGCTTGGTGCAGTGCTCTGAATGCTGCACAGCAATTCGCTCTGCCCTCCTCTTCCCGTGACACGCTGTCACAGGCCTCTCTGCTTGCACAGCAAATCACCTGTTTGAATGGGTGTTTGCCTGTGAAAAAGCGTTGCCAAGTCCATGGGGTGGTTTTTTTCAACCAGAACCCCATCATGGGCTGGAAGAATTTCTCACCTGCTCAGTTTAATGGCAAAGAGTTTCCAGGCTGTGCTGTAAAATCTGCCCACAAGTCTCTTTAATAACATAGGATCTTTTTTTCCTCCTGTAAGCAGATCAAGAGGGTTTTTTCACCTCTGTAAGACATTGGTCGGGGGCTACTTACACTGTTTTTGTTCCAAATTCTGTTCACATGAGGAGGGACCAGAGTGTGCAGGCCAGCAGAGCAATGTCTCCATGGCCAAAGAGCTGAAAGCTGATGTGGCAGGAGATTATCCAGGAATTAAATTGAGCAGAGCGGCCAGAAGGGAGCTGATGCTGCTTGAAATCACAGGGGCTTATCCTTGCATATCTGCTTAACCAACACTGATGTCTCATGTTAAAGCGTGCTGGTTTGCTGTACCTGCTTGCTTTCCGATGTGACAGCAACCAAAGCTGTAGGTATCAGGGACATCTCAAATATACCCTGCGTGGCCTGGGTTAGAGGGTTGTGTTCATTTACCCACCCAGCTGTCAAGAAAGCTTTTGCTTTCTAAGACATCATTTGTACTATTTGTCCATGGTGCTCTGTCAAAAGATCTGAGTGTTTTAGCTTCAGATGCAAATCATTTTGTTGTCATCAAGCTACATGCTGCTGGCTCAGGTTTTCTGACCCGTATTTGATTAGTGAAGTTGCCAGTAAGATTTCTGAGGACCCAAGTCTGCTTCAAGGCAAGCAAGGATTTAAGCATAGCTGAAGGTCAATGAAACTTGGGGTTTGCCCTTCTTTTGCTTTCAGCAATGAGAAAATACTCCAGATGTCTCTGAAAATGGAGCTCCCTCTTTGCCTTGATGTAACCAAAACCCATGTCACCAACAGGCTCAATCAGACACCGCCTCCTGGTGAAATTCCAGTTTGGTGATTTGTAGCTAATTAGCACAGAATAGAGTATTTTCAGTTGGAAGGGACCTACAATAATCAAAGTAGACACGAAGCTCACTGAAAATTTCCCTCAATTTCCCTTCTGTACAAACTTTTCTCTAATTGAACATGGTTTCACAATTATATACAATCTTATTCACTATTATAGATAAAATCGCTATTATATGTAACTCTCATGCATACGGTCATGTGAAATGCTGCACATTTTCTAATAGGAAATAAAAACTGTAGACCCTGCTAAAAATACCAGTGTTGATTGTTGTACATAGTGATGGCAGGATAAGGCTTGTGCTCCAAATGGCACCAGATTTTCTTCAGGAGACATTTCCTCTTTTAATTTCTTTTTTTTTGTTTTTGTTTAAAGTCCCTCTGGAGAGCAGCAACACTTTCTCATGGAGCAAGATGCGGAAGCAGGCTTGCTGCTTCTGATTCTATTCTGCAGAGTGGGTGGAAGAGGGATACCAAATGCTTTCCCGCATCAGAGGACATCAGAGAAGCTTGGGGATGGTGCAGACTGTGCTGGTGTCTGTTAGACGTCTTCTGACCAACACTATTTGTCTGAATTCCCAGGAATGCTGCTTGTTCTTCAGAGCGGAAAAATGTTCTATTTTTGGCCATGAAAACTTTTTTTTTTTTCTGGGAAAAAAGAAAAGTTTTAAACAAAGCATGGCAAGAGTTCATATGTGTGTAGGTCTTAATAGTGTGTAATGGAGACAGAGCAAGGCATCGTAAATAAGTGTCAGGCAGATACATCAGGAAGCTATTAATGCTCTACTTGCGATTTAAGGCTAAGAAAATGCATCATTAAGCGCATGATCGTGGAGACCCTGGTGTGTTGGAGTGGAGGCAGACTCGGATATGTGGGAAAATGTCTCTTTGACCAGAAAAAGATGAAAACAAAGGGGTAAAGAAACATAGAAACATATGTTTCAAGGCTGAAAAAAAATGAGATACTTGGTGGATCAAAACCCAGAGTCATTCAAGAGCTTGAAGAAGCCCTCAGTGAGCAAAGGGCCAGCAATGGTGCCTGTTTTGGGGTGGTAGCTCAAGGCTCTAGGTGGCTCCGACCATCACTGTGGTTGCTGGTGGTGGTGTTGACTGGCAATGGGGCTCCTTTTGCCCTCCCACCCGGCCTGTGGGGTTTCACTGGGAGACATGACCAGCTCCGAGGAGGCAAGATGAGTGTTGCGTGCTTCTAAAATGTTAACAGCTTGTTCTTATTGTGGGTTGTCAATGAAAAGGTCAGTTGTGTGCAGTTCTGTGCATGATGTTCTCTGGGTGAAGTGTTTCCTCATGTTCGGGCTGAACCTGTGGATGGGGATCTGGGGCTGTGGGCCATTGTATCACTTGTTGCTTCTAGGAAGGGTTTGGCCCCATTCATCTCCTCCATCCCTGCTCATGCCACAGTTGGGAACTGCTCACAGATGCTCCCAGTGTCCCCAAACCCAACAAGCCCATTTACGTTGCAAACCACAAATGGCACGTGCACTTACATGGCTTTAACCTTTGCAGGACCAGACTGACTCCCTTCCACTTCACTTAGAAAAGGCCTTGACTAACTTGACTCTTTGCCTGGTTCCTTCTCCTGTGATAGGTAATGCTGTGTGTTAGAAGTGTTTTATGGATGTAGCCCTTTTTACCTGCTTTTGAAGCAAGAATGGCAACCAGAGAATCTCAAATATCTATGGAGTCAGCAATAAATGAGCCCCAAACTGATTTCCTTTAGAAAATGTCCTGCAAAAACTCTGGTTTGAGATCTCTCCGAAATACTTTGAAGTAGTACTAAAGCAGGAAGTTAATTAGAGCTGCTTTGATATCTTACAGTGTGTTTTAACAGCTGCTTTGGAGGCAGCTCGAACAGTAAGAGCAAGCATGGTTTAGTGCATGCTGCTGAGAGCCTGTGCCCCTACCAAAATGCCTCTGCATGTCATGGCCACAGCTAGTTGTTTTCTTTTCTAAGAGCTCAAACTTGCTTGCAGAGGGACTTGGGAAAATAAAATGGCCAAACCTCATTGGATTGCTGCTTTTTGTACTTTGTTTTTTTTTTTTTTTGTTTTAGTAATAATAATAGAAAAATCCCTCCTCAGTGCTGTGGTGTTGCTAGCCGCAGTCTAAAATTTCCCTGTTTCTCACTTCTGTTTTCAGTTGTCTTCCTCCCAAGTTCTCCAGCACGCTAACATTTTCCTTGTTCGCGTTTAAATGACTTCACTGAATGTTCTAAAACAAAATCATTGCAGTGAAGAGGTTCGGTCTATCTCCTTTTGGTGAAGAACCTCTATATAGCGAAAAAGCAAAGGTTTTGACCCTGTTGGTCCACTCTCTTGGAGTTTGCTTGCTGGCAAACGTAATCTGAAATCTTTCGCTGTGATGATTAATGGTTGGATTTGGGCAACATGCACTGTCATGGAGAAAAATGAAGTCTTCTGAAGTTTTCCCTCACTGCAGCTGTAACTTTTATGCTTAATTTTTTTTTTTTAATCTTTTGACTGATCCTTAACTTATGGCTTTATTTTCATTATGTTTGTTACCATTTTGGTTGAATGAGTGACGCTTCGGGGTGAAATCCTACTCTTGGGTCTTATTTCTTGAAACCTATCTCCACATTACACAAGAAGAAAGAAGTGGAGAAACCACATAAATCATTTCATGTGCATGTCCAAATCCCTAGCTCACCTATCCGTTGTGCTTCTTCCCCTCCCATGTCTTTAAGATGATGCAGGAATGCAGTCTTAAGGCTGGAGAACCAGCCTGAGACAGAAAGTCCCAGGTCAGCCCTTCTGCCCTACAAGGCTGCTTCTCACTATGACTGCATCCTTCTGGGCAGCGTGACAGTCTTTGTCATAAACATAATGGAAAGGGCTGCACCTTTTCCTAGAAAAGCGATTGCTCAGAGGTAGTGTTTTACCCTGCTGTGGGAGCCCAGACTTGCGGGGCAGCTCCAGCACCACTTTTACCCGTGGTTCCCTTGGTCATATTCTGCCCACTCTGAGTTGATTTTAAGCTTGGTCAGTGTCTGGGTATAGAGTTAGAAAAAAAAAATCATTTTGGTGACTGTGGAGAGTTAAATGAAGCTAAGGAAAAGGAGGCGGGTATCCAGTTTGCATACATGCCACCTACCTCTTTTACCTTAATGCCTGCATACCTAAAGTGAGGGGGACGCATGTATATTGGCCACACAACAGGACTGAAAGCAATGACTAGCTTAATCAGGGGGAGGAGGACACAAGAGCGACATATGCCGGCTATTTCGCTACTTTTTGCTCCTCCTCCTTTGGCTTTGTGTGAGCTTTTAGGAAAATGTCTGGCCCTGGCTGAGCTGTAAACATAAGGGCAGTCAGTGGAGGCTGTGAACCCGTGGGGCTCTGCTGAAGTTAGTCCAGTTAATGGCAGGAGGAACATCTGGCTTTGCAGAACTAGTGATGCACAGGACCAAAGCTTGTGTTCCTCCCTAGGGAGGACAAGCAGCCTTGGTGCATTTCTCCTGGAGGTGCGTCCCAAGGTGGAGCTGGACAACGAATCCCATCAAAGCGCCATTGCACATCCCAAGCATCTCTGCCTTCTCTGCTTGGATCAGCAGCGCTTCTGTGAACCCTTGGCCGCAGGCCCACCTGCCTTCTGCAATGACTCGAGGAACATCTGTTTTGCCCATTAGTGACTCTCCTCTCCTGGCCCCCAGCCCACGCCTTTGCTGCCATTGATTAACAGCAATTTCCTTCCCCAACCTGAAAGCACACACTGAATGGGATTGTCATCTCAAAGCATCAGGGGGTGTGTGGGTGTGCGGGTGTGCATGCACAGGCATGTAAATAGCAGGGGCTCACTGCCCTTTTAGGCACCTTGGGAACTCTTCTGCTCACTCAGAAGCTGCGATTACCTCTCAGCTGCTTTCCCTTTGGATATAACTTAATGCCTTTCCATCTCTGACTCTTAAATCCAGTTCTCTCCTACTTTCCTATTTTGCTTCAGCAGCCATAGCACTACAAATTGCCTAGCAGTGACTTTCACTTCCTTGGCACTATCTCACTGCTGTGAAAAGCCTCTGGAACATCTCCTCATCTGATTGCTGGATGCAGACCACAGTTTTCCCTGAATCCATAAATACTTGCACCTAATTTAAAGCGTGCTGAAGACAGGGTATGGGGGTGGTACTAATCACTTTGGAAATGAAGTGCTTGCGAGCCATCTATTTGGTTAGGTGCAGTAACCAACTGGATAATTAGGCAAGGTTTTTGGAAGGATCTTCCAAATTTGGAAGGATCTTCCAAATCATCTTCCTATGCTGTCTTGATAGAGGGCTACTCTTGGAACAGATGCTTCTTTTTGGGGTGAAAATTGATGCTTTTCTTGCCAGAGTTAATGGAGCCAGGCTGTGGGTGGCTAAAGCTAGATGAGCTCCAGTCAATGGACTTCACTGTATGGGGGGAAAAGAGCAAGAAGATTAAATACCTTGTAGTAATCACCTGCTAGAATTCACCACTGCTGCTTCTGCTATCTTTCAACTTGTTATTTATTACCACTAATTTTTAATTCTATTTGTATTTTGCAGGAATCTTCACTGGTTTCTCCTCCCATGTGAAAATAATGTCTGTTATGGCTCGTGAAACACTTCCTTGTCTTTCTGGAAAGAAAGGGAAGTTGATAAAGCATAACTCTCACTTTTTACATAAATGATCTCTTACACCTTTAATTTTATTTCATTTTTTCACCCAGTATCCCAGGTCTGTGACCCCTTAAATCTCCAGAAAACCAGTTGTGTTCAAATAGAACCACAGAATAGTTAGGGTTGGAAAAAACCTTAAGATCATCTAGTTCCAACCCCCCTGCCATGGGCAGGGACACCTCAAGGTATTCCATCCCACCCAAGGCTCTGTCCAGCCTGGCCTTCAACACTGCCAGAATTGGAGCATTCACAGCTTCCTTGGGCAACCCATTCCAGTGCCTCACCACCTTCATGGTAAAGAACTTCTTCTTTGTATCTAATCTAAACTTCCCCTGTTTAAGTACGAACACGTTACCCCTTGTCCTATCACTAAAGTCCCTAATGAAGAGTCCATCCCCAGCATCCCTATAGGCCCCCTTTGGATACTGGAAGGCTGCTATGAGGTCTCCACGCAGCCTTCTCTTCTCCAGGCTGAACAGCCCCAACTTCCTCAGCCTGTCTTTATACAGGAGGTGCTCCAGTCCCCTGATCATCCTCATGGCCCTCCTCTGGACTTGTTCCAGCAGTTCCATGTCCTTTTTATGTTGAGGACACCAGAACTGCACACAATACTGCAGGTGAGGTCTCACAAGGGCAGAGCAGAGGGGCAGGATCACCTCCTTCGACCTGCTGGTCACGCTCCTTTTCATGCAGCCCAGGATACGGTTGGCTTTCTGGGCTGCGAGCGCACACTGCAGCCGGCTCATGTTCATTTTCTCATCAACCAACACCCCCAAGTCCTTCTCCGCAGGGCTGCTCTGAATCTCTTCTCTGCCCAACCTGTAGCCGTGCCTGGGATTGCTCTGACCCAGGTGTAGGACCTTGCACTTGTCATGGTTGAACTTCATAAGGTTGGCATCAGCCCACCTCACAAGCGTGTCAAGGTCCCTCTGGATGGCATCCCTTCTCTCCAGTGTATCAACCGGACCACACAGCTTGGTGTCATCGGCAAACTTGCTGAGGGCGCACTCAATCCCACTGTCCATGTCAGCGATGAAGATGTTGAACAAGACTGATCCCAACACCGGTCCCTTAGGGACACCACTCGTTACTGGTCTCCATCTGGACACTGAACCATTGACCACAGCTCTTTGCATGTGGCCATCCAGAGGGGCATTTTGAATGAGCAAGGAGCCCTGGTACACTCCCTGCGAGGGCTAGGAGCGGTAGGGGTTGGGGACATTGCCCACAGGCAGCCTTAGCTGAGGTTACCCCTTTCTCCTGCACAGGGTTCTTAACTCCCATCTCTCCTTAAAGCAGAGATGCTGTTGGTCATTTTTGGCATATTGTCCATCTGCTATAAGGTGAATGAGTAGGTGAGGATACGCTCTCTCATGGGGAAGATGGAGCCCATCAAAGAAGTGAACCACTCCTGTAGAACTCATGTACCTAGGAGAGCCTATGTTTGTGGGACATCAGCTGCTCTCCTGTTGAACAGACACATTCAGATGATTTAATGCAGGATGTGGCTGCATTACGCCATCTCCAAAAAAGGAGACAAAGAAGCAGCCATGCCTTCTCATAGCATAGCACCATGATGTGGAGGCAAACCAAAGCACCTGGGAACAAGAACTGGTGAAGTGTTTGGTGGAGGAGAGAGGATGGGGCTTTGGATCAGAGAATAATTTAGGTCAGAAGAGTCACCTGGGGGTCTCTAGTCCAACATTTACCCAATGCTATGCCAGCCGTGAAGTTACTTCATACTAGTCCTGCCAGTTTCTGCTCGCAAATGACATTAGAACAACCCCATGTACCAGTACAGGTTGGGGGTTGACCTGCTGGAAAGTAGTGAAGGGGAAAGGGACCTGGGGGTCCTGGTGGATAGGAGGATGACCATGAGCCAGCAATGTGCTCTTGTGGCCAAGAAGGCAAATGGCATCTTAGGGTGCATTAGAAAGGGAGTGGTTAGTAGGTCAAGAGAGGTTCTCCTCCCCCTCTACTCAGCCTTGGTGAGGCCGCATCTGGAATATTGCGTCCAGTTCTGGGCCCCTCTGTTCAAGAAGGACAGGGAATTGCTTGAAGGAGTCCAGCGCAGAGCCACAAAGATGATTAAGGGAGTGGAACATCTCCCTTATGAGGAGAGGCTGAGGGAGCTGGGTCTCTTTAGCTTGCAAAAGAGGAGACTGAGGGGTGACCTCATCAATGTTTACAAATATGTGAAGGGTAGGTGTCAGGATGATGGAGCTAGGCTTTTTTCAGTGATATCCAGTGATAGGACAAGGGGCAATGGGTGTAAACTGGAGCATAGGAAGTTCCACGTTAACATCAGGAAGAACTTCTTTACTGTAAGAGTGACAGAGCACTGGAACAGGTTGCCCAGGGGGGTTGTGGAGTCTCCTACACTGGAGATATTCAAGGCCCGCCTGGACAAGTTCCTGTGTGATGTACTGTAGGTTACCCTGCTCTTGCAGGGGGGTTGGACTAGATGATCTTTTTAGGTCCCTTCCAACCCTTGGGATTCTGTGATTACTGAAATCAGGTGGGATGGCTTTCCTGAGATATCAGACCACTGATTTTGAAGACTTGCTTAGGAGGATGCTTGGCCTCCAGGATCCTTCCTCTTACAAATAATGTCTGCCAACAAACCACTGAAAATGTGGAGAGGGAGGGGAGATATCCTCTTGAGTCCCTGCATGTCAATGTCCTTCCAAGGGAAAAAAACCCCGAGTAATAGTATTTGGCTCATTCTAAAGAGCAAACACATAAACTCCCTGACTGCCTAAATTGCCATCTGCAATGGAGGGAAAGGGAAGAGTGTGTTTGCCATGGCAGGCTTGAGGGTCAGAATTATAAAATATTCTTGGAATTGCTAAATGTTATAGACAGTCATTCCACCTCGGAAAGTCTCCTGGTGCAAATTAAATCAGTTAAACATCGGCTCGACACAAAATGAACCTGGGCATAGGTGTAGGAATTAGCTGCTCTTTGGTGCCAATGGAGGATTGCTCAAGGATGTCTTACCAGATGCTCCAAAGCTGGTAAGGAAGGCTGCACTGCTGAAAAAGCCAGGTCAGCATAAAGGGGAAGTCAAGACAGCCTGACTTAAAAGGAGACGACAAACACCACCACCATCTGCCCTTTCTGCTGCCAGTGTCACCATCACGAAAACCAAGAATTCATGTAGGTAGAGTTGGTTCACAGTGGATGAGGTTAAATAGGCGGGGTTAGACATTAGAAGATAAATTACACTGGGATAAATTGACGAAGAAAGTGTTAGAGTTTCTGAAAGTCAGAAAAATCCCCCTTGGGACCCCTAGTGAGGTAGAGGCATGGTGGGGAGATGCTAATGCCCTCCCATGTCACTATTTGAATGAAAACCAGCCACAACAATGCCTTTGTATTTTTTCTGTGAGTAGCTCCTGACAGCTTTGAAGAAGCCTGAGGAGCTTTGAGAGCTGCTGGAGCTACCAAAACCTACTATTGAGATGGTTGGAGCCTCCCAGGCAGACTGCAGGAAGACAGCTGAAGCCATTGCAAAGATTGGTTGCAGTGAGGGAGGAGATAACGTAATTAAAACAGCTTGGTGGGCAATCATGGAAAAACACCTAGTCCAGCCTTTTCTGCTCATGACTGTCAAGGTTTAAACATTGAATCTCATGTGTATGAGATACATTTGGCTCTAAGGCAGTATAACTGTCCTGCAAGGCAGACTAAGCAGGAGACATCTAAACACATACATGGAACCTATTTACAGGTTTAAAACTGGCTGGTGAGTCTGGACATCTCTGTAATTGAAAAGAATCGGAGGGTGTGATTCCCACAGTGAGGCTCTGGCCTGGTATTCGCGTTACGGTTCCGTGCTGCGCTGCGGGGGGAAGCCTTGCCAGTGTCATTTTCGTGTTTTTGTGAACTTTTGTGCTGATGAGCTTTTTCCAGTGCTGGCCGCGCTCCCACAGCAGAAGTGCCGTTCGGTCTCAGCACTGGGGTTGGCCGGGTTGCACCCAGCCCTGCGTTGCACAATAGCCACGGGTCCTCAGCTGCTGCTCGGGCTCCTTGTCCCAGTGCACAACTTGTTCCCACGTCCTCACACTGGTGGTTGTTATTGCTCCTTTTTTACCTCGCTCTGGCAAATGGTTATTTTGGAAGGACTAAAAAAAAATAGGAGTAAGAAATAAAAAGAAAGCTTTTTGAAAGCAGTCATGCAAAAAAGTGGTTGAATAAAATTCAGATAGCGCTCGGAAAAACCAAGTAACACAGAATTTGGGTAAATCCTGCTGAAGCTGCCTGGTTTGTCTTCTGCCACTGCTGAGGCCAGCTGCGGAGCTGAATAACAGCCTTGGGAGCAAGCCAACCAGATGCTATTCTTAAAGTAAAAAGACAGAGAAAAAAGCAGGCATGCCAGGATCCAACATCTGCCAGTGGCCTCAGCATCGCAGGCTGAGGTTGCAGCGTGGTGGGGGCTAAAGCAGGGGCTGCAGCTCTCCACCATCTGCAGGTGCCACCTCAGCTGACAAAAGCCCTGTGAGAAACCTCTTGCGTGGCAAACCCTGGTGTCCAATGGCCTCCTGCCACCTATGAAGGGAGGGATGCCATAGACAGCAGGAGTGTGCTTGGGCATTGCTTCTGGGACTGTGAATCAGGACTGATGACGGGGAATTAAAAGAAAAAGGCCTATATGGTGGGATGAGTGGCCTCAGCTGAGCTGCAGAATGATGGCTGTTTAAACCAAAGTCCCACTTGCGCATCAGCTTGAAATGTATGCTGAGCAAGCATTTTTGGGGAGACCAAGACCTTGATGAGTGTTCTGAGAAAAAAAGCAGGGTCTGCCATGATGCGAGCCTGGGTAAAGTTCAGTAATCGAAAATCTTGTGTAGGGAGGCACCCTTCGAGGCCCCGAATGCCAACACTGCAGCTACAGCAGGTTGCTGGAGGCCACGTCCAGGTGCGTTTGGGCATCCCTGAGGGATGGCACCTGGAGACCTAGCACCCACTAGCACCTGGGGACCTGTCCCACTCACACAGTGAAGATCGGTGTTTCCTACGCAGTGCTTGTGCACCTAGGTAATAAAATAAGAAGCACAACCGTCAACGCTTAAATTTGTTGTTTATATTCCATGAAGAGTTTAAAAGTCTTGTTTAAACTTGGTCTCCCTTTGAAAAATCAGATCCTGCTCATAGAGCAACAGAGTATGACCTTGTTGAACCATGATTCCCTACGAGCAACCAAACCACTAATGATGGACATGTGGTTATTTTTGGACGTGGAGTTCCTATTACTCGGTTTAATTTCAGTTTTTCTTGAGCAAGTGTGGGCATGGAGATCTGTGGGGTTTTTCTGGATTTGGTAACAGGGACCAAACTGGGGCACTTGAAACATCAGTGTCTTTGGCTACTCCATTCAGCAGACTTCTGAAAAATTTTCTCACAGAAGGAATTGGGGCGGCAAGGTGAGGGTTTGCCTTTCAAATGTAGTTATAGTAACGGATGAAAGGCAATGAAGAGCAGCAAGCATACAGAAAAAAACCCAAATATGCAGAAAATTCGTACGGAATCATGGGCTGGCTGAAGAATTATTTCCTTGCTTGCTAAAATCTAGACCACCTCAGCCCTCTTGCTTGTTTTAGGCACAAAGGGTGCAGACTGGACTTGCTCTCCAGGAGGCTAGCAGGTCTAAACCTGACTGAGATGCTTTCCGAAGAGTTTGTGTTCAGAGGAAAAGCTGATGCCACTTCATAAAAACATTATGATGATCTGGCTAGCCCAGAGGAGAGGCAGCAGAGACGGAATATTCTCATATGACAAATCTGATGTACATGATCCACATGGGAGGTATTGAATGGAAAAAAGGGATGGGAGCTGGTGGAAGGAAAGCAATGCTGAAGGGGACCTGGCATCCCAAGGGGGTTCCGAGGCAGCAGTGAAGGTCAGTTCTGTCCAGAGCTCTGCTGGCCGAAGTGCATACAGCAGACCTGGGGAAAGTATAATTCTCTGCTTGGCACTAGGGATCTGCTTGTGGATGCTGGGAACAGTTTGGAGCCCCCAAGAGATGCATCTTCAAGGTGAAGCATGTCTGGTGTGGGGCCACATGGAGGCTGGGGAGGGGAAAGAAGCCCGGAGTTTTCTTTCAAAGGGAAGAGTAAATGTGGGGGCTTTATTTCTTTTAAGGTAACATGCACGGTATTTTGAAATGGGCGTAAGGAAATCCTCCCTGCAATAAGTATTTCCCTTTGCAGAATCCAGGGAACCTGTACGTGCTTTTTTGCTTTTTGTTTTTTTCTGTCATGTCTTCCAGAGGTGATTACAAGCATTTGCGCACAGCTGCGAAGTCGAGATGTTGCGTGCAGCCTGACTCAAAGCATGGAGGTCTGAATGACTGATTTTATGTAGAAAGTTTCAAATCCACTTACTTTCCGACTGTGCTGGTTGCGCTCATTTATTAACTTCCTTCTCCACCTCATTTACTGTGTGTCAGATGTTCACACCCAGGAAATGTGTGCTTGCATAACTGAAACTTTGCAGCTTGAATGTTTAGTGGTAACTTCGGCTTCGATGGTTTGGGGTTTTCTTAAACTGTGCTTTGCAGTCTCCATTGTGTGTGCAGCTTTATAGTAATAACGTGCTGTTAGTTCCTAGGCTGAGTAAAATGGACCCACTCTCTTCCTCCAGCAGGTTATAAAAGCTCTGACGAACAGCCCTGTGTAGCATGGGAATTGGCTGGGGTTCAGGAGGAGATGGGCAAACAAAGTGCTTCAAGCGAAAACGTGAAGCAAGGACAAGAATCCAGGCTGCACAGACAAGAGCCAGATCTGTTCTGGTTTTGGTTCTTGAATTCACTTGTTTCATTTGGGCTATCGGCATTGTCTAAATACCACGCATAAATACCTGTGGTAGCCAAGTGCTCATTTCAAGATCACTTCTGCCTGCCGTTTTAGAGAGAAATAATTATTAGCTTTGTATTTTTAATAATTCTCAGGGAATAGTCTTGGCATGTACCCATAACTTCAGCATGAGGGTTTCACTGTTTGGAGGGTGCAAGTAAAGAATGAATGTGTATCACATCCTGTAAAAGCATTGCTGGTTTTGATTTTTAATTTGCAGCTAGTGTTTCACAGGGCATGGCTGCCCTTGCTCCTCTGTGCAGGAGCAGGGACCTAATCCCCCAGGGATCTACTCCCTACGCAGGGATCTAGTTCCCCTGCTCCCAGTATTGCTCCATGCTCTCCCAGCTCTGCACACTGCAAGATCTCAAGCATGGGCTCTGCAAGACGGCCAAGTTCTGCATTTGCACAAATGATCTTCTCAGTGCAACCAGCCAAGCTATTGGGTCCTGGGAGATGATGGCTACACTGATGGTGCCAAACTGCTTAATTTTTTACTTGTTGGAGTATCGCATACCACAGCACTTAAGGGAAAACCCTCAACATTGCCTATGCAGACATCTGGACATGAAGAGTCTTGTCTGAGCATTTTGACTTGAGGCAAATACTACTTTTAATTGCATATAAGTGGGGAGACCCTAATTTTGAGCTAATGAATTTTCTGCTAATAAATTATTGCAATTCCTGTATGCTGGAGGGTAAGGAGACTCTGCTTCCACCTCTTGGTGAAGCAGGAGAACAGCCACAGAGCAACACCCAGTCTTGCGGATGCTCACCTGGACACGTTGAGTTGTACACAAAGAAGGGAGAAAGGTGGGCTCAGACCTCAAACTCCTGGTACAGGTCATCCAGAGACCAAGGGGAATCTATGTCCCTCTTCACTGCTTGGCTACAAAATGCCACAGCTTCCCTAGTCCTGTGGAAGGAGCAGACTCCCACTGATGGAGAAGTTGCCTAAGCCCATCTCAGGGTTCCCAGGCTGAAATTCATTGTTGCCCATCCAAGAGGGATTAGCAAATTGAGGGGAAGGTGTTGTTTGCCTGTGGATTTAAGGACAGAAAAAACACCCTGTTGTCGAGGCCAGTATGAACACACTGCGGTAGCTACAGGGAGCCACCAGGCAGGACAATCTCTGCTCCAGAATTAGCATGAGGAACATCAGTTGTTCTTCTTATGGAGACCTGATGTTGCATTGTCTTGGGCAGTGTATGGAGAGAGAGGCTGTTTCAATGGTGCTGTCACCATCTGCTGCAAGGCTTACAGTGTGGTTTCCTACTGAATCCTCTCTAATCCAGGGAGCAGAGCAGATGCTCCACTGTGGAGCTAACTCATTTTGAGACAGCTGCAGTTCTTGACCACTGTAAAATTATTTCCAGATTAAACATACATATATGAGGTGTTATTTAGAGCATGCAATTCACTCTTTTTTGACTAATATCAATCTCAAAAGAATAGATGCATATAAAGATATGAGGTGAGATGGGTCAAGACTGTGATCTAGCGAGGTGCTGAAATGTGTGCAGTGATAAGAGAGTTACATGGACTTTACTGGCTTCTGTATTTAATAGTTGTACAGATATAGCTTTCCTCAAAGAGAAGCACTGACTTGCAAGAGTCCTCCTTTTCAATAAGCAAAGCTGCCATAACAAAATCCGGCAATGCTACAAGCAGGCTTGTGTCTACCATACAGTCACACACACTGCCATTGCCTCATATTTAGAAAACTGTGTGATGCTCTGGAATGAGACCTGAACACTGAATTGTGATAAGTTGTGGTCCTAAATTTGCAATAATGAATCATAGATGGTTCAATGTCAGTAATTTGCTTAGAGAACAGTGTGAGTGTTACCTGCATGTGTAGCACGTTGAAGACCTTACCTGAAACCACAGACCAGAACAGCTCTGACAAATATTTGTGCCTTGGCTGAGAATATGGAAATATCAGCTCTTCAGACCTTCACTTTGGATGTCCATGGTGCAGTGCTGTGTTTGCTGCATCATGAATCAATGCCATATTGAGGAACAATGCAGAGGTTCAGCGGTGGAATCAGAAATTAATAACCTGCATTAGATGAGGATGAATTACTGGTGGCGGGTAAAGCTTCTCCATCACCATGGAAAACACACATCCCAGAATAGCAAGATGACCAGTGGTTTCCCAAGCTGAAGATTCAGAGTCTGGTGAGATCAATGGCACTTTGCACATGATAGCAGAGCCTAAGGGATTGCAGAAGCAGGGTCACAAGCTCGGAAGTGAAACTGAAAGTAGGATCACCAGAGAAAAGGGTTTGGGAACTTCGTCTCTGTGGTTGGCAGCAGTGGTGAGAGCCCTCACAACATCCCTCAAACGGAATGCGTCTACCACCAGGTTACGTTATCTTGCCAAGCTCAGTAACTTCGACATGACCAAAAGCCTCAAGAAGCAGCATCTCAGGCTGCGGAGAAGAGAGTTATAATTCGGATCAGTTAGTAAACCAAAAGTAGCAAATGTAGGTTTGAGTCCATGAGCTGAATTATAGTGGGAATTTGAGTCCATATGTCCTCCTGGAAGGCTTCTAAGCACCAGGCTGCTGCTTATTCCTACAGGCTTCTATGAAAAGCTTTGGGTTTAATAAATTTTTTTTTTTCTCCAGGAACAACATTTTGTTGTGAAAAATCCTCAAAAGAACCTGAAATTGTAGGCTTGCTAAGAAAAGGCATGTATTATTTCCAGCATGTTGAGACTTCTTACAAGAATTCAGTGAGTTGTTTTGGTGCACAAGTTTGTTAACCTGTGGCTATGCTCAAATTACACCGGTCTTCTGGCCTCTTATTCCTGCAGATAGGCTGGTCTCCTGGCTAGTGTGGGGCTTTATGAACTCCTCTTGTCCTCCTCACCATGGGGGTTTCATAAATAATCCATGTGTTCTCCCAGTTCTCACACTTACAACTTTTTTTGCAGGGGGAGAAAATGACTGCTCCCTCCAAAGGAATCCCAACTCTTGCTGACGCTATCTAGCATTTTCATTGTCATAATTTGACAAGCTCATTTTGTGGTCCTGCACAAGCATGCATCAGGGCGTCTGGGTTTTGGTACACCACAGACATCACCTGCTTCTGAACTGCCGCTAACTTGGGGAAGGTGTTTAAAATACAAAGGATTCATATAGCTAGGAAGGAAAGCATATTACTTAGAAATCAGGAGGGGCTGACCCTTTTTCTTTTGGGTCCAGAATAGGGGTTTTCAGACTTTTCTCTGGATGTGGTTGGGTGGTGTTAGAAGCTGGGCTGTGATCCTAGGGGAAATAAGCTTTGAGCTAATCAGCTCTGTAAAACCTCCATATTTATATGGTACATGTATTATTTCCTTCCCCCCCGCCCCATCCTTTTCTTTTTGTTTGATAGTAGGTTTTTTCAACTTCCTTTGGTGTCTGTAGCAGAAAGAACAGCCCTTATGGCAGCTGCTGAGGGAACACTGTGTCCTTCCTGTGGCATGAAGCTTGTCTCTCGTGGTGCTCGCTTCAGGTGGCTACATGTGTGGCGCAGGTGCTATGAATGACTCAATGAGATGACTGCAGTACTGAAGACTTCTTACGAGGGGTTGATCAGAGGTGAAGAGAGAGAGGAAGGAGGAATCTTACATGACTCTCTGGACCAGTTCTTTGAGGGTGATGTAGAAGTCATTTGCCTGTGAGGTTCTCCCTCTGGCAAAGCTTAGCCTTACAACTAAATATTCTCAGGAGTTCTTCCGAACTTGCGAAAGCCGGGATGACTGACACAGACAGCAATCCGGAGATTTCCTGATGTGTGTTTGAATGCAACTAAAGACTTTATTACATGTGACAAACTGCTGTGGAAACTCCTCCAAACCTAAAATTAAGCTTGTGCATCCAGGCCATCTTACAACTGCTTCTACAGGAACTTATTCAGGTCTGCGGAAGCCCTGCCTTCAAGCTTGCCATGTCCTCTGTTGCCCGTACCTCTTTTGGAGGACCAGAACAGCTTCAGAAGAGCTGGCTGTAGTTCCTGTAGTTGTTAGTATTCCATCTTGTTTGAGAACTGCACCTTGCCCATTCTCCTAACCCGGTGCAATTGGAAAGGGTAGATGCATTCAAGAAATAACAATATTACGCACTTTTGCATATTGTAAATGCATAAAATACTATTTTCAGCCCTTACTGTTTGGCACCAGCTCAGACACATAAAGAGTGGTTGTAATCACCTGGGTGCAGCAACAGTCAAGACAAAGGCCTTAGACAACATTGGTGGGATTGCTCTAACCTGACGTCAGCAATACTAAGCTGTTGCTGGCCAATCCGTGTGTCCATTTGAAAAACGTGAGCAAAGAAAATAACACAAAGGTTCAAGTTTCCCCTGTGTCCTGGGGCAAAAGTTTTGGAGATGCCAGAGATTCAAGTAGCCATGCATTTCTTAAGGTCTGAAGTTCACATCTGCCTTTAGTGACTTGGACCTAACCTTAACGTAAGCAACTGCTTTGGCATGTTACACTACGGCTCTGTGTGGATGGTGTTGCAACGTCCTTTGGGCTGTGGGAGAAGACAGCACTTGAAATATGCATGTTTGAGCAAGTTCAATACAGCTTGCCTTAGCTGGAGCCTGACTTCCTTCCTTGGATGAAGCCAGAGATTTGTGGGCTCTAATAATGTGGCAGCTATCCAACTTGGCGTATAGAAACAAGAAGGGTGCGTCCTTGTTCCAGTTGCACAAAAATGTCAGAGTGTGTGGAGAGTAGATGAAGGTAGAAGGAAGACCTAGTTTATTTTCTTTCCTTCAAAGTGTATTGTGTTTCTTGTTACTAAGAATAATTTCATAATTGCAAACATATGGTGAAAATTTCTGATCATCAGTAGGCAGTTGAGGTCTGAACCTGTGGCATTCGGGGGGGAATCTTGTGGCAAAATTCCTTAGTATTTTTAACATAAGGAGCAAAAGGAATAGATGTTGGTTATGGTTATTTGGGTTGCTGATTTCTTGGGTGAAGAAAGTGTCTTTTGTGTCAGATACTGTGGTCACTTCTGCTCTTGCGGTTGGGTGCCATGGTGCTTGTATGCTATGGGTGTTCAGCACTGCCAGCCATGTGATGACCTGGCTGGCCCATGATGATCTCAAAGAACAAAACTAGTCCATCATGGGCTGTTCTTTGTCTTCCAAGCTTTCAACATGCTCAGGGTCATGGTGTTCAGCTGTACCCTGTGGCCATATGGACTAGATGTTTCCTTCTGACAGCAAGAATTGAGACTGGTGTAACTACTGGTTTTCAGGAACAGAAGCTTTAAAACAAATCATCAGAAGTACAAAACATGTTGTACTGAGGGTTCGTGTTTTACTTGTTACTCGTGTTCCAAATGTAAAACTGGAGAGTGCTTCAACATCATTGTCACAATGCTCTTCTCTATGAGGAAAAAATGCCTTTGGTCTACTGGGAACGACAAACAATGCTGGCAAAAGGAAAGTCAACAAGGCTAAAATCAAAATGCTTTTATTTACGATTGCTTGTACCAGGGTCTCTGAAGGCTTCTGTTGCAGTGCATAGTCCTGTAGGGTTAAGTGCTATGCCGAAATTGAACAGAGCAGGCTTCCAGGCCCTGAAGTGTTTGAGATATGTGGGACTCCTCCACTGGCCAGATTGACAGTGACACACTTGGAGACCATTTCACAGGCGTACTGGTTTTAATCGGAAAAAATGAAAAAAAAATAAATTTATAGACTTCTTTTTTCAATTGCAAATTAAACTTATCCCATCCTGTCAGCGGCTTTGAATGGCCACTGCGGAAGGATCCCTTTGCTGAGACAAAAAGGCTACAAAAATAAGAGAAATGAACGTCTGCAACTGAAGAGCTTGACTGAGACTTGAAAAGTTTGCTTTGGATGGGAGCCAGGTCCTGCTGAGGTCTGCAGGAGTTTTGCTTTTGGCCTCAGTGGGGCCAAGCTTTCGCTCCTGGAGATCATGTCCTGATGAAGAATTTAGTCTAAAATAATTTTCAAAACTTGTATTGTTTGACTTGAATCCAAGTGGTTTTTTGAAACTGAGTGGCTTTGTGTTACTTACTGACTCAGATTGCTCCCCTTAGCATCTTCCAGGGGTAAGCTCTCAGCAAAGGGCCAAGCATAAGGAAAGATCAGATGTGAACAGGCCTGCTGCTGCATTCCTAAACCAACAGCTTCTTTAATCGTGTGTGCATAAGACTTCCTGTGTGTCTGTTTAAGCTGTATATTTTTTGTGGGAGATGCACCTTGGAGCCCTAGCACATGAGAGAGCTACAACATGGTCACAGCCAGGGTCTGGAGCATGGCATCATCAGATCTTTACCCCATCTCCTGCAGAGGTCCTCTCAGGCAACTTTCTGAAAGAGAAAAAGTGAAATAGTAAAAGTATTTGATTCCTACTGCATGCACATGCTCTTCTTGATCACTTTCCCCTCCTTTTTGAGAACATGGTGTCAGGAAAAGCAGCTTGTTCAATTCACAGTCCTGAAAACCCTGGAACTGCAAGGCCAGGTTTTTCCCTCGGCATCACACTTCAGCAGTACATAGAATCATAGAATAGTTAGGGTTGGAAAGGACCTTAACATCACCTAGCTCCAACCCCAACATAATTGTCAATATTTCAGGTTTGCCTCCTGAAGTCAGCTGGTTCCATAGCAAACCCTGACAAACTAATATTATTTCACTGAAATACAGCACGAAATAATTTTTACAGGTTCCTTTTTGAAAACCTTGAAAACTGAGAAAGATTTATAAGGCATAGGCTCTGCTCTGTTGTACTTGAAGTTGTCCGTCGTGGAGTGAATGATTTAGATTTAAAATCTGTGAATCAGTGACTGCAATACAGGGGCTATCGACCGTCAGGAGGCTTTCTTTTTGCTAGGAGAACTTTTTTTTTCTCTGTTCTAAAATAAAGCAATGATATGGTCCTGCTGTGCCTCAGGCTGTCTGCTTAAAACCAAGGAAGGGCTAAAAAGACTGGCCATCTGGAAGCCTGTGCAGAAGGAGCATGCAAGTGTAGTTTGACGTGGAAGAGCATCTTTTGGACATATTTTTGAACACTGGTCAACCCACTGAGGGCTTTTGTGTGTGAGTGTGTGTTGTATGTGTGTGTGTGTGTGCGCTGAGTTGATGACAACTTCTGAGAGGCTTTTGCTTCATGTTCTAGTCCTCATCACCTCCTTCCTATTTTGTTACAGGCTGAAAGGGAACACTAGGACACAGTATTGCTGCCTAGAAGCAGCTTCCCTCCTCCTGCTGTGGCTAGCACCAAAACCATCACCACAGAGAATGGAGGGTGATGAAAATGCATTTTCTCTTGGGTCTAGGGTTTTATTTTGGTGTTATCTCCTTGGCTGATTTCTCCCATAATGAGGACAGTGCTTTGCGTAGCTGGTTTCACTGTTGTGATGAGTGGCAGTTGCACATCCTCTCCCACTCATGGAGAGATGGATGGTCTCACCCTCGCCTTTTCTTCCCTCAGACTTGCAGGGGTTGCGGTGGGCACTGCTGTAGCAGCTGCTTCTCATGAGTTTTTTGGCTGCAACTGCTGCTGGGAGTAGGGATTCCTCTGGATCAGTGATCTCCCAACTTCTTTGATCATGCATCCCTAGCTGCGGAGCTTTTGAACATCTGCTCAAAAATGAGCTTTGGAGACCACTGCTGTAGGTGATGAAAGCACCGGGAGGCTGGTAGCACAAGTTTGGCCAGGTCTCCTTTTTACCAGGGCACAGTAAGGTCTTCCTCCTCTTCCTGGTTCCTTTGAGAGGCATGGCTCCTGTGACTCCAAAGCATGGATTGGAAAGCACATGAATTTGCTCAGCACGCTTTGCCTTGTTGCTGCTTCTGAGATGAGCAGAAATTTGCCACCGTTCCTAGGAAAAGGGATGAATTTTTAGCACATGCAGCATTCTTCTTAGGTTGTATGCCTGAATGTTCAAGACCCAGCCCTGCACATGATGATGCATATTTGACTTCACCTGCACATTTGACTTAGTCCATGGAAGGTGCTGTGTCACTTATGATTAAAGGACTTCTCAGACATAAGGATTTAGAGCCTCAAAGTCACGAACATCCATAGGAAAGCATGGCAGCTCTTTTGTTTTAAAGAAATGTTGGGCAAATCTGATTTTTTTTTATTTCTTTTATCTTTGGTGGAAATATTCATGACACCAGCAATATTCTACCTTGTAACAGATTCTATCGATGCATGCAGCCTCCATGAGGAGATGATTCTTGGCTTTTTAGAGGATGGTGGAGAGGATCATTTGAAAGCTGGTGCAGTTTTTTGGAAAGGACAAATAGGCAATTTTCCTCCCCTCGATATGGTCCATATAGAAAGTGTTGGAGGAGTAAAGGACATCAGGGTGTCGCGGACATTTGTGCCATTAACTGCTGTTGCTTTTGTCAGCCATATGTACAGCTGCGTTCTTTTTATAGTGCTGCATATGGCACTATCATAATTGAATTTTTCATAATAATTGATCTGACCTGTATCATTCTGTTCACTTTAGCAGAGCTAATTCAAACAGATTGAGATTAGGACCAAAAATATGGTCTGCTTAGCAGAGGAACCATAAAGAGCCTGACTTCACAGTAATGACGATGAACAATCTGTTTTACACAGTCCATTTTGTACTATTTATATGTAGCACATGGTCAAGGCTGATACCAGTTTTGTTTCCATTTGTGTCTTCTATAAAATGTGATACAGGGCGAGCAGCTGGCTGCCTCTGTCCACATTAGCATCATTGTTCCCCCACAGCAAGGCCAGCAGGTCTAGGAGTCTGTGGTTGGTGACTCTGCCTATCCTGTAAGGGATTAGAGCTGCAGCGTTCTACCCCTGGACAGTGGGATGTTAAAGACTCTCATATTGTTTGCTTAGCTTCATACAGCAAACTACAGGAATATCAATGAAGAAAAAAGGTGGAATTGGTGAGCTGAGCCTGGCCTTGTAACTAGAGAGAAAAACCTCTTTGGTGGTCTCCGAATCTCTCATTGCTGAAGCCAGAGCTTGGTTCTTCAGTTCAGATTCTCAAATGAAGAAACAGTTGTGTTGGGCTGCGGACGACAGGGAGCATTAGAAATTGTCCTACAAGATTAGGAAGCTACAGAAATGAGCTGCAGCTACTTTCTCTCCCAGTGCTCTCAGCTGCAGCTGAGAATCTAGACCAGACTTTATTTTTGGCAAGCGGGAAAAAATAAATCTCCTTTGATACTGTGCAAAAAATGAAAGTAAATGTTGAGCCCCGTGTCTTGAGCAAGGATCTCTTCTGCTGTAAAACAGCAGTGTTTTAGAGCTGAAATCCATTTGCTTTGATCACTGATGGGGGGTAATAAAGAGACATAAAAGGGATTTATTGTGAAATAATGGATTTGAGCCTCAGTAATCTTTTCTTTGGGATTAAATTTGGAATATTAATTTTGTGATTTCTGGAATTCGACTATGCTGGCGTAACAAACCAAAGCATGTGAGTTTCACTGCAGGATGAGGTTGAGCTGTGAATAGAGCCGAGTGAATTACTCGCACAGAACAAAGGAGCTGATGAATTTACAGTTCTATTTTTGATTACACAAGATCCACAAGCAAGCATAAAACCAGAAAAAAAACCCAATCTACCCCAGCTCAAAGCAGAAAAGACCCCAGCCCTCTCTTCTTCATAGCACACCCAAGCTGTTGGGATCTCTGAGAACTATTGGTTACAGCTTCTTTTCTGAGGGTTTTCTGCTTATGGGAATCGCAAGTTCTATCTGGTCCTGTCAGCATGACCCTGGACATGAGATGTAAAATGCTGGTGCAGATACTTGTGTGTGGCCACAATGCTTTCCAGAGAGATTTGGCAAGCCCGAGTTTTGGTGCCCACATTCACAAGCCTTAGGTGTCTCAACACATGGTTAATTTGGCCCAATATTTTCTGAGAGATCTTCCTGAGCAGTTTGTTTATGGTCGTGTTAAAGCAAAATAGGTACAAAATGTGCTGCGAAACCTTGGTATGTAACTCTGAGGTCCCAAATCTCTCACAGAAAGCTATTCCAAGGAACTTCTCCTGGTTTCCACGCCAAATTTCAACTTTATCTGCGCTTGAGGCAGGGCATAGATGGATTTTAAACAGGGGCGAGTTCTTCTGTCTTTTGCTTTGAAATAGCTGCTCTTTAAAACACAACGAAAAAGAAAATCTGTGGGACACAGAGCAAGTAATGGAAAGGGAAAAATGTTCACTGCCTGCCTGGTTTTGCTGTTGGACTCACAACCTCACTTCTGGTGGCAAAGGGCACTTCTGCCAGGGAACTTTGGTCAGGCTCCCAACCTCAGCCTAGGCTTGGGGTCTGCAGTCCTGGAGTGGCATAAAAAGTGGGGCTGAAGAAGAAACAAGGAAATGAGCCTTGGAAACCCCTTTGGGAGCAGGGGTCACATTGGTCCAATGCCCTGTGCCAGCTGCATCTCCAGGGTCTTGTCAGTGATCTCTGTACTGCTGCATTGCAGCCCCTCTTTTGGGAGCTGTGGAGTGGCCAAGCCAACTGAGAAGCACCTCAAACGTTACCTTTTCTGAAAAGGCATTACCTCCTGACCGCGCTGGGGGTAGGATTGCTGTGCCAGCTCTCCAGGTTTGGGGAATTCATAAGTACTTGGATTCCCATTAAAACTTCTGGTACTAACATGGGGATCCCTACCAAAAAAAACCCAACACAAACTTGTGAGGGACTTCTTGAAACTGGGAAAGGCATGCCGTATAATCTCCCAGGAAGCAGCCAGTGACTATAGCCTATTTTCCAGAGGTAAAATGGTCTTGTGTTTCCTTTGGGGATAAAAAAAGTGTTAAACTTTTCAAGTTTTGGTTCTGAGACAGCGAGCTACCTTTCCTATCAGTAGCGTATATTGAAGGGTTACAAACTGTGCATGAGGAGCTTGGAATAAATCCTGCTTGGCTGATGTTCAGAAGCTTTTCTTGAGTACATTGTGTCTCACTATGGCTGCTGACAGCCTTGTACATTGTGTACAGCAGACACCACTCTAGTAAAACACCACTGAATGCCACCTGGCAGAGCCATGGGTGTAAGCTATGCAGGTACAAAGACTGGTATGAGAATTTCTCCCCTTGAAACCCTTAAGAAACAGCTGGAAGGACGATTCAGATGTAAAGCCTCCTGCTCTGGGGTGGGTGTGTTCATGTATGTATCGTGCCTGCTGCCATTTGTGCAGAGCTGGTAGCTGTGTATATATATACCCTCGATGGGGGTGCCCAGCAGGACCCCCAAGCCCTTGTGGTGCTTTGGACCTGTCTGTGCACCACACTGCTTTCATCTGTTCGGTTTGTAATGCCTGTTGCTGCTTCCTTCCTTTTCAGCCACATCGGGCAACATTACTCAGACTTCTCATTCTTCTACTGTAGAATCTTGCTGTTGAATATTCCCTGGCCATTCCTCATCCCCTGGGCCTTTTCCGCCCATCTCCCACGCATGCCCTTGGACAGAGCGCACCCTCAGCAGCTTTGCAGACAATGCAGAGCTAGGGGGAGTGGCTGACGTGCTGAGGAGCAGAGTGTTGGTCCAGAGGGATCTCGAGAAGCTTGGGGATTCAGCCAACAGAAACTTCCTGAAGCTCAGCAGTGAGATTTGCAAGTCCTGCACTGGGGGTGGGAAAACCCCATTGAATAGATCCAGGCCGGAAAAAACTGGCTGAGCAGCTCTCCTGGAAAGGACCTAGGAGTCGCAGCAGATGCTGTGTTGAATATGACCCAAGGTGTGCTGTCACTCCAAACAAGGCAAATCACATCCTGGGCTACCTTAGGCACAGCAGGGGCAGGAGATCAAAGGCTGTTGTCATCCCCTCTATTCAGAGCCAGGGAGCTCAAGTCTGGATACTTTGTCCAGTGTTGGGCATTACCCACAAAGCTGGTGCTTGGAGTAAATCTGCGGAACTCTGCCAGATGTTGAAGGAGCTGACACAAAAAGACTCAAAAAAGAGAGAGGATGCAAGCACAGAAGACGTATCTGCTGGGAATACACTAATCGAAGAAATGTCTGCATGGAAAGCCACTAATTATATCGGTATCACCTCTAATTAGGTGAAGTACCTGAGCTCCAAACTGCTGGAACCTGGTAGAGCTTTCTGGGGATGTATAGCTGTGCTGGTCTTCAGTAATATATACTTGTTAGTGACTGCTGCTGAAGGCATGATCAGGGTATATGTTTGAGCTGCAGAGATTGTTTTGTTCTTCTGCATCTTCCTTGGAAGCCCTTCTTCAGTGAGAAGGGTGGTAGACAGGTAGAAATGTGCCCAGGTTTGGAGAAAACTCAGAGGAGCTGTTGGAGGGGGAGCCTGAGATAGTGTGAAGGAAAAACAGGATAGAGGATTTTTGCCCCATGCCTACCTTGCAGGCCCGGGAGAAGAGCTGCTTTGAAGAACTTCCTCAAAGATCTCTCACCTTGGATCTCCTTGGAAGTCAAACTCTAACTTGGTGGGTGTGAATGTGATTTTTTCTTCCTGTTCTACTAGCTCAGCAGAGAACTGCCTGGCCCTTGTGTCTGTACACATCCTCAAGCTGGCTTCATTCCCTATTCTTTTATGGTCCTGTAAGTTAAACTTACAACTTCTTGTGCTTTCCCAACAAAGATGGCAGAGTGCAGAATGCACAAGCAGCCATCCTGGAGCATCACCCTCTCTCTGGGGAATCCCTTTCTCTTTGGAAGCCAGAGCCAGGTTCTTTCTTGTTGCCCCCCGCTCCACTGCCCCCTACCTTGTGTTTCTTTTCTGCCATGACATCTCCTATCACTGGGAAAAAAGCCACAAATGTCCCCGGGACATTCTTCTTTTGCAAAACAGACCCAGTGCCGCTTCATAGAATTTTCTTCCTAACCTGAGCAAAAGACCTGTCAGCAACGCCCCTTAAAATAGCGTACTTGGAGGAAAGGTTTTGGGAAACATCCCTATCTGGCTAAAATCACCGAGAGAGATGCATGTTGACTTTACTGGGGAGTCTCTGTTATCACAGTCATCCTGCACAGATCTTTCAGCCATCTGAATGTGCTTCAGAGACACTGGCACTGATCCTGCAAGCTGATCTTGTGACCAGAGGTGAGAGGACTGAAAGGGAAGGGCTTGTCTGCAGGCCTCAGGTGAAGGTCATAGAGTTTTGCTGCCCATCAACCTTTTTTTTCCCTTTGGTAGAGGGTGGTGGTTCCCAAAGATAAACACAGCTTATTTATTTAGAGAATTCTTGTTTAAAAAAAGGAAAAGGAACGGGAGGAAAAAGCAAACCACAAGCACTGCCTTTCAAATGTCTGTGTTATCAAATATTTGGAAGTTTGGGGTCTGTAACTAAAGGATGGAGACACAAGCTTCCATTAGCAGATAGCTTAACAAACGAACACACAGGCTGGGAGCTGAGTAATGCAGCACCAAACTCCCCCTATGCACTAGCCTGTATTGTACCCACAGAGATTTTTCTTTTTTCTATCTATCTTGCAACGTTCATTTAATTCCTAGATTTGGATTCTTTGATCCAAAATTCCTGATCAGCAGAGTGCTCTGATGCTTGGGAATTTTGCTGAAGCACAAATTAGGGGGTTGTGCCGATGTAAGTTACACCCCTAATGAAGGATCAGCAGATCATGGTTTGGGATGTCTGGAGTGAAGACCACACAGCATCTGTTTTTTCCCAATGGAGTCACTCTCTACAGGAAAGCAAAGCCCACCTTTGCCCTGAACTCATGCAGTAGTAGTAAAGGAAAAGTACACATCTGTTGGGGAGGATCGTATGGGCTTCAAATTTTGGTGGTGAACTTCTTCCAGCTTCCTGACCTGGCATTCCACTTTTCTAGTACATGTTTTTCTACGGAGGTTGCGTCTGGCATTAACACTAGTTCTAGTCTAGGCTCACAGTGACTCACAAGTGACAACCTAGTGATGCAACAACAGATGTGATTTACAGTCCATAATGACTTTTGAATGAAGCCAAAGGGCACCATAGTTGGAGAATCTGTGTCCCTACCTGCTAGAAGGAGGTAACAGTGATGTCTGCAAACCATGTCATGTTTTGCTTATGTTGCCTGAATACTTGTGCCTGTAGTTTTTTAGTAGCTGGGAAGAAGTTAATCTAGGCACCATTATGCCAAGAGACAAAACATACACGCTTATGCTAGGCTCCACACTGGTCCCTTAGCACACCAGTGTGCACAGTCCTTCCATGTACACAGGACCTAGAGGATCTCTTCTGCAGTGGGTGCTGAATATCCAAGCAGTGAGAGCATGCCCAGGTGGAGGTCTGCAATTTCACTTCTAATTCAGGCTTCTCAGCAGCAGCACACCTGAGGATGAACATACAGAAGACTTGAGAGAAACGGGGCAGAATCTTGATATGAATGATGTGGGTATAAATGACTATAGAAAATGTGGAAAAGCTGAATCTGGAAAAATACCTTCTGCTGTTGAGAAAAGCTTAGCAAAGAGATTTTCAGGTCAGCAGTACTGTTTTCCTGAAACATAAGGGCATTGCTCCTGCTTTGTTTCAAAGCATTGTGCTGTAAAACAAAACTCAAAACTCAGGTTAGCTGTTTAGTTTGTCAGTGCATGCAGCAAAGTTCATGTAAGGGGAATGAGGATTCCCCCCACCTCCCTGAGGACCTCTTTCCCTCTCTAAGTGACTCTTCTCTGGTCCCACCCATGCCATGGTCAGGGACTATTGTGAGACCTCTCCAGAGTCCCTGTGGCCCTACCCAACAATACCAGCTCCATCTCATCAACTTGTAGGTTGGGTGCTCCGAGCCCTAAGCAATTTGATAGAGGATTATCTTTACCAGTCTTTCTGTCACCTCTGTTTCTACTCCACAGAAGCAATACAAGATGTACCTAATGTAAAGGTACACATTGCATTATTGCACTTACTGCTCCAGGCCTAACAGCAATAAAGCATCCTGAGATGTAAGTGCATTCGATTGCTTGATTTTTCTTGGAAGCAAAGAAGAATTTCCCCCTCCTGTAATGGAGCCCATGCTCCCCAAGTACTCCCTGCAGTACAGGAGGTGAAACTTCTTTTAGCCTGTGGGCACGGTAGGCTTATGATTATAGTCATGCAAATCTCTTTCTACTATTTCAGCAATGCCCTGTGCACCAGCTGTCATGAGCTCTCAGGCTGGCATCTCATCTGTGTATGCCTGAGCTTTGGTGTTTGCCAGCCACCCTAAATGTGGTTAGCTGCACAGAAACCAAGTGTTGTCTCTCAGCAGCCAATCATGTTGTGGAGAAAGACACCATGGTTTGAAACTGCCTGAGTCCTTCTCGTCTTCTGATTTGTGGTTCTCAAAACCCGTTTTGATTGCTCCCTTCACTCTGCCTAACAGACACAATGTTAGATGCTGTGCTTCATGAGTTGTAGTTGATGATTGCTGCTGGACTTGTCTGCTTTTCTCTCTTTCTTTTTTAAGCATATCCTCCTTAAGCATATTCTCACAGGCACTTCACTTACCTCTGACCAGCCCATGGCCCCTCTGCTATCTTTAGGGGTCCCTGAATGGAGAACTGGTGTTCATCTGTTTTCCTTCTCATGTTCTAAGCTGGTTTGAAGGAGACATGTACATGCGCTTGGCTGGACTCCAGATACTGCCTCTTTCCTGCCCAAGAGGTTAAAGATAACATCAAAACACCCCAAACACACAAGCAACAACTGAGTATGAGCTCTCATACTTGCGAATATGAGTATGACCTTGTCAAACTTGGGAGACGCAACTTGACATCTAAGGGCACATTCAAGGCAGTGAGACTGATATGGTTTTTCAGGCTTGTGGTTTTGTGCCCTTGCCATGCCCAGTGTGTGGTTTGTAGTTTACATTGAGGTGTCCACACTTTTTTCCTTCTTTTGAAGAACAAAGATGTTGGTCTGTGCTTTAGCTGAGTAGCCACTGACTTTCTTTGGAAGCATGTCATCCTGTATTACCAGTTCAGGCAGGATAGCTCCTATAATCTGAGTATAGATTTAGTCCCAGGGACTCAGGGAGTTCCTTGCTCAATATCTACTCTGTGTAAGCCTGAGATGGTATTAAAGAGAGGAACAGACTGTGGGTTTGAGGCCTGCTGCTGTAACTTGCCTTTTGCACTTCCCAGCAGATGTCCAAGTCACTTGATGTCTGTGAGACATTTCCATGTGCTCTTGTGTTCCCATGGTCTTCACACTAGTGTCTCCAGATTTCTGGGTAGGAGATCCTGAGGTACAAGAGAAACAATTGGAGATGGCCTTAAGTCAAAGTGAGCACGGGTAGGATCCTGACACTATGTACCTGGGGCTGGATGAAAAATTGCCAGTGCCACCATGTACTGGATCTTAAGTCACTTTGGGAGCATTTGACATGGTGCTCTGAAAAAAACAAAAGCTAAAGACCTCAAATGTTGCAAAATTCACATCCCAAACATAGCAACCTCTGGTTGCTTTCCCTGGCAGAAGTGATCCAGCTGGTGCTTGGTTCTCTGAACATCATTTGGGAGTCTTCTTTCCCATTGAGTGCATTTACTGCTTGTTTATTCTGCTGAACATCAAGTTTGGAGAATGGTTTTGCTACTGCAAACAGTAGAGATCAAATGACGATGCTGAAGTGCTCAACAGGGGAAGAAAACAGGTATTGACACTGGATGTAAAGACTGCAGAGTAACCTGGTAGGAGGTCCACTCTGTAAGAACCATATCTAAATTAGTAACAAACCCCCATACTGCTGATGGTATCTATCTGGATGCAAAATGGAATCCGTTTCTGCAGAGGCAGTGGGGCAGCCAGGAGGGAGCTGTCAGCCAGGTGGAGACCTCCACCAGTCTTTGCAGGCGTCTGGGAAATTGGACCTCAGCCTGTTGATGTGAAGGTGTATATTAATAATTGATATTGAAAATCCTTCATGATAAGTGGCAGGTGATGGAAAGCCTGCATATGTATTCTATGAAGCATGGGAACCCCAAAAGCTCAAGTTTAGCACCCATTACTTATTGTTTTAGCTTTACATAGTTATTTTTCTTGCCTAAATGGTGCAGTCTTGTGCTTAGCATTGTGTGATAGACCTAATTTCTTTCTGTGGCCTGCCCACCTTGGAGGCAAGGTCACAGTCTGCTGATCTAGCAAGCCCTGATTTTTCTTTTTCCTACCCACGGTCACATGGGTACATATATGTGTCATGCCCTCAATTTTGATAATCAGTCTGATTAAAGAAATAGTTTTCTCAGAGAGAAAGAGGAAGCTATAGGAAGGTTCTGCTCTTTTCAGCCTTGTTAGCGCAGGAGCAGAACAAACTACAACCTGCAAAGCACTGCAGGCTGACGTCCTGATGATGCAGATTCCTCAGCGCATGAAAATCAAGAATGGCTGATAGCACAATGCAAGCAAAACTACCAGTTTCTAAATAAGTGTCTTCCTCTGGGCTGCAGTGGAAGGAACATCTGCCTGCCAGGAGGATCCTTGACATGAAAACAAGCTCTGAGGGGTATTTCTTTGTATGGAGGTAATGTCTCCACTCATGTCATTGATATTCAAGTGTTGTGGGTCCAATTCTGTTTTCATTTCATGCAAAAAAAGTATCTTGTTGAAAGAATAAAAAACAAGTGGTTGTGTGTAGGAGGCCAAAGCACCACTGTGTGAATCTTCAGGGCTCAGCAAGAGTCAATACATAACAGCTGAGCTTCTGTGCCAGAAACTTTTCTGTATTTCCCTGCCTCATTGACATATGTTGGTCATGCATTATGCCTGCCTCTAGTTTATTATGCAATAAGTAAGTGCAATGCTAAATATAAAGATTTAAATGGTGTTTAGATTTTACAAAAAGTCCATAGCAGCCCCTGTTCATCACACTTAAAGAGCGAGGAAGCCTTGCCAAAGAGATGCCTTATGGGTGATTTCACCAGGGCATCCTTGTGCACAGCCAGGCAATACCAAAAAAGGTATTCCTGTATGGGTTTTCCAAATGTATTTATTTTACCCAGTATTGGTTCCTGCATGAAACCTTTATACCCTGAGCTGTGATATGATCATGCTTGAATTGTTCTGATACACAACATAGAAGATAAGAGTTGCACTGCAGGATGGGCAGGGCATCATGCATCTTCCAACAAAGATGTGGTAAGAAATCATGTGAGATGATAGTACATTTTCATCTCAGATTCAGCCCAAATCTGCCACAAGATCAGAACTTCTGGTCAGGTAAAACAGCTTCTGCAACTTAAAAAAAAATAAAAATAGAAGTGTGTGTATATTTATACACACACATGTAACTTGGCAGATTTATTTAGGCCAATGTTTTGGAGCGTGCTCTCTTCTCTCTATATTATTTCATGGAGTGGTGCCCACTGCAGGAATCTGTGGCCATCACTGAATTAGAGCTTACATGTAAATAATGTAAGCATCAGGGTGGCATTATTAAATAAAATAACAATTAAACTATCCTGATGAGGAGGTCCAATCCACAGGCTGAAGAAGAGTCAGGTCATGCTACAGCCTTGTGCCCATTTCCAGATGGATCCTTCCCTTCTTCCTGGGGCTGACCTCCCAGGACATCGCCATGGTTAAATCCTCAGGCAAAAAAGTCGTCCCTGGGTGGGTCCTCACTGTGGCAGTGAGGGAGTGCAAAATTCCCAGCTGTGATGCACACTGGCCCTATGAAACCTATAGCTAGTCCCCATCCATGCCAGCAGACCCACAGAAATGATGCTGAATGTCAGCACTGTAGAAGCAGGTAGTAGAAAGAAACATTCATCCACTTCTTGCCATGTGACAAAATGTTAACGCAACCCATATGCCCATACGTGAAAAAGAACCAGTATCTTATGCAAACCAGATACCCTCAACAGGGAACAGCCTTGGCACTTCCACCTTGGTTTACGTTTTTTAAGAGGTGCGTAAGGTTAATGAAGAAATCCCTGTAACGGCCCTTGGAAGTAGGGGCAGCTGGGCTGAATCCTTCCTCTTCCTCCAGCTGTCCAAGCGCCTGTGGCAGGGCAGGTGGGATTAGAGGCAGGACTTTATGGTTGAGAAAGAGGATGTCACAAATGGATGGCAGCTCACCAAAGGGAAAAGGGTTTCCTGGGCTGGTACACGCGGCTGGCAGCTGTTCTGCCAGAGGAGGCCGGTGAATATGTAAGGAAGCCACTGGAGATGTCAGGACCCCCTGGGACCTCAAAAGTTTTGAGCAGAGCTCAAGCTGAACAGGTTTATCCTGTGTTGCATTTGCTTTTCCCTGGGTTTTCAAAAAGGATCCCTGCAAAAATGCCGTTTCTTGAGCATGGAACAGTGGCTAATAAATGAAAAAAGTACTGGAATTCCACTTTCCACTTGCTTAACTTCAGCATCTTCCCACGCATGCTTCCAGAAAAGCACATTAATATAGTGGTTAAACCAAAAGATGCTACTACAACTGTCTCACTATCCAATATTGGATACGAGGACATACCTGCTTTAGCACACCAGCCATAAAATACTGGCTTAATCTCCCTGGGTTGATGATTGCCTTGGTTATTTTAGTCTTGACAGGTTTATAGCCATTTGAGTGATGGAGACCAAACGGGCCCTGATGTAAAATAGAAGGAATCCTGCACAAATGAGCATGTTTACCTCATTTACAATTTAGCTCATTAACTAGGTTAAAACCCTGGCTCACTGCCGCTGTGAAAAGGCAAACCAAAAAGTCAGCTGGAGGTGCCCCCATCTCCATTTACAAACCCAGGCATGGAGATAACATGTGTGCCAGGGACACCAGGAATCTCTGCTGTCAGTAAGGATTTCAGTATTTCTAGTGAGATTTGGTATTTGGGGTTGGACTCTGCTCAGAGGGGTGCAGAAAGAGCCCCAGAGACACCAGCACAAGCTTCAACATGGGAAACCCTCTGTAACTGAAATCCAGCCTTTTTAACACATTTGTTAGCAACCTGGTGCTCTGTTTTGCAGAATGGTAAAGCTGAGGGACAATGGTGGAGAACTGGAGATTCACTAACTGGTTGCAAATTGATGCACAAAGGGAAAATAGCTCAAATGCCATGTATGAGATGGCGGGCTCTAGCTGATGATGAGCACTGCAGAATGAGATCTCAATGTGTTGATGGATGGCCCCCTGAAAAGCACCAGTCCATTGCTCAGGAGCATCGAAAAAGCCAAAAGACCACAGGGAATTACCAGGAAAGGAAAAGAACACACATGCTAAAGCACAAATCCACCATGCTCCTATGTTTTGGATGCTGGGTGTAGTTTTAGTGTTCCCATCTCTAAAGGGATACAACAGAGCTGGGAAATCTTCGGGGAGGGTGAAATATCTGTAATGGCTTCTGTAGGAGGGACTATATCAGCTAGATCTGTCTGGCTGTATATAACCTCTCCAGCTATAAAAAATTAGAGTGCACTAAATAGTCAGATGGCACTAACTTCAGCTGGAGGCAGATTTAGGTTGGGCAAGAGGAGGGTGTTGTTCTCGGGACGTGTGTTTCCTCTGCAGGGTCCCCTGGTGGATGGTTCTGGGGATGTGAGGAGGTTTTGTGAGTTTAAAAAGGTGATGAAGAGGTTCATAAATGAGGAGTTTGTTCAATGGTACTGCTCACTTCCAAAATGACCTATTCCGTAAAATCCCTGAGCAGCAAAGTACCAGAAACCGTGAGAGCACCCAGGGGAAATTTCCGTGCATGCTTTTCTTATTTTTAAGCCCTTCCCCAGGTTTTTGGCCAGAGTTTCAGACGGGATCCTGGGCTTAGTGGATTTGCACCAATAGAACCATTTTCGTGTTCTTCTGACACAGGAAATCAAAGAGAGGTACCCTTGTGAAGAGGATGTAATGAGCAAGCCATCATGCATCAGTGATTTCTGCTTTACATCATGATTCAAGCTAAGCATTTAATGATGAAGCCCGGAATTCAGAGATTGAAGGATGGAAAAATAAAAAGCACAAACGTGTGAAAAAGCGTTCTCTTTCAATAAACTTGTGTTGTTAGGTTTCTGAGTAAAAGAGCTACAGGATATCTCACAATCATTCAATCATTCATGAACTGAATCTGTAAGCAATATTGACAAGATAAAAGCCACTTGCACCAAAATGCTGAATAAGCAAAGAAACCTGTGCAATTTGCAGTGCGTTCATGGCTTATTTTGCCAGCAGAAAAGGGTCTCAGACTTCTGGGTGATTCACTTACTGCTATTTGGCTCCACTTCAGAGGTGAAGGTTTCGGAATTACTCACAACCCCATGCTAACGAATCGGAAGCCATGTAACGTTACTGAAGTATCTTGCAGTTTTGCCTCCTTTGAACCTCCAAGAGGTACTGAGCAGGTGACTTGACTTAAAAATGAGACCTCACTACTATTTTCTTTCCCAGCTTGATGCAAGTTTTATTCCAATTTTAAGCAAGCCCTTGTTTTAGACATACTGGGTTGCTCATGGCTGACACTAATGAAGGCTCAACAAAACAATCTCAGTACTTCACTGTAAAGAGACAAGTGGGTTCATCATTGATGATACAGTCATTACCCAAGCATCAGAAAGATTTTTCCATAGTATCAGAGCCTCTCTTTTCTAAGACAACTCACACAAGGAAGGAAAAGTCTTTGGTGCACAGTGTTTGGGGCATGGGGCATGGTCTGGCAGAGGTGGGACAACATAGAGTGAGAAAGCTCAGCTTCTAAAAAGCACAGTCCTCTTTTTACTCATAGATGCTTTTTTCCCTACCCCAACTTCTTCCCCAAGAAAGAGAAGTAGTAAATGAGAAGGACATGTATTTGTTGGTGGGAAATGGGAAAAAGCGATAGTCCTATTATGGAGGAACTGGACTATCCAGTGCCCAGGTGTGAATGCTTGTATGTAGAAACTGCACAGAACAAACCCAACTTTATCGTAGCTGGTCAAACCCGGGAGCATTAGAAACACCTGCCTAAGAGCTCTCACACTCAGAGGAATATAGGAGTGTCTCCTTAGCTCTGCAAGGCTAGGAATCCTTGAACAAGAGAGCTAAGACCTAGTCTCCGCTGTACCAGAGCAGCCAAAGCTCAGCATTGTAACTTCATTGACAAGGTACAGTTTCAGTGGGGTAAAATAGCTGAAAACCACTGAGTTTAAGTTGCTGTAATTGAAAAGAATTTTTTTCCTTACTGTGTGTTTAGTTTGTCTTTTCCCTACGTACCTATCTAGGGATGACTTATACAATCTTGAAATGCCTAGAGCCATTCTAAGTAGTCCTAGTTTTGTGTGATCTTCAACATGTCCAACACAAGCTCAATGCACATTCACATTGGAGTTGCATTTACATATGTGTAATCATGATGCCTGTGCTGAAACTAGAATCTGACACGAAAGAACAAAAGAAAAAATCAAAACATACCCAACAAAGCTTTCCTCAAGCCATGTATCCAACCCACGTGCAACAGGAAAGTTTGGAAGCCAGACAAAATTATTTGTTGTTCTGCTAGATGCAGTTATTTTTAAAGCCCACAAATGTATTCCTTTTCCTTCCATGGGTCTGTCATTAAAAAGCTACAATGCACCCCACACAGACATATTTCTAAAGGTGTCAAGCTTTGTCCACCAGCAGAAGCAGAAGGGGTCACAGGAGATACTATAGTGGGGATCCTGTTGCAATAAATGCCTCAGACTTGCAGGGTTGGGAGCTGTAGTAAAAAATACTCAGTGGCATCTCATTTGATGTATATGGATTTACAAAACGACTATGACTATGAAGACACCCAAGGCTTCCCTGCCAAGCCCAATTCTGCTTTCTGGGCTGCAGGCCAAGCCTCAAGGTGTATTGCATGAATGTACCGGCCTGATGCTTCTCTCCTGGGGTGGAGAGGCATGGTGACAGCAAAGCAGGCACATCCAGGTTTCCTCTAACTGACTTGTACTTCACCAGCAGTGAACGTGAGGCTTAAGGGTGGGTTGAACAAATCTCCTGCCTGCCCTGCACTTACTGTCTCTGGGCTACCATAGGTCGTAACACGGATACTACTGCTGCTCTTAATGTTATCTTCATGGATGGTGCCTCCTGGCCAGATCCAGCCAAAACTCTCTAAGGCAGTGAAAGGCTCATCTTTTCTACAGGTTGCTCCTCCCGGAGGAAGAGCGCTTCTTGCAAGAATTCATGGGTTTCTCTAAGAGCCCTGGCTTTGCCCAATGTAGGACTCCTGGTGACAGCATCCCTAGCCTCTGTATTTCTGCTGGGAGTAGGCTTTTCAACTACATGGTCACCTTTGTTTGCTCCATGGAGCCTCCTTGGCCAAATAAATATTTTTATTAATACTCATCAGCAAAAATATAAACAGATACTGAGTTATATCCACAGGCTCAGTTCTGATTATTTGACCTCTAGTTTCTATTGACAACAGCAAAGTAAACAATTTCTGTAGCGACTCAATGCTGTTTTCAGCCAGGAATAAACAAGAACATGAGATGAACACAGTGAGGTATAAGTTATTAAACCAGAGACCTAAAGCCATTGAAACCAAAATGCTGCTCTTTGCTCAGCTTGCAGGCGTGTTTTAAACCACGACAGTTTGTTCAACATGTTTAACATGGACAATTTGTTTAACAGTGGTATAGATTTGAGCTAAGGCGTCTTCCCCCCTGGCCATTTTCATGTCAGGTTTTCAGATGAGCCCTGGAGTCAGCAGCAACTTTTAGGAGTGTAAATTGGCACTGAAGTTTCCGGGAAGCCTGTGAATGCATTTTGTATGTACTTGCATAGCTGGGTATCTTCATCTGAAAACTTGGCCAGCTCTCAGCAGCTCTTTATGTTTCTGAGGCTGTCACATACAAACAATTAAGGCAAGGTAACACTGGTAGATGCACTGAGGACACATTCTAGCAATAGAGGGCCTCTCCAACACTGAAAAGTAGAAGGTGAAATGAGAGCTTTGCAAATAGCTTCATTCTGGAGGATCCCCATTGGGTTTTGGTGCCTCTTACGCCATTTCAATTTCACAGAGGGGCTCAGCTGGGATCTAGGAGTGGGTCCTTGGACTCCCATCTAAACTGGCTGTGTTTGCTCTGCCTTTCTGCAACCCACCAAACCCTCCCGCCAAGACCAGCTCAGAGTGGTTTGGTCACAGTAGCTGAATGATTATTTTAATGCAGATCTGCGCAACAAGCAAAGTCCCAGAGACGGATGTCCTTGCCAGATCAAAGTGAGTCTAAGAATGCCTTGTTAGGAGGGACAAATCAGGGTGTGCTCATACCTGTAAAGTATTCCTCCAAACTAGAAAGTGTTTGGTGTGACTTAAGGTTAACTCTTGACCTGATCAAGTATGTGGAACTGTTGGAACAAGAGGAGGGCCACGAGGATGATCAGGGGACTGGAGCACCTCCCGTATGAAGACAGGCTGAGAAAGTTGGGGCTGTTCAGCCTGGAGAAGAGAAGGCTGCATGGAGACCTCATAGCAGCCTTCCAGTATCTGAAGGGGGCCTATAGGGATGCTGGGGAGGGACTCTTCATTAGGGACTGAAGTGACAGGACAAGGGGTAATGGGTTAAAACTTAAACAGGGGAAGTTTAGATTGGATATAGGGAAGAAGTTCTTTACCTTGAGGGTGGTGAGGCACTGGAATGGGTTGCCCAAGGAAGTTGTGAATGCTCCATCCCTGGTGGTGTCCAAGGCCAGGTTGGACAGAGCCTTGGGCAACATGGTTTAGTGTGAGGTGTCCCTGCCCATGGCAGGGAGATTGGAACTGGATGAACTTAAGGTCCTTTCCAACCCTAAATATTCTATGATTTTATATTTAAAATTTAAATCTTAAAAATAAACCAGAAAACCCCCAGGTCTGTATTCCTGAGAAACTGACATCTGCTATACTTCATAAACTTGCCTAAGCTGCACAGGTAAGTTTGCAAGATGACAACCCGAGTACCTGGTGTCTGCACAAGAGCAGCAACTGTATCTGCAAGATAAAGACAGTGCCCACTGCAAAACCAGCTTTCAGCTTGTATGAGAAATCTTATAGGGGAGAGAGCTGTTTCTGGAGGTTGCACTGAATAAACCCTGGCTCTAAGTTCAGATCCTTCAGCAGATAACTGCAAAATAACAGTTAAAACACCAAGCAAGCCAACATCCTTGTGCTGGCCAGATGTGGTGGTCCACTTTTTGATCTCAGGCAGCACTTCCCAGTTTACAGTTTGAGTCTGGGCTGTGGGACTTGTTTAATTTTCTGCCATCCCAAGGCAGCAATGTTTGCAATACTTCACAGCTTTCTTACAATAAACAGCCACTTCTAATGCTGGAATAAGAAAAAAGGTTTGTAGGAGGTGAAGTATGGAAGCTCAGAGCTCATCTGCCAACACCAGCCATGGAGAACCCAGTCCCTATGAACCCTCATCCTCTAGACTAAGTGGTCCAAAAAGGAGGCATACTGGTAACAAACAGAAGTTGGATGAATCAGAAGCAAGTTAAATCCTTGCTCCAGCCTCAGCATAGCCTCTTCAAAAATCATCTTGTCCAGCTGGCATTACATAGATCTCCTGGTAAGGAGATCTACAATGCACAATGGTGCAAGCTCTTCTTGATGGTCACCTCTTGTAGGACCCACCCCTCCCTTGGCTGAAATGAAGGATGCTCTAGCATCTGATGCACCATCTGCCTAGGGTTTGCCCCAAATATAGTCAGATGCCCTGTGATCTCTGTGAGCTCTTTGAAAAAAGATGCTCTTGTTTCGGTTGAGTCAAAGCCATTGATTTCCACTTGTGGCACTGGAAAAGCAATCCCCCTCCACTTGTGGCACTGGAAAAGCAATCCCCCTCTGCTCTTTTTCTTGTTGAGATTAAATAATCAATATTGTTTTTTAAAGGGTCACTGTTATGGCTAATTCATTGCCCCAGTGCACATGCATCTCTTTCTGAGTTGATGATCCCTTGAGTTTAATTGATGCATACTTTTTAAAGCTGCCTTTTCAGGCTGCAAGATACTACTTCTGACATGCAAACCAGTGTTTTGGTCCAACATAAGCCCTGCATTAAGATGGAAGCATTTGCCGAAGTTTCTTTGGTAGTGAGAAAGGAAAACCCCAAAAAACCCCAACAGAGGAAAGAACAGAAAGATATCCCCAAAAATGACCCAACAAAATTACTCAACTGCTCCAGGGGCAGGTCACAGCATGGGGTGCAAGTCACAGGGCAGGATGCCCTGGCCTGCGTTTCTGTCTTCAGAGCAAGTAGAGACAGTGATCATGCATTTTGTTTTCAGGGTGTTATTTAGGACTGATCAGAAATATTCCAGTGGAAGCTTTTCCTATGGAAAAAAATTAAAATTGCAATCTGATGAGCTTCAGACAATTTTCAGTGAAGATCTCGACAGACTTTGTGCTGAAGCAACGGGTGGCTTCCCAGGCAGCCTGGCAGGTGGGTTTCCATCAAACACCCCCAAATCTCCTCTACCCCCTGGGATCCCAAAATGTTAGAGGAATCACACTCCCCAGTTTTGGAGCAAAACCAAGGGAATCAAAGATCAGAGGGGCTGGGGAAAGAGTCTTCATGGTTTGTTGAAGATGTGTTTTCTTCCAGATGCTGCAGTCACATTCAGCCACACTGGATGCAGAGCAGCAGTCAGTGCTTCTGGTTGGTTTTGCATTTTGATATAGAGGTTTCTCAGGAATAAATTTCAGGAGACCTGTTTATCTGTCCTGCTCTCTTTCCTATCACACCAACCTGTCTTGTCAAGCTCCTGAGACTATTCCTTGATTTTTGTGCTCAACCAGTAACTAAAATCATAGAATCATAGAATCATAGAGTAATTAGGGCTGGAAAGGACCTCAAGATCATCTAGTTTCAATCCCCCTGCCATGGGCAGGGACACCTCACACTACCATCCTACACAAGGCTTCATCCAACCTGGCCTTGAACACTGCGAGAGATGGAGCACTCACAACCTCCCTGGGCAACCCATTCCAGGGCCTCACCACCCTAACAGGAAAGAATTTCCTCCTTATATCCAATCTAAACTTCCCCTGGTTAAGCTTTAACCTGTTACCCCTTGTCCTGTCACTACAGTCCCTGACGAAGAGTCCCTCCCCAGCATCCCTATAGGCCCCCTTCAGATACTGGAAGGCTGCTATGAGGTCCCCACGCAGCCTTCTCTTCTCCAAGCTGAAAAGCCCCAGCTTCCTCAGCCTGTCTTCATACGGGAGTTGCTCCAGTCCCCTGATCATCCACATGGCCCTCCTCTGGACTTGTTCCAACAGTTCCATGTCCTTTTTATGTTGAGGACACCAGAACTGCACACAATACTGCAGGTGAGGTCTCACAAGAGCAGAGTAGAGGGGCAGGATCACTTCTTTCGACCTGCTGGTCACGCTCCTTTTGATGCAGCCCAGGATACGGTTGGCTTTCTGGGCTGCAAGCGCACACTGAAGCTGGCTCATGTTCATTTTCTCATTGACCAGCACCCCCAATTCCTTCTCCGCAGGGCTGCACTGAATCTCTTCTCTGCCCAACCTGTAGCTGTGCCTGGGATTGCTCTGACCCAGGTGTAGAACCTTGTACTTGTCATGGTTGAACTTCATATGGCTGGCATCAGCCCACCTCACAAGCGTGTCAAGGTCCCTCTGGATGGCATCCCTTCCCTCCAGCATATCAACCGGACCACACAGCTTGGTGTCACTGGCAAACTTGCTGAGGGCACACTCAATCCCACTGTCCATGTCAGCAACAAAGATGTTAAACAAGACCGATCCCTGAGGGACACCACTTGTTACTGGTCTCCAGCTGGACATGGAGCCATTGACCACAACTCTTCGTGTGCGGCCATCCAGCCAGTTCTTTATCCACTGAGTGGTCCACCTATCAAATTGATGTCTCTCCAATTTAGAGACAAGGATGTCATGCGGGACAGTGTTGAACGCTTTGCACAGTTCTTCCTTTCCCACATGCTAGTGTAAAATAGTTTATAAAGTGAAATATCTCTAGACCTATGCAAGAACAATGACCCTGGGCTCTTCTAAGTAGGTCTACAGTATGCTTTTCCACAGGATAGTGAGAAAGAGAGATCTTTTCACGGCTGGGCAGAACTCTCCATGGGTCTCTAGTTCTCCTAAAGCTGTACAAGGAGGCTTGAAATTCAGGAGAGGTTGGTGTTAGCTGCAACGTCCCTAAGCCAGGCTCATCTCTCCAAGCCCATCTCTAAACGTGCGCTGAAGGATTTGCTGCATTTCCCAAAGCCCTTAGCAGGGAGTTGAATGATTCACAAGTTTGAGAATGTTGCTAGATAATGTCTCCAGAGAGCAGCCACCGTAATCAAAACCACCTGACATCTGTTTTGGGTGAGATTGGCATGTCCTAGGCATTTGCACCAGAAACATGGGAGGGGCATTTTAAGGAAGAGGGGGGAATGTAGGGCAGTCATGCCTCTGTAAAGCAATAAATGAGAAAAGCCAGTTTGTTGTGGTGGAAGACCACAGCTGCTTGTAGTTATTAATGTCTTTCATTTTCAGCACAGAAAGGGTATAACCTGTGGTGCCTCTGCCATGGGCAACTCCAAGAAGGAGAGCTTCCCAAACCAAGAGAAGCAGCCTTTGTCATGACTCAAAAATGGGAAGGGCAGAGGCAAAAGTCAGTGATGTGCGGCTGAGGCTTGCCTGGCATTTCAGGGAACGGCTTGGGTGGGTTTTAATTTGTTTTCAGTTTGTTTGGGTAATGCTACCTCTTTCACTGGGCTTTCCTCCTTTCCATGTTGGGAACCTTTCTGCTCCCACTCCCACCCAACTTGTCTTTCCTTAAAACACAACTTCCCATGCAGAGTAGGGAAGTAAAACTCTGGATTCTGTTGCTTTATAACCAGTTAGGAGAACGTTAATTGCTCACAACTAGTCCAAAGAAACCTCAAATACCAAAGAACCTGCAATAAAAGCGAATGTTTTTGAAGACTGTGCAAAACACCCTGGTTTTAGTATAATGACTGCTATTAGCCAAGAATAATATGCATGTATCAGTCTCATGTTCTTAAATCTGAACTGCAGATGACTAATTAAGTAGACAATTCAATGCCTGATAGAGTTGAAGGGTTACGGTAGCTCCATGCTCCGCACTGACCTTTCAGTAGTTGCAAACTGGCTGGCTCTCCCATCCCTCCCCCACAGGCTGGGACAGCTGTAAACATCCCTGTAATAATGAGACAATTGTAATATCCTATTTATTTTCCATTAAGAACCAGTCCAGCGCAGGCTTAGGTAGCCCCAGGGGCTGGGCAAGCAAAGTCTTTCTGTGCCCTCCTGCCACGACCTGGCTGAGGCTTGCCCTTAAACCCATGAGAGCACCAGGGACCGCTGCACGCAGAGAAATGCCTCTGGTGCTCTTGCTCTGCCCCTCCAAGCAAGTCCAGCTCCAGCATCTCCAGGACCCCTTCTGTGAGATTAAAATAGCAAGCCTATTCCCTCTCTGCCTCTCACCAGCTCTTCCCATCCCTGATTTTCCCCCGGGTGCAGGAGCAGAGGGTGGGGAGGAGAGCAGGAAGTTGCTGACGCGTGTGGTTGGATTTCAGTTTGAACACTGTCCAGAAAGGAGCACCAAATATTAGTAAACAGATCAGGAAACATCTCTGTGTTTGGCGATAACTCTGCTTTTCCAAGGCAGCAATCTCCAGTAGTTTTTCCGCTAGAGAAAAAGACCTGCTTGGTCACTTTACTTAAGCTGGAGCAGCTCAGATCCTAGACCCCCTTCAGACCCTGACCTTCAAACTCAGGTCTCTCCCCTTGGGGGCACTTGCTCCAGCTCCTGACTTTGCGCATGGAGCCTGCACAGCAGAGGGTGCATGCTCTTGTGAATACCCAGGGGATTACAGAACCCTGCTGCCATGTCCAGTATCTTTGTAATGATCCAGGCTGAAATGGAAAGGATCAAGATGGTTGGCCTATTTTGCTTTTCAAAAGAAGATTACAAAGCAGTTTATTTGCCATGTGTTAGACAGGGAATTATTGCATACCAATGGGCTCTTTAGAGCAATGAATAAAAGCCTACCAAGTCCCAGTGGTTCAAGCTGCAGACAGTCCCATTTGAAAAAAGACCCAGGAGTGAATCAAGCACTGAAGCAGGTAACTGAATGAAGTCCTAGTTTTGCCATTTATCAGCTAGTGGATTTGAGATCAGAGAGCAGTGAAGTCATATGCTTCATAGGTAGAGCACGCCATCAGCTCAGAGAAGCACATAGGATTGGGAACTACAAGAGAGATAAGACAGCAAGCAACATTGTCTTCCAAGGAATTAGTTTGCTAAAATAAACCTCTAACCTTGTCTAAAGCCAAAGCAAAAGCCATGGATCTTCCAGTGGAAGGAGGACATGGCTGGAGGATGTGGGTGGCATTTCTGCAAGCTACTTGACACTGAAGGAGTGACTGGCTCTTTTTGAAGAACTACCCTGACACTACTGAGGTTACTGGAGGGCTTTCTATTATCCCAGCTATTGAAGATGCACCCTTCTTTTTCACTTTTACCCAGCAGTGCAACTACAGTGAAAAACCTTTTGATTAAACCTGCAGATAGATCCCACCCAAGGGGACAAGGCACATTGTCTTGTGAAGGTTCATGTGTCAACTAGTGTATGAGCTGAGCTACTTCAGGTGAGAAGAATCATCCCAAACAAACATATCTCCCTGGTGATGCTAAAGATGTTCACATAAGGTCCTCCCTGAAACCCCATCAGTGAACACACCATGTGTGTGGGTCATCTCTCTGTTGAGTCAACCCACTGGCTGTGATGTTATTATTAATAGCAATTAGTCCACTACTATTACTACCACTAGCAGTAGCAGCAGCAGCAACAACAACAACAACAATAATAATATAATAATGCACTGCATTTAGTATTAACACTTTTGTGGTTGTTGCACATATGCCTTCTGAGAGACCTCTGGGCTGGAGCAGGGGATTCCGTTTCATCCACTGATGGACAACATGAAGAGTATAATGCACCCAGCTTCCAAAAGGAAAGCCTCAGCTCTGCACATACCATCAGCCAAGATGTCTGGAGGAAGGATTTTCGATCTGGCACCCATGGTACAGTTATGTTGAAAGATTTTTGCTGCACAGTCTTCCCTCCATGCCTGTATGCACTGTCTACATGAATTGCCCTGCAGAAGCAAGCAAGAGGGATCTGATTGCTTTTTCTGGTGTATTTTCAAATGGTCTTACACCACACTGCCAGACTGGGGGGTGTTTTATTTCTCCAGAAGGAAAGGAAGAGAGTTACTGCATATATGTACAAGCCAAAAAATGCCACACCAATTGGTGAGAGAAGTTGCACCATCTGTGCCATGCACCCCTTCCTATGACACCATGACACCCTCTGTGTGCCACTCCTCTGGCTTTTCCACCAGGTATACAAGATCAGCAGTGGTTTTAAATGAGGCCACCAATGCTGTCTACAATAGTTAACAAATTACATGATCATTTGGGAACTAGGACCTCTACTGAGATGCCATCACATCTTCTGCTTTTGCCATTTCAGTCTCCTTCCTACACTTTTGTCCTACCTTGTCCGGTTTATACAGATAAGGCACTTTGGGCACAGAGAACTGCTGTTATTAAAGAAATTAAAGGGGAGCCCACCTCTCCTCCATCACCTCTGGGTCTGGTCTGGCCATCCTGTGCATGGCTGTGGGTACTGAGTTTGTAGGGGTTAAACCCTGCCAGCACCCACTGGGGTAGGACATGTGCCATGGGTCAGAGTGTCATAAGCAGACCTCCAAACCACAGCCTGAGTACAGGGGAGTCAAAGCAATGGATGCAATTAGCAGCCCAGCACCTCAGCAATGAGTAAGGGTGGATTAATTTTTGGAGTAGTCTCATCCTTAGAGGCAGTTTTGGGGAGGTTGGAGACCGGTAACGAGTGATGTCCCTCAGGGACCGGTGTTGGGACCGGTCTTGCTTAACATCCTCATCGCTGACATGGACAGTGGGATTGAGTGCGCCCTCAGCAAGTTTGCCGACGACACCAAGCTGTGTGGTCCGGTTGATACACTGGAGGGAAGGGATGCCATCCAGAGGGACCTTGACACGCTTGTGAGGTGGGCTGATGCCAACCATATGAAGTTCAACCATGACAAGTGCAAGGTCCAACACCTGGGTCAGAGCAATCCCAGGGACAGCTACAGACTGGGCAGAGAAGAGATTCAGAGCAGCCCTGCGGAGAAGGACTTGGGGGTGCTGGTCAATGAGAAAATGAACATGAGCCAGCTTCAGTGTGTGCTCGCAGCCCAGAAAGCCAACCGTATCCTGGGCTGCATCAAAAGGAGTGTGACCAGCAGGTCGAAGGAGGTGATCCTGCCCCTCTACTCTGCTCTTGTGAGACCTCACCTGCAGTATTGTGTGCAGTTCTGGTGTCCTCAACATAAAAAGGACATGGAACTGCTGGAACAAGTCCAGAGGAGGGCCACAAGGATGATCAGGGGACTGGAGCACCTCCCATATGAAGACAGGCTGAGGAAGCTGGGGCTTTTCAGCCTGGAGAAGAGAAGGCTGCATGGGGACCTCATAGCAGCCTTCCAGTATCTGAAGGGGGCCTATAGGGATGCTGGGGAGGGACTCTTTGTCAGGGACTGTAGTGACAGGACAAGGGGCAATGGGTTAAAACTTAACCAGGGGAAGTTTAGATTGGATATAAGGAGGAAATTCTTTCCTGTTAGGGTGGTGAGGCCCTGGAATGGGTTGCCCAGGGAGGTTGTGAGTGCTCCATCCCTGGGAGTGTTCAAGGCCAGGTTGGATGAAGCCTTGTGTGGGATGGTTTAGTGTGAGGTGTCCCTGCCCATGGCAGGGGGATTGGAACTAGATGATCTTGAGGTCCTTTCCAACCCTAACTTCTATGATTCTACGATTCTTCTAGGTTATTTTCATTGCACCACTCGCTCTCTGCAAAAGGTTTCATCTTGTGACCCTGGGACTAAAAGTGAGATTAGGAACAATTCACATGCACTGAGATTAGACCCCAGATTTCCCTTCTGTGTTTCTCTGTAATGCAGTGGAATGCCTACGTGCATTTCTAGTTCCACTTGTCCTCATTCTTCTGTCAGCAATCAGAGATGTTACTGTAGGGAGGTGAAAATTCCCTCTCTTGCACCCCGTCCTGGGCATCCTTTATCTCCAGCAGTGCAGTGTTAGGAAAACACGCAGGTTTGGTGTCCCAAGGGAAGCCTGCAGGACCGTCTTTGCCATAAATCATCTATAATCAGTCAGGAGCACATGTTTTGGTTTGGAAACACCAACCGAAAGCATCCCTAGGAAATTCCTCATGCAGCCTTCCAGTGCAGCTGGGAAATTAATGCACAGATTCAAGGGGCTTTGCTGGTAATGGGCTGCAGATTAGTCATGCACTCACCTTCTGCAGGGCTCATCTTCAGCTCTCATTCCCCCAGTGAAGGGCTGAGCATGCCCATGTGTTTTAACAAGGTTTGCAAATAGATTCTAGCCATCTAGCCTGCATGTCAGGCTTACATGCAGCAAACAAAAACTATGCTGAGGCATAGGATGGAGCCTGAATCTTTTGCTGGCAATGGCCAACTGGGAATAAGAGTTACTTTTTTACAGCAGATGTGTAGCTCAAAGTTCACCATAAGTGCACTCACATTGAGAGCACAGCATGTATTGTTCTGCAAGAAGGCTAAGCTCAACCCTTCAAAAGACTATGGAACAACTAATTTCATTATTTGAAGAATAAAGTAAGTACGTGAGAGAGAGTGACAAAATTAACCCTCTGTTTGCTCTGTGGAAGCAGGGATGCAACACATGCATGCAGAAAATCTGTCAGACGGTCTCCTATCCCTGTTTTTCTCACTAGTTTAGGGATTGAATATCATATTCCTTCAAAAATGACTAGCTGGACCAAGGCCAGATGGAGCACCCCCACATGAAGTTCCTCTGTGTATACACTGCCTCAGTGAATAAAGCTTGGGATTTTCATCTGCAGTTATGACCTCCAGGGAAAATCAAAAGCAGCAAATCATGTTGGTTTTTTCCTCAAAATTAACCACACAGAAATAGATTGTTCTCTTACTGACCAAATGAAAAAATACCTGCAGGCAAGAAAGGCTAAAGAAAACAAGTCCCATGGAAAAACTTTACCTGGGTATTTTTAGGTAGATTTGAGCAAAGAAAAGTACTTTCCTACAATTGTCTGCAAACCCACTTCAACTGGTGGATCTTTGCCTATACTATTTATTTGTTCAGAGGAGGAGGTGAATACACTCCCTCACTGCAACGTTGATTTTAGCCTGGTGCGGTTCTCTCTCGTGCAGCATGACCAGATTCTGCCCAAAAGCTGACCCTAGCTCTTATAATTTGTAATAACTGCCATAACAAACCACTTGTATCTGCTTTTCCTGCAGCCATGCTCCAGCAACACACTGGGGAAGTTTAGATTGGATATAAGGAAGAAGTTCGCAACACACTGGGGAAGTTTAGATTGGATATAAGGAGGAAATTCTTTCCTGTTAGCGTGGTGAGACACTGGAATCGGTTGCCCAGGGAGGTTGTGAGTGCTCCATCCCTGGCGGTGTTCAAGGCCAGGTTGGATGAAGCCTTGGGTGACATGGTTTAGTGTGAGGTGTCCCTGCCCATGGCAGGGGGGTTGGAACTAGATGATCTTGAGGTCCTTTCTAACCCTAACTATTCTATGATTCTATGATTCTATGATAGGGAGGTGCAGCTCCTGGTGTTTTCCTGGGGCACACATCCACCTTCTCAGGCTTGGCAGGACAAGGCCCATCTGGTTCACCTTGCTCTCTAGCCACAGGAATGCAATGCCAGCAGCAACAAGGACCAGCCACATCCCCTCCTGTACACAGCCATGCACCACTTGGCCATGTGGCTGGTACATGAATTATTCCTGAAATTCTCCCTGCACGACCAAATTCCTCTCTCTGGAGCCAAGCTGCTCACTGTCCTACCTGCAGGTTTAGCGCGAACGGAAAAGCTCAGGAACACTTCACACCTAAAGAAAGATCCATCCCAGATCAGAAGGTTAATAATGGGTGGTTGTCAAAGACCAGCTGTAACATGTGTCTGCAAGGATGCATGCATGTGGAGGGGTTTGGCAGAAAACTGTCCAGATTTCTCAGTGAACAAGAGAAGGGAGTACAGGGGGGTTGGAACTAGATGATCTTGAGGTCCTTTCCAACCCTAACTATTCTATGATTCTGATTATCTACTAGAGCTCTCCTTTATCCTCACAAATGCACCCCATGCAGTGATTCCCCACCAAGGGAGAGGTAAGCCCCACCCCCAATATCTTCTCCGCTGGGTGAAGTCAACTCAGGTGGCCAGGAAGCTGAGCAGGCCAGTCCCAGGGACACCCGGCTCGCACAGGGAAAGGCTGTTTCCTTGAGGCCCACCAGGGTTTCCTGCGCTGCAGTTTGTGCCAATGCACAACTGTGCCCTCTCATGGGCTCCTTTTCTGCCCCGTGAGGAGCTACCCTGCACCTGCGAGGGAGCATCCCTGGTCCTGGTGCAACTCTGGGTGGTGCAGAGAGAGGAGGCGGGCAGTCCCCTTGAGGTGTTGCTACTGATGCAGAAAAGACCTGGGGTGTTGGCTGCAGTGGTGTCACTCTGCCAGGACAGTATCAGGTTGGTCTGCCTCACATTAGGATGGTGAATACTCGAGGAGGGTGTCAGTGAATGGCATCTGTGTCCACTGCTGTAGTGGGGACACATGGGAAGCAGAGGACATGGTCCTTGGGGGTGGGAGCTGACTTGTAACCACCCTTTGTAGCCTCTTCATGAGCATCTGCCATGCAAAAGCAGTCAGCTCCCCCTTGCACAGCAGCAAAGAAGCAGATGGGTCCCTTTCATCTGCTGTTTTGCTTCCAGTTTCCAGTGCTTGGTCCTGAAGATACAAATATGACAAGCTCTTTTACCTGGCAAAACAGCCAGGAATCATCTCTAGCCACATTTGGGGCAGAAACCCCAGCTTTCTCCATAAGCCAGAGTTGTGTCCTGCTCCAAAACCCCTTGGCAAGTCCTTTGGCAAGGGCCAGGGTACTGGCTTAAACACTGGACTGTGATAAGTTAAGGGCTTTACTTATACTTGCTCCAATGCCACTGTGTTTGCGGCTCACATTCCCAATCTGGATTTCAAAACTGTGTTTGAAATGAGAGTGGGATTTGCACTGTGCAGGTGTGCTGAGGGAGGCAGCAAATCCAAAATGACCAGGGTGTGCAGGGTGCTGACAGTCCAGGATCTGGACCAGAATTGCCCCGGCATCTCCCTGTGAAGAGCAGTAATTATGCACAGCCAATGACTATGTCTGTAACACATTTGTGAGCAGCTTGAGAACAAAAATCTCTGTTCCAGAGGATTTCTGAAACTCTGTTCCTCCTGTGATGCGGAATGGCCACATGCATGCTCGCTGCTTGGGGGCTGCAAATGAAACGCCGGCTGTGTTTCACTAAGCTTTGAGGTACTGAGCTGGGATTTTCTGTGCACTGAAAAGGTGGTGAAGGCGAGTGGCTGAACCCCTCCTCCCCTGCCAGCTCATCCCCTTTCCCTCTGCTCTGGGCAAGGAAAGCAGCTGCTGGGACAGAGGCTGACCTATATTCCAGTGCCGAGCGGTGCCTGACTGGTCACCACTTTCCCATCCCCCCAGCCTGGGGTTAAAAAGGCAGAGATGGCCAAACCTGTGCACGATGCAAGCATCCCTTCCATGCCCTGAAACAAGCCAGAGGAAACAAGACCTCAGACCTTGCAGCAGGGCGTGCTTCACTTTAAAGGTCTTGATGTGAGTGATCATCCTGGAGGGGAGATCTGAGTGGACGATAGTGCTGAGAAAGGAAGGATGTTTTGGCACTGGCACAGGTGAGGGAGGAGGTGTCATTCAGCTCAACAGGAACCCTGTGCTGAAGAGATAATTTCAAGCTGAGCTGTGGTTTACCGCAGCGTCCTTGTGACCGGCTGAGCGGTTGGGTGGCAGGGGCGGTGGGGAACACACTCATTTTCCCACAGCCAGGTCCTTGCGCAGATGTGTCGGAACTTGGCTGGGGCAAAGCAGCAGCTTTCCGCTCACCCACGTGGCCCCAGCTTGCCTGAAACCCCCGTGCATTAAAACCCCTTCTCCAGATCTCCAGAGCAATCAGGGAGAAGGGTGACAGCCACACACTGTCTGGTTCACAAGGACGTGGGTTTCTTCCCCCACTGGGACAATGTGCAAAGCTTACAGTGATGTTCAGCTGTTACGGCACGAAAATTGGGGAATGACAAGAATCACGAGGCTTTTCAAGGATCATTGCAGACCTCAGCACCACAACCTCCAAGATGACAGCAATCTGCTGAACACCTTCTTTGCTCAGTGCTAAATCTCTCCACTTGCAATTTGGTAATAGCTCTCCTGAGGTTACTTCTCACCTGTTTTCATTCATTTGCTTCCAGAGGAGAAACTTTGCTCAGATCTTTCCAAAAAGAAAGCCAGTCACTCTCACTCCTCCTTGGCAAAGGCTGTTTCACTGCCATGTACGGCTGCTTCCTCTACAGTGGCTGCAAGCCCTGGCTGTGTTGTGCATCACTGCAGCAGTGTCATCACTGGCTGATCTTGAAGGTGCCACCTGAATGTGAAAATGAAGCAAAAACCCTAAGGAGGCTAATAGTGAGGCAGTGTGCTGAGACAGGCAGAGCTGCAGAAGGCTCCAGGATTTCAAGGCTTCAGCTCTGCCACACAAAGCCGCTTACGGATGGCACATCCGAGACAGAGCCTGGATTAGAGGCAAACCCGGCTCTGGCCCCAGGCAAATCTCTGTGCAGCAGCTCAAGGTGCTTGCTGGGCAGCTCAGGGAGTGCCCTTATCACCTCTGAGAGACCTTGGGCTCCTGATCCCAGCACCAGCCTCCTAATGGTATGTCATCAGCCATTTGGAGGTTTTTACACTGAATTATGCAGCATGGAGCAGCCAAGCAAATGCTACCTTTGCCCAGGCACCCACAAAGCCCTTCAGTGCCAGGGCTCAGTCTGCAGCTGAGGTCGGGAGCCATGACCCAGACACAACTGCACGATTTGGCTGGCCTGGGGCCAGGTTCCTCTTCTTTGCATTATTTCAAAGAGGAACTCATCTGTCAGCATTGCATGCCAAGTCGGTGCTGCTGCTTAGCGATGTCTGCTTTTAAGCAGGTGCTGGGCCAGTACAATGCTGTCACTCCATCAAGAAGAAGTGTGGTCATGGTGGAGGGTGGGGATGCCCACAACTCGCCCAGACATGGCCCTGAGCAACCTGCTGTAGCTGTGGCATTGCTGGGAGCAAGGTTGGGCCAGATACCTTCGTTCTCAGTCACACATGCCCTCTAGAACAGCCAAATATGATGATGCTGGCACATCCCAAGGACAGGAAGATCTCTAGCAAATCCTAGCCTCTGGGAGACCAGGTCTGGCTCCAGTGGCTTTGGCTTCTGGGATGTTTCACAGCTCAGTGCTATGGAAACCTATCGTGTATTTTCATCTGGGAAGCACCTCCCATCTGCAGCTGCTTTTAAAAAGTTAAAATAAAATCTCTTATTTTCATATGCTTGCACAAAAACAAGGCTCAGAACCTTGGAGACATGCAAGTTTGTGAACCAACGTGAGCTGAGGAGCTGGGCACTTGTCTCCTCTTCCTAGCTCTTTTTAGAAATGGACCAAATTCCCACAAACTGCACTGAGCACGCCAAGAGGTGCGCAGATGGTTTTATAGATCTGGCAGAGTTATTCCAACTAACAGCTACAATATGCTCCCATGCAGGCAGGGTCATAACAGACATCCTCTCTGCAGCCTGGCATATGGGCAGATGCAGCCCTGGTTTGGATGGAAGGGTTGGGGAGGGGTTGGAAAGGGGCTCCCCCCAAGCAAGCATGACATGGGACATGTCCACTGGACATGGCAGAGTCCTGGCCTTCAGCTGAGAAGGTGCCTGTGGACTTGGGCTATTGTATGCAGCCACAGCTTCTCACCCTGCAGCTCACCTAGAGCTAGTTTAGAGTGGAATGTTTTCCTCCAAGGCACTGCAACTCACATGATGAGTATCTGCATCCAATATTTTCCTTGCCTTGGGAAGGGAGAGGTCTCTGACAGTGGGACACAGGACAAACAGATCTGTCCTTGCTGGGGCTGCAGGTGTAAAACTGGGGGTAATGAGAGCTCTTTAAACACATCATTAATAGCACTTTTTGGAGTCAGGCTTTACAGCTCTGATGGGCTCTCAGCAGAGTCCTGTGGCTTCCTGTTACACCTGGTTTCTAAAAGACTTTAATCTAGTTCACAGTACTTTTAGTCCATCTGAAGGATCTGCAAAGCAGGGTCAGATGCCAGGACTGCGTAGAGACCACTCTACCCAGAGAGCAGGGTGGGATCCTTACCTATAGGCTTTAACCTTATGCCAGAAGGATGCCCTTCAGGAGAGGGTGTGCCATGACTTCAAACCCAGCTCTGCCAGGGCCTCCAACATTTGTGATGGCATGGGATATGACGGCTCCACCTTAGTATCCCTGACACAGTGTCAACAGCATGGACATGTGCCACATGTTCTGCCTCCTAGGCTGAAAAGCACCAAGCATCTCCTTGTCCATGCCAGAGATTTCAGTCGGTACTGTCTCCAAAAACACCTCTGCAAGGGCAGCATGTGGATGCACCTCCCAGAAGAAGGAAGAAAGGCCTGCAAAGATGACCAAGGATGGCCTATGAGTGGAAGAGGTGGCAGAGTAAGGGGTCTGATGAGTCACTACAGCACACTTGGTTTTCTCAAATGATTGAGGACCATGCAACAGCTGTGATGCAAAAATTGCCTTACATCGAGACAAATGTTGGGTGGATCATACCTGGCTGAGCCACAGCTCTCACGATGTTTCTATTAGCAGGAAATGACAAGGTGTACTTGTGTCTACCAACCCTTCCTGCCAACACCTAGCCTGCTATTTGGCCAATAGTACAAAATCTTTCCTGGTGAAACACACAGCTGATGCCAGTCTTGGTAGGACAGTAATCAATAAGGAAGGGTTGCTGTTAGAGACCTAAAAGTACAGTTAAACACTCAGAGATCAGCAAAATGTGTCTCATGCAGCTGAATACATTGCAAAAGCATTTGATGCCATGAGCCAGCCCTTCAAAGCGATCTTCACTGGGTGGAAGTTAACACAACTTTGAGTTAAAAGTCTTTGAGCATTTATGCCCCTGTCTTTCCGTGTGATGAGGAAGACAGTAACATTGTCGTCTCAGAGCTGAAACGCTTTAATTCAACTTTGGGCACTAGCTGTGGCTTGTGACATATAGGAGATCAGACGCAGCCGTCACCCTTGTGTGGGAACAAGGAGATAGTAGTTGTAATTGATGGATCTGCCAGTTAATCAAAAATAACATCCATCCAGGGAAAAGCCCAGGAAATAAACCAGACAAGTCTCCTCTGTTGCTACCCTTTGGATACAGTGGACTCTTTGAAACATCACCACTCGCTACCCACCCTGTGTGGGAAAGTTAATACCGTTGTCTCCCTGTTCACATCTAGAAAATGAGATATCGCTACAGGAACCCCACAGAGACCTTGAGTGCCTGCTGTCTGGAGTGCGTCCAGACAAACATGCCCGTGAACTTTTCTACTCCGCCTTAAAAAAACAAGGTGGTTTTGTGTAAGTCATCTTGTGTAAGTCATCTTAATCTGGGAGGAAGCTATAGGAAAAAGGTGTTGGGATACACTGTAATGATAGAAGGAAGGATGGGAGCAATTTGAGACTCATCGTGATTCACATTCGAAAACCTCTGAATTGAAAATCTCATAATTTGAAAAATCTCTGAAAAATCTCTGAATCTGTGATTTGCTTATTAATGGGTATTTTGAGGTCTCACAATGACCAAAGCTGTAAGACTGTTGAAAGGATGGGGTCAGAGACATCTCCACTTATCTGTCACTTGTGGTATTGAAAACTGTTGCTGTTATAAAGCCCCCGTGACAGCATCATAGCTCTTCAGAGCACGCCTGTTTGCGAGGCAGTGAGAGGAACAACACACAGCATTAAGTCAAAGATGCCTCATTTCCAGTTTTCTGCAAGTCACATGCTTTCAGAATTGATCTCTATTTGGAGTTTTAGCGGCTTGGCTTGCTTCCATTCAAAATGGAAGAAAGGGGAAGGAATTGCAAAATCCATCTTTGCTGAAAGGAGCAGAAAACAAAGAGTGATGATAAGGAAAACAGCACAAGCAAAGAGTCTGTAAAGATCCCCTAAAGTTACAGCCTGCTCCTTCACCCTTGCAGGAAAAGGACCCACATCCTTCCCTGTGCACTAAAGCAGAGCTTGCATGAAGGCAGAATGGTGGGATGGGTCCCCTGCCTGCCATGGTGACATCTTCAAAGGGAACTGATAATCCAGCAGAATACTCTCTTGTCCAGCATGTTACTCCTTTGGGGGTCTGCAGGACAGCCTGGTCTGGATGGAAACTGAGGAGCACATATGAAAAATGGGGCTTGGATGCTTCTGTATGCCACCCTCTGCGGGGTAGGACTCTTTGAGGCTTTCCAACACTGCAACATAAACCCTTATTTCAGCTGGGACTTTAGTTGCTTTTGGACTTGTGCTAAATCAAGCCAATGCTAAATGCTTCACCAAATTGGATTTATTCCATGACCATGTGGCTCTTCATGAATACTTTGATCTATGGAAGACAGGAGTTCACATGCCTTTGTAAAAGACTTTTGCACATACACGAGCACCAGTCTTCCCTGTTTCTCCACAACACACAGCGATTGAAACCCGAGGATTTGAAGCTGGTTGGTTCAGACACAGTAACAACACCTGATTTTAAACTCAAGGGCTTCATGGAAAGAAGAAAAAAAGAATCAATAAAACTGTATGGTGTCATGTAATGTCCTTCAAATATGTTTTTAAAATTAAGTTTTAAAGTTCTTACTGTCACTTAAAATACTGCATTAGAAACAGTCAAATGCAGCAGATAACAGCGTTCTGTTACTGTGAATACAGGATGTCAGATTTTTGTGAAATGGAGGGGTAAAAGAAGAAGAGGCTGAATGCACTTCTCTAATGGTTAAAATTCTGTCTGCTGAAAATAGCATTTTGTTATTTTTAGTGCTGTAGGATAGAGAGGTACTAAACTTGTGACACGTGATTTAAGAGGAAGGGCAAGTTAAAGCCAGATTTAGAATAAATACATTATTTCTTGGTTAATTTCTGAGTAATTTCAAAATTTACTTCACAAACACAATTTAGTACCTTCGACATACCTGAAACTGTGACCAGTAGCATTTTCAACACCATTATACTTGCTGATTATTTTTTAGTATTTCAAATCAAATTCCTTGTTCATTCACTCACACATGTATTTATATCCTTCCCTGGATCTGTCCCTCTCTTTCTACATCTGTTCTGCCAAGACAAAGTATAGAGCTGTCTAGAACCCACCTTTCTTTCAGACTGGCTGTTTATTTCAAATTAGTTTAAACTCAAAGGGGTCATGATGTAACTGCCTGAAATGTCAGCCCAGTTTTCATATTAACACACTGCCATTGACCATGCTTAGATACAATTCTTTTCCTCCTTCCTCTTGGCATTTGCCAGGCAAAGAGCTTCCATACTGGCTGCTCCTACCCTGACTCCCCCACCACCTGGAAGGAGAAAAGGGCTGCTGTTTGCTCAGGGAAGTCTGGACCAGTAAAGAGCTATGACGCACTGGCACATACTGAATTACTTTAAGTTCACTCACTTTCCTGGCCAGTCTGCTTTACTGTGTTAAGCTCATGTCACAGCCCAGATGTCAATGTCTATTTCCAAGATGACTTTGGGATAGCAGTCCTACTGCTGTGAGAAGCATGCATGTCTTCCCTTTAACATTCTTGCTTTTATGAGCATAGCTGGGCTGATACTGCTTAGACCGCATCCAGGACAGGTACCATATTTCAGTGGCACACCACTGCCAGTAACGCCACTGAACTCTTAAATGAGCTCTTCCAGCAATCTCCAACCAGGACTCCAGAAAACTGTGGGCAAAGAAAGCTGATCAGCAGACAACTATTATCCCTCATTTATAAGTTGTCCATGCCTGGAGACATGGTTAGACCTTGCATAGACCATGCAACTTGAGAAGCATAGCAAGGTATGCCCATCACTGATTCCACATGGCCAACACCATGTCAACACAACCCATGACCAGGGCTGATCTGCACCAGAAGAAATACCTGCATGTAAATATGAAAGCTCTGGGATCAACTGTGCATGTTCCTTCTGTCACTTCCAGGGCTCGAAATGCTTGGAGGAGTAAACTCTGCAGCTCCATGGGGTTTTGTGCTGTTTTAGTTCAGGCTCCTCTCCTTGACATACTTTTCAGGGGCTTTAAAAGTATCAGGAGACTCTCTCAAGCTCAGTGCTTCTGACTAGAGCCAGAAAAAGCTCTACTTCAAGCAAAGTAACCACGCAAAATGAAATTCAGTTCCATCCCAATAATTATTAAAGCACACCAATAGATCTTCCTTTATTTTTGCAAGATAGAGGCCAGTGATGTTAACACCAAACTAGAATTTAATCCACTATAGTAAAATTCATCATAAATCTAGACTAAGTTTAGCAGCTGACTTTGTAATTGTTATAAATGAGACTTCACAACCTCTGCAAGACTCATAGCAGAATCTATGCAGCCATCAAAGTTGGAACGAGTAAATCCATCGCCCCCACAAACCAGGAGAGGTTGAGTATGAAGAATCATCTGTCCCAGAGAATTTGGCACAGCTTTTGTAACCTGCAAAAGAAAAGCATACATGCCGATGGAAAATAAAGTGTTTTATTTACCTGAATTTCACACCAGAAAGGTCTGTATTCTTGAGAAACATGCCTTCAAACAAAGCACCCCTTCCATCCCAGACTGTAGGTCCAAGCATCAACGATCAGCATACCATAGCAAAATATGGTATTTTTCTTCTGGAGTTAGATAATTAAAATAAAGCTTTCTTGTATGTAGAAATTTAGAAACTTTACAGCCCTGCCCTGTCTCATTCTCCATCAGTCTCAGCAGAAACGAATTGCCTGACCTTGGATAAATGAGGCATGGAGATCTCTAAGCCAAAAGGTATGAAGATAAATGATCTCACATCAGTAAAGGCGGGCTTGCAATAACTGTCATGATGACCTGCCCATGCTCCACATTGCTGAATAAGCATACACATAGCCTTGGGACAACCCACCCTGTCTCCAGCTCTGTTATGCTGGTCTCCTTTTTCATCTGAGTAGTACAACAAATTTTAGACACCGCTAGAGATACAGCCAACACCTCCTCTGTAAGTAGCATGGGACAAGTTCTGAATAAAGTTGCTTTGACAAATATTTAATATCATTCTCAATATATGCACTGTATTCATTTTCAATATAATTTCCCCGGCACTTCACCCTCAATTAAACTTTTATCTGTGGAGTGGCAACTCTTGAGCTGTTCTGTATAATATTTCTAAAAGGGAATGGACTTTGCTTTGGCCAGTACCTATTAATCTGAAGCTACCTGGAATTCATGTGGAGAACAAGACCTTTTGACGCTGTATTTCACGACAAATACCAAAGTATGCCAAATGGCAGAACAAAAGTATACATCATTTGTGTTTTTACCATGCTTGGCTGTGTCACACATAGTTGTAGCCTGTTTCAAACCTGAGTGTCCACACTGCACTAAACCAGTGCATGCCAGAGCAGCACTGTTGAATCTCAGAATAGAGGTAAGGCAGCAGCAATGGCCTAAGGGTACACATGTGAGCAAGGCAAACTCAGGCAGAAAGGATAAAAAAGATAAGAAAATGCGGGACAACTTGATGATGAAGTGATCAGAGGAGGAAGGTGCGAAGAAGTAGTCTGAGAAAAGGAAAAAAAACCCAACAAGACCCATAAGGATGAAACACTGAAAAAGAGGAAAAAACATCTAGAAAGCCAGAGAGAGAAGGAAAAAGATGGAAGAGCAGGAGCACAGCAGTAGACCAGCAATAGTGATCAAACCACAGAGATCATAAAGCATGATGAGCACAATTTTTTTCAGTTGTTTCTTGACTTTCTGCCTTTGATCCAAAGATATGTTTTAGATTCAAAGATATCTTTTGGTCCAAAGAAATGTTTTGGATTCCTGTGCAGTAAACCGTTACTGTATCCCATCATACAACTGCCAGCTTCGGTGAACAAGACCTAAAGTCCAAGGCATCCTGTTCAGTCCAAGGAATTTTTCCATTGATTCAAATGTACACTAAGCTAGCCAGTACCATTCTGTTATCTGCCATTTCCAAGTACGGGTCGGCTGCAAAACATTCACATTTATGTTACTGGCTGCATTTTGTGTTACTGGCATGTTAGCATCTCTTTAAAGGAGGTAATTTTCTGAAATCAAGTTGCAGCCAGTTGCAACCAATTCTCCATTATTTAACTTAGCAGAAGAGTCTAGCCATGTATGGTAAATCCAGCTGGAGATTGTCTTTCTCAGCACTAATTTTAGGTCAGTACTTTATTCCCAATTTTTTCTTACAGATTGAGGTCACTATGCGTAAACAACAAAGAAAGGTTTAGCAGAAAAAGGCTTTTCGAGTGTCCTTCCTTCTTGACTACCCAGTGCGTATTTGATGCTGACTGTACCGAACTACTTCTGGTTTGTCATACTGGTTTGAGCACAGGATGAGTATTTTTACATCTCAGCCTGCATCTTCTTGCCTGTGTGGAAGATTTTGTGCTCAAAGGTAGTAAAGGGCACACTCTAAATATAAGGACTGGGGAAAGAAATGATCCTACCCCTTCTTTAAGTTTTTCTGAAGCTGTTGTTCAACATAAATTCCAAATTACCCTCAGCTGTATGTCCCAGCCTGTTGGATCTCCATCCTCAAAGACTTCAAAGACTCAGCTAGATAAAGCCATGGTTGAGGTCACCTAGTGCTGGTGACAGTTCTGCTTTGAACAACAGGTTGGACTAGAGACCTGAAGAGGTCCCTTCTGACATCCCCTCTGAAGAGGCCAAATTTCTATGATTCTGTGTTTTCCCAGTATCCCTTATATATATAAAGTGACTCTGCCAAAGGAACATGATGGGTTAGGGACTGTTGGCTCTGAATGCTAATAGTGTCGTAGTGTAATTAAAGCAGAGGATCCAGAGCTGCAGCAGTGGAAGTTTGGAAGTCCTAATCCCTCATCTGCCATGGATAATTATAATGCCTGCATTTTAATCCCAGAATTGTGTTTGGCCATGTGAAGGATGTTATAGGCAGACTTAATTAACAAGTAGGATAAATCCTGTCTAAGAGTCAAGGGAAACATGCACCTATCTTATCAGTTCCCTTTGCTTCTGTGGCAACAGCTTATTATAACTGAAAGCAAATATAGCTTTAAGAGAAAGAGGGAGCTCTGTCCCAAATATTTAATTTAGGTAGTGATTATTTTATAGGGTGGCATTAGAGACTTCTTTATTGAGATAACGGATCTGACCTACACTGACCTGTTTGCAGTCTAAGACATACTGACATTGATCCACTGAACTAAAGACTGGTGATAATTCCTCCTGTGACACAGTCATAAAGCCCAAGCAGCTGCTGAAGTCAGCGGTTTTAGTTAGTAGCAGCATGGTCAAAAGCAGGCACAGACGCAGGAGAAAAAAGTGGGAAGAGCTCCAAATTGTACAGTGGTTAGAGAAAATAATAAAGTATCATTCAGTGGTATCATATCTGGATGTACTTTTTAAAAAGATAAACAGGACACACACCTAGTGATTTAGGGCAAGAATAGTTTTGAAGCAATTGTGGAAAATAAGAGTTCATTTCTACAGTCACTGTTCCAGCTACCTCTAAAAGATGAAGCAAAAGATACATGGTTATAATAAATCCTGTATTGCCATAATTTGCAAGGCTTCAAAAAGCATAGTTGTTTAGTAGAATGCAATTGAGAACGCAGTATTTTTTTATTCAGTAGCAAGAAATTAACTGCCATTCTTGTATTTTCCTTTATTCATTTAGAGAAGAGATTCAAGCAGCCCTGCGGAGAAGGACTTGGGGGTGTTGGCTGATGAGAAAATGAACATGAGCCAGCTTCAGTGTGCGCGCACAGCCCAGAAAGCCAACCGTATCCTGGGCTGCATCAAAAGGAGCGTGACCAGCAGGTCAAAAGAGGTGATCCTGCCCCTCTACTCTGCTCTTATGAGACCTCACCTGGAGTATTGTGTGCAGTTCTGGTGTCCTCAACATAAAAAGGACATGGAACTGTTGGAACAAGTCCAGAGGAGGGCCACGAGGATGATCAGGGCACTGGAACACTTCCTGTATGAAGACAGGCTGAGAAAGTTGGGGCTGTTCAGCCTGGAGAAGACCTCATGGCAGCTTTCCAGTATCTGAAGGGAGCCTACAAGGATGCTGCAGAGGGACTCTTCATTAGGGACTGTAGTGACAGGACAAGGGGTAATGTGTTCAAACCTAAACAGGGGAAGTTTAGACTGGATATAAGGAAGAAGTTCTTTACTGTGAGGGTGGTGAGTCACTGGAATAGGTTGCTCAGGGAGGTTGTGAATGCGTCATCCCTGGCAGTGTTCAAGGCCAGGTTGGATGAAGCCTTGGGTGGCATGGTTTAGTGTGAGGTGTCCCTGCCCATGGCAGGGGGGTTGCAACTTGATGATCTTAAGGTCCTTTCCAGCCCTAACTATTCTATGATTCTATGTTTTCATGGTGAAATGAATCAGAATGGGCAATATATGATGCATACGCTCACATGTTGTTTTTGACCCTATGCTAAAAGTGTAAGTAGTACAAGGAAAACACAGATTAAGACCTTCCATTGCAGACATAAACAAAGTAGCTGACTTTGACAAATTTTATGATACAGCTCTGTGATAGCAGCAGTATCTGGGGTGTATTAATTCTGTTAAAATACTTGTCACTTAGTACTCCCTTTCCAAAGGGGTAAACCAAGTGTCTGTCTATTCGAAAGACACTTGTGTTCACAAGTAGTCTGAAGCAGGCAGGTAATAGCACAGAAGAAAAGATCAGAAGTCACAACCAGAAAAAGATAACATAAGAGCGACAACTGTACAGAGATAATGTTACTAGCAAAAAAACCCCATGAACTGATAAAGAGCAACATATAAAACACACCATGATTTTTGTATGAGTCAGAAAAATAAACTTTGTGTTAATGAGACCAGGTTCCTAAACTGGATGCAGATCAAAGGGTATGAGCAGACTTCACAACAGTCATCTCCAGTAACTTTTCCAGATTTCATAAGAGGAAAAATTTTTAGGGGACTGCTTTAAGTAAATATTTTGCATCAACTTCCACATTGAATTTCACCAATGTAATTTAACTTAAGAGGCTTTGGTAAACACGTAGATACACTCCAATACTTTAGGCAACTGCCAACAATTTCCTTGGATTTCTAAAAGAAGTCTGTAAAATATACACATTTTGCTATTATTACTCTTAGGTAGTTTACTTTAAAATATTTTTCGCATAACATACTATTAAACTGAACTGGACCAAATCAAACAATAACAGTATGTCTGAATGCAAGGACTTCTGCTACTCTGTGGTAAACTGGGAATTTTGCTAATAATGCCACATACTTTCATATACAGAAGAGACAGGTCAAGTCATAGTTTTAAATATCAGCTAAAATCCCACTGAAGTATGTGGGATTTACTTGCTGTGCACTGCTCCTGTCTCTGCTTGTCAGGAGTGCTGCAATGTACTGTTGATCAAGGTCCACTACATAAAAAAGATGACTAGAAATGATCTGGCTATTGTTGGCCAGCCTTAGATGCTGTCCATGGCTACATGGAAGAATGTATTATGGATATCAAGCAACTATCCCCTTCCCTCTTGCTCACTGAGGATGAAAACCACTGAGTTGTATGATGCTCTGTTTCTTGCAGTGCCCTGAAAGTCTGTACTACAGCCCTACCCCAGCAGCATCCTCGCAGCTGACTGATACCACCTGAGAGTACCTGAGAGTATCTCCATTTCTGACACTTGATGCTGGATGGTTTAGGTAGGGATGGCACAATCCTCTCCAGGTAACTGAGAATTAACTGCTGCACCTCTGTAGGGTCTGAATCCAGGTATTCGCTTCCAAATGTCACAGTTGTGTGAACTACAACTGAGGGCCCAATTTCGGGAGACTCTGAAATAAAGAAGAGAGATGTTTTTGAAAGATTACTCATTAATACCTGCCTTCTCTGCATGCTGACAATGTGCCTCTAGCCCAGGACTCAAGAACAAAAATATCTGTGGCACCACTGTGTTCTTCCAGCTGGAAAAAAACACAAGGAGTAACAACACAAGTTGTTCACAAGAAGCACGGTGAAGAAATACAGGCTTTTTGCGAAATCTGTGATGGTTTTCCCATTCCAATAACCCTAGTTCCACACATCTCCTAGAGGAACCTCAAGGCATTCCTACACCCTGTAAGCAGCAGCAGAAGGAGCAAGGAACACACTGGAAGCAAACTCTTTCCCTGCTTCCTCCAAGACATTTTAACAGGCTCTACAAAGAGGGCAACCGCCTGGTAATTGTGGCAAACTGGCAAAAGAGAACAAGAATTAAAAACATGTAATTTGTAGACATTTTTCCATCCAGGTTTACAAATAGTAAGAATTGCTGCCCCTACAACAGCAGTGCACTTGGAGGCACGTGGGTGCTGCCACCTAACTGCAATGGAGTTGGGTTGGAGGTGAGGCTTCTCAAAGGGCTACACTTGCATCTGGAACTCATGTCATCACTGGCAATGGAAAAGGGGAAACTCTTTACCAAAGGCTGAAGCTCACCCAGCTGTGTTGTAAGATTAAGGCATTTACCATGCAACAGTGTTTACGTGGTTGAAAGGCTAGAACAAAACCAGTACTTTACCTTCATGGAAGGGAAGAAGTGGAACAGAAGCCAGGGCAGGTTAGACTGAGAAATCAGTACTTCCTTCTGTCCTGCACAAGTGAACACAAATCTTGCTGCTCTAGGAACTTCCAGGAAATCAATATGCATGTGTTGGGGAGTGTGAACTTTCAGTAACTTCTGCCCTCAGGCACATATGTGCAAATGAGACCCACCCACCCCCCAAAAAAAAAAAGAAAAGAAAAGAACAATTTGTCCCTTAAAAATCAACCAGGCTGCAGTGTCAGGGAAGGAACTGAAGGCACCTCAAGTGCTGATGTTCATCCCAGCAGACTTAGCCAAACTTCACTACAACTGGGGCTGATTGTAGGTGCTCTACAGCAAGAGACTCTGGTCCCTGATGGCATGTTGGCTTGCCACTTTACAGACATCTGGACAGCCAACAACCAGTGGCCAGAGACACTGCCTAGAATAGGGGATTTTCAGGCTCAGTGATTTCCCTGTGCCAATGCATGATGAGGACCGAGAAAATCCTTGTGTGAGCCATTCCTGCTGGGGTTGTTTCACTTCAAATGAGCAGGATGCATTTGCCGGTGCAAGGGCACAACCTGGGTTCTGCTATATTTCAGGTGAGAGCTCAAACTCAACAAGCTGGTTGTTAAATTAAGCAATCCCCTCTCACTCCGTCAAACTGAAATTCCACCTTTTGGAGGCTAAATGTTTGAATTAGCACATTCCTAGAAAAACATTTTAGTTTCAGCAAATGAGCGTTTTATGACCAAAGGATCCACAAAGAAAAAGGCAGCTGAACACTTTCTGACTAGTTCTGGCCTTCAGGTACCAACCTTGATAGAACTCTTTATCTCTCTCTTGGTGATGTCCAGCTCCAGCTCCTCCAGCTGGAAATTCCCTTTGAGAAGATGAAAAATTCCAGCTTTTCAAAGGCAACCAAAATGTCTTCTTCTGATAAGCTTTCTGTCCTGGGCTGATACTTCAGAATACACTACTGAGGTGCAGGAGTACCGAGTCTTAGCACCCACAGCAAGCATGAAAGCAATGGCTTTAACTTCCTCTAACTTAAGGAAGGATCTCTTAATGAGTCTCTTGGGTGGGCAGCTCAGTCAGCCCTTGCTCTCAAAAACTGTGCAAATGTGGTAAAAAAGGTGGGAAGATGTTTCCTGGTTGTGTTCAGAAATGCACCCTCACAGGCCATGTCTGCAGGCACCAAGACATGGTGCTGCTTTTCGTTATATAAGGCACACCTAAGAGCAGAAGATCACTCCCTTCACTCCCTGGGTTGGGCTTGCAAGCTCTGTTTTCAACAAGTACTACAGCTCTTTTCCTGGGCAATTTCCTGAAGTGTCCAAAAACTGAGTTTGTTTCCTATAATCTGAGGTACTGATTTTGCTCTTTGTATCTTGGGCTTGAAAGTATGCCTGAGCTACCGGGGATGGACAGGCCCAACATACCCACCCAACAATGGATTTGGGGTGAAGGCAAGGGAGATCTGGGGACTAACGACTATGAAACAAAGATCACTCTTGTCTAGAAGCAGAGTCAACCAACCAGGCCACCTTCTTCCCTGAGCTCTGATTAACTGATTACCTAACATCCAGCTTCAGCCTCATCTTCCTGAGATTTCTCCTACCACCCCGAAGCCTGGTTTCACAGGCTAGCACAGGGCATATTTCTGTTCAATACAGCTTTTCCAGTTGTCTGCAAAACCACCAGAAATGCTACTCAGTCTCTCCTTCCCATTTTAGGGGAGAAAACAGGTATTCTGACATTCCTACATACAGATTCAGGGACAGCAGACCAAGTAGGGAAGCCTATTAGGTGCATTGGAAGTTATTATAGTGTGCATGGTATTCTGGCAAATTCATTCCACATAAACTTGGCAAAAAGGCTCACTAAAAGACATCTAACTTTTTAATAACATACTCATTGCTTGCTGTGACTTGTTATAGCCAATGGTTCTTGGACAGGGCCGCCTTCTTTCAAATCTCTCATCTCTTCCACAGCATGTACAAAACAAGTTTCAGGAGAACAGGCAGTTCGTTGAGTTTTTGATTTCTCCTTTGAGCTACTGATAGCTTGGAGAGCTTCCAGAGGCCACTGAGTCACAGCCTTCCAGTACTGAAATATGCAGTCTGCAAGGATCAAGTTTAGCCTGAAGCCCTTTTCTTTCTCCTGCAAAAACACTGGCTTAGAGAGGAGTTTTAAATACACTTTTCCCTGAAAACAATGGGTGTACCTCACCCTTGATGCACTGGGTATGAGCGACTGTTCAGCCATTGCAGAGATAAACCCATCATTTTTCTCCCTGTGCATTTAGATCAGGCTGCAACAGTTAGCTTAAAAATTATAGCCTCTGGCAGGGCTTCTCATGAGATTTTAATTTCTTTTATCTGTGGCAAGAATGCACGCCATCTACAGTCATGCTAGTAGATGACAAAGTAGCATGTGAGATGTGGCATGGCCAAGAACACTTGGCAGTATGAGGGGTAATGATCTAAGGGTGAATGGAAGCAGAATAAGAGCTTTCAACTTCTCTCAGTTCTCATCCCAGCTGCATGGCAATTAGTCTGATCAGTTGATGAAGTGGAAGGCATAAGATGCCAGGTAGATCACACCTTGAATGAGATGGCAGAGTTGGCTGTAGCTTACACCTACTTGCTTAATGAGCAAGGAGCCACCCTGCCAGAGTTGGCAGCAGTTGCTGAGAGACCCCACTGAAAAACTACAAGCAACAAGCTTGTGCCTGGCTCTCCCTCCTTTGTGAGCTGCATCACCACAGTGGCAAGATCTGGTGCTTACCCCTGTCCCTTCTGGTCTGCCTCTGTTGATTTGCACCAGGAAGAAAGTGGCTTTTTGTGCAGAGACCCTGTTGAGGCTGCATCCAGGAAGAGAAGTGCTGGTATCATTCTGTGCAGCAACAGCAGTTTGGCAGACATAGTATGTGCCCAAGCTTTGGACTTTCTTCCATGGCACAGGGAATATGCAATACTACAGATTTCCTTCACTCCTGCATTAAGCTTTCCTCATTCTACTGTTAATTTCTTTTGCTCTGCTGCATTGCACAGGACCAACACAGGATAGTAGATGCAAAGCGACAAATGTGAGAATAAACACTTAACTTTCAAGGTCCATGTAAACAGAAAAGAACTGAATGTTTTCTGGCTGAGCCAGCCCAGCATCCACTCTGTGACAGATAAGGTGTTGCAGCAGCTGCTACATCCCTGCTGGGCCCAGCAGCAGTAGCTGAGGCTGTGCAGACCCTGCAGACTGTGGAGTAGCTTGTTCATAGGGATGGGAAGAGTGGTGGAGCCAGGCTCTGAAGTGGGCCCCAGATTTAACATGGCCATCATCTTTGGGATGTCTTGGCCACCACCACAATCTATATGTAATCATTCCAAGCAGCCTGCAAGGCTAAGCAAAGTAGTAGAGATGAATAAATCCCTTTATTTTGTCTCAAAGTATGAAGTTCCACCAATCCCCCACAGAAAAGTCTAGCTCACAAAGACCTTATGGGAGATGCTGAAGCACCTTAGAGCAGAAGTCCAGCTGCACTGATCAGCAGTGTCTTCCCCTCTTAGCAAGTCTGAAACCACATACATGGAAAAGGAAAATGGATGAATTGAAAATACAGGAAATAAAACAAATGTAGAATTAAGTAAGTGGGGAACTGAAAAGTGAGGTTCTAACTGCACCTTCCACATCCTAAAGGGAAGGTGACAGAGATGACACAGCCAGACTTTTCTTAGAAGTGCAAAGCGACAGGACAAGAGCCAATAGGCACAACTGCAACAACAGAAAATCCCAACTGGACATGAGGATACAGCCCTTTCCCATGGGAGTGGGGTATTCCTAAGATGGGGCCTCGAGTGGTGGTGGCGTCTCCATCCTTGAGGTCTACCCTGATTCACCTGGACACCTGCTGCAGCTGTGATGTTTGAACTGCTGGGAGCAGGGTCAGACCAGAGGCCCCAACCATGCTGCCTCCAACTGAGGCCCAGTAGGTTTGTATAAGCCCATGAAAACAGACAAGGAAGACTTCCAACACTGAGTACTGTGAAGTAGAAGCTGTCACAGGTAGGAGACATATGAACTATCCTGAAGGGGCGTCAAGGACAGAAAGCACGAAAGCAATTAGAGCTCACCATACACTGCACTTCAGCCAGTTATAACTGAATTAAGTACTAGCAAAGTCTCCCCATGTTGACCTCTCTGGGGAAACTGATTTTTAACCTACAAGCTGGAAATGAGGGGAAAGATGTTTGGACAGTAAGCAGAAGGTGGCCATCAGCTTCTTAACATTTTGGGACTGTCTCAACACTCATCATTAAATCCCAGCTGGAAGAATCACACAGGCTGGGTAAAAAAAAGAGGATAGACTGCTGGCAGCAAGAATTTATGCAGGATTAAGCCTGTTAGGAGTATTAGCTTTCAGGAAAATGATGGGGCTACTAAAAGATGTCCTGGGGAAAAGCATAGAGAACAAAGCCCAGGGCCACATCCCCAGCATAGTGGCTTGTGGCTCAAGAGCATCTGGTATCAGAAAGGTGGCTCCTAGCTTTGAATAACACATTTATTGTAGGATAATAGGTAGGATAGAAGAGCATGGTGTCCTGGGTGAAGCTGCTCAAGCAAAGCTGCCTGGGCTAGAAGTGCAGCTGTTACTATTATGGTGGGATAAAAAGACTTGTGGGCAAATTCCTCCACACACTCTGTACTGCAGGACAGTGACAATATGAACAGCCCCTGGTGCCAAGTCCTCCCATGAGGACCTTCTTCTGTCCTGGGAAGTTCTCAGATGATATTAAGGGTTTAAAGTCAGGTTCTGTGGTGGCCATGTCCTCCTTACCATCGGTCTCAGGGAAGGAAGGGGAAGGAGAGATCACCAAAGCATAAACACCTCACTAAAACAAAACATAACTTCTGATCACAAAAATCTTCCCCCTTGCAAAATGTAAAAGCTACTCTTCCCTGGTGAATCTATGCCAAGGTCAGGAGGGTTAGACTAGATGATCTTTGAAGGTCCCTTCCAACCCAAACCGTTCTATGGCTCTGTGAAAACCTGAAGTCAGAACACATACTGATAAAAAAACAAGATATGGGTTTGCTTCCTGTCCCTCAGGACTTTTGAATCTTATTGGGGAGATGTGTTTTGCCATCCAAAACCCATTCTGGTCCTGGGTAGCATGAAGAGAAGGGGAAGGGCTTCATCACTGCCACACCAAACAAACCCTCGAAGCTAGGCTGTAAAGGAAATACTGCTGGGTTAACATGGAGGGCAGCATAGATGCTGGAACTGTATCCCTACTCCCTGGGAGGGGTCAGCAGGCTGCCAAAAGACATGCATGCAGGCCATATAAAACTGCATCTAAAATAAAAAAAAAGAACAGTGATTAACTTTACCACACCTAGCAAGCAAGCAAGAGAGATCGAGGTTTGCTTTCAAAATGCCATGCTGCTATTTAGCAAAACAGTTAGCAACCTTTCCAAGTTATCCTCAGAAATTCTTGTGGTTCATAAGGTCCTGGATTCTCCCTGGAATAAAATCTGCTCTGTCTTGCAAAGCACATTTTGGAAGACTCCATGTAAAGAATGGCACTAACTTTTTTATATTCAGAAATTGAGTATTCCATTATCCTTACAGGCAGCTTCTTATTAGTTTTCTAGAAGGAAGGCAGGGCAGGCAGGGGATTATGAAGAAACTGGCCATGTAATGAGTGGAAAACCTAAATAACTCTGTAACTCTTCCATCTTCCTGAAAGTTCTCATGTCAGTACTGAGACGATAAAGGCATCTGTATTTTAAAATTAAAAAGGATACTCAAGAATTACACTGATCCTGAAAACCTGCAAGACGAATCTTCCCTTTACATTATATAACCTTGCAATCCTGAAGCAAAAGATTCCATTTTTATCTGTCATCTATCTTTAGTCCTCCAGAATGTAAAGAGATGCAAAGACTGCAGTATTACTTAGATAAGGCTTGAAATATTTTATGCTGAAGAATTCCCACTGTCCCAATGACCAGCTATAAATATTTATGGGGTGTTTAAGGCAGCCAATCACACAAATATTTAATATTCATTCATACCACACAGGGAATTCGAGATACAGTTCTTGTAGGCTCTTTCTTACGTAATGCTCAAGCACATTACCTCTGCAGACAGAGACGCAGTTTTAAGAACAGCAGCTGAGATCCTCAGCTGATGCAAAAAGCCTTCCTTCTCAGAGGATCAACATGCTCCAGATTACGGTGGTAACAGCAGTACAGAAAAATAGAAACTACAGCCTTATTATCGATACTTCCACATAAATCAGGAAGAAAACAGAAATCACCCATAGTTATCAGCAAGGAACTAGGTTGTGTCACAATGAAGCCAACTAATGGTGGTAATGTTGTGCTGCCAAGAAGAGCTGCCAGGGACTTCCCTGGGTGCCTTCCCCACCCAGCAGTCTAAGCTGTGCCTGGGTCAGGCTCACTACCTCCTCCCCATCACAGTGAGGGTTAATCCATCACAGAAGACTCAATTCCTCTTCTAACAGTGTAAACAAAGACAAACTCTGAGAAGTCATGCTGCTCTGTTTCACCCCCCTGGACTAACAGAAAGATGGCATGTTCATCTGGCTTGTTCTCCATTACAGAAGTTCATGGGACATGCTGATGACAGTTATGTTGAATGCAAACTTACGATTTAAAGAATACCATTACACATTAGATGTCTGAAGAACCAGCAACCCTTGAGCAGTCTGCATAAAGAAATCAAGGGGAAAAGAAAAAGAGAGGGGATGCTGCCATATATCCTAGCCAGAAAAAGCGTTATGAGTCTGCAAGTGCCATGCAACAAGCAGCGATTCAGAGCTCTGCAGCTCATTACAACACAGCGAGGTGCCAGTGGTCCTGAGGGAAGTGTGCAACTCTAAGAGCAAAGGCTGAGATTTCTACAGAATTACAGACTGCAACTCACCAGCTCTGCTAATGAACCCATTCTATTGTATAATTATATCAACAAGGTTGTTACAGGTATTTCACTGATAAAATATGAAACCTGCGTAAGAGAAAGTTTTATTCTCTGCTTTAATAAATGAGTCAAAGCAGGGACTACTATGTCTCATACAAACGAAAAGGACAGTTGGGACTTTCATAGTGAAGGCTAGACTTTCCCTTTTATTCTTTGAGGGCTACACTACTTGCCTTTAGGTAGATGTCATACAGATGGAGCTATTTTTTTTGATAATTACGTGTTTAATGAAGAGTCCCTTATCAGAAAGCTAGAGCTATTTCATTTGGATTTCTATAGTTCAATGCTGTTAATCAAAACGTTAGTATTTGAGGTGGTAACAAGGGTTAAATAAATCTCCTTAATTGTGGATACATCAAAGTATGTGTAGAAACACCAGAAAAATCAAATTTCTGTTTGTGTCTTATCCATTAGTCACTTTTACTTGTGCTTAGAGAACTGCAGCCACGTTCCTCCATCTGTTGAGGATATACACCACATGATAAGCATTGCAGCCACATCTGATGGGCAGTAAAGCAATTTTCCCTCTTAAGATTATTGCAATGGAGGGATGCATGCATGCGGGTGCTTGAGAAATAACACAAAACTGAATATACAGGGACAGTGTATATGGCATAGGGGAGCAACAGTGGAAGTGGGACCATTCAGACATCAGCTGGAGAAGGTGATGGCTTTTGGGGAAGGATGACTACCTTGAAAGATCTCAGCTGCTTCACCCAGGAGATCCAACATAAATCATAGCCTGAATATTTCTGCTGTCTCTCTCTCTGAATGCTTACATTTTCATTTTCACCACCATCTTCTTCAGATGAATCACAACCAGTCAAGGTTGAAGAATGGAAGAATGGGAAGTATGATGAGTGGGGCATGGTGCTAAAACATCAGCAATGGGACACCCCCCCCCCCCCCAGAAAAAAAAAGGGCGAACGAAGGACAGCAAGGTGCTGCTGTACATCTCACTGAAATGTTCTGGAGGTCAGGAGCATGGAAAGAAAAATACAAACGCAAAACATTTGCATACGTGCTAAAACAAGCATAAAGGAACTTTATATTCAAGTGTTTTGGCTGCAGTACCCCGTACATGTAAATAAATTTCACACTCAGCTCCTCTTGCCCATGATTTCTTGAAGTATGTATGTGTGTGTGTATATCTCTATTTTCAGCAGAGCTGTGCATGCATTTGAAGTGAATCGCTTGGTGACCACTTGTGATTTTTATACTTCTTTATGTCAGCATTACTGAACACAATACAGGCATGCTTTCCAACCCTCCTGTGCTCAGCTCAAGTGCTCGCAGCCAGAAATACTGCTGCAGCTAACACGTACTGCTGTCTCCCAAGTACTACTTTTCCTGGAAAAAAGCGTAAATCTGCAAAATGCAAGTTCATCGGAAGACACAGCACAGTCAAGGCAGCTGGTTGACTGTTTATGTGTCAGAAGGAGAGATCTACCAGAAAGAACTCATCTTCAGTTGCTGGCCCGCAGCTTGTTCCAGCCCTGTGAAGGCATATAATTTGTTCCTCTCGGAAAATTTTACTCATATAAACAGATCCCTCCACAATATGAGGGAAATTTCAGTGAGAAAGGTATGTGTCAACACTTACGTTCTGGTTGTTTCTATATATTAACAATGGCACAAACACTTTCTGTTAGGTTAAATTGCATTTGGAGACAGCAAAGACACTATATTAGGTATTCGATAATTCCATTATAATTCCATATTTGTTGCTGGCACTTTGAGATAACACATGCAAGCAGTTGAGGAAAGGACAGGTGAATTTCTCCCTTGGGCTGTCTTCTTCGGCACAGCTAGAATCAGGCAGCTGGGATGGACGACACCAGTAGGTGCTATCAACTATCAAGTACTTATCATCAAACACAACAATGGCAATATAATCTTAGATGCAAGAAAATCTCCAGCTGCACATTGTCAGTTACAAGGAAACAATGCCAGAGAAAAAATAAGATCATCCTGTATTTGGCTTTTCTTAGACTTGTTTTACATATTCACTATCGGTCCTGCTGGAGAAAGTGTATCAGGGTAGCTGCATCTTTATCTTGCCGAGTTCAGCCATTCTTCTGTTTCAAAAACTTTTCCCTCTTTTCAGACGAAAAGGCTAAATTCTTAGGAAAAATAATAAAACTGGGCTTCCACAGTGGTGTCTTGATTCATCTGTCCAACACCTTTGCTCCCAGCATAAACTGCTGTTTCTGGAGGCAATTCAAGAGCTATTGCTACCCAGCTGGCTTTGGTGCAAAGAAGGACATACTTGGAAGAGCCAACTTGAACTGTACGATCAGCACAACAAGCAGGAGTGCAAGGTCCTGCGTCTGACACAGGACAACCCTATGCATTAACTGTGTTAAACAACAGACCTTTCTGAAAAGATCCTCCTGGTTATTGGTGGATCGACCACTGAATATAAGCCAGCAGTGCAAAGGCGGCAAATCACATCACATCAGGACCTTGAACAACATGATATAATCTTGCAGCTGGATCTAAATTCAAACTTTGCATGGGGATAGGACCAGACAACCTCTAGTCGTCCTTTCCAACCTGAAGGACTGTGACTCTTCAATTGGTAGAGGCAGGCAATGGAATAGGGGGCAATATCCACAGGCTGAACCTTGGGAAGTTCAGATTGAAGATCAAGAAGCACCTTTTCCTCCAGTGGAGGTGCAACCCTAGGACAGGTCACCAGCAATGTGGGGGATCTCCATTCTCGTTTTTTATTTTTAAGCTCAGATAGACTAAAGAACAGCTGCCCCAACCTTGTGCTAGCTGCTGTGAATGAGAGCTGAAGCAGAGATCTTCAGAGGTCCTGGCCATTAGAACTGCTGTTATACTGTGACACATCCTTATGATGATAGCTTATCACATTAAATTGCAAGTTTATGGTGAAAAGAGGGAAGGCATGCTCAAACCTTTTAGCTGTTTTCTAGCATGGCGACAGTGTGTAGATATAAGGGTGATGGGCAAGGTTTTCAGTGCCCTGCCCAGACGGTTCTAACATAACTGAGGTCTGCAGACTGGCCAGGAAACAACAAATACCAGCCAAACAAGGAAGACTACAAACAGAAGTCTTCCAGGTCTAAACCTCAACATGCTTTAGCATGGTGAATTTGGTAATACTTAATGATTACATATTTAGCAGCAGCTGATTATGAAAATCCTTCCTTATTCTGGGACAGTGAGTAACAGTGCTTTGTAGGTCACCACAAAGGTGGGTAGGCTTTTACCCCTACTTAACGGATGTAGTTAAGTCTGGGCATCATTGCAACATGAGCAAGTAACAGAACTGGGAGGTGGTTTCAGCTCCTAATGAACTTGATTAAACTCGAATGCTAGTGTTTTTTTTCTTGAGCTATTTTGTGCCAACATACTCATGGTATATGAAATACATTTAATAAATAAAACATACACTTTCTCAAGTGCCATCTTCCAGAAACAGATGAGATGTGTCTGCCTTGTGGGCTGGTCTCCAAGCTTTACTGAGAAGCTGCACTTGTAATGGTGCAACCATTCCAAGGGCTCTCCGTGATTATAAAAGCGCACTGGCTAACTCTAAATTAGACTGAATAGCCTCAATTATATAACTCATTACTACTTGCAAGCATGCTCTGTGGAAAGAACAGACAGGAGTTGTAATGGATGATGTGAGATAAATTGGCATGTGTGTGAATCAATGTTTAAACAAAGGAACTCCAGCTCTTTCTTGGAATAACAATATTTTGATGTCTCAAATCCCCTGACACTGGTTCTATAAAAGCAGTAACGTAAACCATGTGCTGGGTGGTGATTTTCTGAGGACCTTCCCACTTTCATTGTGTACTTTATTATAGGCCAAATGTGACATGAAATGCTATCCACTGTGGCGTGGAGTTAAATAATTGCTCTGTTGAGAATAGCAACACTCAATTAAGCAGCATTTTTCATGATCTACACCCTCTATTGTCACTGTGTTTAAGGGAAATAATGGGAGCACTGACCTATATTGCGTTTCTTATTGTCGATGGAGATGAAGCGTATGCAGGGATTATCGGTGATGTACTGTGCAGCCCAGGGGACATCAATCCGTGTACCGGCTTCATAGAAAAGTCCCAGAGCGTAGCGGGAGGAGTAGCTCACAGATTCCAGTTGCTGCTTTTGACTTTCATTAATTACTGTGGAAAGAAAAAAAAAGTCAGTCAATTCCTCTTCTCTCAGAACATTAAATATGTGAATGCTGTGGTTAAGCTGATTATTCCTTCCTGAAAATGACCAGACTCCTAAAACTAAGAATTTAATATTAAGCCTAGTGCTTTGTAACATCTTTTCTGGGGCACCTCTTCATGAAGTTTTAATGGTGCATTATGTAGAGTATGGCCTCCACATGCAACCTACCCCCATCTGGTGACGGCTTATCTCCCAGTTCTCCCCTAGTTGCTTCTGAGTTGAAATTTCAATTATGGGCGACTTTTCTCCAAATCTTTTCTCAAAGGGTGTATAAATGGGAATAAGTGGCTTGGGTTGCCTCTAGCACATGAAGTAAAATATCGTATAATTCTTCAAAACCTCAAATGACTTCACATATCAACAAAATGAACACAAGGGACTCTTGAACCTCTGGCGAAAACAGCCCGGCAACTTCTGTGTTGCAACTCAAATGGATGTAGAAAACACTTCAGTACACAAAGGGTTCATAGTGAAGTTCAGTTCCTTCAGCTGAAGGTACTTTGCAGCAGTTTAAAACATCTCAGGGCAAATATGAATCCACTCCTCCCTGTGATTAACTCTTATATCTTCTAATTACCGTAAGATCTGCTTTTTGCCTCCATTTTATAATCTTCATAAAAAGCTGTACAAAGTAGCATTAGCCCCACTGTGCATTCAAACCCAATTTTATTTCATGTCAAAGAGAAGTACAACAGTTTGATTAATTGTTAGGTACCACATCCCTTCTTCCTACTGAATGGATGGCCAGTGCTTCTGTGAGCTGGAGCAGGATGTGCTAAGACAAGAAATCACAGTGGTGTCCCGCTTGTATGTGAAACCGCACGCTCAGCTGGGCTTGTTTGGAGATTTGATACTGAGAGGTGAGAGAACAATAACTTAAGTGCTTCATTTTACGTCAAATTCAGCTGACATGGTGAATAGTTTGTATGAAGAAAGGCGCAGCTGACGGCTGTATCTACCATGGCACTTCCCACAGGCAGCGGGCTAGGTGTTGAGTGGTATCCTCAGAAAGACTTCAGCAGAAGTCCTGCCCCAAGGCAGTCCAGCCTCATGAGTGGGACAGGCTGAGGTGGGCTGGAAGGGGCAGCTCTACATGCAAGGCTCCACAGGTGAGAGGCATCTGCAGACTCATGCACACTAAGCTGGCCAGGAGTCACAGCAGTGAAGGCCAGCTAGCCCAGTGCAAGAGCACCCAGCAAGTCAAGGGAAAGTATTACTCCCCTCAGGTGAAGCCACATCTGGCACCTGGACACACTGCAATTTGTTGTGTCCCCCAGTACAAGGGAGACAACAAACTAGATAAAATCCTGTGCAGGGTCACTAATGGGGTCCACTAAAGGGGATGTCCACACCCAGGATATCACCCAGACACGGCCCCAAACGACTTGCAGCAGTGTTGCACCTACTGGGAGCAGTGTTAGGCTGAAGACCCCTGCCCTGGTGTCTCTGGTCAGAGTTGGTGGGACTGGGCGATTCTGTGTACCGTACCCACACCACAGTCACCTCCATCTGCTTGCAGTTAATGTGCTTTGAAGAATGCTGGTGTGACATGACCGTGTCATGACTAATGCTGCTCCTCAAAATTTGCGACCAGGACAGTTTCATCTCACAGTCCCTCCAACCAGCACATTCTCTCCCCAGAAACTGGTATTTCCTGCTGTGCCAAAGTGAGACTCTGGGTACCAGGGCTGCAAATCAAACCTCTGTTCATGGTGCCAGGATGCAGGCACTCCTGAGTCATGCAGTGCCAGTGAGGGGCAGGAACCCAGAACCACTGGCAGAGTGTTTTCCAGCAGGATACATGTTTGAGAGCACATTCAGTCATGCTGAAATCCTCAACAACTGCCACAAACCTGTAAAACCTACCTACCACCAATATGCATCAAGCTCCATTCCCACCACCACTACTGCTTTCTCAAACAGCATCAAGGCTGCATGTATTCCTAGTCTATTTACATGTCAATAACAACGAGCAGGGGAGAGTGTCACTCCTGAGCCCTTCCTGGTGGAGAGGAGGGCTGGTGTCACCCCAGATCTTACCAACCTGCGGGTGACCATTTCAGTCTACAGGTTCTGAATTCAAAGTCTTAGCCATGACTAGTCCATTCAGGCAACATTTCCATGTGGCCTCCCAAAATGTGTAGGGACACAACCCATGTCCCTGTTCAGGGATCTCTGACAGTCTCACTATGTAAGCCATGAAGCCTACTATGTATCAGAAGCCTTGGTGAACCACCAGAGAAGATTCACTGAGGATACTGAGGCCACTCATCACAGAGAGGTGCCTTCTACAGGAGGATGCATGGTCTGCAGACTGTCACAATCTCTCACCTGAAAACCCACCAGTCTGCTCTTAGGTCTCTGCCCCATCCTGCTGCTTCTCTAGTTGTATATTTTTTCCAAGATGTCTCTCCACATTATTCCTCTGTACTTCATGGAGAAGACCAATTTCAGAGGCTGCTTTTTGCCTCCTGCTGTGAAGCAGTGACCTCAGGTACAGAGTGCTCTCCTAACTGAGGTTACTGGCTGGTCTCCCCCACCCCACATGACATTCACTCCCATACCAGCCTTTCCTAATCACCAGCACATGAGAAGATCACTAGTCAGAGTCCATCTCAAATCCCATCAGAAATAAACCTTGAAATGCCTTATAAAACTCATAAAAAGCTGGGGAGAAGAAAGAAGAAGAAATAAGACATCTTGCACTAGGGGGGGTGGTCCTGGAGCTGCCTGACAGAGGAAGCCAGAGGACAGGCCATCCCAGGAGAGCAGGACTGGCTGAGCAAGCATGATGGGGTTGAAGAAGCTCCCTTTCCCTCTCCAGTCCAATGAGCCCTCTGAGAAGGTGCTGAGGCACCTTGCATCTTTCCAAGGAAGATCAACTCCTTTCCATGGACCTCAGGAACTCCCCTAAGTACTGGATCAAAGACCCTTAGACCTCTGCTGTCACATTCCCTTGGCAAAGCTGCCTCCATGTAAGTTATGGCACAGAAGGGCTCCTGTTCATTACACTGCTGGTCTGTGACCAAGATCCAGTAACAGTATAGCATGGAGAATGCTGTTGGTATGCTACTGCCTTGAACAGGCTTTTGCACCACACATAGATGCTCTCTATGGAAGAACAACCCTGTACAGCATGTTCCAGAGAAAACCAGAGAGTTGTGATTGCAAGAACTTCTCTTCAAGGTCATCTCTTCTTGCTTCATCCTAAGCATGTCCCTCCTGAGGAACTGTTGGTTCCCATCTTGCCCCAGGACTTCAAAACATGATGTAGACCCTCTGTCTGTGTCTGCCACCTGGATGGCTGGCTCTGAAAACCCTAATGTACAAAGGACCCTGCTCAGGCTCCCTCTGCCTTCATAGAATCATAGAATAGTTAGGATTGGAAAGAACCCCAAGATCATCTAGTTCCAACCCTCCTGCCATGGGAAGGGACACCTCACCCTAAACCATCCCACCCAAGGCTCTGTCCAACCTGGCCTTGAACACTGGATGGAGCATTCACAAGCATCAGCCCACCTCACAAGCATGTCAAGGTCCCTCTGGATGGCATCCCTTCTCTCCAGCATATCAACCGGACCACACACCTTGGTGTCATCGGCAAACTTGCTGAGGGCGCACTCAATCCCACTGTCCATGTCACCAACAAAGATGCTGAACAAGATCAGTCCCAACACCAGTCCCTGAGGGACACCACTCGTTACTTGTCTCCAGCTGGACATTGAGCCATTGACCACAACTCTTTGTGTGCAGCCGTCCAGCCAGTTCTTTATCCACCGAGTGGCCCATCCATCAAATTGATGTCTCTCCAATTTAGAGAGAAGGATGTCGTGTGGGACAGTGTCAAACGCTTTGCACAAGTCCAGGTAGATGACATCAATTGCTCTACCCCTGTCCATCAGTTCCATAGTCCCATCATAGAAGGCCACCAAATTGGTCAGGCAGGATTTCCCCTTAGTGAAGCCGTGCTGGCTGTCACCAAGCACCTTGTTGTTTTTCATATGCCTTAGCATGCCTTCCAGGAGAATGTGCTCCAAGATTTTCCCAGGCACAGAGGTGAGACTGACTGGTCTGTAATTCCCCAGGTCTTCCATTTTCCCCTTCTTGAAAATGGGGGTTATATTTCCCTTTTTCCAGTCGTTGGGAACTTCACCTGACTGCCATGACTTTTCAAATATTATGGCCAGTGGCTTAGCAACTTCATTCACCAGCTCCTTCAGGACCCGTGGGTAGATTTCATCAGGTTCCATGGACTTGTGCACATTCAGGTTCTGAAGATGGTCTTGAACCAGATCCTCTCCTACAGTGGGCCCAAGGTCTTCATTCTCACAGTCCCTGCTTCTGCCTTCCTCTAGGCCAGGTTGCTCCCCTGGGGCACAGGGCTCTTGGGTGTGTAGGGCTGCATGCCAAATCTCCAGAGCAGCCTGGCAGGGTTGCCACCCCAGGCTGCAGCAAGACAGTGCTTTCATCAAAGCTTTTCATGCCATTCAAAGGTTTTGTGTTGACCCAGGCAATGGCAGGACTCCCCCAGCTCTGTGAATCTCCTGCAAGCTGTCATCTCTATCTTCCATTCTTACCCTCTTCCACAGCTTCTCTCCAACTTCTGCAAGCACCCAGGTCTGTGAGATTTCATGGTGTGGCACTGCTGCTTGGCAAAGCCTGTGATGAGGAGGGGATTAAGCAGCGATGCACGGCAGGCTGAAGGTCTGTCCTGGAGGAAAGGATACCACCATTACAGGACCTCACACATCCCACCCCACTAGAAAAGCTTCCTGGCCTGTGTTAACTTCCACTCAAGCCATGAATTTAAAAGCACAAGCGTACAATGCCAGCATCCAGGAACCGTCCCGGGGGATCTTTACTGCCAAGTCGGAACATGATGTTAGCAATTTCAGCAGTGCTTGTTCCAGCTCCTCCTGGCAGACCACAAGGGTCTGGACAGGGAACAGAGCTGCTGCTAAACACACAATGCCTGGCAGAAGGGACAGATCTCATCCAGAAACTCCCCCTGTCCTCTTCCAGGTAAGGGCTCTGCACAGCTGGGTTTTGAGATGTTCATCACCAGCAGGCCCCCTTCTTACAGCTATAATAAATAATCACACTGTTTTATGCATTCTTGCTGTGCTTCAAAAGAACATAAAAGTCCTATAAACAAGCAAATAAATATGAGGCTGTAATATCCCATCTAAAACACTACTCTTTGTCCGGGTTACTTCAGCAACTCATTTCCCCTCGGGGAAAAGAAAATAAACAAGAACTCCTCCAGCCTCCAAAGCAAATTCCCCCAGCAAAGCTCAGCATCCAGAAACCTCTGCGCTGTGGGAATGCATCTGAGATGAACTGCCCAGCTGGCGGGGGGACTGAGAGCGGCCTCTGCTCCGCAGCACACATGGGCTGTTGCAGGGAAAGGGACTGGTGGGTTTTAGTTTGCTCAGGCAAATGGCTTATTACGTGGAGCACTTCAGCAGGTACAACCTTCACAATGTAAGCGTTACCAAAGCCAAGCCAGCCAGCTGGCTCTGAAGTACCTCTTTTAAGACTTAATATTGTTTTATGTACCTGTCTTCGCAAGCTATAAAGTTTCAGAAGGTGTTACAGGCCACTGGAGATGGATGCTGACCAGCACTGTGGTAATTAAAGATAAGGTACAATTGTATCAGCCTTAAGTATACAAGTACACAGGGAGCTCCGCTGGGGCATGCTGGCAAAAGCGGATGAGGGAAGTCCAGGATCCCCGCTGAGCAACTTCCCTCCCAGGAGAGGGATGAAGAGGGAGGGCAGGCACTTTAAGAGTGTGGGCACCAGCCAGACGTGACAGAGCTGTGACTTAGCGGATCAAAGGGCTGTAAAAAGCTAGGGTAGCCTGCTCACAGCAGAGAGGAAAGGAACAGCTTTGGGAAGAAGTTACTTTCCAAAGCCTTGGGGAGACTGAATAATGTACAGAGTAATGACACCTGGTTATACTGGTCAGGGGCAGAAGGCAATTCAGTGACAGTGACAGGCTGCTCACTGACAAGAACTGAAGCCCAGAAACACTGAGGAGTCTCTCCAGACTCAGTCCTGCCCTGTTGTTGGGTAAACCAAAGCTGGAGGGGAACCTACAGGGTAGAAACAGGTGGGCAGTGCCGCAGTGCTGGCCACCCCACACACAAGTGCACTGGACTCACGGTCAGCCTTAGGTCTGAGGCAGCTGCAGCAAGTCCCCGGTGGCTATAGCAGGGTAAGTCAGGGCGTTCCTGAGAATGGGGATCCCCAACTGCTCTGGCCCTGTCGCAGGGATGCCCTGCTCACACCAGGAAGGCAGGTTGCCCTGCGGCTGGACAGTTTCCCATGCTGCAGCTTGGCTGATGCCTCTGGGCTCCTTCTGACCAAACCATAAACCAGAGATGAGTAATACCCATTATCCCAAACAGTCATGTTTATATCTCAAAATTTAAAAGTGCAAGAATTACTGATGTACCTTTGCTAAACAACTTGTTTAATTATTGCTTAGGGTTTTTTTAAAGTAATGTCTGATTCATTGGATTCTAAACTGCTTCAAATTTACAAAACCAAGTGAGATTTTATAGCTTGAGAAGACAAGCAAGATAGTGATGTCAAGTTTGAAATCCAGCAACAAAAAAGCTGAACTGTATGCTAAGAGTTGTAAGACTGAGGTTTTTTTCCCCTGCTCCATCCATTATGAATTTTAGCAAGGCCAACAAGTTGATCTCAGGACATGAAGTAAGGCTTCGTTTTGAATTTCCATACTTTAATTGGAAAACCAGACTGTTGTTTTAACATTGTGTATGAAGCCACAAAACTATTATTTTTTCCCTTTCCAACAGAAATGGTTAAGATTATTTTAATAACATTTTGGAAAAAAAAACCCCAACCAGCTCTCAGACCACAGAAGTGTCCTGCATAAGAATCAGCCATACTGATATTCTTAAGGCAACGAATGAAGGCACGAAAATCTTCTATTTTCCACTGAAGAACTCAGCTACAGCTGCACTGCAAATGCCACTGAAGTACATGTCCTCTGGAGATTTCATCACATCAAAGCAAGGGGCATGTATACTTTATCTGCTGTTTCTCTAGACACTGACAGCAGAGTGGGTTACTTATCTGTAACACTCAATAAATACAGCCAAGGGCCTTTTATCTGCTGTTCCTGTATTTTAATGTCACCTTGCTGCCTCACTCATGTTGTGGGAAGGAGAGGACCCGAGATCCCATTAGGGCCAGCAAGAGAGAGGAGAGCCAAGGTTTCAGCTGGCAGGCTGGGAGCACAGGCACCATGCCATTCAGGAGTCCAGCACTGAGCCCTGCCTACCACCACTGAGGCCAGGGAAGCAAAAATAAACCCAGCTGCTCTGATGGCTAAGAACCAACTAGGATGATCAAGGTTTAATCCTCAATGTTTAGTCATTTCCCAGCAAGTAAGGGAGGGGACTGCAATATACACCTTCATCTGGAGAAAGGCACTGCAGAAGCTAGGAAGCACCTTTATCATTCACCACTAGCTTGTGGCAGTTGTTAGAAGCTCTAGCAAGGACCGGACTTGCAACTTCAAGCAAGCAGAGATGGGGAAAGAGACATGATGGGTCAGTAAAGAATTCAGGTCAGTCCTGTAACTGAAGCAGACAGGTTACCCATAACTTCACACAAAGTCCTATGTACTTGTCACTGTAAGTCACAGATACTGGGTACAGGGAGAAACCATGTTCAGAACTGCAGGTAAAGGCAGATGCATTTAAAATAATACTTGCTTTGGAAAATTTTGTTATTCCTAATTTATTACTTCTAAAAGCTTGTGGATACTTATCTCTCTCAAGTCACCACATGATTTCAGAGCTCAGCTGGGATGCTTGCACCCAGCTCTTGCATGCACATAAGGATGTGTAGGCAAACTTGGGTAAACAAATTGAGAGCCTGGTTTGAAAGACTTCCAGAAATCGGAGGGAAAATGCTCTTATATTGGTTCACCATCCAGTCCTGATGGTACAGAGGATGCCGTATCCTGACAACCAGCAGCTGCAAAAAAATAGCCAGATATAGCTGGTATTTTAATGCACACATCTATTCACTTGATATGTTCAAAATCACTTACTAGGTATGCCAAGCTAACTGTAAATCTAGAACCACCTAGATTTTACCAGTCACTGAACACTGAGAAAATAAAACTTATAGCAGTACTTTAAAGGAATGATAGTGCTATCAAAGTAGCAAAACATGAGGATGCTGGACTTGCAGTTTTTTCGTTCAGGAAAAAATTGCCCTTTTCAGTCTTAACTTTTTTTACTGGAAACTCCTAATTCTTCTAATCTGACATCTTCAGCTTTCGTTGTAATAGCATTACAGCCTGGCTTGAGCTTTATGAGTTTTCCAGAGTATCCTCCCAATTCAGTGTAACTCCAGCTCCTCGTGGGCCTGCTTTCAGCACTTTCTTAAGACATTCCTAGCAAGCAGTCTGACACAGGTGTGTATGACGGTGCTAGTAGTTTCTGCTAAGCACAACAGCCCTGCTGGGGCTGTAAGACATCAGAAAAAAAATGAAAAAACTCTGAAGGATACTGTGATTTGTATCAAGGGATGGTACATCCCCCTGTATCTGTCCACAAGGACTACAGGAGGGAAAAGGTTCTCCTACAGTCACCCTGTGTTCTTCCTCCCTGCTCGAGTTTTAGCAAGCAAAAACTTCAGCTGAAGCTTTGCCAGTGACTGTGGCTTATGCAGTGCCTCAGAACCAGCTCCCAGTTTGGCGTATTTGAAAAGTAAATATTCTTTTCATCCCTAGAAATGTTCACCATCCAAGTTGGATGGCAAAAGGTCCCCACAACCTGGGAGGAAACCAGCTTTTATCACTGCCCAGCCACCCGAGTTTTCAGGGCCTTTGCTTCCTCTTCTGAAAACAAACTCAGCCCTGTACAACTCCAAGTGCCCACCTGCCATGGAATGACACAAAGAGAAATAAAATGTCCTGCCCATTTCCTCTTGTTCTCTTTCCCACCTTCTGGAAAATTCTGTCAGACATACGGATTTAAGAAAATGTGACAAATTCATGACGGATCATGGTAGGTGTTGCTTATTTTCCAGCAGATGGGTAAGCTGGTGCACAAACCCCCCTTTAACTCCTAGTGCTCAACTCAGCCTTTGACTAGGAAGGTTTCTCTCCACCTCCTTCATGTTTTCCATACCTTATTTCTGTGATTGCACGCTCCTCTCACAGCTACATTCTCAGTAACCCTGCCACTGACTTTATCCTCCCAAAGGTTTCATTATTTCCTTAGACTGCTTTGCTTAAGATTTTATTTGCAGTATCTGACAGTGACACGCTGACAGCAAGTCTAAACACATCAATCAGATGATGTTGGTGACAGAGCATTTGTAAGTGGCTAGTGATCACCATGATTTAAAAGTTCAAGAGGAAACTGTGGTTAAACTGCAACAAAGATATTTTTAGCCTAGATATCAAGTTAAGAGATTTTAACAAGACTCTCGCCCAGCAGAACAGGCAGCTTGGCTAAGTACCTGGAGATACACTTTACTGTCACAGCTGACAGAGGGCTGCCATAGCTCTGTTCGGGAGATGAATTATTCAGGATGGCACATTATCATAACCTTCACGTAACAAAGCCTCCTTGGATGACAACCTCTTTTTCCTTAGCTGTCTTGTGGAGGCCTTTTCTACTGTTCCCTCGGGCAAGAAGGCACTGCCCTGAGCTCTCTCAGAGTTGAGTGGTGACAAAGGACAGATTTCCCAGGCAAATCCCTCTCTGCACAGTCATCAACCCTGACACGGCACCACAACACTGGCCCTCTGCCACTGTACTGTCCATTTCAAGATGCAGACTGTTCCTGCTTCTGCCTTTGCGTAGGAGGGAGCAGAGGTTATGAGAAAGGCTTCAGTTTTAAGTCCGGCTTCCTTATCAAACAGCTCAGGATTATTTTAAAAAGCAGCGTAACAGTTAAATGCAGCCATGCCTATACCTGCATTAAAATACTCACTAACATGTTACACAATGTGTTAATTTTCCTTTGCTTATTATGCTCACTTTTGTTTGAATAATCCTGCCTGGATGCAACGTGATGCTCCCTCCTGCATGTATGCAACATCCAAACTAAAATTTATTTCAAATCACTGCAGTCCTGGCTGACTTGGCACAAATCTTTATCTGAAGTTTGTCGCACATGAAGGTAAGGCGTTGTTTAGAAACATAAATGATTAACTGGAAAAGGAAGATGCTGGGGAAAAAAGATAGGTTTTTTATGAAGTTTACGATTTTGAGAACTGAGCTTGAATACCTGTCCACCAGCAGCTCTTGACAAGATTATTAACAATTCACTATTACACTAAAACCTCCCTTAATTTTCTCACGAAACATTTACAGTAGTCTCCTACAACACCACACACTCTGTTTGAGTCAACTTTTGTTGTCTTCAGAGAAATGAAACTGCACCATTACTAGCACTCAGGACACAGCTGGCATGAGGAGAGAGTACCACCATGTCTAGCCTCCTGGATGAAGGGCAGGTGAGAAAAGAGGAGAGGTAAGGAACCAGGGAAGATCTTAGCCCAACACTGGACTGTGCTGCAGCTGCTGTGCTAACATTCATTTAGCAGTTCTGAAAGGGCCATCCCGCTCTAAGAGCTGATGCATTTAGGTGCGTGCACCCTGTCATCACCCTAAAGGCCAAGCCCAGTGCCTGCCTCTTCCAGCCCAAACTGGCAAATAACTTGGAGTTTTTTGTAGGAGACTGGTATAGGAGCGTGCTGCAAAGCTGTCTTTGCTTTCTCTCCCTTTAACTACTTCTGCTCAGGTCATACTTACAAAAACAACCAACCTTGGTCCAAAGCAGTATTTGGTTTTTACTTTTAATATACAATTCAATTTTTAAATTTAACAGTCTTCTGCCCTCTTTCCCCAATTCCATAGCTTACTCTTAACCTGTATGCTCAATTAGACACAGCTGAGGAGCTCCATGCTGTTCTCTTCAGCATATATTCTTGGCATCCAATTTGCAGATGGCTTTAATGCATTATGCTGACATTAGATTCACAATTTTCGTGGTTTTGTTTACGAAGAACTTTTCAGACTCATTATTTGGATGACTGGGTTGTAAGTGCAGAAGCTGACAACCAAAAATCTAGTAATTGCTTTGGTGATGCCATTAGAAGCAACACAGCCCCTGAAGATGTGTACAATGACAGTACATAACTTCTTTAGGGACTGTAGTAACAGGACAAGGGGTAATGGGTTAAAACTCAAACAGGGGAAGTTTAGATTGGATATAAGGAAGAAGTTCTTTACTGTAAGGGTGGTGAGGCACTGCAATGGGTTGTGCAGGGAAGTTGTGAATGCTCCATCCCTGGCAGTGTTCAAGGCTAGGTTGGACAGAGCCTTGGGTGACATGGTTTAGTGTGAGGTGTCCCTGCCCATGGCAGGGGGGGTGGAACTGGATGATCTTAAGGTCCTTTCCAACCCTAACTATGCTATGATTCTATGATTCTTAGCCTCACGAACTTGAAGCGTATGCAATGCTCACACACAACACACCACAGAAATTCCACTCACTGTTGTTTTTTGTATATATGTGTATATACACACACACACACACATATATATGTATTTGTATGATTCAAAATTAATGACATCTTGGTTTAAAATACGAATCTCTGTTAAGCTTCCACCTTGGGAAAAACAGGGTATGACATTATAAGCAAATAAAACTGAAGGAGAAGACAATAACTGATTTTTCACAATCCAAACTCTTCTTACAGTTACACCACCACTGGGGAAAGAAAGATAGTCTTGTAATGGTTCAAAATGCCTGTATTTTATCTGGGAAATTTCTTCCAGTTTTGACTGGGAGTGAGCAGAGACACCTGACAGACTGGACAGGTCAGAGCAGACTGACTCATTCCAGCAAAGGAATGAAACCACCCAGGATTATCCACGGGATTTTGGACATGCTTGGAAATTAGAATCCCTTACAAAGAACCCTAACAAATTAGTCAATAAAATTCAAATGAAATACATAACACATGTACATTCCAGCTTCTAGTTTGCAGTCATTCATAGGTAATGGCATAGAATTTATATGACACACTATCATATAATGCTCAGTAGCATGACTGCAAATACAGTTTCCATACTATAGGCAGAGCAACATTTATTATGTGTTACTCTTTTGAAAAGCCTGCTAGTTTCTGTGACGGAAGTCAACAGAAGCTGAAGGCATCTTTGACAAAATCTGATTTTGTCCTGAGACCTCTGCATAGACTTAAGATCCCATCTTTGAGCTAAAAGACTTGGAAAATTTTAGCTAAAAAATTAGTAAAGCTCATTGTTACATTTCCTCTGGATTAATTTGCAAATTAATTTGCAAAAGTTACTTTGTAACTTGATGTAGGAAGGAAGCTCTTCTAAGTCCTCTGTAATGACATGGCACAGCAGGAAGATGAATCTGGATTAATTTGCAAATTAATTAGGACTTAGAAGAGCTTCCTTCCTACATCAAGTTACAAAGTACTACACACAGTTCTGTTACTCTCTGGTGCCAAAATGTAAAAGCTCATTATTCACATAATCGGCATCATAAAACATTTAGCAAATAACTTACGCACCTACTGTACACAGCACTGAGCTGAATAATGAAGCTGAGAGGATATATTTTATTTAAATATGACACTAGTTGCCAAAACAGCATTAAAAGCTTTTCAAGACAACAGAGAAAGATGTTGACTTACTGCTCTGTGTTTTGACTCGGACAGAATAAACACATAAATAAATTGAATTAGATCTAACTGACCTTTCTGACTACTGGACTGAAGCTCCCCACTAAATACAGTGGAAGACCCTAAAGGTATGCAAAGCTAAAGAATGGCAATTGGAGGCTCATCCACAAGGTCTCGGTAGAGACCGATTCCTTGCAATGCTTCCCTATTATTAAACTGAAGTCAGTACCTGTATTGCAGTACTACCCAGTGGTAATGCACACTCACCGAATCAAAACGCAGCTTTACAGTAATGGACAACACAGTTATTTCAATTTAAATAAGTACTAGATAAAATGCTCTCCTGTATTAATTACTGAGGAAGGATTCAGCTGACCACTGGAAATTTCTACTTAAGACCAAAAAATTGACATATTTTTCTCTTTTGGAACACGTCTACTTCAGTACCAGGAAAAGGCAAAAGGCAAAAAACACAACTGTACACAATATCAAAATTGCAGACACACGAAGAACATATCTAGCAGCTTCACAATATCCCCCTCTTCTGTTTTCTATTTATTTAATTCATATTTAATATTCAGTTTTCTTTCACAGCCCTAGGGAGAGATAAGCTTATATTTTCACTAGATCTCAAGTTCTCACTGAAGTTGGTCAGATTACACATCTACATCAGATACAGGAAGCTAGGATTGTTCTTTTCAATCGCTTTAAATATTTACACTTCTGATCATAAAATGAGAGGGGGACAGAAAAAAAACCACTGCCGTTTGCAAATAAAAATAGAACACATTATAGAGACTAGCATCTGTATTAACTTCAACCAGTATCTCAATGGAGATGGTGGATCATGGTGAGAAGCGGCAGTGTTAGAAGCAGTGCAGACACGAATCTTGGAAATGAGTGGAAGAATACCTCCAGAAGATGCTCCAATCAACTTGCATCCTACTTGAGCAGGCTAACTAGACAATCACACAACCAAGAGAAAAAACACTAGAGAAAGAAGTCTCTCCCTTCCCATCCCTTCTGCTAACACTTACCTGGCTTTCTGTCACAAGGAAGACCCAATGTCAGCTCTGAGTGCATCCCAGCCCACCATCAGCACTTTTGCTGGAAGCTATTTTGGTACTGCAAGTTTAATAATACCTTGTATTTCCACACATTTAGGTAAGGAATACAAAAACAGGAGGTGCTCAGCCTAATGAAAACTGAACAGTAGCCTGAGTGTTCAGCTTTGGTCTACATCCTCAGCCTTTGACAATGACCTGTCTTGGGCAAGTCATTATAAGTCTTATACTGAAGTCATTGTAAGTCTTATACTGAAGTTTCTTAGTGCTAAAATGAAAATAATTATAATGATCTTTTTCATAATGTTGTGGGAATTAATCAATCGAATTCCTTCACTGACAGCAGATATAGAAGAACTGAAGTAGATGTAGGCAAGAAGTGGTCTGCTGCCAGTCCCTTCCCCTGTAGTAGTACAGCTACAGTTTCCATGCTTTATACTGGTAAGGAAAAATTGTGTTAAATACTGGTGGATCTGTCTACGGTTTTAAGTATTTAAGAAAAATGGTTGTCGGGGAACTAAATGATCTTACTTGTCTGCAGGGCATCTTTGGACATCTTTGGACATCTTTTACTAGAATTAATTCTATTTTTGTTTTCTCATTTCATCATAAATAGTCACAACTTTTTCATATTATTTATGGCCATGAATTTCTATCTGTCACATAATTTAGCTTAAATATTTCCAAGCTGCTCCTCTTCAGTTCATTAGTTTGGCCAGAAGCTACCTATATATTTTATAATCCTCAGATAGGTCATCTAACACCTCTGCTAATTTCTGCTCTCTTCTACTGCAATAACCCTGGACCTCCTGACAAGAACCTCACTGCATACATCTCTTGTAAAGGAGAGTGCTGGACCTAGCAAGAATAGTGTTCCTGCAGAATTACTCTCCTGACACACGCCTAGGCACATCTCCAAACACACTGACCTTGTGTGGTCACTTCACTGAAGAAATGTGAATTGCACTGTATTCAGATTTTGCAATACCTTGAAGTTGGACACCTGACTTCTCTAAGAGATGTAAGCCATGATTGTACAGTCAAACATGTACATAACTATGTATGTACATACACGTGGTATGGGTGGGTGGTTTGTGTTTGTTTGGGGACTTTCTGGCTGGGGTTTGTTTTGGTTTTTTTGATCTGCAAAGAATGATTCCCTTATGGAGCAAATAGGAACCAGCTGCCTAATCTATTCTGCTTCCACCACAACAAAGCTGAGACCAGTATTATAGCACAGAAGCAGACAAAAAGCAGTGTAGAACCAATCCCAAAGTGAAAAGGCATTCTGAAGTTAGTTTTAGTAAGACAAGCCCTGAAACATCTTGGATGGTTCTGTCTTTTCCCTTAGATTGGTGAGCTGAAAATCAGTGAGCAAGAAATATCGAATCCTACTGTTCATGTCACCATATGCTGAGGAAAGTGTCCACTAATTAAAAAGCAAAAGGATCATGATCAGAAAGCTACTGGTGAGAAGCAGAAGAACGGCACTGGCACAGCGTAATGCCAGTACTGAGGTGTTAGAAAATTCATGACAAATCACACACAAATATTTGCAGAAAAAAAAAGACTAAATTATATTTGGAGGAAGTCTGTGATTTTCTACTGTTGGGATAAATCTTCTCATCACAAGCTTAAACACTGAATACATTTAAATGTAATTTAAGCTCCCAATGAGGCTTTCAAGTTGATGTTTTCAAAGGCATACAAATTATTTCAAAGGATGGGCTTGTATTCCACTAAGACAAGACAGAGAGAAGTGTGCTTGGTTTGTCATTACACTTATAAGACAAACAGCAGGAAGATGCAATGGGTTTCAAGGGAAGAGAGGAAGACGTAAGGTAGAAAGTGAGAGACATTGAGAAAGATGACACAAGTCAAAGACACTTGTTTCTCACCTCACCTTACGCACACACCTGTGTGTGTAGATACAAAGCCCATACCAGGGCCTACACTATCCTAGCCCTAATAGCTTTCTAGTTATCAGCCTTTTGCCTAATCACATCCAAATGTTCCCTGTATTAGAGGACTTTTATGAAGCCTTTAATTTACCCAAAATATTTTTTAAAAGCCAATAAATGCACCTGCCTATCTTATTAGTATTTTAGGGGACTGTGAGGAAGGAAAGAAAAGCTGGAACTTTATTCTTTCTAAAGGAAAATAAAACTTTCCTGAAGAGCAAGTTTATTATAAAACATATCTAATGGGAAAGTTTATTTTTAGAACCTGTCTGCACTGTAATAATTAGTTCAACAGAATCTGGGACAAGCAGTTTCAGGAATCCATATCCTGAGATAAAGCTAAATAATACCGGAGTGTCACAGGGCTGATGATCTTTCTAAACATGTCATTAGTATCTACAGATTCAAATTTAGACAGAATTTAAAGCTTCATATTCACAATATGGTGTACAAAATGTTAAAAAAAAATCAAATCCATTTATTTTAATTTGAGAAATATCTAAGCAGTCTTGAAAGATATAGAAAATCCACTTGCTGGGAAGAAGAATCACACAGATTGTGGCTATATTTCTTTCTGGTTTCTATTTTGCTTTTATTTTTTTTCCCCTGCAGCTGAATGAGATATATATGAAGTTTATGGGGCTTTCCTGACAGAAGTTCTAATAAAGCAAAGACTGAAAAGCTGAAACAGTTTTATCCTTTTACTATTTATAGAAGCATGTTCGAATTCTTATGTGCATATTTCAATAACTAAGAGGGCAGGGGAGTGAGGAAAACATTGTTTCCGATGTGTTCCAGCACTGCAAATGGAAGAATTTGATGCAGTGGACAGAAAGGGATAGGAAGGAGAGAAAAGGGAAGAAACCAGGGCTGAATAAAGAAATATAGAAGAACAGGTGAGAATCAAGGTACCAGTCAGTATGTACAGAAGTAAGACAACATGAAATACAAGGCAATAGGGCCTGAGAAGACAAAAACATTGACAAACAAAAAAGTTTAAGGAAAATCACTTTTCAGAAAGCAAGCAAAGGATGAACCAAGATAAAGGTGAACTAAATGAGAAAAACTTAGAACTGAAGTTAAGAGAGAGGCAGAGCAGAATGAAGACTCACAGCTGAGATTAACAGACACTTTTGTGCATTTACATGGCAGATGTTTCATCTCCCTAAATTTAGAAGAGACAATGTGATGAATCCTTTTGCTGAATTGGCAGGGTACTTCATTTTTGATTATGCGGTTCAAGAATTAAAGTTGCCTTGGCGGGTACTAAATGTCTAAAAGCCTCGACCATATTCTGGTACCTTCACTGTAGACAATGTAGGGTTTGGAGATACTGCTTCTGCTAAATTAACTTTACTATTTTCTTCTTCAACTGTCCAGTGTTTTGCAGCACATGCCAGCTAGAGGGTGCGCGTACTTTCTTCAGGTCCAGACCTTAGCCACATAAATAGGCAAGCTCTTTCACACTGAAATTTAAACATAAATTTAATGTTGAAACAAGGGACACAAAAGATGCACTGGTGGAATAAATCTAGTCTGTTGGACACTGCTGAGATTGTTACTGATAGGAGTCCATCCACATGGAGACATTTAAGTGAGGTTTACAGATGCACTGATTCCTTAAGAAAAAAAGGATGATTGGAACTTATTTTGCTTTTGCAGTTGACTTAAGTCTAAAAAATCCATAGCATTTCTTTTAAAATGTCTCACATAATTCAGGCAAGTTCAGCTGACCACAGTGAACTCAACATTTAAAGCAGGATTGCCTGCAACTGCAGAAAACTAGACATCATGCTCTCAGTGGACCACAGCAGCCCATGCTGCTACTGCTAACATCAGTGTGTCTGAAGAGGATTGCTCTGCTTCCCCAGACAGCTTTTGCCTGCACTGCTTCATGTCTTACAGCTCAAATGGGAAATAAGTTTATGGGGCTTTATACTGGATGTCTCCTATCAACCACAGCTTAGTGGAGCAGCTGTCATAGTTATGTTTATAGCTCAGGGTTAAAACTGATGTTATTGACTCAAATTGAATACCTCTGCTTACTGATGTAAAGTTTAGAGGAAACCTGCAGTCTGCGCTGAAGCGAAGACAGCTACCAGTTTAAAGATTAAATCTTTTAAAGATTACTCTCCATAACTTTGCATTTAGTTGCCAAATATAAAATAAAATTTCCACCCACCCACCCAACCTCCAACAGGGAATACCTCAGGTTCTAGGAGACATTGTCAGAACTTAAAACACCTCTTTCAAGATTTCCACTGTAACTGCTGAAAAGAATAACCTAGGGAGCTGCTTTTCTTCCCCCAGATACGTGACATCAGTTACAATTTACTCTTCTGAACTGCAGAACCATGCCAGAACAGATCTATCATAAAGTACCTTTAAAAAATTATATTCTGTAACTGAATGTGCAGTACCAATACCAGACCCAACAAGTTTCAATTTCATTCTACAATTATAAAAGACAAACCAAAAGGCTAAGAGAATAAACAAATAAACCTGAATAATGTTTCAGGCCCACCAGTAGATGCAGTGGTAAAATACACTAAAATACAACAAATGCAGAAATGTTCATTTGTATTATTGCCCAAATATAGAACAGGAAGAAGACCTGTATCACGTACGGACAGATGACAAAGCATCTTCAAATACAGAAATACAGTACTGAGAAAGCTGTTACTATTACAAGGACTTGACTAGCAACAAATAATAGTGGCCTCTGATGCAGACTTTTAACTTATCCTGGAATTCTGGGGAAATCAGAGATGTGGAAGGGTTTGAATATCATGCCAAAAAGAAGTGATTCAGGTAGGGTGCAAAAGCTGACATCAGTCCCCAAGCATAGCAAGTGAAATCTGATAAGGAACTCACTTATTAGAAACAATAAAATTAATGTCAACATGACTCCAAAATAGGTCTTCCTGAACAAACCCAATGTCACTTTGGAGGGACTGCCCATTTGATTGATCAAAGTAAGTATGTACAGGCAATACATGAATCTCTGTAAGGTATACAACTTAGCCCTTATGTCATAATGCTTAAAAGAGAGCACCATAATACAATGATAAAGCACATGCTAAACGGGTTAGGCACTGGTGGGCTTGACAGATCTTGAGAAGCAGCTGTCAGTGGATCTCTGCAGAGACTGGTAAGAAGCTTAAAAGTATACAAACAATTTAATTGTTGAAAAATTAATGGCAATGAAATTTGCTAATGGCACAAAGTCTGTCTGAGTGGGCAGTCATACATGATCTGTATCACCATGCAGGAAGCTAAAGCCACAAGTAGGAGGAGAGCTTAAATTTGTGTACAACACTTATCAGATGCATACTGAAATGCTGTGTCCAATTTGGATCTTTAAAAGGATCTAGAAGAAAGAGATGTCTTAGGTGGGATAATTAAAGAAGCTCAGCACTTCTCTAGAGCAAGAACTGCCATCACTAGGAAGAGCTGCAGCCAGCCCCATAAAAACACTTCAAGAGGCAATAACTAGAAAGAAAAGTTTTCAAAAGCACAGTTGGTTAACTAACAGGTGCTTCATCTTTGATGGTTTCTGCAAACCCAGAATGCTGAAGTGCCAAAGGGAAACCTAAGTATGCTTTATTGTCATCTATGTTACTGAGCTTAATATATAAAGTATCTGGATGAAAGATGATTGTCTGTGACATACCAGCAAACAGCCACTGATTGAATGATCTGCTTGATCCTTTCAGACTTTAAGCACTTCATGAGACTTGTCTGGTATCAATCCACAGTTTTCAATGAGTTTGAAACAATTTCATGTTTATTCCTAGGTATAACCCGCTCCTCATCAAAGCGGGGAATGAATTATGGAAGGGCAAGCACTGAAAGTCTGGCTTTCCTTCCAAAGGCTTGGTTGATTTATGCTCTGGAAACATACAGAATGTGCTCTCATAAAGAAAGGGAACTCAGACGAGGAGCTGAGGGGAGTTTGCTGCACAAGCCTTTTCAACCACACCTTTAGATGGGAGCTTTCTCCTTCACCCTACTGCATCAGTCCATATGACTCATGTTAAGTCAAGATCAAAACATGACTTTCACACATACAACAACTGACTTCGTACAAAAGATATTACATGGTTCTTAGTGATTCTGGTTCTTCACACTGTATGCAGTCTGACAGAGGAAACCCAGTACTCAATTACTGACTAGATCAAATAGCTGCTATTATTTAACAAAACAGCTTTCAAGAACAGTTATCAAACAAGCCTCTCATTTCAAAAGAGTAACTGTCTGGCATTACTGAATAATTCTTAATGAATGGGCAGGCCAAGGAAACTTCCCATTTTGGCAATAGAGCCTTAGCTGAAATCTTAAGTTTGTATAAAACTTCGTAAGGGGGAGAGGGAAAGATGGGAGAAAATACCTTTAAAAAAAAAAAACCCAAAACACCCAAGTGTATCTCAGATTGTCTGCTTGGGAAGAAAATGTCTTAGGCTGCGAAGAGAGGAGGTGAACAGCAACCGGCATCAACCTGTTGTGGCCCTGACACTTACTTCAGCTTGGCCCACTGGCATCACTGCAGCCTCACTGCCCAGACGGCATGGTTCTCCCTCCTTCACCAGGACTGATTCACATAGCCCTTCTGCCTTACCACTTGCGACCTGGATGAGCGGCTAAGAAGGGAAACCGAGAGCCCACAAGCAGCCGGGCATTGGAGCTCAGAAAACAGGATGCAGGATCTGTCCCTCGGCCAGCGTACAGCCGTGCGCACAAAGCACTGGTAGCACCGCCATCTGCTGCAAGAGAGCTGAACGTCAGCCAAAGGCATCGCTGAAACACAAAGCCCTACAAATCACCTTCAGTCCTTAGGCGTGAATGGTCACGTAGGAAGGTATTAAAGGCAACCTGTCTTTGCTGTGTGAAGCATTATGTAAGCATCAGACTTCAGCACCTCCAGCTCCCGGGTCAGGCATTGAAATCAAGTGTAGGGCTCTGCCTCTTTGCTTTCTGAGTCTTTTTGTTGTTGCTGTTTCGTTTGGGGGTGGTTTTTTGGTGTTTGTTTTGTTCTGTTTTGGTTTTCCATATTTAAAACTTCTCTCACAAGTTACACAAAGTATAAAAATAAATTTTCAGACATGGTCCAAGTAGTTTAGACTGTAAGGTGACTCTTTAACTCTGGATTTAGAGAGCAAACCAAAACCAAACCCCCTCTATGTTGCAGAATGAACTTGATACTGCTGTAACCACATGAAAAAAGTACTACCATGGTAGCTGCAAAAACAGTATTTCTATTTCTCAATAGTTGCATGATACAATCAAAGCTCTCTGCCAATAATTGCCAGAGAGAAAACTCCGGTCGCCCCACGGTCCCCCCAACACACTCATGACAGGGAGAAAAAAAGTTAAAAGTATTAGTAGAACTACGTTGGGAGATTTAAAAAGCAAAAAACAAAACCCAACAAAACCCAAAAACCATCTTCTGTGGAGTAGAATTACATTTCAAAAAAAGACCAAGCTCTTGATCAAGCACTACAAATTTGGGACCCAATATCTTGACTCACAGCAAAAATACCATTGATGCCCACGGGAAGTCTATCTGGGCCAAACTGTTTACTGAAAAACTATGTAGGTTGCAAAGTAACCGTGGCAATATGCACCACTTCATTGGAAAATATGATACTGATCATTTCCTGGGCAACATTTAACACTGCCTTTTTATTACGTGTTGCATCATTGTTAATTCACATCTAGTACGGAACAAAGGTTAAAAGGCCTTCAATTAACACACTTAAAGCTGAATACAACTGCCACCAGATCTTCAGGCTACTGTTCAAAAGGTTCACTCTCAATCACTAGAATTGGGAATGACTTAATTTTGGCAAATCCCTTCATTCTGTGGAACATGGACTTGCCACAAAAGCAACAAAAGACCACTAAGTGAGTGGTCCAGGCTTTGCAGAGTATTATGTCCCTTTCCTGGATCAACTTGTGTATGTTCAAATGTAATCCAGAATAAGCAGCTAAATGTTATCACATTAATAGTAAATAACAGCAGTGCTTTTCAATTTAAACAGACAACCCAAAATAGGAAACTTCTTTTTGAAGAATAAATAGCCAGGAAAACTTTGTTATGTTTCAGAGCATTCTGATGAAAACCAACTGGCACAGGTTCTTGTCCAACAAGAATCTTGGAAAAACCAACTTACCACTGGAAACTGATCCAGTATTTTCTCACCTAACTAACCAGAAGTCAGAAAGACAAACAAACAAAACCAACTCCACCACAAAGAAAACCTCTCTCATTATGTGGAAGCAATTCTTTCCAAAAATCATGTAGTCATGTCTTGGACATTAACAGATGGTCTGCCCTGTCAGTTCATACATAATGCACCTGCTTAATTAAAACACATTATTCTAGGTTTCCTACTTACATCTTTGGCTAAAAATAAAGCAGAGCAAGTACATCCTAAACATGTAGAAGTTGCTATTTATCTCTCATGCTCATTTGCTTAGCATTAATACATGCCCCTTCCTACCCTTGCTCTGTTTTGATTTATGAGAAGGGTAGTGAAGTACAGGAACTATCTCTTCCGGTGTTTGAAATCAATCTAGCACATAAGGTCCAAGTCCTAAATGAAGCTTTTTATACCATCACACAAATAAGAAAAGAGACTTCAGTATTCAAATTACATCAAATCACAGAATGACCGTAATGGATATTTCACAGTAAGAAATACCCTAAGCAACAGTCAGTATCAGCCACTTAAATATGTATTGTTTATAAAATGGAAAAATCTTTTTATAAATAAAATATTTACCTATATGATTGACTTTTCTTTACAGCCATACAAAAAACAAAAAAGCTTTTTAAGTTAAGAAAACCCTTTAAGGTTGAAGCTTTCCTAGTCCAACTCTGAGCTTGCAGCAGATTTTGCAGTTGAGTAATAAACCCTTTTAAAATATGGTTTATTACGGAAATACTGTCAGAGCCGTAATTAAAAGTAGGCGCCACAACAGTAGAGCTGCTTACACAACAAATGGATTCCGCTAAGAACATCTGGCACATGCTGACCGCTGCACTAAGTGCTTTTATTTAAGCCCACCGTTTCAAATGGCACTGTCGGTACAGTCATCTGAATGAGATCATTCATACATCCCGCTGCACAGCCCATGGAGCACTTGACAGAAACGAGAGAGATGAAACGGTTGCTAATGTCACCAGCAGCAGTTTGAAACCATGAATGTGCAAATGTCTCCAACAACAAACGAAGGGATCGCTGTTGTCTGGAAAATGAAAAAGGACCTTTAAACCACACTTTCAGGTCTGATACTTAATTCAACTTTGGCTCAGATCTGGTGCATGGGTCACAAAGAATTGTGCTCCCATGTCGACAATATTTGTTTTCTTAAATTTTCATAAAGGGTAAAATCCTGGCCTCACTGAAGTCACAGGAAATTTTGCTAATGGCTTTAAAGCCCAAGTTTTAACCCAAGTTAATCAGAGAATCACCTGCTCATTAGAAAAATCAAGGCTTTTAGAAAAATTATGCTTAATGACAGAAATTCGTCATATAATGATGAAATGGATCAAGACTGATAGAGTCTGATAAATGCAAAGACAACCTCAGTATCCTTGATATCAAAGGAGTACAGAGTCTGACTGTAAAAGTGTGCCTGTCCCAGGCAAGAATGTTCCCAGAGCACAGTGCCTCCCATCTTACTACAGCCTTCATTGCAACATGCACACCATGTGTCTAGGTTTAATCCCACAGTTCCTTATCCTGAGGCAAACAGGATTCTTTCCCAGTCAATTATGTTAATTGCAAAAGAACTTGTCTGTCCCTAGGGAAACTGTGGGAAGATCACCGCATCACCACGCCAGCGATTCTGGCCACATCCTCAGTACCACTAAAACTGTAGGGAAAGAGAGAGAAAAAAAGAGCTTTTGCTTCCAGGCTTAACTAACGCTGTCAGCTGTACAAGCTGACTAGCTTGAGGAGGATGCAGAAGGTTGTCTGAAGAGATAGTGTCCCAAGACACAGGCTTGTTTGTTTGTTTGTTGGGGGTTTTTCCCAGGCTACAATGCAGGCGCAGTCTCCCCTCAATTTTTGCATATGTCACTTGGGCATCAGTACAAGTGTCCCCATTGCCAAATTCCTTTTGTCTTCCCCCAGAAAAGGTGTTAGGTGTGTGCAGGACACCACAATCATATAAAGCATGCCTTGACATTCAGGTTTATTCAGTGAAAAAAATGCAGTGCTAGTACATGAAAGAAGCCCTGTTTAGGAATATATATGAGATTGAAAACCATGTCTGCTAATGAAAAGCTCACAGACTGTGCTCTATCCAGCCCACAAAGAGAAGGCCAAGGAATAACTTAATTCCACTGGGATTGCATAAGTATGGGAAACAAACATTTAATAGAGGACTTTACAATTTGCCATACACTAGTCTAGTAAGATCTAATGGCTAGTTAAATCTAGACCCATCTCAAGGCATGACATAAAGGGAGAAATAAATCAATCAAAGGAAAGGAAATGAAGACCTCTTGCCGTTCCCAAAAGCTGAAAAATCACAAGCCAGAGAAAACCCCACTAAAACATACCAAGCATTGTTTGGATCCTCCATCACTGAAAGTGTTTATGCCAAGATTGCATGTTTGTTTCTAGGCTGGCCCCAGTTAAAACAGTATTACGGCCTGCAGGGGACTGCTTTATCTGGTCATAGATGTCCTTCTGGGCTTTCTAATCTGTAATCTGATTTTCAGTCATAGAATGGCACTATTATATACTCTTTGTTGGCTCCATCCTTGGAAGTGCCATGCGGTGCAGGATGTGGTAAATAAAAAACACAGAGCACTTATCTTTAAACCTGGCTGGGATGAGATACGGTGGAAAGACTATTTGTGGGCAATTTAAATGAACGTACTATCTTTAATTCACAACATACCTCAGGTAACAGCAAAAGGCACATAACAGGATCAAACAATTAAGATTTACGGAGATAATACACTAATTCTAGTTGTTTAGAAGGAGTAAAGATGGCCTGCCCCTCAGACAGCCACTAGATTTTCATTTTCCATTCATCAGTTTCCCTCCAAAGCCTGGGACTGAAACAGGTATTTATTCATGTTGGGTTTAGTGACATCACGTTTAAAAACATACACATTCTGTCACACTGACAAATTTTGGTGTGTGAAACAAGAACAGAACTGAAAAATACACAATATCCGAGTACAGTCTTTATGTTCAGCATTTATAACCCGCTCCAGCTTGCTTCTGATCACTTTTAATTCTTTGTGGATTTGCCAGAGTAGAAGTGGCCAAGTGGCTCTTCTACCTGTGCAAGACTGCTATGCTGCTCACTATTTCAACACACTTCACACTTGGCACAATAGGGGCAGGGCCAGGTCTGCCAAATGCTTGGGTAGATTTTTACAATAAATAATAAGTCTACTTGGCACAAGAATGCATTTTATTAAGTGCCCTATTCTTTCTCCAGTTCTCAATGTGATCAACAGACAAAAACCGCTCTTATCTTGCATTTTGCTTTGAAAAGAATGCCTGTAATTAGAAAGAAATTTAGCTGGTACAAAGTTAGCCCAGTGGAAAACTGCCGGAACAGTGAAATGATCAAAGCCGTTTGTAAAAACAGACAAAAATAAACATTTGCTTTGTTTATCCAATGGGGCTCCGGAAAAGACATATTAAAGAACATTTGAAGAGTACATTTCACAGCCTAAATAAGCATGGAAAAAATTTGATTCCAAATCTTGAGCAACTTATCTTTTGTGTATCACTTACAAGATTCATTACTGCTCTGAAATCAGTAGCCTCCTACTTCTCGTATGATAAGCAGATCCCTGTTTATTAAGTATCAAGTAGCCAATTTTAATTTCACAGGAGTTGTATATACAATTACTTTAAGTTTTTCTGGAAGGCAGCACTGGAGTGTTCTCAACAGTCATTCTTTTAATCCATTGATGTCTGTACTTCATGAGCTTATGAGTGGGAGCTCCTTTAAAATTAACATGAAAGAACTATACGCACATAAAGAGCATATTCACAGCCAGACAAACAATAAATAGCTCAATGAGGTCAGACTGTGATATTACAGCAAAGACTTGTCTAGCATGTGTGCGTGTTATTTGAAAGTTCAAAAAGTCACATACATTTTTAACAAACTGAAAACATACATTATGACTCAATTACCATCGAGTCTTTGGAGCAATAGATTAGTGGACTGGAATAGTAACACAACTTGAAGTTTATGATGTCCCATGTTTTTTTCTGCCCTAAAGGTTTAAGTCCCATGCAGCTCTGTAACCAGACAACAATACCCACCCTTTACTCACTCAACCTGGGATTCCCCTATATGACAAACTTCCTCCACTGTAACTAAGAGAAACTAAAACCAAGAATTATGCAAATATCTCCCCAACACACATATCTGTCTGAGAAAAAGGAAAATGAAAATAATTATTCCACTGTAGTTTAAATTCTACATAATTATTTTCTCTCACTTCATTTAGCATGAGAGAAACAGGAACACTTTGACTGCTTTGTGGTTAAGCCTCGATGCATTTAGCAAACTTCCATGATCCCTGCAGTAGATTTAAGGCTCATGGGCTCTGTTTCACATTATATTAGAAATTCCAAAGTTTTGGAAAAATTAGTAACTCCTCAACACAGAGAAGTGCAAATGTAGCTGTTTAACCACCCCGATGCCTTGTTTAAAATAAATCTATTTCATTAAGTAAGGAAGTAAAAATGCCAGCATCACCCTTACTACATTTCCTCCAGAGTGCTGTGTGTGGGGAGCATGTCAGCATGAAAACCATGCAGCGTTGCCAGCCCACAGAGAGAACTGTGGGTATCTGCACCTCCAAAACCTGGGACTTGTGCACGGGGCCAGGCCCATCCTGGGTAAGCCAACACAGGGGTGGTCCTACTGTTCCCAGCTTCCTGGAAGCCTTTTCAGGGAATTCTTTTGCTGTCAGTTTGCAAGATTTGGGAAAGACCCTGGAGGGGGATTCCACCATCAGACTATGCTAAAATGTTGAACAACCTCCCCACAGGAAACTCAGCTGGTCAGGGCTCATTTTGTCCTTCTGTTTCACAGACTTCATGTTCCTGAGATTTTGACTAAGACTTCTACAGTACAATCCTGCTGGTGGTCTCACCTCCCCCCCCTCCTTGTGCCAGCTGCATCTCTTGAATAGCCCCTAGAAGCTGACCCACTAAAGCCATCCCTATAGTTAGCTAGGTGGCTGAGCTTTTCACAGGAGGAGCAAGCGTAACAAAACTCCCCTACAGATGCAAAGGAAAAGGACCACCAAAACACAGAACATCCTCTGGGCCTCCATGACAGAAGCAAATGGGGCAAAGTAGAAGCTAATTTTCATTTCCCCTAGTGCACGCCTTTGTGCCATCTCTGGGAGCACGCTCGCAGCTTTATGCGCATCCAGCTACTATAATACCTTCTCTCAGAATCACTGAGATGGAAAAGGTCAAAAATACCTCAGTACTAACTCCACAACAGGAGGAATATGCTCCTAATTGAACCAAGTATCTCTAATGAACAAAAGTACAAACTCAGCTCACTAGTTTTAAACCGATACAGTTACCAGCTTCAAAATCAAATATCTCCCCAAACAAAATAACTGCTGACTTTTATAAAACCATTCAGAGAAGCGCCCAGTGGTGTCTCCATAAGATACGCAGTTACCTGTGGCAGCAGAGGAACCTCTTAAGACAGTGTTGCATCCTTTGTTTCACCAATTGAAATTACAGTGATTATCATTTCCAAGGGACCTAATCTGTACCTGGTTAGACGTACTTTCTTTGCTAGGTTTATTGTTTAACTTTTGGCTGGTGACACCCCTTGGCACAGGACAGAGCCAGCCATAAAACTAGTGTCTACTGGAGTAATAAATCACTGCTTGCAGCACTGTCTATCGCTGCCATTCCATTTTAATCATACTTGAATTTTTGAAAATTGTTATTGATAATCCAAGAATACCTCTGCCCTGCATCAGTGATGAGATGCCAAGAGCTGTCTTTGGTTAATGGTTGGACTCGATGATCTTCAGTCTTGTCTAACCTAAACGATTCTATTATTCTACTCATTCTGGCAAGTCCTTGATACCACTGGCTTCCTGCACAGATGCTTGAGGATGTCTCGGTCTATTCTAACAAGCATTTCAGCCCAATAGGCCTGCAAAGGTCTGTTTGAACAACCCCCAGCCTCCAGAAGCTCCAGGATGTCTGCCAGACAGAGAAGCTGTCTGTCAAGTCAAACTGCCAGCCTCACTGTAGTTTGGAGGCCACAACTTCACCGCCCCCTTAAAACATGGTAGATGTATGAGTTTTCTGCTTAATTGGTTTGAAGGGTTTGAAGTATTTTCACATGCCCCCTTATTTTCACCCTATATAAAATATCTGCATTTAAAGAGCTATAAATTAAAAAACAGACAAAAAAACCCACACACACTGATTTTAAGGTTTTTATAAAAACTTGTACTCTGTCCCCTGATCTGCAAAATGTACACTCACATGGAAGGTGCCAGTGGAAAAAGTCTCAAATAGTTCATGCATTCACATTAGCCAATAACAAATATGAACCACTTAATAGAATTCCTCTTACCTTAAAAGGGGTGGAATTTAGGATAAGTTTTCAAACTGGCTATTAACAAGACTGCGGAAGCACTAAACCAGGTAACTAGGAAGTTGATTCAGGCTACCTGAAACACCATGGGCTTCCCTCTACAGTTCTTCATGCAACTGATGGTACTATCATCAACTGAAAATTAAGTTTAAGGCCTGCACTCAGAGATAACATTGCTGCACCTCAGCTTTGACACTATCAGACTGAGCATGTCAGCTGGCAATATCTCATCTGAAAGATCGCACACATCACTGACAATTTTCAAGTTAAAAATCAAGTTGTGTACACATGATAGATGGAACAGTGAGGCAGTTTACAGTTCAAATCACTTGCCCAAACAGGCCTGTACTTAAAGGCTGCATGAAAAAGTCTCATGCTGATTTTATGTACTGTGACTAGCTGCTTCTAAAACGAAACCTCCATCATGACGTGATCGGATCACTGTATGGTTTAACCAGTCACACTGGATTCACTCCAAAATTTCAGGCAGCCTGTTCAAAATTATCTAAATTGAAGCTCACTATAATCACATCTGATTTAGCCTACAGCTGTGTTTTACCAACTTGATTAAAAGAATGAAAACAAAGGCCCAGTGAAAACTAAAGCCACAGGTAGACCTCACCTTCAAAATACTAAGCTCAGTATTGTTCTTGTGCTACCCAGCAAAAGTCACTAATGTTGCTCATTGTAATAAGGGTGGATGTTAAGGCAGGACTTCATTTAAAATAGCCTACAAATGAGAAGCAATAGTCAATAAGTATCTATCTGATATAGTGAACAGCAAAACGCAAAACACTGTAGCCAAAACGGCTCATCCCATCTGAGGGCTGAAGTTATGGCAAGCCTCGCTTGCAAAAAAGTAGTATTAGTTCCCATATCAGAACATGCAATAAAAAATAAAATTACCCTCCCCCAACAACAAAAAACAACAACAAAAATGCCAGAAAATCCAACAAACAAACACAAAAACCCCACACACAACCAAAAAACAAATCAAACCCTCAAGACTCAAAGAATGTCTGAAAACACTGAGAGACAACAGAGATGTCCACCCCCATGCTCACAAATAAAGACTACTGAAGCATTTCTTTACTCCCAAAACCTCAACCTGCTACTGCCTGGATACAAGCATATGCAAATGATCCGCGAAACAAGAATAAGCAAAAAAGCCCCAACAAAAACCAAAAAAACAACCTCAAACCACCACCAAAAAAAACAAACAAGAAAACCCCAAACAACAAAAAAAGAAATAACCAGAAATTTGTATTTGCCTATCTTCCAGAACGCGTAATGCCCTATTATGCTTGTGCACATGAAAAACACACAATATTCTCTTCATCATGATTCTAAAAACAGACAAAGTTTCAAATCGCACAGTGAACAATCTTCAAACCTTGCACAAGATTTCTAATCCTAACACAATTGATGACTCACGATTTGTAGCCTCAGTAAGTGAAACTGCTGACACCAAAAACATTGCCAACTGTGAGCTGGCAAGATAATTATGTTCACTTAACTGTCAGCTAGCCAAATGTCTCCCAAAAATAGAACCAGAGATATAAGGTTTAATTAGAAGTGTCTGAATTACCAGGGTTCCTGTATTACTAACAAATGAATAAATAAATGAGAACTCAGCAGGTTTCCACTCCACTGCAAGCATGCGAGTAAATTATTTTCTTTACAGTACTCAGAGTATTAAAACTCCAATTTAATGACTGAGCCTGTGAAAACCTTCCTGCCTGGCAGTTTTGTCCTTTGTTCAGAGTGGAAGATTTACAACTAACTTGATCTTTAATGAGATGCACTGCAACTAAAGCACATCTCATTCATTGATCACAATGATTAGACATCTGTAAAGAGAAGATACCATAAACTGTATTGAGAGCTTTTGAAGTACAAACCACTGTATGCCTCAGCTGATAATGAACTATTAATTACCATGCATTTGTAAAAACATTTAAAATTTAGGGCTGGTCAGATTACACATAACCATTTACTATGAAAATGGTTTTACCACATGTGTGCAGTACTGGATTACCTCCTACATTATTAGAAAGCATCCTCAGAAAGTGCAGAATTGTATGTGAAATTGTAGCCCATATGTAGATGAGTCTTGGAGGTCAACACAAATGCAAACTAACTCCTTCAACAAGGACGTCATCTTGCATCTATGCATTGGAGCCTTCTGCATTAAAGATGTTTAATTTAATCTCCTTAGTTTTCTTACATCCTCAGGACTCCCATTTCCAAAAGTCCACATCCCTCCTGCTACTGCCTGATTTGGACAATAATAACACAGGCTTACAATAGCTGGATATCAGCTGTCATTTTCACTACTTTTTATAGTATCTTCAGATGCTCTAGGATGAGCCAGTTTGGGAAACATCATCAAGGCAGTAGTTTCCACTTTGTGCTCAGGATGAGATATTGCTGTCTAAGCAGGACAAAGACCTTCTAACTCAGAGCTCTGGTCCCTCTCTTTATGGTCTCCTCATTCTACATCCCACACTGCTGATGCTCCCATGCTCCACACCCCATATTCCCATCATGCTTATTCCTCTGAACTTCTCCCACCTTCCTGCCATTTCTCCCACCACACTGTTTAAGCAGAAACTTCTGGCAAGCCACCCAGGACTCATCCTGCAGACACCTGCATGCACAGCTTCATTTTATACACAGACAGTAGAGATAAGGGAAAAGCAAAACCTTCCATTTCCTAAAGGTGCTTGTTACAGCAGCCATTGTGCAAAATTCAGCAAACTTCAGTGAGCCGTTTAGCATTGCCTTAGAGATCACTGTTCTCTACCATAAACATCACCACCTCTGAAAAAATTCTCCTAAAGTGCAAAAACTTAGTCAAGCCACAGAAAGCAATATTTACACCACACTGAAATGAACATGCCAAAATGAAGCATTTTTGGTACCAACTGGTTCCCACAGAAAGGGAACACTCACTCCAATTTCCTCAAACAGGAAAAAAAAAAAAGGAAAGACATTTTTAGCTTGTACAAAAATACAAAGAACTGATATAACCAACAAGGAAGTGTGGCTCGCAAGTAACACTATTAATCTAACTTGACTGAACAATATGTATTTTTTCATTTCATTCTTCCGCCTCCACTTTTTGTTTGCTGTTGAGGACAGATAAGTGCTACTCTCTTGGCACAGATATTTCACTGAACAGTAGGTATTGTAATAGCAAAAAAAAATCTTAGTCCCTCAGATTTTGCAGAACTTCAAGTCTATTTGACTGAAAGATCTCAGTTCCAGGTTCACTCTGGAAAAACAACTATTTACAGAACAGCACAAATGTTTCCTCTGTAGAAGGTGCTAACTCAGTCATATGAAGTACTTTTAAATTCTGATTAAATTCTATAAGCTTCTGCCAACCATGTACTATAAGCAGCAATAATAACTGAGGCAAAGAATGCTACTTCTGGAAATCAAGTGACATGTACAATCAGAAGTATGGCTGGTTAAGCAAGGCATGTAAGGAGACCTAGCACAGAAACAAAGCCCTATGGTCAAGTTGAAAGACTGGTTATTAAGCTGGAGACTGCTTAATAAGCAGAAATAGAAAGCAGTTTTGATACAGGCTAGCATTTAGGAGCAGCGCATTTAGTAGAGACAGAAACACTAACTGTAATTTTGACACTGAACAATGAAGTGTTAGTAGCAAAAGTTGATCACATTTTCTAACCATGGAATTATTATTTGTCTTCCTCTTGTGGGGGTGTAAAAGTTACCAGAGACACAAAAACCTTTACTAAAGGTAAGGTGAAGCAGGTTCTGCATGGAAAGAAAAACAAGTCCTGAGACTGAAAATGTCAAGGCCAGGCTAAAGGAAGAACAGCAACATCACTATCTTTATGGAAACCTAAGTGCAAAAGATGCATCTTCTAGTTACTCTGCTTTGCAAAAGACAACTCAAATTACATGGGAACCATATGTCTTGGTGCCAAGGCAATGGTGGCAGAGATGAAATTGGGGCTACAGAATTGATGGATAAGGGTAGAGCACTTGATGTCATCTACCTGGACTTGTGCAAAGCGTTTGACACTGTCCCACACGACATCCTTCTCTCTAAATTGGAGAGACATCAATTTGATGGGTGGACCACTCGGTGGATAAAGAACTGGCTGGATGGCCGCACACAAAGAGTTGTGGTCAATGGCTCGATGTCCGGCTGGAGACCGGTAACAAGTGGTGTCCCTCAGGGATCGGTGTTGGGACCGGTCTTGTTTAACATCTTCGTCGCTGACATGGACAGTGGGATTGAGTGCGCCCTCAGCAAGTTTGCCGATGACACCAAGCTGTGTGGTCCGGTTGATATGCTGGAGGGAAGGGATGCCATCCAGAGGGACCTTGACATGCTTGTGAGGTGGGCTGATGCCAACCTTATGAAGTTCAACCACGACAAGTGCAAGGTCCTACACCTGGGTCGGAGCAATCCCAGGCACAGCTACAGGTTGGGCAGAGAAGAGATTCAGAGCGGCCCTGCAGAGAAGGACTTGGGGGTGCTGGTCGATGAGAAAATGAACATGAGCCGGCTTCAGTGTGTGCTCACAGCCCAGAAAGCCAACCGTATCCTGGGCTGCATCAAAAGGAGCATGACCAATAGGTCGAAGGAGGTGATCCTGCCCCTCTGCTCTGCTCTTGTGAGACCTCACCTGGAGTATTGTGTGCAGTTCTGGTGTCCTCAACATAAAAGGCAATGGGTGTAAACTGGAACATAGGAAGTTCCACGTTAACATCAGGAAGAACTTCTTTACTGTAAGAGTGACAGAGCACTGGAACAGGTTGCCCAGGGGGGTTGTGGAGTCTCCTACACTGGAGATATTCAAGGCCCGCCTGGACAAGTTCCTGTGTGATGTACTGTAGGTTACCCTGCTCTTGCAGGGGGGTTGGACTAGATGATCTTTTTAGGTCCCTTCCAACCCTTGGGATTCTGTGATTCTGTGATTCTGTGAACTGTTGGAACAAGTCCAGAGGAGGGCCACGAGGATGATCAGGGGACTGGAGCACCTCCCGTATGAAGGCAGGCTGAGAAAGTTGGGGCTGTTCAGCCTGGAGAAGAGAAGGCTGCGTGGGGACCTCATAGCAGCCTTCCAGTACCTGAAGGGGGCCTATAGGGATGCTGGGGAGGGACTCTTCGTCAGGGACTGTAGTGACAGGACTAGGGGTAACGGGTTCAAACTTAAACAGGGGAAGTTTAGATTGGATATAAGGAGGAAATTCTTTCCTGTTAGGGTGGTGAGGCACTGGAATGGGTTGCCCAGGGAGGTTGTGAGTGCTCCATCCCTGGCGGTGTTCAAGGCCAGGTTGGATGAAGCCTTGTGTGGGATGGTTTAGTGTGAGGTGTCCCTGTCCATGGCAGGGGGGTTGGAACTAGATGATCTTGAGGTCCTTTCCAACCCTAACTATTCCATGATTCTATGATTCTATGCAGATCTGCAGAACAAGTGCCACACTGCTTCCAACATTGGCAGGAATGGACAGAAGAGCAGGTGAAAATCCCAGACCATTCTGTAAACATCAAGTCGTGGTCCTCAGCAGTGAGAGCATCAAAATAACCATGGAAAGGGGTGTGTTTTAACAACCACAACCACCCAGCAGTAGTCTACTCCTAGATGAAATGCAGATGGCTCAATCTTGTAGAGCTATACTTTAGACCTGACCAGAGTGGTGCCCGAGAAAGCAAGACTGACATGCAGATAAGGCCCCTGACTAGCTTCATGAACCTGGGAAGTCTCAGTCAACCACAGCACTCCATAAAGGCAAGAGGATAGACATCTTGCTGGAGTCAGTCTTCTCTTGGGTGAGGCTGCACTGAAGACTGATGATAAGATTATGAAATGGATGGGGAGCTCTTCATTCACCAATGTGAAAAACAAAAAAAAAAGCCAATAAGCAGCAGGTGACACATAAGGAGTTTTCCTATGGAAAAAGATAGAAGGGACCCATTTGTTCTCATAATTAGTCAGAATTACAGTGTATCTGCTAGTTTTTAAGGGATTTTTCAAAATCAGTTCACAGCTGTATGATCTTTTGATCCAACTTTGTCAGGCTACTAAATTAGCTTTTTCTTTTTACTTTGAAGTGTCTTTCTAGGGAAGATTTAAAACCAAGGCAAGAAATAAAAATGCTAAGTCTTCTTAGACATGGAAGTGTCTTAAATAACTGTCACTGTGCCTTTGATCATTTAAGGGCATAAGTTTGACACATGCTGTAGAGAGAAGTCACAGCCTCTATTAGTTCAGCAGATACAGCACAATAAAAAACAGACATACTTCCAAGGCTCGCTAACCTTGCCTGTTTTTATCAAGTCTGAAATAGAAGCTGTAATTGTCAAACTAAGTACTAATTGAGAGCAACTGTTCTGACTGTAACTTGATTATGTTAATATAGTAACAGTTTCGATTAAAAAAAATAAATAAATTGATAATTATTTGTCCTTTCTGCAAGACTAACGCATGCATCATCTTCCTCTTTGCTAACAACCTTTTAAGACACAGGCATCTACTACCTTTCATATTGTTTGACTGAAACACAGCTGTGCCTCCTTAGGCAGGATGCTACACAGGCAACGTACAGGTTTGGTTTTAATTTTTCTAGTGTTCTGCCTGTAACAAACACAACCAAGTTCTTTGAGCAGCCTGGGGATTTCAGACATACTTTCCATAGTGCAAGGTGGATGAATCCTGTAAACGGCACCAAGTGCCTCAGTCACATCTGAATCTGAATGGGATAACACAGCCTCTGGGCTATAATTTAGCTATTTGTTTCCTAGGAAAAAATAAAAACCTTTTGTTATCCCCAACTTCAGCTGGATTTATCCCTTTCCTGTTCTCAGCAGTTCTGCAAAACTCATCTTCTTAATTTCTGGCTTTTTTTTTTTTTTTTATAAAAGAGGCAATTGCATCCTTCAGTACTCAGTCTGATTGAAGAACGCAACAAAGGCAAAATCTAGTAATGATAAAAGAGTCAACAGAAATTGTGCTATCAGCTTTGACCAGGATGAGTTGAGCAAACTGTCAGATCCAGTATCCCCTTTTTTGCTCATTATTAATTTGTCACAGTATTATTTTTAAAGTAAATTTAGTTTTTCTATGTACTTTTGCAGGATTTTCTTACCCCCGATTTATCACAGTTCTGAGAAAGCAGGCATTACTGCATATTCATACAAATATCCAGCACGTGCTGGTAACTCCTTCTGGGATTTTTCAGATGCTCAAATTTTCCATCAATTTTAATAACCAGCATTTCTTCTGCTGACTGCTGCTCAGCTCTTCCTTCTTTTCCTGAGTTCAGAGATTCCACATTTTATTTCCTCTTTCTGTTGGGACTTCTTTTTGTGTGGACAGTTCCCGAATTTTGTACTTTTTACGTTTACTGAAGTTCCCCCAAGATAATCACCTAAACCCAGAAATTCATACTGAGTATTGCCTCCTATCAATTTCACCTCAAACATTCCATGTACAATTAGGGCAATTCAGTTTAAAATTACTTTTTGAGTAAAACAAATACATGTATCCGAATTGCAGCTAACCATGTAACAAACCTGGCAGTGCACTTTTTCAGTGAAGGACATGCTATGAAGTGTGAAGAGGTGACAAAGACATAAGGAAGAGACTCAAAATACCTTCCCACAGAACACACATGCCAGTTCTTTACTGCAGTCTAAAATACACCTCGTCTTTTGATTCCAGGTACTTCAATCATCTTAGCCTATCGGTATCATGGAAGGCTAGCAATAACTCTTATTAAATTCCACCAATAATGTTAATGGAGGAAAAAAACTCTCAAACTATAGATTTTCCTAGAGCTAAACATATACTGTTATAAAGCTGCTGTAACAAAAAGGGAGGTGCCAGAAGTTTCAAAAAGAAACTGATGAAGCCTTCAAAAGTCCATTAAAATCTCCCCTGGGAATAATCTGTAATCTGCTCTACTTCATGCAAACACTGGATTAAGCATCTGAGTGTAAAACATAATCTAGGATTTTATTTCACTATGTTTCCTTCCCCTCAATCCCCCCATTTCAAGTGATTCAGCAGAAGCACTTTCTTCACACTACCAGCAGCCCTGTTACTCTGAGGAAGAAGGATTTAACAGATCACAGCATCACACAAATTTCACATAAGCCTGCAATCCTGTTGCTAGCATCAGTCCGCACTATGCTCTCTAAAACCAAAGTTCGGACTCTGCTGCTTTAACAGATGGCAGGTCCTCCTAGCTCACTATTATTTGGTGCAAAAGTGAGATAACACCTACAGGGTCCTTCCTTTTCCCCTTCCTTCACTTCCATCCCTTTTCACAATATCACATTTACACGCTTTTCCAACCTACTGTCATTTTCACTGGCTTTAGTGCTAGACATTCTCACGACTGATTTCTAGCAGCATTGCAAAAGATTCAAATGGCATTTGCTCATGATGGCTCCAGGCATACTATAACATCTATGTTATATAGCCTTTTTCATAGATCATATCCTGTTATTACTATAACACCCTATTGGCTGTGAACCTGCATCCCTCAAATATGTTTCAACAAGTTGTCAGCTGCATTTCAAAGCAATCAAAGAGTGAATGAGGCACCTCAAAAATAACAATTAATTATTACTCATCACCTTGGGAGAGGATATGCTTTGGACTCATGAAAGCTGATGACTGTCTTCCACTTCCCTCTTTCATAAAGCAGTTTTACGTGAAATAGACAAAACCTGCAGGCTGCTGACAGTCAATGGGATTGCTGTAACAAAAAGGGAGAAATACAGTAACAGAGTCCCGAGAAAATACATGCAGGAACATGCATGCTAAGTAATATTGCAACTCTAGCATTAAAAAAATAATAAATTAAAAAAAAAAAAACCAAACCAACAAAAAAAAAAAACCAAACCAAAATACACTATAAAAAAAAAGAGAGAAGCAAGTACAGGGGAGAACTTCAAAGTCAAAACTGGAACTAGAAACAAAGTGTACCAATATTCTATAACTGTCTACTGTTCTGGAGTGTGACTCAGCAGAACAAAGGCTTTTGACTTCTTTTAGAAAGAGTCCATATTGCACAGGATGTGGCAAAGATCTGCTGTCTGGAATGTGACCCCAGTTCCATTTCTTTTCAAAAGTCCCTAGCTTTATAGAAACAATGCCATGACCCTGCTCTATGTGAGCTGATCAGATCAGGATAAGGTCCTCTAGAAAACTAGTTTTCCTGTAAGCATGGAGAAGCAGTCAACAGAAAAATGGAAATTCGTAGGGGAAAAAAAAAAAAAAAAGGATGAGCATGGCAGTCGTAGCTGAGAGAATTCAATTTCTTACTTGCATTTAATGAATCTGCAAATACCTGTATTTATAAACAAAACTAGAAAGAACACTCCAAAGAGGACGCAGGTACAGGACAAAGTCTGTGCTGTTACTACAATCCAACACTGCGAAACAGTCATCATGTAAAAAATGACAGCAGGTTTAAGACTAACGCTTGTATTTGAAATATTTGTACTTCCCTTTTTATATCCTATCTGTCACAGATATAAATGTTGACGAAGGCTGAAATGGGAACATGAAAAATCAAACAGTTCTGAAATCATCAATTAAAAAAAAAAAAACCAAAAAAAAACCACCACCAAAAACCAAACTTCCTTTAACAGTGCCAAGAGATGTTGTTATTCACTTGGATGTGATCAGACAAAGAAGCTGTAGTTTGTTAGTGTGTTTAAGTCAAACATCATGCAGCAGAAAACGCAAGCAAGCAATATGTTAAGGACAGATTTTTTTATGTTCATACACACACACCGTATTATCTGAGTTTGGACTAGTCTTTATCACTCTTCCTTCTTCTCTAAGCGTTCCCATACCAGTCATCAGTGACTTTTCTGATGAAAACACAGCATTATTCCACAGAGAGAAATTACCTGCTAAAATACAAAGCAGCATGCTCTCAGTTAAGAAACGCATGTTTTTTCCGCTATATAAAAGTTCATTTTCTTTACCTTAGTGAAGTAATGTGCACCCTCAGTCTGACACAATAAAACTCCATCTACTTTCATGCACCGTTTTTTTTGTTGCCATCTTTCTTAAAGATGTGACTGCCCGTATTATAAGTTTTTGTTTGCTTGCAAAGTGAATGAGTGGGAGGTTGGTACACAAGAAAGCTCTCTGAATGGCACACTTGTGATACATGTTAAAACCATACGCTCTTAGATGAGATTTCAGTCCTCCCCTTTTTTCTGCCTGCTGAAGGAAGTGCTGGAATAGATCTCAACACAAGAGTGAAGACCTGCAAACACACATATACTAAGCTTTGCAGAGAAACTGACAACAGAATAATTTCTCTAGTTTCTCTGCAGGACGAGTACATCACACAATTTTAATAAGAATTATATAATTTGGTTTCCTCTTATTTTCTCATTTGAAGCAATTATGAAATGATGTTAACTGGTACCTGTGATAGATGCCTGATGTTTTAGTGTCTAGTACTTCAATGATTTTCAGAGCACGTACCTGATGATGCGGAGAGAAAAGCATCAATCGACTGTGCTTGCTAAAGTAAGTTAATTAATAACAGATTTAATCCAGAACTGGTTAGAAAGTTTTGTAGTTCGACCTACCAGAGACAAACTTTGATGATGCCCTGTGTAGCACTCTGCAGAAAAACTATGAAACCCAACAAAACATTTTGTTAATTCATTGTAACGCTTTGCAGAATATGCCTCTGACACGCCATGGTAATGATTTCTTTTACTGAAACCACGTTCTTCTTTTTCCTTCCTTCTTTTTAAATACGTGCTCTCGTGACAGAGGAAGGTGAACACAGAACATGGTCAACGAAGATAAACTGGCTCATTTCTCTCTTGTAACACGAGTTGTTTTAGTGATCTAAAACATGCCAAAGGGGAAGTCACATAATTCCTTTCGATATATTTAATTTTCAATTCTGAGTTACACAATTATCTCTCCTGTGAGCAGTTTTTTCCTTTGGCCAATATTATATAACATGCAGACATATAAAGCTGACTACGTGTTACTATCATGTTGAGTTTACTTCTATACTTCTGTATCTCACGTACTATTAAGGTTGCCCTTACTAAAAGGGGCAACAACAAAAGCAACACTTCATAAATGCTGCAGTCTAGTAATGGAAACTTTAACACTGGGAACAAAAACAGGCAAGCCTAAAAAGTCAGATTATTCAAATATGTGAGAGAGGTAAGCGGAAAACACCTTGAGTATGACAACAGTCACAGCATTATACAGGGGAAAGATTAATACAAATATATTTAGAAAACATTATATTTTACTAAACATTATGCTGCATCTCCATGTTCATTACCATCTATAACTGAGTTTGCCTGCAGAGGTAGAGAGCGGAAAAGCACCAGACAGGCTTTCTTGTCTCAGAACTGAATCTTAATTGAACCTTCCTATCCTACCCTCTGTGTTCATCTGTGTGGTAACCATTAACCTCTACTTGCACAGGTTGAGATACTGATAAAGAGATGTTAAGCTTTCCTTAAAGCTGCAAACAGCACTGGCATACAAACCACATTCACACTACAAAGTTAACAAGTGTTGTCAGAACATGGACCTATGAAGACTACTGTTCCATTAATAAGTGGGTTTTTATTTGTTTTTTAAGCAACTTCCTTGACTTGTAGACAAATATATCTAAAATATAATCACTAACAGAAAAGAGCAAGAAATGGAAAAAAAAAATTTAAGCTGTGTACATTTTAACACTTCACCCACAATCAGTACGTTGTTTCATGTGGCTTCAACCGTATCGCGTGTTCTGGATGTCTTACCCATTTTATTTCTTTTCTTTTATCACACATTGTTTTATTTTACATCCTGTGTCTCATCTCAGACTTTTCAAAGGATTTAGACATACTATCAAGCATACAACTTAAATCTGGTTACCCAGTCTCTTCTTTTACTTGTAAGGTTATTACTGCTATAAAGCATTAATGTTCAAAATGTAACAGTGGAAAAAAGAAATTGGTTCTGTGAAAGTTATTGACAGTTCAGCTGCAACCAATGAGGGGATTGAAAACAAAATCCACACAAAACCAGATGGAATTAAAAAAATTAAAATAAAATAAAATCCCTGCCATTACTACATCATACCAAATGCTGTATTGAAAAGTCAAATTCTCCCATCCTCCTGCCACAACAAACCATTGATTGGACAACTGTTCATACCTTTTTCAACTATTAATGGTGACTATCGATTCTAACATCTAAATCGGACAAAGACTGCTGCCCAGACTTACCTCCCTCCAAATCCCATTAAAACAGAAAATGCAGGTACTCCCTGAAAACTGAACCTTAAACCCCACAAACTGTATCCTGACATTTGACTTTACAGCAAAACATAAGCACTGCCAGGGTGACACCAAATAAAAATGTAAATAGGGAGGGAACATTTATGGATAAAGGCAAATGACAGAAAAGAACAAACACTAATTTAAAAGAAACCAATTATGCATCTCATTGCCTATAAGCACGTGCAGCAGCAGTTTTATTACCAGCATATCTATGAGGGTTTAAAACATAAAAAGCCAAAGCCCCTAAAACTGGTATCAATACAAAACCCAGCTCAGGCCAGCAAGCCACCCAAAATTCCTGCTTAGAGAGGTTCCAAAACCCTAGGCTACTTTAACAAACCTCAAACTGAAGCTGTTCACAAGGAACTACCAGACTTCTTTCCCATGGAATTACAATGGCATTTTACCACCTCTTATATGTTAAAAAGAAAAAAAAAATCCAAAAACACAGATGTGTTACAGCCATTTTCCAAATAATCTGATGGTGCTTCTACTTTTTCCACTGTATCCAAAGCAGAAAACATGGCATTGTGAGTTACCATCAGGGAGGAAAGAGCTAGAAAAAACACACATACTTTAAAGAACGAAGGGGCAAAAACTTTGAGGGACTGATGTTTAAAAAGTGCTTTCTCTTCTGCTTGCCAGAATTATGACCTTTCACAGTGTTTTAAGCAGTACACAAATTAAGACTTAAATGCCTTCCTGGAAGCATTTTGACAGCACCACAAATACATAATTTATTAGTCTACCTTTTCCCAACCTTATAGATGCTAACCATGCCAGGGTACTGTAGCATAAGCATGATGCAAACAGACTTACACTGACATCTAAAGGCATCTGTTGTGTGATGCCATATAAATATGTTTGGGAAGTGCTATATAAAGTGCCTATATAGTGCCAACAATACAGAGATTTAGAAATGTTAATTCTTATGCCCAGGAGAAATTACACTTTCAAACATGAGATACTTTAAAAAGTTTAAGTTTCCATACCGTATCATAAAGAGATAACAGCCCTCTGTAAATAAAAGGGAATATTGACATACAGAATACTAAAAGTTACCAGAAAATTGTATTTCTGAAGTTTAAGCAAGGATTTACTTGGTAAATTTACATAAGCTGAAATATAAGTATGGGAAAATGACACTGAAACCCTAGGAATCTCAATTCAGTCAGTATTTAATTCTTCCAGTGATCCTTTGTAGATAAAATAAAAATATTCAAAACCCCAATTTGAGGCAACTTTCACTGCTTGAGTGAGAACTACATAGCATTTCCTTCAGAGTAGAATATTAAGCTTTTACTCAGATGATTCCGTTTTACAGAAACAACCAACCTTTTCAATCGAGCTGAGCATTCTAAATTCTAAAAGTAATTCAGCTATTTTAAAAACAAGTTTCAGAGTTATTTTTTTCCTGTTTCTAATTTGCCTTTGAGCATAACACATTATAAAACGCCAATGTTGGTTTCAAACTTGTTTGCAACAAGCATGCCTTAATCAGAAGAGATGAAATGGGGTTTGATCAGTGTTCCAAAATACACTTTCAACTGTGCTGGTGAGAAAAGGATATGTGGACAGCCAGCAAATCTATTTCTTTTATGCTTTACCAAGTCATATAACACTTTCTCATTCTGCAGTCACTTACTGTCTGCAAGATGCTTAAGCCACTTGCTAACTGCATATAGTTAAATTAATAAAATCTACTTTGCTAAGACTGCCACAAGCAGCTACCCTGTTTCACTACAAGTATAAATCCCAATGAGCAGAGATCAAGTAATCCTTTATGTAGAGGTATATACTTATCCTCTCGTACCTGTCTTCACAGAGGAGCACCAATCATCCACGTATCAGTCCAGTTGTATTTTTAAAGCATTACTTTTGGAAATAGGCTTGGAGGCTACTATTGGCATGTCCCTTATTCTTTTAAATAAATAAAGTGAAAGGACAGCTTTGATCCCTTTAAATAAGGCAGTGAGTTCTTTACATCTTTAACAATTTGTAGCAACTGAGACCATTGCTATAATATAGGGTGCTTTATCAACTAAATTAATGAAGTCAACCAATCACATCTTTGTTTCTCACCTAGCCCATTCCATTTCCTAAATTAAATAAACTCTGGGACTGCAAGACTGCCCGCTTGCTCTGTTAGCAGTAGAATGGGAAATCCACCTATACACATGATGCTTCCTGAAACATAACCAACATTCAAGCCCTCCCTAATCACCCTAACAGCAAATCCTGATCAGCGAAATACAAACACTTACAATGACTCACCAGACAACTGCTAGTAAGCTAGTAACTAGTGTTTTAAATCTTCCTTCTCTCAAGTTTTACGTATGTGAAGACTTCTCATCTGGAGCGAGATAACTCAGCATTTCAAAGATTAAAACTTCAGTTCAATAAAATAAGGTACAAGAGTAAAGCTTAACACATCCTTGGGGCAAACAGGATATTTTTGAAGTTTACTATATTCAACTGCTCCATTTTCATGAAGCAGTCCAGGCATTACAAGCTATATGAATTTAAAAAACAAACAAACAAACAAAAAAAAAAACTACAAAAAATCCAAAAAAACACAATCCCCACACACAAAAAAGTAACACCACAAAACCCAACAATAATAAAAAATTAAGCCATACTTAGAGCCGTTCTGCAAACCCCATGTGAAAAAAATTCAACCCCTCAAAAAAATGATCAGATGAAGAACTGATGGCAAACAGCTACTAAAGAGAACAGAAATTCAGATAAATTTACTTAAGACCCAAAGATCTTTGGAAAGTCTCACATGTGATATTTATCATAAAGCTCAGGCAACATTTACGGTTTTCAAACACACTGTTAAGGTATACGACAAGCACAAGACCTTAAGGCACACCATTTGACACAGCATGCTCATTCACAGAGACTTTAACCTCGGCTCTTGGTCATCTAATCTAGGCACAAGTGAACACCCCTGGCCATCTGCTAGCTCTCAGGAAACCCATGTGGGCCAGAACAGCAGAGTGGGTCTTATGATTACAAGTCTTGGAACAAGGTTCATTCTGTCAAACATACCACCAACATGAACCAACTTTTTAAAGACAACTCATGTTACAAAACACTGGAAACAACAGTTAATTTAGCAGGGAACTCAAATCCTAAGGAAGAGCAAGGCAACCACAGTAAATGCAACCGCAGCAAATGCGATTCTAAGGCAATGCAGGTAACTCCAAAACACCACACAGCTAAAATACTAACAGGCTATGATAATATCCTGGATGGAAATTATGAAAGAAAAGGGCCACTGTTCTCAGCTTCTCTGACAACATAAGCCACTGCCAGTGCTGTCTGGTCTTTTCTGCTACTACATCCCCCAGCCTAATTTCAGTTGACACAGCTGCTTGCTGGCCACGCAGGGAAGAGGATTAAGGATCTGACCCAGATTTTAAACTGGTAAGGAACAAAGAACAGGCAAAAAGAGAGGGGACAAAGGAAACATGCCTGTATCCTACATTTCACAGGCAGCTTCAATTGATGCAACCGCAAATTGCTAAATAGGAAGGGTGTTCATGTCCCTCAGGTTTGCTCAGCTATAGAGGCCCTCACAGCCACAGACTAAGCCCGGCTGACCTGCTGACACAAACTCTTTTAGATGTGGAATTTTTCTCCTAGTGCTAGTTTTCACAGCTACATCAGTGAGCTGACACATCTGACACCTTTAAGGCTGAAAATGTGCATTGCAACGCTTCTGCAAAGTAAAAATCTTTACTATCTACATCATCTCACCTGGGGGCACATGAAAAGAAACAGAACTTAGTTTCTACAGAAAGTGCTTGAGGGTAAATTATTGCCAAGGGTTTTTTTAATGCAAGAGCATACCATATATTCCTGGAAGTTATGATGCCAAGTGTGAAAAGCTGACTGCAAACTCACTGCAAATTTTATGTTTGACTAAATGAAGCCAAAATCTCATTAAGTTTAAAATTAATATTAATTTCTTTTTCTTGCTCTAGTCGTGGACTGCAAAAATAACTTACAAGTTTACACATATATCCATGGGAGGTAAAGATAATCTTTATAAAGAACAGTCTCAACTACAGTGATGTCAGTGGCCAGCAATGATTAAAAAACCCTAAAAATCCACAAAAACCCATCCAGTCTAGAGGCACTGCCTAAGCTATGAGAAAATAGCATCAAAAAAATGCATTCCAGTGAGGGCTTTTATTTGCCTATTTGATTGCAGCACTAATTAGAAAAAAAAATAAATCCCAAAGCAAGCAATGAAATGTTAAAGCTGTGTGCAAACCTGCACCAGATTTCTTAAAGGTTTTCAACTCTATGAAAATAATAGTTGCATATTTCACATCAAAACAAAGGCTATAAAGTCAAAGTCAACCCATGGTCACCTTCACACATTTCTTTCCAAAGTATGCTGAGCAGGTGCGGTAACAGAAAAGGACAAAGAGCTTTTCTAAACGCATTTTCCCCATCTTCTCTCCCCAAAAACAAAACAACAAACCCCAAACATACCAAAACACAAGGGCAGAAGTTAGAACAAAAAAGAATTTTACTCAAAGGGAGAGGCAAAATGTACATTCTTATTGTTTCCCCAAGATCAACCATCAAAACTAGTTTAGATTCTGGATCTAAAAATTCAAGTCTGATACAAATTACTTAAGACTTGGTGAAGAGTAAGTTTTTAGTAGCACATCCAAGCTTCTTAGAACACAGAAACCATCAGCTCATTAAATGTTTTTCCCATGAGACACAAAGAAGTTTCAAAATTGCTCAGTTTGGTCACATTTTTTGGCAGGGAACTTAAACAACCACCCCCCACCCCCACCCCGACTCACAGCAAAAAGCAGCTTTGGAAAGATTTCTCCCTCTAAATACAATCCTTGGGCAGTACCAAAGACTGTGCTGTTGGGAAAAACTGAGAGGTATCTGTGTTTATTGTTGAGATAAATAAATTTTAGAACATTTATTTGTTCTGTTCCAAGTATGTCCTGTGTTCAAATACCATCACCTTTATTATTTGGAAAAGAAACCTAACATGTGCATACACACATGGGCTCATGTCTAGCTGATCCAATATTCCCGTGGTCCCATTCTCTATTTTGAGATATACCAGAATAACATAATGAGACAATACAAGCATTAAAGTTCTGTGATCAAGTCCCCTGGTATTGAAGCACTGTGCCAACCAGCACAGGCACTAGGGACAGGAAGAAAAGCATGCCCAGGTTATGGTAATTACAGGTAGCCAGATTAGGCTGAATTAAATGTGTTAACACAGAAAAGCAGCACTGACTTACATGTCAGAAGTTAATGTTTCTTAAAACTCGGTTTAGCTAAATCAGCACAATCTTCTGCCAGTTTAATATGCAGGTGCTCTGAATCTCTCCTGGGACTACACAGGAAGCCTAAGTTTAGAATTCAAACCACAGATTCATGAGCATTTCTTCGCTCATGTGGCTCGATCACTTGCACAGCCCCTGTGCTACTCTCCCACCCTTGCTGAAAAATGCATAATAATGTATAATGTGCCATTATGTCTGTGGGCCACATGGTGAACCGATAATCACGACTGCTAAAAATAATTCCCTCGCATTTTGAGGAGCAGAGGACAGCGGGAGCTGCATTATTGTTGTCTCACTTGCTGGAGATAGGGTAGAACAAGTAATAGCGACTGCTGGAAGAAATGTTTCCGCAACATCACTGGGCACAAAAAAAAGGGAAAATAAAATAGTGGTTGTGATAGAGAGAGACCCCCCACCTCTACAAGGTTTCTTTTTAAGGTCATCCTGGTCTGGCCAGAGAATCTAATGTAGGTTCCCCCTGGAGCAGGAAGCAGCCACCACACTCCCTCCAAGTCTTAAGGGAGAATACTTCAGTCTTCCAGCAATGTATCTTGCTTTTTATCTTCTGTTTTACTCTGAGACCTGCCAAATCAAAGTTTCAGCTTTCCACCAAAGGCAGGAAGTGCTGACTGACAATAAAATGCAAAGTAGCTCTTTTTATAATAAATGTTCTATTTCATTCTCCTTTTCAAACTTTTATGCTCACACACACTGGGTTTAATTCTCACACTTCTCAGACAAAGAGTCACTGGAATCAGTGTGGAAGCCTGATTTTTGAGAGGCTTTCAATGTGTTCAACTAACAAGTGCAGAACAAGTCTATTATAAGCACTCTAGATACAAAGAAACACCTAGAAATGGGATAAGTCCAACGCACTTTCATGAATACACATACCTAGTTCACTTTTTCTTTACAATTCCAGCTCCAGTAACCATTTAGAAAAAAATAATTCCTTAGAAGGAAGGCTACACCTCAGCTGCAGAAGGCTGAGAACACGGAACAACTGCAGCTGCTTTAAAGACTGACATAGTGGTTTCAGTGCAGCTGAACACAGAAGTGTGTGCTGCTGTTCATCCTTAGACCCTCCTGCTCCCAGATGTGCAGTTCCACTGTCTCCTTTCTGCCTGTATTCTTATGCCTGCAAGACCATTCCACAAGCTAATCCAACTCCTTGACTGAGCAAAATCACCCCCAGAGAAAGAGAGGGGGGAGAGAGAGAGAGATCCTTGCTGGATTTGCACATTGAGTCAACTCGCAGGAGGGTACAAAACACCACAGTGGAAGTTTAAAGGTGGAGCAGACACCAACAGTGCGAGGCAGGGACAGGATGCCATTCACTGAATCACAGGTGAAATTCACAGCTAGAAGCAAAACAGAGAACAGCTCATCATAACTGTAACAGTCCTCCCAGGCACAAGGACAGAGGGTTTCACTACTAAGAAAGACAACCCAGGTTTCTGCTGAAGTGCTGATAATCCAGAGTGTATTGCCCAAATTTACCAACACAGATCCTTCCAACATCACAACCTCAGTCAGTACCAGGATGCTTCCATGTCAAATGAGTGACAGGTTTTTAAAGACCACATTAATATCAACAGCTAGTCTAATGCAAAGCTAATAACTTCTATTTCCAGAAATCACAAATATTTGCACTGTGTGACCTCAGCTCCTAAGGTCTGGTAAGTAACTAACAAATCAGTGTACGTGGTTACACTGGACATTTCAGGTATGCTAGGCAATGAGAGCAAACACAAAGCCTGGATAAGCCCTGTTAAGATCGGAAATGGAACTACAAAATTCAGAATTTGTCATCATGCTATCCACAACCAAACACATACACTCAGCAAGAACATGGGACTCGTGAAAAATTATCAGTTGTGCTTTCCTAATTCATATTATAAAGCCTCCCTATGTAAATACAGTCCTGCTTTGCTTGTATCTTCTTGTCAGCTCGTATCATTTAAAACATGTGGGACATTCATAGAGATGGAAAAAAAAATAGGTCAGGCTTGAAACAGAAGCCAAGCCATTCCGTTTCATTAGCAGATTAAACATGCAGAACTGTAACTTTAAATTCCAAGTAAAGCAACTTAATGAAAACATTCTGAACACAGGTAAAAACTACTGTAAATTGCTGCAATCGTTATTAGCCATGTTGCCAAATGTCATACTAGAAAGAGAACCAATAAAAAAGTTCGTCAGTCAGATTTCAAAATGCACAGAAAATACACTGTTTAATGATCGGATGGAATCTGGTATATAAATCTAGGATTTTCCTAACATCAGCAGCCAACAGTCCAGTACACCTGAAATACCAAATGATGAACATTAGCAAAATCTAGTCCTTTCATTTGCAAAGATCTTACTTCGAAGCAAAGACCCTACCTCAAAGCAAACCTACTCCTTTCCCAACACCAAATTTGCATTAAAAAACTCAAACATTTTCCTTTTACCTTCTGTGCAATCACAATACTTACTACCAAATACAAACAAGTACACTAAATTTATTTACTCAAGCTAGAAGTCCTAAACATCATTTGATTGCTGCCACCTATTGCTGTTCCAAACATGTTGCAAGGAGCTAACCCTCACCCTTCTCTCCTGCCTCTATCCTATACCAGTACTCTGCTATTTTAAAAGCTTTAAAAGTTATTAACTCTTCACATGCAGCATGTCACCTAAAGAAATGAAAGTGGTGGAAAATTAATCCATTCCAGAAAGATTTTTTTTTTATTCATTTTGTTTGGTAATTCTGCTGTGACTTCAAGTAAACACAGGGCAAACATGATTTCTGAATGAAAACCAACCAAATCAAACCAGTGAAGGGTAATTTCATCAGATACCAGTGTCAAAGAACCCTAAGAATGCCTGTTTCACAGACCACCAGTTCAACAACTTTACTTGTTTACAACATTTCAAAGCTTAGGACTTCCAGCAACTGATGAGTTTATTTGAGCACAATAGCTATAGAAGAAATGAATACAGGTTGAAAATGAAGAAGAAATAAATCTAAAAAGACTGGCCATAATAAGATGCCCTAAAGACACTGAAATAAAGACACAAGTTAGCATTTGCAAATGGAAGAGCAAATCAGCCACCGTACCCAAAGGCAGCTACATTAAGAAAACTCAATTGCTTTAATGCTTTTCTTGAAGCATCTAACTACAAATATAGGAGCATAAATTTCAGGAGACATCTCTGAAAACATAGTCATAGGTGTCCAAAATGGTTTGTTATTGAAGAAACATACTGCATGTTTATGGCAATTATCTATGGGACCACTGCCTAGAAATATTCAACTATTTAAATATTCTCAAGTGAGGGACCAGTACCAGTATGACAGAGTTAATCTGAAGGCTCAAACAGGAAAATGGTGAATTCCTGCAAGAGGTGAACTACCACTTCTGGTTAGCCATTTGAACTCTCCAACTCAGGATCTTTTATGCGCAAATACCAAAGGCTAATGCCAATGGATCAAAGCATCACCTGCTCCACACAGCTGTTCCTTTGCACCTTCACTTATTTTACAGCTTTTATCTATATATTAATGCTAACAATCCCTCATCATAATCCATTTAAAACTTCATTTGGCTTTGAACTGATAGATCCAATTATACTTAAGTGACTAAAATGGAACCTGGCACACGTCCACAGTTTACAGTTCAATCTCTAGTGTGCAGCAAAAATGACCTGAAAATGCATCTCAGAGAACAATCTCAGATAGGGAAAACTGAGGAAAATTGTGGCAGATAGGGAATGTCTTTAAACTAGCTGCCTCTAATTAAGAAGCTGCCAAAGTAAGGATGATACACTGAAGTAAAGGAGGGCATGTAGTAAAGTCGTCACAGTCAAAAACAGATTGTTGCAGAAACAGACAAAGCCGGTTCCATTGAGGCTGCTCATCACAAACCACAGCAGTGACCGAGATTAATACTACCACAAGGCACCAAGCCACACCTCATTTAGCTTCAGCATCTGTCTTCTATATAATAAAGGCCTGCAAGATCAGCAATTAAGGTAGCTGTGTTCCTAAATCCTGACCCTCCTTCACTTTAAGCCCTTTGCCTGCAGTCTCAGGCTAGCTTACACGTGACCACTGAGCTAGCCACACAAGCTGCTGTTGCTAGACAGAGAAAGCCCTCCCCTTCCTCCAACTCTTGCACATCCCTCATTTTAGCTGCAACATGAGCACAGCAGCAAAATTGATTCCTCCCACCCTGAGTGACAGCAAGGGGGAAGTCTTCAACAAGCAGCAGGAACCTCCCCTTCCAGGAGCAGCTGGAATTGCTAGTTTGCATACAAGGAATGCACAAATATGTTTTTCATTAGAAACACTATTTTTGTCTCTGGATTTGGAAGACCAGAGCATACAGATGACTAAATTGCTTTAAAAGTAAGGAAGCAGTCTCAGCATATATGCAGACTGATACTACCAACCAGGGAGTCATCTGGCGAGTCAGATCAGCTTGCATAGCCAAGTGAAAACTAACGTTTCATCTGCACCAGAGTTGGTTTTGGGTCAAAACAGGGCACATATCTGACTCCCCGCATGGTACCCACATAGTACTGCTGACAGAACAGGCAAAAGGACAGCATCACTGGTGAGGGGAGAGGACAACTATTCCTTCCAGTAGCTGTCCACAGTTAATTACCTTAAGCTCGATGTGAAATTACATCTTAAATCCTGAAAGAGGTGGATCCAGGAAAGCACCGTTCTCTGTCAGCTCTTCAACATGCAATTAATATAAGGTTGAGATTTAGAGATACAGTGATGTACCCTGACCCTGTGCAAGTCAAAAAGGACCAGACATCTACACCCTGTTCAAGCTCTGAAACACCTTCCTCATGCTCTCCTCACCTACTGTCACACTGCTTTTTCTCTCAAAGGAACAGTAGTAAAGAAGTCAGTAGCTCCAATGCTAAGGAATCCCTTAGGATGACTGTGGAGTTAGCCCTGTTGCCCAAGATAAAGAATTAACAATTGGCTGGGAATGCAGAAGCCAGTCCCACACATGGTACAGTCAGAAAGAGGGAGAGAAAATAGGAGGAGAGGAGGAAAAGACAAAACTTGCTCAGTTCCCTCAGATAAAAGTTAACCCTAAACCTTATACAGAAGATTAAGAAAAGTATGCCATGGAAAGCATCTGCTAGTTCTACTACTCCACGAGCAAGTGAAATTAACTGTTCACCTTAATTACATCTTCTGAAGTGAACCTGCCCACTTCTTGAACATGAAAGGACTTAATCAGCCCAAGTAAAATAATCTGCAAAAGGTGTCAACTGACTGAGGAAGGCCTCGAGATGCAGACTACAGGAACCTCAGGAAGACTTGGAGAAAACAGTACTACACTACTTCTCATTTTCTTCTGTTCCCAGGACATTCATTATCAACCACTGCTAGCAAGGACAGGATGCGACAGAGCCACTCCCTCAGTCATCTACCCCAGTAATGACACCACTGAGCAATCAGCCACCTCATTACACCTGACCCCATGGGCTTGTACAGTTTGGGCTGTTGAGGTTCCCCATTTCTCTGAGCTGAGCTGATGTCTCTTGCAAACAGGGGCATGGCCCAACCCGTTGTAATCGTTACGCACCACGCTTCTCTTACTTTCCAGTGCCGGCAAAACCATGCTTCAGTTAGTGAGCAATGTTTTTAACATTAATTTACTGTATCTTCATGTAGTGAAACAGTATACATGTGGCTATCAAAAGGAAAATATGTAATTATGGGAAGATTATCTATACATTTACTCTGCTCACATGATTCAGAGTATGAAGTGAAAGAGCATGCTCATCAACCAAGAAAATTCAGTGGTGATGTTGTTACTTTCCATGGTAAAGGGACAAAGAAAATGGGAGATCTTAGAAAACAATGAATGGCAGAGAAGTTCTGTTTTTACAGGATACTCACCTATCTAGGTACAAAGCTTAAAATATAAGGCTGTAATGAAAATGCTTCTCTCCATTACTGCAATCAGACATCAATTTTTCCTTTACTACCACAACACACTGTGCTGCATGCGGTTCAACATCTGGCTACCATCTATCCTTCTCTTCCCCCCCCCATCCTCTTCTTTTCCCTCATACAGGTCCTGGTTACTATGAAACAACTTCAGATAGACCCTGCTAGTCACAATACACTTAAGCTAGTAAAATATATCCGGATCTGACACTTCTTTCTCAGCAATAAGCTGCTCTAAGCCACCATGGCACTGTTATATATATACACCCCAATAAATCACCAAAGAATATGTGAAATTTAGTCACATCTGAGGAATACAACCCCCATGGGACAGTCAGAAACAGCAAACAAGCCAGAGGGTCTGAGAGGCTTTCATCTTATAAACTAGAGACCAAGAGTTCCAATCCAAAATTTTTACTTTCCTGCATTTCATATGCTATTAGGATCACTCACTACAATGCCCTCGCAATTTTAACTACAGCACAGCTGTTATTCAAGCTGTTATTCTTACTCTCTGGGTCACCCCTACTGCAGACATACCAAAGGGAGCACTGAAAATCAGCATAACATGTCAACAAGCAGAGTGACAAGGAAAGCAACACATGGGGACCAGCTGAGGCCCTTGTCCAATTCACTAAATATTTTCAAGTTACAGAAAGACAAGTCCTGTTTTACAAGTAAAAAAATTAAAGATTAGATTAAAACCTGACCCATCTATTTAGATATTTTTGCTGTCAAGCTCATGCACCAGATATACAACCTTGAAATTATCCACCTCCTATCATTTTCAGATTCACCCTATTAACAGACAGCTGAGCCTGATGAGTGCTTCTTTGCTATACAGGATGCTCAATTGCCATTTTAGGTGAGATACCTGCAATTTTAAGGATTTAACTTACTGTTTACAATGTCACCTTGCAGGTGAAGAATTTGTGGAACAGGCATTGTGAGGATAACTATATCAAATAGTTCTGGTGGTCCTATTTTCCTGGAGACTTCCCATTTCCCATCTCGAAGAGAGATGTGAGTTACATGCTGTTCATAGAAGACATCTGCACCTGCTTGGAAAAAGAATAAGTTAAATATATGTAACAGGGAATTCCACAGAGAATTCGTATAGAGATGCTTATATGCCAGCAGTGCAGCCACAGTCAGTGAAGTGCTTGCAGGACTTGGAAATTTACAGAGCTCCTAGACACGTTTGTCCATATCAGCAACTTCAAGACATACATAAGCAAAAAGGGAACTTGAGCTGGTTTTTGTATTTAAATCTCAAATGTGAATGTTGAAGAACACCATTAAAACCACAGTCATTAAAGCCTTTCATTTCATATAATGGCATCTAAAAAATTACCTGACTGCTTTAAATAATACTTGACAACTGAGGAGATCCCCTGGGGTGCCACATAATTGCACGAGCCTTTTTTCACCACCATTCCTTCAATGGGTGCAGTCAGCTGCTGCAAGATGCCATGAGACAGAAGTTCCTCGTAGAAGCTTAAATGGAGCACATGACACAGAGATGAAGATACACAGCACACAAACCCATAGCAGCTGTCATTATTTTTCACAATTAGATTTAAGGACAACCTAACCTTCAGATTTAGAGAACAGTTTTTAGTGACCCCATGAAACCTGCATTGCAAGCCAGGCTACGCAAAAATAAGAACCACAGCTATAAAACAACAAACTAGCTTGCCGTTTTATTAATGGCTGAGCTTTTACACAAGACCAAGACTACCTACCATGCCTGTAACAGAAACTGTTGGCAATCCGACCTGAAGGTTTCAGGACTAATTGAGGCAAGAGCACAAACGATAATTACTTAAAGCTCTGAACATCAGTACAAACTGGACTGCCACCGTGGAAAGCAGGAATATTGCAGCAGCTGGACGCGGGGGGCTAAAACACACCTCTTTTCCCCTATTACCGCAGAAATGTTGCCGGTTTGCACCCTAACACTGTTATATCACCATCCCCTGCCCCAGCTTGAGGCTAACAAGTCTACACACCCAGCGAGCACACGCACCAACGCAACCCTTCCCTATCCCTGCAGGCAGCCGCCACTGCTCTCTGCGGCAGACACCTCAAGCTTCCTTCATACCTAGCTTGCCAACATAACGCTTAGGCGACTCCTTGCTCTTGAAAGCGAGGACCTCTGGTTTTAACCAGCGGGACCATCAGCACCCGCGCTCCCCACAGTGCAGATCTGCACCACGGGTGAAGACACCCGAGCCGCGACACCTGCGGGCAGGGCAGGGCAGGGCAGGGCAGGGCAGCGCAGCGCAGGGCAGGGCAGCGCAGGGCAGGGCAGCGCAGGGCAGGGCAGGGCAGGGCAGGGCAGGGCAGCGCAGGGCAGGGCGCTCGGCCACCGACCCCGCCCGCCCCCGCTTCCCCCGCCGCACTGTGCACTCGGGACGGGCAGGGTGCGGTGCGGTGCGGTGCGGTGCGAAGCAGCCCGAGGCCGGGCCGGGTCTCACCTGCGGCGCGGCTCCGAGCGCTCCGCCTCCACAGTGATGTACTGCGCGCCCAGGTCCGCGGTGCACGCAGCGTCCCGCGTGCCGCGGATCGTGCTCATGCGGCCCCCTGCGCGACAGCCAGTCAGAAACCGCCACGTCACGCCGAGCTCGTTTCCCCCCCCCCCCCCCGTGCCCCCCCGCCCGCCGGACCGACCTGCGCCCCTCGCCTTGTCCCAGACCTGCAGGCGGCCCAGCGCCGCCCCCCGCAGCAGCGACGCGCAGGCAGCACCCGTCAGCCCCGCGCCCACCACCAGCACCCGCGACATGGCCCGGCCCGGCTGCGCCGCCACGCCCCCCCCAGGGACGTACCCCGCCCGTGGGCGGTGCGGACACGGGCGGCAGCGAACACCGTGCCCAGAGCGTGGTTTGGGGACGGGGGCGGAAGGGGTGGCCTCCTCTCCCCCCTTATTCCACATACTCCGCCCCGTGACTGTAGGCACTCAGAGCTCATAATGCTCAATCTGATGTAGGAAAGTCTCGTACATATCCACTCCCGGGAGGAAGTCAATAAATCAATTATTTTATAGTAATTCAGACTCCAATAACCAATACAATCACCAGAATAAAGAGCAAACCAGTCAGTGTCAGCAAAGTGACAGCAGGGTGAAGAATCGTGTTAGGAACCAGGACCGTCACGCTGCGGCAGCGGAGGCCGTGCCGCGCTCCGGTGTGGAGCCGATACTGCAGTACCGCACTTCGGCCACGACGCGGCAGCACCGGCAAGCACCCGGCGGGCGGCTCTGGTGGTGGGGCCGCACCGGCCGGTTCTCGGCTTAGAGCGCTGAGCGCTCGCCGGTAGCGCGTACACGGGGCGACAACGGCGTTTCACCAGCAGGAGGCATCACCTCGCAGGCACGGCAGCACCGCGCCATGCGCAGAGCCTAACGCAGTACCCCGTTCCTTTCGCCAGGCGGCAGCAGTGAGCACCACACCTCGCATGGACGGAGACTGGGCTGCAGTTCCCAATCTCGCGACAGCAGTGAGCGTGGCACTGTGCACGCGCCCTCGAGGCACGGCCTTCACACAGGTCTCGCGATAGAAGCCTCTGCTGAGGACGGCTCTTTTAGTCAGGAGAAAGGACTTGTGTATCTCGGCAATAGATGCTTGCACACATCCTAACGCCAGCCACAGCTCTAAGGGCTCAGAATGGCACCGAGCACCACCCTTGGTCTATACCAACCTTAAGATGAGATGAGGCAATCCACACCTCAGCATTCCCAACAGCATCATGATGCCACACCTGAGGATCACATACGCACACCTGAGAACAGCCAGAATCAGCAACGAACTGTAGCCATGCCCTGTCTCCAAACCCAGAGAGAAGTATGGTGCAAGAAGAAGACAGCATCACCAGAGCACACAAATGCATGCTCTACTCTTCACTGCTTCCACCACACTATTCCCAGTGTTACTCTTTCATTCACACTGGAGCCCAACAAGGCTACCACAGTTGCTTACACATCCATGGAATGCTATTTGTTATAAAGACAGAAAAAAAAAAATCAGAAATATCCTCCAAGTCATTAATTCATTAGGCTAGCAGAGTTCATGTTGTAACTCTACATCTACAGAGTGCATATGAAATACTGTCTGCTTCAGTGTATGGTTTTATTAAGCTATACCGACTCAAGGGATTAAACATTTTATTTTATTATAAACCCAAATTCACTTCCTTCAGAAATAGAAACATCTTCACATATACCTAGACCTTCAGTTTTCAAGTGAAGGTCTGAAAGAGAGCTGTATTTCAGCTAATTGCTAGAATTATACCTCCACATGTTGGCACTGAACCTTAGCCAGTGTCTAAGGTTACCAGAATGAGCACAGAAAGGTGCACTTCCCTTAGCATTTCATTTTCTTTCAAGTTTAACAGTGACAGACCATCTCATGTAATGCTACCAAAGTTAACTCTAAAAATCACATCAGCTTATTTAAGCTGCTGAGGCACATCCTTTCTTCCATACAAGTTAATTTCATATGCTGCAACAATGAACTGAAGGTTATTTCAACATACTGCGCTCTTTACAAAGACATTGTTACTGTAGTAATTAAAAACCCCCAACAAATATGCATAGCAAAATCAACCCCAATACATGACAATTTATTGTACCACCATTCATATAAAGCATTTCAATCCAAAATGGTCAGAAACAATCTTAAATATCTGCATAAGAATTTATAAACATTAGTAAAGATATACCACAGACTATAGCTTTCTAAGTTTTCAAGTGTTAAGTTCTGGTAGATATCCATGTTTAAATAAAATGGACAATACCAGTAGAGATGCATACCTCTATCATCTTTATTTATAAAGAAGTGACAACACTAGAAAAAACACATTGATAGCCAGTGCTTTGAACAGTGAAGGTGGGATCTAAAAAAGTCTGATTAAACTAAACAACCTTAGGTCTTTATCAAGTTGCATATCTGCCAGGAATGCTGAAATGCAAGAGTTTACACCTGCAATATTCCGTAATGGAACAGCCACATAATATCAAATATAGTCTCCAATTTCCAAACCAATACATAAAAAAAAAAGCCATCACTAAGTATGAGAAGACCTCTGCAAGTTCTTATTGCTTTTTTGAGTTAAATAATAATCTTCAAATAAACCAAAACCAATCTCTACAGTAGCTTTCTCATCCTCCTGTTCATTCATTAACACTGGAAGCAATCAGTTATTATATGATGCAGCAACACAGGCTTTTAAAAAACAAAACCAAACAAAAAAAAAACAAACAAAAACTTACTTAAGTACACAGATATCCCCACCCTCCCTGCCCACCCTCACCCTGAAACCCACTATAACCACTTACTGCATGGAAAGGAGCAAAACTCGGTAGACAAAACCAGAAATCTGACTACAGGAAGGAAACAGAGGGAGATATAGCTTCCTTAAATATTCAAAATCTGATGTTTTCCAAAACAAAGCATATCATCCTCATCATTTAAAAAGGGAAGTTGCTTTATATCTAATCCTTGCACATGCTGAGTAGTTCTCAAGTCCACTGAGTTCCACTGTGCAGCAGTCGATTTTGAATTCAACAATGCTTCAAAAACTACAGTAATATTCAATGCACTTTTTACTAAGGAGAGGAAAAAAGCAAATGCATGTTGATGTTGTTCTTGCCAATTCAGCATTTCTGCAGCAATTCCATTTGTCTCTTGCAGTGTTAAAGTTCTAACAGCATCAGTCTTCAGAATCGTCCTCAGAAGCTGTCGGAACAACACAGTATAATCAGAAGCCTTGACAAATGTCTGTGACTTTTTTTCCACTACTTTGAGCAGCAGAAATAAAGGTAATCTTGTAATATTAAATAGCAGATTATAATACCTGCCTAAACCTTGTGTAATTACACAGCTTAATTTTTAAATGCATCTCATGTCTGAAAATTTTCAAATCAAATCTTGACATTAGGAAATGCAGCGTCCTCCTGCTGTTCTTCCTCAAAATAGAAGGAAGAAAAACTTAATTACGCCAGAGATTCAAGTTTTATGTAGTGTTTACAGTGGCTAATTCCAACAGTAGAGGAAAATATATTCAATCCATGACAGCAGAACCCAACACAACGGAAAGAAACGACCTGAAGTTAACAATTTGGTTACTAAAATACCTACAAAGATTCAGCAGTCTAAGCAAACTTTTTTTTTGTTTAAGGTATATATACTGCTTAATGCAATTAAGTCAGGCCCAGCTGCAGACAGCTCCTCTCTCCAATGCCATTCCTTCAGCATATGCGAAATGAACATAAAGCCCACCTACGCACAGAATTTTGTCGCTGCAAGGTGACTTATAAAACAAACACATACTTAAAAATAAAAATCAGCACACATCTACAATAGGCTTGTAACGTGTTAAGCTTGTCCATAACAGAAATTTAATCTGTCCTCTGAGGCAAATTCTGTAGGCACTAAAGTATTTATAGTCAAGTAACTTGCTCCATCTCTGTACACAAAACAAACCAAGGTAATGTCTTTCTGCTCACTTCTCAAATTCTTCAAAGAGAAATGTAACCAAAGTACCATCAATGATAAATCTAAACCTCAGTATTCCTCAACTGCAAGTTAGATAAAGCCTGAATCAAACATAGATTAGATTACTGTGTAAAATGGCACATAACAACATTAATTTTTACTAACAAGGATGCACATAACTCAGGAATAAATTCCAAACTTAAGTCCACTTTTGCTTTGAATGCAGAAATAATCTTCAAATCATCTTCTGCTCCTTGAACTAAAACTGAAGACACACACGCAATATCCCTTATCACAGTCTAAATCCAACGCATTAAAAATTCACACACAAGCTTTGCATGTTTTCAAACGTTCACATGTGCACTAGGGAAAAAGAAAAAAAGCAAGCAAGCAAACAAACAACGGCAGATCAACTAGCTACCCTTCTACTGCCTATTCACTGTGCCCAGCATATAGTTCTGAATTCAAACACACTGAAGAAGCTATTTGGCAAAAAGTAAGCTAGTCCTTTGCCAAAACTGGCAACTCTTAAATTTCATTCCTGAAGTAGATAGGCCAGACCAAGGAATACATACAGCTGTAAAGTGTGAATAGGAAAGAAAAAAGGGGGGGGGGGGGGCCATGGAGGGAGGGAAGAAGAGGAATGGCAAGAGAAGTATGGTAATTTAAGTGCAGTGAAACTCAACTTTAAACGTTTCTTTTCTACTAGGACTCGTGTAAATGCCCACAACCCGGAGGTCACCACCAGTTCCATAACTGTGTACTCCTAGATTTACAATAACCAAACTGTAACTAGTGAGGAATCTTGTTATCACTTGCAGAAAATGCTTCCGTGGTCCAAACAGAATGCTGTTGGGAAATTAATCATGGAGAATTAACCTCAGAATAATTCTACTGATAATGGAAAAAGCACTGCTGGGTAAAATCAAGTTTTCAGTAATTAAGTTCAGTATTATGAATCTTGGCAAGGAGGATTGTACTCATTTAGCTCTGAGTTGATCTAATGGGGAGAGGAAGAGGGGAAGCACCTACTTTCAATATCTTCCATATGTGCCTGAAGAGTTCTTGCAAGGTTAATAAACTAGAAACAAGGCAGAGAGAAAGTAGTTTAAAAGTTGCAAAGTTATCTGCAGAAATTTGCAACAAGTTAACAAAGTTTTCTTCACTTTTTCTTTACTTTTCACATCCCAAATGTAAAAAAAAAAAAAAAAAAAAAACCAATGCAAAATTTAATATAAATCCCATACATTAGGCTTCAAATTGCTATTTAAGTTATTTCAGTTTCCACTCTATGTCAAATGTTCCTGGTAGCAGTTAGTGGCATCATCTTCATGTTCTACAGTCTGTAAAATACATCAATTTTGAAAGTAAAATACATAAACAACAGCCAGTGTTATGAAAATTGTTCCTACAATTTGTAATGAAAAAAAAAAAAAACAGATCACACAACCTGTAAGGACTGCATTATTTGGATCCATTTCATTTACTTCACTATTACTATGGCAAAACAGAGGCCTCTGACTGAGATTAATGAAAAATGCATAAATACACTTAAGATTTTAACTGTAAATAAGAAGTTTAAGAGCACAATTACTATTGGACAATGGTGGCAGCTTAACTTTAGAAGGATGTGGTATCAAAATCCAAGCCAAAATCCCTAGGAACGCAAGTTCTTCAGGCAAATTTGAATGTCTCAGCCACGTTGGGTTTGGTTGTTTTGGGGGGTTTTTTGTAAGTGACAATCTACAACACAGTCTCAGTGACAGTCCAGATGTTGAGACACAGCAAACAAAATGAAACAAGAATATAATGCTACCGTTCCCATAGCTCAAGTTGTATGCTTGGCATCAAACAGGTATCGGTGTTCCCACTAGTTTAAAAATGCGGTGTCATGCAACTGCATAACGCTGCCTCCTACCAGTAAAAGCATCTTATTTTCTGCAATACACTCAAGCGAACACCCTGCACAGGATGCCTGCTAATATTAGATTATATATCTCTAAACCTGTAGCAGAGTAAAACTAGACATTTCGTTTGTGGATCATGGAATACAAGCTCTACGTTAGGTGTGTATGGAAAAGAGAACCACTGTTCTAATACAGTAAGAGATTAGAGAGCACAGGCCTGCCTCTAACCCTTGAAGGCTAGTACCTGATAGCAGCCATTCCAATAAACCCTGGACAAGCTAAATATTTTAATATTGTCACTTCGTATGTAATAACATAAAAAAAAAAAAAAAAACCAAAACCCACCAGCTTTTCAGGAGCTCAGTTGGCAAAGGGTGCCAATCAAACAAACACGTATAATACAGGATTTCTGAATGAGTCACTATGCAACAATAACTTTCTATGATGATCTCTTACTGGTAAAATGTGTACTTACCGTATTTCTAAGTCAAGTCATTTAAGTAACAAGAATCCAGTCAAATATAATCAATAAAAGTATTGCCTAACACCAGAAAACCATACTATAGGTAGTCAGTTTCAGAATGTAATATACAAATACATTGTTAGGCACAGTCTAGCAGACAAGCACTGCAAGGTCTAGACCTCTGCAGTGTAGACTGGCATCATGAGAAAAAAATCAATCAAATAAAGTAGTCCAACATTGTCAACTACATGTTTTGTACAGAAGGAGGTTAACCTCCCTGTTTTGCATAAATTCACAATAACCATGATTACAAGCAAAGCAATGAACTACCAATAACCTTGACAAAAATAATTTTGCAACACAGTAACTGCAGTAAAGTAGTACCTTCAGTTTAAAATCAAAACATGGTGTTACTGCATCAACAAACCCAGCCATAAATTTGTTAAATACGCATGCTTCTTGGGTATCTAGCTCATAGGTTGCTCAAGGTAACAATCTAGTTCCAAGTTCTCTTTACAAGCAATTCCAGCCATAAAAACACTGCATACTTACTCTAACACGTGTGCTGGCCTCACTTGCTGTTCCTAGCATATCAGAAAAGCGCTGCTCACATAAGTGTAACAACACTACAAGGTAGAGACCAGAGCTGATAAATTCATAGTCTGCCTTAAAGGAGATAAAAAGAAACATTCAGAATGTCAGTGATGTCTTGCATAGAGTATTCAAGAAGTAGAACAAGAAATAAATTTTACTGGAAACTTTATGTATTTGATCAAGCTGTTTCAGGAAATATTAAAAAAAACCCACACCCAACAAAACAAAACAAACAAAAAAAAATTACGGACAAGCTACTTAAAATTCTGGTTCTTCCCACCCACCCCAGATCTAACATGTTATCCCTGAAGATTATTTGTAGAACTTTTTCTGTTCAAGTCTTTTTAGCATGATTAGTTCACAGGAAGAAATTTGAGAATTATGGGGCTAGGTTTTTTTCAGTGATGTCCAGTGATAGGACAAGGGGCAATGGGTATAAACTGGAGCATAGGAGGTTCCACATGAACATCAGGAAAAACTTTTTTACTGTGAGAGTGACAGAGCACTGGAACAGGTTGCCCACAGGGGTTGTGGGGCCTCCTACGTTGGAGATATTCAAGGCCCGCCTGGACAAGTTCCTGTGTGATGTACTGTAGGTTACCCTGCTCTTGCAGGGGGGCTGGACTAGATGATCTTTTGAGGTCCCTTCCAACCCTTGGGATTCTGTGATTCTGTGAATCCAAGTATTGCATCACTGGGGAAAATAAGAGCAACAAACTTTGCTGGTTTCTTTTCAGTGTTCCCAACACTTTACAGAAAGCCAAATGAAGGGAAATACTGTAAAAACTTTAGGATGTTATAAATGTTTTGAGAAATTATTTCCCCTATTAAGATGAGCTTTGAAAATGCCACTGCTGAACTGATCATTTAGAATCAATTCTTTAAGTAAAAGTTTCAAAGTTCTTACTTCTATTGAAATACAGTGACTGTAACAGTCAGTAGTGCTAAAAATTAAGATGGTGGCACTCTTGAGAAAGACTTTTCAGAATCTGGCCCATGTACTGGGAACTAGAGTAGTAGGGTTAGAGCTTCTGCTAAACAGTAAAAAAAAAAAAAAAATAGAATTAGAGATTGATGTTTGCCCTCAAAACTGGTGTCACTATTTTCTTTCAACTTCTGAGGCAGGCAAATTTCATTAGTCTTTCTATTTTCATAGAATAACTCAGAGAATAAGAAAAACTCTCTGAATAAACTTCATTAAAGTAACACCAGCTTTTTGTTAATTGTTTAAATACTACACAACCCAGTAGCTCTAAGATAACGTATTTTATATGACAAGAGTAATACTAATGGGCCTTTGATTAGTTTAGGAAAGTACTTGAAAGAGCAGCAAGAAGCTGTTAATAAAAAGATTGGTTTCTACCACTGTAATGAAAATAGCTATGAAATAATAATGAAAATGTTACATTTAAAAAGCGGTATGTTTAAAACAATTACTAAGGTGTGTTAAAAGTAGCTAAAAACAAAGACAGTGACTTCATTTAAAATTCAATCTAATCATATTAGTACTCCCACTTCACCCACGTGGCAGACCACTGGATTGCAAAGCTAGATGACAGATCTGCAACCAAGAAAAGGATAAGATATATTACACTTACTGAAAGCTCAGCTATAGGAAGCACAGCAGGAAGATAGAATTTGTCTGAATATTAAGGAGAAAAATCTGTTCCATGTTGACATTACTTTATATGCATAACAGTCCTCCTGAAAAGCAGATGCATTTGCCTTCTCTAAAGAGCACCCTCCCAGCACTAAACCAACACTTACCAAATTAGGCAAAATATACTAACTTGTTCATTTGCATGTGCCCTATACAGTTCATGAATGTCAAAGTCTTCCAGATTCAGATGCAACTTCTCCTTGCACAGTTCACAAGTTGTTACTGCTTCCAAAGAAGAACCTGGTGGGGAGGAGCAGGGGAAAGTCAGTATCAAGTTACAACAATCTATGAGATATGACAGAATTACACAAGCATGACAAACTGTAATTAAATCTTGACTTAATTTTGCAGAGCAAGGTTAGAAGAAAGCTTCTAATACAAACAGAGCTATTATCTGCTAATGTCAGAATTTAAAAGCTATAGTATGTTTACTCTCTGTCCAGCTCCACATACTTTGTCTCATGTTCATGCCTCTTACTGAAAGTCTGGCATAAAATTGTTGCTTGAGCTGTTTGAATTCTACAGTGTAATCCAAAAATACACAAAAGTAATAACAGATATACTGGAATACCTTAAAGTTATGATAAGAGCAGCATTTTGTCTTCAAATAACCAGGTTTAAAGCAAGCTGATCCATAGGCAACAAGATGAACAAAGCAAGTTTATGGTGGATTTCATGTCTTATAAATACTTCAAATTAATTTCTCCTACAGGCTGAGCCTTTCAATATATCCCTACTCTGACATGGGTCCTCTAATAGCGAGTAAAAAAGTAGAAAGATGCTAGCACCTTCCTGTGGGAAAAGTATTCCATGATCTTCATGCCTTCAACCAAACCAGCTTTTTAAAAACCTTAATATTACTACAGATAACTTACATTATAAACTGGTCAATTAATTTATTAAAAACATTTGTACCATGTGCCATTTGTGAAGTGTTTCTTAAAATTCTACATGCACTTTAAAGTTTGGGTTTTTTTGTTTTGTTTGTTTGCTTTTTAACAGTTTTAAACTGCCTTGAACAGGAGGCAGTAATATTTCTTGATTGTCAAATCCCCACCACTCAGCTAGTCAGCCTGGCTGTAAGTCTTAACAACTAGAACCACATCCATGAGAGAGTAGGGAACAAACACACACAAAGCTGTAGAGTAGCTCTAGGGCTACGCTTCTGCAATATTATATTTTGTCTAATTTCTTAGCAGACAACCCCAAAAATGCAAATGCCTACATGACAGTTATTGGATCTACTAACATGAGAAGCTGCACAGACATACAATAAGCCTGTATGTGCCACTCTGTTGTGTGTCCCCAACTGTTTTTCAAATAAATACCTCAGTACTAGAAGAGTAATTCTCCTGATAAGCCTCCCAGTGTAACTGGAAGTCTATCCTGGTCTTGAGTTTGCTTTACCTGAATTAATCTTGGACTGCAGCCATTTTTTCATGCACTCCTGGTGAACATACTGCAGACTTCCAGTGCACTTGCATGGCTCTATTAAAAGGTTGTCAGAACTGGAAGAGGACATCTGACAGATTCTGCATAAGTCACCCTCTTCATCTTCAGAATCTTCTAAAAGCAGGCTGAATAGGAGTATCAACAAACAATGTGACACATTGTATGTAAGACTTTTTATAATCACAGTTCCATTCAAACTTTTCTCAAATCAACAATGACTGAAACAAATTTCTCTGAAGATAAGTGAGAACACAGGTGACACAGGACTGAGTTGCCACTTAAAAGTTTCCTCTTAAGATTACAGAAAACTCATATTAAGTCAGGTACATTTCATTATCTCAAAAGAACATACTAATTTACCTCTCTTTAATTTTCTGGAGTCTTTCTGGATCTCTTGATGGTGGCATTTTAGATTTGCCACTTTCTTGTCCTTCAGACTGATTCCAGCCAGAGGGAATAATATCTACAGTTATCATGAGATTGTCAGACAGACTGTTTCCTAATGCTGGAGGCACTGCAAAGCGAAAGAGAGAACCAGGCAGAATTCCAGAACTTCTCCTACTGTGGGTTGAATCTGGTGGGGAGGCAGTAGCTGTAGGAATACCAGATACTGCAGGAGTTGGTGGTCTGTTAACAGAAGCCCAAGGAGGGCTACCTGATGCTTCAAGAGAGGTCTCCTCACCTGACTCTCTTCTTCTGAAGATATGTTGTGATCTAGCAGTTGTATCAGAGGTCGAGATCCTTGCAGATTCATCTCTCCCTTCTCTTCTTCTTCTGGAGAAGAGTGGTGTACATCTATTCCTCAAAGATGATGATAACCAGGATCCTGTACTCCTGTTTTCAGAGTCTGGTCTGTAACTTTCCCCATCTGAATCAGAGTTATGATTTTGTGACACTCCTGATAAACCCCATCTTCGTCTAAGAAAACTAAATCCCTGAGAAGCTTCAGATGTCTGAAGTCCTGGAACTTCTGGAGTTGCAGATCCATTACTGCTCGACAGAGTAGAAGCTTGAACTCTTGGGACTACTGTTGACTCTTCAGAGCCTAACGATCTGGTATGCAATGAGTCTTGGCTAGACCTTCGAGAGAAAAATGTAGATGACATACTAGATGCTAAACGAGACAGAAGCTGTCTGGTTGTGCGCCTCCCTTCACCATCAGCTGCAGGCTCATTCAGTGACCTCTGAGAAGATAAAACCCTTTCAGAACCACTTGAGGAAGGAGTTTCATCTCTAATGGCAGTAAGAGAAAATGCTGGCTGCATGCTCCTCTGGGGAGATTCCAATTCATTTCTCCTTTGCCTTGAGGAGTAGCTGAATCTTGAAGAGCTCATGTTAGAGTCTCTGTTGAAAAGAGATGGCTGATGATCAGAAGGCAACTGGCGGTTCATGGATGCATTCAGCCTCAAAGTGCTTAATGAGTTCTCTTTTGGTCTTGCTCCCTCTGCATATGAAGAGGCAGGCCTGTCTTGAAGATCTGTTGCAGAAAAGCAGAGGAAAATAGTATAACAAGACGTGCTCTAATTGCTACATTCTAGATGGATAACTCTGCAGAGTTCCAACTATTACATTCCAGATGGGTAACTCTAAAGTGTAAGCACAAAGGGCAGGATTTTGTGCTCCTTAATCAAAATTCTTTCAAAGTTGGCAGGTAAGATTCCAGAGTAATATTAAGCTTACTTGCCAGAATTCTGAAGTTAAACTGAAACCTAGACTTATTTTAGTCTGGTAAATCCATCTGGAATTTAATATCACCCCAAATCTTCAGATTATCTCACTTTATTATATGCAAATATGAAATTCTGACCATCTGTCAGAAGTTACATAAGAACAGCATACGAATTAAGAACAGCACACTATATACAATACTATTTAAAATTTAAAGGTCCATTCTGCTTATAGACTGAGAAAGATAAATCAAAATCTCAGCAATGCAGCAGACATGAGAGCACCCGAAACAAATGCATGGATAAAGCCAAGTATATTCCTTATCTATTACAACAAGCTACCCTTACTCTTCTCATCATAAAATCATCAAGAGCTGCAGTTAAACACTTCTTAAAGGTAGCAGGAAAATTACTGGCTTGGGATAACAGAAACTGAATAGTATCTAAATCAGATGTGTATCTTACTATAACAATGTTTTAAACCAAGAATGCAAAAATAAAAAGAATACCCTAGAAATACTATAATTCCACTGCTTCAGTCTAAAAGGGTTATCTAACTTTTAGCAAAGAAATGCAACAACTAAGTTAGCTCCCATGTTCAGCTATGCAACTGGCTTAAGCACAATCAGACTTAACCATTCTGGATTAGTAATCTCATCTGCTCTGCCAGTAGCTTTGATTATCTATACTCAACTAGACGACTATCACCACACTTCGGCATCCTCCCCTGCTTATTAAGTGTGGACTTATAAGAAAGATGGAGAACAGACTTCTTTTAAGTAGCAACAGGACAAGGTGTAATGGTTGTAATCTTAAAGAGGGTAGATTCAGACTAGATGTAAGGAAGAAATGTTTTACAATGAACCTTGTTGAACACTGGAATAGGTTTCCTGGAGAGGTGGTAGATGTCCCACTCTCGGAAACATTCAATGTCAGGTTGGACAGGGCTCTAAATAACCTGATGTAGTTGAAGTCCCTGTTTATTGCAGGGCGTTTGGAACTAGATGCCCTCTGAAGGTCCCTTCCAACATAAACCATTCCATGATTCTTAGAAGCATATTTTCCATAAATTCTGTTAAGTACCTCAACACATTGAGAAGAACCCTACTGTAGCTGCACTGTAGTCAACATTACATGAAGCAGCTGAGCAGGCTAACATCAGCTAGTCTCCTTCCTCAAATGGCTAGATTCAGGAGGGGGGGGAAGGAAAGGAGGGAAGAAAGCAGCTGAAGCCCACTGACCCCATTAGAAGGGAAAATACTTCAATATTTTAACTACTAAGCATAGATAGGTTAAGACAGGAGGCAAAAGATTTCTCTATGCTCTCTGGAATTTAAACCTTTCATGTTGGCAGCTTTGATGTCATTGCTTTTTTTGGTTGGGAGGGAGGGGTTGTTTGTGTTTGGGGTTTTTGGTTGGGGTTTTTTTTGAGGGGGCTTTTTTTGGTTTTGGTTTTTTTTGGGTTTCCTTTTTTTTTCTTTTTCAAATGGGCTGTGCATTGCAATCACTATTTATTGTTGAAACTATGTGGCAGATTCTAACTAAAGAAACATCTGCACAGATGCCAGGCATCTGCCATATGGTTTTGATTACACAGCAGGGAACACAGCTGGGAGTTATTTTTATAGCACTTAACAGTGTCACTACTGCTAGAAAAGCAGCATGGACAGCACAAAGCAAGGGTCTCCATCCATTCATCTCTCACATCAGGCTCTACCACGTAAACTCCCAACTGTCCACTTATTAAACTAGTGTAGAGTATGATGACATTAAATCATACCCTTTTGGTAAGGCAAGACTGCAGGATGAAATCTGGAACTAGTTTTTAATCTTTTCTGCTTACCTCCTATAACTGTAGGAATGTTTTGGGTATTTTGGGGGGTGTGGGCAGAGTGTTTTTTCTTGTTAGGTACGTTTTGTTGGTTGGTTTGGTTTTTTGAGGGGAGTTGCATTTGGGGTTTTTTCTTCTACTTGTTGGTGGCTTATTGTTGGGTTTGGTTTGTTGTTGGTTTTCAATTACACATTATGAAGTACCACTAATGCATCTGTAAAAGGAAGCAAATCAAGACAGACAACAAGCTTCCTCAAAGACAGCTCTGAATAGAAAGTGAAAATGACAGTACAGAATTCAGTACTAGTTCTAGCAGTTACTGCGGAACAAGCCTCTAACCTAATGTGAAGTATGTGTTTATTCATTATTTTCAGTGTTCTAGCAGTTTCCCCTAGTAACTTCTCAAAGAGAACCCAAAAGGAAAGAGATAATGAAATATGGGCACCTTCATTAAAACCCCTTCCTGAGTCAAATTAACATAATTTTTTTCCCCATATGTAAATACAAAGAAATCTTAAGATGAACAAGCTTACTGACTACTCACACTGTTACAGTGGCAAGCACCAACAGCATTTTCTTATAACTGAATGCATCTACAAGCTAGAACATCCATATATCCTTTGACAGTTCAGCCAACTTCATTTAAAAGGGTACACTAAAATTAAATAGATATTTTGGCTTTCTGTTTTGAATAAAATATGCAAAGAACACATGAAAAAGCTAACGAGCATGCGACCGATGGGTTTACAGGCTTACAGCTGTACAATACATACATGCTGCAGATGAAAAGTCACTGTTTCTGTAGCTGTGATCCACCAGGTTATTAACAGACAGATCTGTTCTTCTTTCCAACTCTCTTCGTTCTCTCACCAGCTCAGTTCCCAGGGAGCCAAGCATCACTGATGAAGATCTAGGAATCCTACTGCACCTCCAAGAAGAATCTATAAAGAAAAAAGTAAGCAAATCTCATGTTTCTGTAATCATTTAAACACCAATTAAACCTGCAACTTAGACATGCATACTGGTTATACCATATCAGGTGCAAATTTACAATGCCACTAAGCTGATCAAGTGGACAAGAGTAAACAGCACTTACTTAATCTTGCTGTGAGTTAGTTCTGAAAGCTAAACAGGAAAAAGTAATAACACTTTTGTGAAAAGTCAGACCATTTAACATTCATACAGGACAGGAAGAGGAAGAGAAATAGCATCTTGCTTCTACTGGTAGCTAGTTATTAAATAGGCTTCACAATATGGCAAAACAGCAGCATGAGACTTAGTAAGTGCTGCCATTCTAATGATGCTTCTAAAATTCTTTTTCCAGAAAGACAGCCAAAGCTTAAATGCAGCTTAGACACACCTATGACTAATACTGGTTTTGCTCATATTGCAGAGTAAACACTTCAAAGGGGCACTTGTTTTTTTGCTAACAGCTCCAACAACTGAATAGTGACCTGTACTTACTTCGACTGTGAACAAAACTCTTGCTCAAAAAAAGGTGTTCCTCAATGGCTCTGAAAAATCCACCTTGATTTTGTTGTACTAAGTTATATATGCAAATTTAAACATTCATTGGTCAGCAGTACAACTACCAACCTATCTAAAAACAGAAAGACACTATGGCCCTATACCATTATAAGAAACGTTAATGGTTTCTTACTTTTGGTTAATGACCACCATCAGCAATACTGGGTTTTAAGCAAGATATTTTTTATTCTTGGGGGGGATGGCTGTGTGGTTCCATAGGTGAATATAAAAAAGAACATCCATGCATCTTTGCAAGGGTAATCTGAATGAATTGAACAGTCTGCTTAGAATTTCCAATTAAGTTTTTGACTGTTATTTCCTGACCTTTAGGCTTTCGTTTGCATATTGTTTAACCCACATCTATCCAAGTATAGCATACTTATTTAGAGCTTTAATGAAAATCTCACGTTCTCCTGAAATAGCTCCTGGTGTAGAATGTTTCTTTTCACCTGGCCTACAGAATGAGTTTAGGCCCTGTTAAAAAAAAAAATTTCTTTCTTCCCTGACCCCTAACAGTGCTCTAACCAGCCGTGCCACTGTACTTCTTGGAACAGAGAGTTAAGTAAAGTTAAAATTTCCTTTCTGCTGTCCCCAGCACACGTAGTTTACCAATACCATATTACTCATGAAATAACAGTAGCTACACTTATTCTTTCCTTGAAATCTTAACCCATTAAGATACATTTAAACCATGAAGTTCAGCTTTAGTGCAAATGCAATAGATACAGGTAATAGTTTTGAAGGAACGTGAGTACAATCGGGTTTTCAAAAGAGCACATTAGCAGCACTCTTAGAACCTTGGATACTGCCATCAGTGTGAGTATACTCTTTTGTTAGGCACAGTGTTTTCATATTTAAGAAAATTAAAAGCATAATATTTCAAAGCAAGTTTTTAAAACTTGAGAAAACCTGATCTTACTAAAGACAATTTTTATGTAACTCAGCTCTAGTAAGCAACCTCTCACCTGAAAAGGCAGTCAAGCCATTATTTCTCACAGAAGAGGTAGATGTACAAGACAGCTTAGGTCTCTTTGAATCACTATCTCGCTGCTGGCCATGGAGTCTTGAATATGCTCCCTGAGTTCTCTCAGACTCACCATAACACCCAGATGTGAAATGAGAGGAAGATGATGTAGACTGAAATAAAAAAATGGACACATTATTTCAGATGTACTTCCACTGAACAAAAGCATACATAATGCAAGCTTCACAAAAATAGTAAAGAATAATTTAAGAATGCAAAGCTTCTTTACCTATAACAACATAGTATTTATGCTTGAGGATAAATCACTATCCCCACGTTTATGCAATACAGCCTTACACAAAAAAAGCAAAACAAAACAGAAACAACAAACTTGTTGCTATTGTAATAAGCATTATTTTTCCTTTATAGATAGATGTGACTTGCAGGGGAAAAAGATACTACTGACTTGTAAGATGCTATAAACATTATCAAATATAGCTTTGTAGATATCCAAGTAACCATAATTCTGCTGTCCAGAAGCAGCAAAAACTGATCACCTTTATTTTTTTAACAGCTTAACTAACCAAGCTTATTTTTTTACCAATCTAAAATACACTTAGCTAAGGAGTCAGGTCTAACTTCTTGTAAGCTGTTTAAACCACATATACTTTTATTACATTAAGCTCAAGTGTAACTGAAACAGTTCCGGGTAAAGAATGGGTACAAATAATTTTTGCAGTCTGCAGCATTGAAAGAAAGTTTTTCGGTAACTATTACTAAATAAAAAAGAAAAAAAAATGGAGTAGCTGTTTGTCTGGTTACTTGTAGTGAGAACATTTATTTTCTATTTGAAATATTTTTTATTTTTTTATACAAAATTTGAGCTCAAAAAGCTCAGTTGAACTGTTTGTCTTCCCAGACAGTATCCACAACCAAGATCTTTTAAGGATCAGCCAGATTAAGAGTAAATGTTATAGTTGTGTCTTACTTTTCTTTTGTTACGGTTTTTAAAAAGCTTATGCCAAAACTTTTTAGTCTTCAAAAACTAAAAAGTGTTTCTCTTATCTCATCATAGAAGACAGATCAGAAGACACAGAAACTACATCAGCAAGTAAAAAGCCAGGTTCATTTCTCTCTTGAACACATAACTTCTCTTTTAATAATTTGCTATTTGATAAGCAGAGATTTCAGAGTGTCTTCAGCAATGTTGATCTGCATTAGAATTGAAGAGAAAAAACTAATCTTAATGGGGAAAAAAAAAGTGTAATTTTGAAAATTCTACAGCATTAACTTGACTAGACATAGGCCACTTGCAACCACAGACTCAGTCTGCATTTCATCTATAGAGACACCTAGTGTGACTTCCTCCCTTGAAGGCCATCATCTCCACACTAGTTCCTCCCTACCCTTGCTTATTTCAAACTGTCACCTTTAAGCGACAGTAAGAAAACAAACAGGTATTTAAGGCAGTAGCACTTGCAAGTACTCAAATATCTTTTGCAGTTTGAAAGTGAGCAGAATTTTCACTTGTCCAATCTTCCCACCAAGTACCTTCACAGTTGTCTGCTTTTCTCATTTTAGTATTCTTGCTACAATTGGAAGTAGTTTTAAGCTCTACAGTGCTTAAGCATGTCAAAGAAGCAAACTAATTTATTTTTGGAGTTATGAAGGCACATTCTGGAGCCCAGCTAAGACAAGCTGTTAAGGTCAGAGTCTTGGACCACAGGTGACAGTTAACCCTCCATTTTCTTGCACAGTATGCTGTAAAAGCAGCATCTAAATAAGCGCAGTCAGACTATGAACTCCACAACTAAGTTTTCTAAAGCAGATCTCCAAAACCATGGACTTATGTTAACTCACAAAGCTGGTAACATGAAACAAAAACAAAACACACCTCCTAGAAATACCTGATAGAACAAGCTGAGTATAAACAGTATTAATTTTGCCATCCGTAGGACTATAACATGTATGAGATACTAATAAACCCCTTGGGTTTTTTAAATAGATACTTACTGAGCCATTCTCACTTCAAATTTATTTATTTACTCTCTAAGTAATTTCTTAATACCACTATCATCTTGTTTTTCCTACATCTTGACTTGGTAGGACCTTCTTATCCAAAAAGATTACAGTGAGTCCCTGCTAGCAGGTTTGCAGATAGAAAGCACCCAGGTAAAACCCTTGTTAAAAAAAAAAAAAAAAAAAAAAAAAAAGGTATAATAGATTAACAACTCTCACCAATCTGCTCCTGCTTCCCAAAAATCTTCCAGAATGTGGATGATCAAGTGTCCCTGAGTAGTGAGTTGGAGAGGATGTTGTAAGCTTCCAAGGAGTTTCGCGGGTGTCTCTTTCTCCAATACCCCAATCTCTACTGGAACTATTCAATACACTGGATTCCTGAAGAACAACATAACCATCATACATAACTTATAACTCAAAACTAACTTAATATCCAATTTGAATATTGAAAATGCAGGGAAGTGGAAGTAATCACAAATCTGGAAACCCTTCATGAGAAACCCCAAGGGATACCTAAGAGGAAATTAAAGTCTTGAGAGAGAACCACTGGCAAAGAAGAGTTTTTTTTTTAAATTACTTCCTAGCAATTACCAGCTTCTTTATCCATCCTCTCATTTGACTGCAGACGGTAAAAAGTTGAAGTGCAAGGCTTTTGAGGCATTACCCCAACTTAAGATACTCTAGCAACAGAGCAGAATTAAGGACCTCACTTTCAGGTGTTAAGTAAAAAAACCTACACGTGTAGAAAATGATTCTCTATGAGAGCAAAAGTGGCTAATAATGAAACCAGGAACTGTTTAACACAGAAATCTGTCTGTCCTTAACCTCAAATAATGAGGTTCTACACTACTAGTTTCACTGAAAGTCAATGAACAGATGATAATTAAGGAAAGAGATTGCAATTTAATTTGCTCCACAGAATAATCCCCAAAATTGGTAAAATTAATAGAATTAACAGAAATCAAGCCTTTTTTATTTTTTTTTCACAGCTAAGCAGAGTTTGTAAGTGATAACTTGTCCATCCTCCTTCTAGGAACTATTAATACTACAACTATAGCAGTTTCTGTCACCATTTAAAAAGTTGAAGAAATAGTAATTATCATTCTCACAAGCAAAATTAGATCTGAAAACAAAGTATCAGCCAGTAAGTTCTGTCACATTTCAGAGTCTCAGTGGGATGCATCAGGTTTCTACACCATTTCATATATGGATAAACTGCCATGGGTACAAGACTACACAACTTTAAAATAAAAATTAAGCTCTCATAAAACACTCTTAATACAAGCCATACCTGCACTTGAGTGCTCTTGAAATACTTGCCTTTTTCTCTACCTGTCAGATACTGAAGATTTGAGAATTTCATTTAATTTTACACATCTGGATCACCACAGTAAAGACCTTACTCTAAGAACAATACACCTACACTAGGCAAAGCACTGAAAGCCAGTTCATGGAACTACACCATCTACTGTTCTAATGGCAGCACAGCGTTTGGTAGCTGTGACACCTCTGCACTGTGTTCATCATTTCTTTGACAGATGTCGCACAGCCAAAACAGAAAACAAGCAACATACTGGGAATCAAAAAAGTGGCTTTAAAACAGAGTGAATGATCTGGCATGGTGTCAGGAAAGCTCAACCCAACTGCTATATCGGAAACTCAAAAAAAAAAAAAGTATATATATATATACACATATATACATGAGAAATTTAAAAAGGAAAAAAAAAATCTCCGTTTGCTTTCTTCCTTCAGTTCATCTTAACACTATTTGACATCCCTTGTCAGACCTTCACTATTAAAGCAATACACCAGATAGTCTATTTTTGGTGTCTACTTTCAGTAGCAGAAAAATGTGTTCAAGAGAACATTGTTACACATTACACTTGACCCTATCACTCCACCTAAAAAAAAAAAAACGGGAAAAAGAAAACCAACAAAATAACACAACCAACAAACCACCTTAACATCGCGCAAAATGGTTAACAATATTGAATCATCAAGCACAGGATTTTAGATTTTTTTTCTACATACCATTACACTATTTTTGTACTGTAACTCACCTAGAAAAAAATGCTGTCATTCAGTATTCATCAGATTCATTTAGAATTAGCTTGCTTATTATGCCTCCTCAGATGAGGAGAGGCTACCACCTAGACTGATCTCAAAAACGTGTGACATATACACACATACTCAAAAGTTTGACAGCAGTCTCAAAAATTGTTTTGAGTTAAGCAATTACCAGCTATGGTCTCCAGCTGCAGAAATGACTTTGCATTAAAAATCCAAGTCCCTACATTCTCCTTCCCCTATATAACCAAAGCACTACTGATAGCCATACATTTTTTTTCTTCCAAATGACAAATCTTTTAAATTGCTTGGAACTGAAGCAGCTCTTAACATTTTTAAGGTAGCTTCTTATAGGATTAATCAAGCAACAAGACCCAACCATTCCACTCCTATCTGACTGGCCTTAACTTTATTTAGACTATTTGTATCTTCTTGCCCTAGCCACCTGCAATCCTAAACAGCTCTGTAAGTACCAAAGGTTAGGCAAGAAAGGGAGCTCCCCTATGCATTTATCACTAAGCACTAGGCTTGTGTAACAAGCTCTCAGACTACTTTATGAATTAGAATAGAAGGGATACAACATAATCTAAACAATCATTTTCTCCTCAATTTTAACTGCAAAGTGTTACAAAGATCATTCCTCAGATTAAAAATATTTTGCTCATTAGGGAATAAATACACAGTGCAGTGAACATTCTGCAGTTCGTGTGATAAGAGAGGTAAAGTACATAAGTCTCCTATGTTATAATTTTGTAACAGCAGTAACACATCTTAACTTCACAGCACCAATTCAGCTCATCTTCTGCTGAACAGCTTTCAGTATGATATGTACACCGTGTGGACCTGCAAAACACTATAAAAGTGCAGGACTCTGTGATTCAATTTTGCTGAGCAGACAGTCAGTGAAAAGCATGCAGGAATCCAAAATGCAAAAATCAGTGAAGATCACTCTTACGCACTCTCTATTGCTTATTCCACTAACGACCATGTAAATGCCTGGTATGGCAAAATATAACACGTATACATGTAAACTGTGCTAAAAATAATTAGTGTTCTATTACTTGTAAAACTATTTCTGGAAAAGGCATTACATAATACAATGTCCCAGATAGCCTGTCAGCGGGGACCAAACTCATAACTATTTTATTAAAAAATACAAACATTTAATTATGGAGTTAAATTTCTACTGTTTCTAAGACCAAGACAGGCTTACATTTCCAGACTCAAAGTTGAGGTGAAACTTGCCGACAGGAGCAAAATAAGAGATTTGAGCCAAACAGACATATGTTGCTTGCCAGTGCCCAAAATAATTTTTCAAGTAGTTTAATCCTACTTCCCATAATACTCTTCCAATGTGAAAGTATCTGTAAAGTGCTAGCTCTTACTCTTAAGCATGGCTGTTCTCCCCCACAAAAGCTATTTAGTTAGTGAAAAATGTTGCATGTGAAACAGTAAATGCCTTTACCCCAGTCCTGTTTATTGCACAGAAAGCCTGAACATATTAGCATATTGACGTGACAGTATGATATAAAAGCCTAAAGGTCATCTTCTTGCCTACAGTCAATTCTTAGAACCACAACATATTATTGTAACTTTTGCATCATCCACAAAGTGTAACGCCCTACAGAGATCAAAGTTCAAACAAAATCCTCACCTCCCCACAACAGAAAACCCCATTCACCCAGGTTTAAGACTGCAGTGCCTAGTGCAAAATAAATCCATGGTATCAGAATGCCCTCCATTCATAAAACAGCTGATTTTTAAAGGTGCAGCTACAAAAGTCACAAATGGCAAGCCTAGAACCATGAAATCACACTGCAGAATACTGTTACTGGCCTGGTTATTAGATTCTTGCATTTTAGAATTAAACTAAATGCAAGGCCCTGCATGGGACTTTTTCCTTACTTTACCTGGTATCCAGATTCTAATCTCCATGAAGGTTCTCTTGCACTATATGCACCAGCTAAACTGTTTCCAGTCAATGTTCTAGACCCTAGTGAAGTGCCGGAGGCCTGAAGAGAGATCCTTCGAGGAATTCTTGAGGGTTTTGACTCCATTCTTTGTACCCTGTAGAAGGACACACCAATTATTTTTTTCTTTTAAAAACAGGGACCCACATGCAAAACATGCCCAAGTCATTCTGAGTGCATCATAAATATGCACACATATGATGCACACATACAAATGTTTACACAGCCCTTTGGTACAACTATGCATCAGCAAAATGGGGAAATGAGTTCTTACTCTAGCTTTTGTAACCTTTACATGTTGTCCCATTCCATGTTAGAAAACTTACAAAAACAGCAAAAGGGCCTATGTTACAACATATTCTTGCTATTCTATAGAAGTGGGACGCCCTTAAGAACTCTGCCACACTAGTATTAACATAAAATGGGTCAGGACTCAGTGAGTCACACAAACACACACACACACACACAAATATCAATAAAACAACATTTTCAGTCTACCTGTCTCAATGAAGTATCTAACTTTTCTGAGACAACTCCCATGAAATTAACGTATACAAAAGGCCACCTGGTGTCCCATACATATATGTAAATCTACCTTTGAAACACTGAGTGTTTATTTGCTCTTTTGTTATCTCTAGGCATTTCAAGATAAATGCTGGTGCCTTTTCTCTGTGAGAAGTGATCCTGTAGAAATTCCTGTCCTTGAAAGAATATACTGACTTACTGTTGCTCAGAAACTCCAGATAGTTCGCTAACTGGCTTGCTAACATCCCCAGATTCTTCCTCCTCAGCATGGTACTGCCAGAATCAGACCACAAAAGGTAGCTTTTAAATAAAAAACTTAGTAGAACTGCAGTATCCTCAGTGGTGTGGTGTGGGAAGAGTAGCACCATAACTAGCAACTCTGAAACAGATGGCAGAGAACTCCATTGGTACAAGTTGATTTGCAGAAGTGGTACAATCTGTTTTATTTAACCACTTTTAATTCTGGCCTAACTTTCTGGGAATGGGAATAAGCTATATTGGGGGGGGGGGGGGGGGGGGAAATCACTCAGTAAGGCACATTTTTTCCAACACATCAGTCATGCTCATCAGTAACACAATCCGTGAAAAGCTGCTGCATCTACCCTGACATACCTCATGTTTGACTGCAGTTTCAAATTGAGTTCACATAGCTGGGGCTTTTAATCTTGGCTGAAAGTCATACTACATTAAGTAATCTACCCGGTAAAAGCTAGTTTGTACAGAACCTCATTGATTAAACTATTGGGCAGCTGAGGTTAATTTCCTTAATGGAAGGCTTTTTTCACCACTGTTCTGGTGGATGTTCCATTGTAAGCTGTGTCATAGAGCTACCAACAAAGTAGCCGTAATATTCAATTTTTCTTGCAAGTAGAAATTGTGAGTTTGGGGCTTCTTTGCTTGTTTTTTTACCAAATAAACACCACCCTCATCCCCAAAAAAACAGAACATAAAGCATATCAACTTTAAGTGAACATTTATATTCTTGCACAAAAGATCTACTGGCTTGTATTATGGAGAAGCACACCAGCTTTTAGACCATGCTTCAGACATTAGCAACCCATTCACTTCTGCCAGAGACATGCTTGAGCTCTGGATCACTATTCCCAAGTTTACTCAATATAGTCCTACCAACAAAAGCTGGTTTCTGTTACAGTCAGTTAAACAAGACCAATTCAGGAATCTGAAATTCTCACTTGCCTAACTTTGGATTAGGAGCCTGAAAGAATGAATTCATTAAATTTCCCAGATCACATTTAAACCTCTAAATGAATATTGAGCAACTATATGCAATTATCAAAGTTGTAAATACAGCCCTATTGATAAGAATGCTCTAAGCAGTGTTCCAAAGTACAGAAGAACACTGTTCCATCATGAAAGTTTAAAAGAATTTTGGTAAGGATAAATCTAATAATCTAAGCCACGTCACTTCAAGTGGATCATGTGTGCAATAAAATGCATGCAATAAAATGTGACAAACGTACTTCTTCCCATTTGTAACATAAGACACTATAATGATGGTTAATTTAAGATTTAGAATAATCTGCCATAATATGCACTGCCAAGTCATCTGATGCTTCTCTAAGTGTAAAAAAAGTAACTACTGAAGTTGCAAACTGTGAAGCTAAATTAACGTCACACTAATATAGATCAGAGTGTATGCTGGACAGGACAGCAGTCTTGATGAGATCTGACGCCCAAAGCACTGTTTACCTACATTTTACCCTCACAAAAAAAAAAAATAAGGGATGGACACACAGAATAACAGATCAAATTTTTTAAGTACCTGACAAAAAGCAACAGTAAAAAAAAAAAAAAGCAGTACGCTTTTGTTACATACCATTCTGGATCATTTTGCTTCAGACAGGTATGGAACCAGATAAATAACACTGACAAAAAGAGTGAGACACAGACAAGTAGCATACACAAAAGTTCTAGAAGGGATGGAAGCTCCTACTGGTAGAAATTCATGGCCATATGAACAGGGGGAAGAGACACATAAAGAAAGTTACAAGAACTTCAAGACTAACTTAGAGATCATCTCGTACTAACAAAATTGCTTATGAACCATCCACAGATGAGACAAAATAAGAGCATTCAGATAGGAAAGGACAAGGTGAAAGACTGTGGACACCAGAAAACTATCTCTAAAAGCTGAAATAGAGTCCAAAGTTAGTAAATTCCTTCTACAAACACACATAAAAAGGCACAAGAGCAATTTTCTCCTCCAGAGGTAACCCCAAGGCAACGATACTATCAATCAGCTTAATCTTTTACATTAGCACAGGTTGCTATTTTAACCTGAGTTTGTTAAGATGATGCCATCTATACATTATTTCCTTTATCCAAGGAAAGAACCCTTGCAGAAACTATACACAAAGATATTTAGTTAAAGGCAGCATGTTAGAAAATGCAAAATTTAATATGTTAGTTTATGCATGCGTATTATGATTAATTTCTTTAACACAACCATACACTTTTCCTGCAGTCCTGGCCTCAGCCAGCAAATAACACAGAGCTGCTAAAAGGATGAATCAGAGTTGGGTAAGAACAGACATTTGACAAGAGGAGCCCTGCCTTGTTTGATGCAGAGGTGGAAAGGAACTGAAGGGGAGGGGAAAGAGGAGGAAGCCTTATGGTCTAATCAAAGAATTTCTGCTCAAGGAAACTGGATTTTATCTTTGCATTTCAACAAACATTCACCGGCATGAAGCATGTCATTCAAGTTAATTAAAAAAAAACAAACAAACAAACAAACCAACATACAGCTTACACTTATCATGGTAACACAGAGGTGGGTCAAGGTGAACATAGAATCATAGAATCTTAAGCTATTACAGAACACCAAACAAAAGAGTGGTCTCAAAAAAAAAGTAAAATCCTATTATTAAAACCACAGTAATACTTGCCTGCAAGGGGAATATTGTGTTTTTATAGGGTATTTCAGAATGAGAATGGTTCCCTTTTACAGCATCAGCATCTTAAGGAGGTTTTGTTGAATGATCACAAAGACACACACAAATTAAAACCTTGAACATTTTGTTTACTCACACGAGAATTCAAAAAATCCCAAGTGGTAATTAACATGCTGTAAGGAGTTCTATAACAACAAAGCAGCCATCTCAATTTACACAAAAGGTAGTGAGACCCAAAAAAAACCCAAAAATAACATCAAAAAAACCCAAACAACCCTTAAATAACTTCTGAGCAACAAAAATAATAACAGCAACAAAAGAAAAAAAACAAACAAACCCACACAACTAAATCATGTTGCAGTCTTAACTGATTTAAAAGCCTGTTATTGCCACAAAAGAAAGGAACACCCTACTCAAATATCACACCTACTGTTGTCCTTCACTGCACAACCTTAACACACAATCCTCACAAAACGCACTTCTGGCTTCATCATTTTGACACTACTCACTCTAGCATCCAACAAATGAGAAGGGGAACAGAACAGTAGGGTGAGAAACGCTCTTCTCAAAGTGACTTATTTCATCCATTCATGCCATGTTACACAACTTTCCAACCACTCTTGTGTCTCCTGGAATAAGGGATATATAGGATGCCTCTCAAGAGCTGGTAAAAAACTGAGTTCTGAAATCAAGCCTTCTAAATTTAAAGTTGTACCTGGGAAACACACTGCCAAGTTGTAACAGGAGGTGGAGCTGAACAGCCTATTTTGAGCACACAGCTCAAATGTCCTACCCTTCTTGATCTGTCATCCCTCCAAATATGATATAAAAGATCAACTAGACCTAACATAGCCACAGATAGAAATAACAAGAGAAAAAAGTCCAAGAGGTCTTTCTGGAAAAGCACAGTAATCTCAAAAGGCAAAAATAACACAGACAGCAAATACATAAAATAAAAATCTCTCATCCCTCCTCTCTTTTGCCCTGACCCCTTCTACCAAAAATTGAGGGGCAATTTGAGGTAGTCATGTCTACCAGTAAGGAAAGCTTGAACTTCCACTCTTCAAGTACGAGGTGAAAGTATTCTTGTACCCTAAATCAGAAAGCACACACTTCACTCCCAGCTTCTAAAGCCAAGTTTTCTCCCTTAGAGCTATGCAATGACACCTTTACCTAAGACTTACACTTTAACGTTTACAGATTTTCGTATGGTTTGATACAGAACTGCTGGCAAGTCTTTCCCCCCGAGTAACTTGCGATCACGTGTCCTTCTCAGTGTTTACTCACAATCATGATCTTATGACAAACAAGATGGAATGCAGGGACAAGTCTCCCAGCCTGTGCAATTCTTTGTTGAGAGTATCTTCTCAACCTTTAATCAAGGAAGGCTGAGGAAAAAAAAAAAAACCAAAAAACTCAGCAGCCTCTCAGGAATGCCAAGAGCAAGAAAAATATTTACAAATGCCGATCGTCTGCCTACGGTGCTGCAGCTGATGCCAGGAAGGCTGGGCTATTCCCCCGTATTGGAGCCAGTAGGTTCAAGGCAGCGGGTGCTCCACAAAGCCACTGAAGAGAGCACTATACACCTCCTTGCCGGCCTGAAAGGGAGAGGCTCTGCCATCGAGGCTTAGGCCCATACGGGAGCCCACGGCCGCACCCGCGCTGCAGGCCCACGACAGGCCGAACGGAAGCACCGACCGGCTGTGCCCCAGCCCCACAGGGCAAAAGGCTCCTCAACGGGAGGAAAGGCACGGTAGCACATAGGGCATCATACAGCTCCGCGGCCAGAGAAGGAGCGGAGGCGTAAAGCCATCAGAGGTGCTTTGTAGAAAGAAGGGCGGCTGAGCCAGGCGCCTGCCCAGAGACAAAATGGTTCCCCCCAACCCTGGCGCAGAGCCGCCGGCTCCGGCCCCGCACACAGGCACGAGCTGGGCCGTACGGAGCCATCCTCCCCTCGCCAACACCGTAAGCAGTCGCTACTCACTCTCACAGCACAACCTTCGCGACGCAGACACCCAGAAGCTAAGGATGCACTGGAAGGGCCAAACCGGACTGGGCCCACAGGCCGCCACACCAAGCCAACCCAGCCGCCTCTCCCCGCAACACAATGGCGACAGGGCCGAGGCTGCGCAGCCGTCAGTCACCGCCCGCGCCCCGCCCGAGCCCAGCGCTCGCGAGAAACGCTGCGGGAGCACCGTGAGGCGGGGTGGGGGTCCGTGTCGGCGGGCGGGCGGGCGGGCCTGAGGGCGGGAGGTGCTGCGGGGCTCCGTCCGCCTGCCTCTGGTCAAGTGGTAGAGGGTACAGTTGCGGCACGTCGCGAAACGAAGGCGGTCTGAACAATCTTCACATTAACGATACCGTTCCTTCTCTTTTCGTGAAGAAACACCCCAGTAGCCACAGTCCAACATTCAGCCGTGAGACTACAAGTAGAGGCTTGAGTTTCCTTCCTATGCTACCTGCTCTTCCTAGTGTTAATATTGTTTTATAAATACACACACCGTATCTCGTGAGCAGCCGCAGGTAGCCTGGGTATGATTGCAGTTCCTTGAAGGGCACGGTGGGATGACGGTGTTGGAGGAAGCTGCCTCAACTGCATACTGATGGAAGTGCCATTCATTCGTTTCAGTTATATTCATACTAGTTCTGTCCTTTTGAGAGTAATGGATATTAGCAGACATTTCTGCTTGATGAGAAGATTTTACATGACTTATGAAATCGGGAACCTTCTCAAAATCTCCATCAATCCTGAACAAATTATAGTTTCCAGTGTCCCTACTCAGTACGGCATAGATCTCACTCATAGCAGAGATCTCACTCAGTTTAGTGTTTTCTGAACCAGGCTATGAATAAGATGAGTTGTGTTATTACAATGGAGTCTAGGCTTCTATCACTGCAGACACAAGTCTCAGTATTTCACTGATCCAATATCTGTCAGCACTACAGCAGGGCTTTCCCGAATCCCAATATAACAGTGAATGCCCTGGATTGCATTGTTGCATGTCAGATAAAGGGGTGTGCAGTAGTAGCAGGCTGGCCATTCTTTAAGGAAGCGGGGGGGAGGGGGAGGAAAAAAAAAGAAAAACAGCCCCCAAAAACCAGAAAACATGACCAGCCACCCTGGCACAGGGCTACAACAGATACAAATTCGATGTGTGCATGCCTAATAGCTCTGACAGATCTGGGACACATGTAAGACCAGCCAGGCTAGTTAGAAGCTAGCCAGGTGGCATCTCAAAATTATAGGACAGCCATATATTTAGCAGTATCCTTGATTCTGTTTCACATTTATGCTTTTAAATGTGTTTTTCCATATGTGTTCGGACTGTGACAGGTTTTCTTCACTGGTTCTCTTCCATAGAGAAATGGTGAGCAAAGTACTAGGGGAGAAAAGGACAAAGGGCTGGCAAGAGCTGTAAACAGAGAGAGAAGCAATTGAACAAAAACTGGTAGGAGAGAAAGGCTGATGGGCATGTTGCCTTTCACCAGCATGCCCAAAGCAGTGCTTACTGGACTTTAAAAAATCTTGTCTATAGCAGCCAGAAGCAGGCTGCTGCCCCTGCCAATACCATTTATTTGGCATATCTGTCTCCAGGGAAAGAGGACAGCTGGGAATGGACTTCTGAATGATTTCAGCAGTAGCAGCTGCCCTTTTTCTTGGTTAGCAAACAAGAACACTTATAGAAAGAGTTAGATCTACATTAAATCAAATTCATAAAGGATGCTTTCTGTCTTTTAGGCGTGCACAAACCAACTGCAGTTTACAGATCAAGTAAAACTTACAAATGTAGAGGAGAGAGCATACGGGCCCCCTGCAGCCAGAACAGATCATGGCCACCACTAACCAAGTCCATTATGCTTTTTTAAAAAAAAAAAAAAAAAACAAGTTGAAAGGTAAGTAAGGTAAGCTCTTATTTAATACAAAACTTCAGAGCTCAGTCTCACTGTCATCAGAAGAGGGTATACTGGGCATACTAAGAAAGATATTATACCATTCACTACATTAGCCCTGTCCAATGCAATGCACAATTTTTATTATTTGAGGATTGATGCAATACCCTGTGATTAGCAATCTATGAGCCATTTGCTGGCCGTACTCTTGTCACAACTTTGTTCCTCTCAGAAGAAAAAAACTACTATCATCTGACCTCATAGGCTTCCTTTTTTTTTTCAATCTGCATAGTCATCAAAGATCTACCCTGCAGTAATGCAATACCACATAAGTAAATTAAATTAATTGCAAATATAGAAAATGGGTAAAGGTTAAGATATAATGATCAATATTGCCACATTGAACAAAGACTTCTCTGCATTATGAATTATTGCTAAAATGTGCTTGCAAATGGCAAAGCAGCAGGTTTAGAGGACATCTGCTTCATCATGTCCTTTAATCACATCAACAACATGAAAATAAGCAGATTCCAGATAATTAGTAACAGTTACTATCCCTAACTGACCATCCTTGCAGAAAAGCTGTTTTTCCACAAATGACTGAACTTCTCATACAGCGTGTCCTTATCTTCAGCAGATTATAGTCTGAAATTTTAACGTGATCTGGACTTGGTGTTGTCGAGTAGTCTAGTTTTAATCTACCCATCTACTAAGTCATTCTTGTGCAAAAATTGACTTCTAAAAACCATCTGGAGATAGACACTTTCCAAAGAGTTTTCATAACATTTCTGACCAGACTGCAAGAATTTTATTAGAGCACTATTTTTTTTATAATGCCATTTAGATTGCATCTTGAATTTTCATTTGTTATAAAGAACTTCAGGCAATATCCTAAGAATTGTGACCCTCTCCTTTTAGTGAGAAATGACAGCAAAAAGGTCTCAAATCAAGAAAAGGTTTTTGGATGTGGCACATCTTCACACAAATGGTTCCAAATATTAAATCAGTCATTCACATTTATAAAGCAGGGCACAGGCAGGAGGAAGACCTCCATGGAGGGTAGACATTGTGACCTAGAAAATAGAAAATGCATCCTTGAGTCAAAAGTCAGCCCATTGAACACTCACTCTGAAATACAGGTTCTGGAATACCTGCAGTGTATGTGTAGCTTAGATTGCAGAAGAGGAATAGGTTGAAGAACTTGCAGACAGACAAAACCAGGGCAATCTCAAATAATGCTTTTAATGGTGGGGTTTGTTTCTGCAGTGGTGAGTTACTTTAGGTTATATGTGAACTTATTCTTCCTATTGTATCAACTACAACAAGTACTATGGAGATGGTTCCTGTAATTTACTCTATACAGATTGTGAGGGCTACATCCAGTTAGTATGACCCTTGCCTTTTCATCTTTGTATTGTACTTTACCAACAGGCTGTCACCTGCATGATAGTTGTGGAGCATGACACTAAATGTACTTCAGGTTCCCTTGCTTCCAGCTGGCCAGGAGGACTTGCGGGGTTGCGCCTGCTTGTCTTGCTAAACCCTAGTGCTGCGCCATGTAAGTAACCATAAGACATGTTACAGAGAGAAAACTGGGATGTGAGGAAAAGCAGAGTTCATGTTAGAATGTCTGTGGTAAACATTGCACATGAAATATTTTTGAAAGCAGACTGTGAATTAGGAAGTTCTCCTCAGAGGACAAATCCAAATCACAGTCCACAGCTTAAACAAACTTTGTAAGTATGGTGATTGTGAAAAGCTCATTCTAACCACCCAAAATGCCAAGTACACAGTAGTGATATGAAAAAAAAGGAAAATATATATATATTGTAGAGACAAAAGAATTTAGAACAGATAAAGCCATAAAAAAACCTACTATATTACTGCCAGTGAGAAACATTGTATAATTCTTAAATAAATAAATAATGTAACAAAATATATGTCTACCCTTTACAATACAGACATTTAAAATAAAGTATTTTTTTTAAGGCAAGGTCAAAATCACTGCTTTTAAACTACTTGATATAGGAAACATATAAATAAAAGCTAATTTTGATATGGGAAACTTTGAAATTAAAAGGCTTTTCAGCTTTATTGAAATCAAACTGAAATAATTCTGGCCCATACAGATGCCAGTTTTGTGAGATAAAACACTGTGGTATGTGCCCATTTTAAAACAGTTTTCCTCTTGTTACTATTTCTTCTTGTTACTATTCCTCTTATAAATCTATTCTTCCTTTTCAGTATCCAGAAAAAAAAAAGAAAATCGTTGTCCAGTGTTCCTGATAATTATTTTTTTTGTTTGTTTTGCATAAAAATATTTACTTCATTCTGTTACTAGTTAATTTTAATCGAGAAAGTTTTGTGTGTTGGCTGATTTACATTTGTTCTTGCTTTAAAAGAGTGTAAAGTAGAAACCCATTGGACCATACTGATAGATTAAATTTGTCAGGTAGTAATACTGCGGGTAGATGGACCAAGTTTGTACCCGTATCTTCTTTTAAAATTGTCATTTTTGGCTACAGATACATTTTGCAAGGTAAAATAATGCATCTTAAAAATTACAGAAATATTTTAGACTTGGTAAAAATTACTTTGTTTTATAAAGTTGGTTAGTTCTTTTTTACTGCACTTAATATTTCTGGAATTTTAATGTTATAGGAAGTGTCAGTGTTTTCAAATCTTTGTATAAAGTCTGCTTCCTTCCACTGCATACTGCAACTCAGAAAGAAGTCTAAAGCTCTATGAGGCACAAAATTCAGCTTTTAATAATGTTTTATTCACCGAGGAATTCTTACAGCTCATTTGATTTAAAAACATTGATCAAAACATTTCTAGTGGTTTGTCTTCACAGAATACCTATAGTCGCATTCACTTATATGGAATAACTAGTCTTCTTTCTAAAGCCCAGGCAAATATTAAACAGAGATATATAGACTAAAAAAATAATTCAGAACTAACATATTCTTCAGCAGACAACAGGAATCGCAACTATTTCTCCCCTTTCCAATAACTTTTATGATATGCTTTAAAAAACGAACAAAACCTCAACAAAGCAAAATGAAAAATCCCTGCGTATTTTTATACTTTGCATACAAAAATCCTAATAAATAGGAAGATTTCTTCATCTGAAATCACATATATGGTTTGATTCACATTTTTTAATATACGAAGCTAATAGTGATAAGTCATAAATCATTTTAGAGAAATCAGAATGTTTAGACAGCAATATTCTCTTCTTTATTCCTACCCAGAATGATGTCTTCGGTTTAGGGATAGTGCTTGCAGATTTCAGAATACCTGTCTCTGCAGATGCAAAAAACCCTAGGTGGCAGTTAATTTTTTTTTGCTTAACCCAGACTAGAGGAGTGGAAATTTCTCCTTTGAAGACAAAAATGTCTTTACTAATTGCCTTTTAGGAAGAAATTTTTGCTACTGAAAACTTCGATAGCCTGAAGATACATTTCTATGTGCCTAACTTATAAGAAACAAATAATTGTACAAAACTAACATATATATGCAAAATCATATGTGGTTAAAAAAGGGTTTGAACAAGATGTAAGGTTTTATTGAGATCTATCTGAGCTCTGTTACTGAGGATAGTATACAAGTAAGGGTGGGGAGTACAGCATGTTTTACTACTGTGTTGATGAGAATGTACTGGAATTCAGGAACAGCATAATTATTGTTATTGTGTTATTGTGACTAATTTAGTGTTAAAGCAGAGAAGGAAGTAGGAGGAGCAAAGCATCACAAATTATTAGTCATGTGTACACACAACATGGGGGTCATTGTGCTTTTCCTGTATTTGAAATACAGGAAGAAGGGTTTTCTTTCTCTCTCTCTCTCTCAAAATAACAACCTGAATTTATTTGTTTTCTTCATTGTCATTCTTCATTTCATTCATTTGTCCATCACTTTTACGGGTAGGAACAAGTGACTGATTGAAACAGAAAACTTTTTCAACTCTTGCTGAAACTCCACCTCTCTGTTGGTCTTGCTATATGATTGAAAAGATTAATATCCATTTTTTGAGGTTCAACTAAGAAAAAGTCAAAATGAATAATTGTGGTTTTCCATGTACTTAGTAAGAACAGCATAAATCTCTTCTTTTTGTGCCTAACACATATAAGAAAATAAATATCAAGAAGATTTGACTTAATAAATGTAGTGCATACTGTTGTATGTACTTAGAAGTGTATTTCACCTGTGGAAAAGCCACTCAGCTACTCCCTGACTGCCTGACTTTCTTCTGCTTTACAGTACAGATGTGGTAGATAAAAAATGTAATTTTTAAGAAACATGTAATTATTGATTTAAAGCAAAAAGTTTTATACATAAATACAACAAAGGCCTTATTAGACTTCACCTGATAACAAGTGACTTGCACTAAACCCCCCATATTTTCTATGAGATAAAGATATCTTAAAGTTTAAAGATAGCTTAAGATAAAGAAATTGAAGGAAAAATGAACATGTTTTTGTTTTGACCAAGGATGGGGAGCCACCAGTCAGAGAGATGGAAAGAGAGAAGAGAGAAGTTGAGGCCACACATCTGCTTTTAGTGTAAGTTATTTTTTGAGGTTTTCATCAATGAAGCCCCTGTGGGCCTGAGACAACATATCTTTACCTTTGCCTCCCAGAGGGAGGATTGGAAATAACAAGAGGACAACATGGACAATGCTGGAAGCAGATCAGGGAGTAAAGGTGCTTTTTGACTCCGTGGGATATTGGGCAACTGAGGCATTTTTGTTGCCTTTTGTTGAGTTTGTCTCTGATGTGATGATACACACTATCAGTGTTTCACAGACTCTGATAATGGACACTCACAGTGTTTGTGGGAAGAAACACCAAAACTTAGGCTTGCAGCCCAGAGCAGTGCGTCAAAACCACCTCTTCAGTCTTCTTTTTTATGCTGACTGGTTATTTTATCCCCACAGATACAGACTGATACTACAAGATACCTGTTCTTTTTCAGGTGCCATTAAAGGTCAAGCAAAAAACATAATGGGTTTTAAACGCCTCATGCCTTTTTTTCTGAGAACATGCTATAGGCAAGTTACCTGAAGCAGGTTCTGCATTCATCTAATTTGCAGGAACTCAGGGGGTTCTCAGACAGCATACGAAGCTGTGTATTCCTGAGTTCAGTGTGCAGTCCCAGTAAGCAGGTCCAGCCTTTTCTTCTGCACTCTCCTACTCTTAGTGTGCTGAATCACACTAAGCTGTTCTGACCTCCATATAAATGTTCTCATTTATTTTTATGTCTCCCAATGGAACAGGCTGCCTATAGCATACTGCTATTATTATATGCTGACTTTCAGGATCTGCTTTTTTGTCAGTACTTTATGTGAGGTCAATGTAATTTGCTTGTATTTGGTAGGAGAAAAAAAATGTTTTCACACTATCCAACTCTAAAATATTCTCATACTTTATAATATGTCTGTTTTCTGCACTCATCACTCTTTGTGAGAAAGATCAGCTTTTCTGTTCCTTTCCACAATCCCACACTCTCCCTCATCAGAGCCCAAAGCTGCGGGCTGCTGCATGACTGTTAAAAGAAATCTCAGCGAGAAGGAGCTAGGAAGGGGGGGGTGTGTGCATTTATTGAAAAGGACATTTATAAATAAGAGACATGAGTGTTAATATGGTGACTAATGAATGGGAAATACTAACCGGCAGCATACCTGTGCAATTACCTTCCACATTACCTGTCATGACTGGTAAAGCCCAGCATGCTTTGCATGTGAGCAGAGCTGTACTTTTATCTGTTTCTAAAAATGAGTATGACTGAAATAAAAATGCAGTGTGTGTCCTTGCCCTGGCACAATTAGGCATACTGTGCTGCAGGGCTGACCTGAGAGTTCTGAACAAAACCAGCCTCTGGCATAGGTTCCCACATGCATACTATAATAATGGACTTAGTACTAAAGTCTGTCAGAGCTCATCATGGGCATTAGCTTCTAGGTAAGGATGTGGTCTTACAAAGAGGTGTACTGCTAGTCTGATTTAGCATTATCTCTGGATCTATCATTACACAAGGATAGTTAGATATTCTGTCCCACCCCTTGCAAGCTTTTGATACTTTCCATATAAGTGGATTTCCAAGGATAAAAATGTAGGAGTTGGCGCTACTTCTATTATCATTCTTTTATATTTATGGTGTTCCACCTGTACTATTCCTAATAGTTTGTCACTTTTTAAATCTTCTAAGTGTGTGAAGAAAGCAGAGGTGGTTATTGTCTCTGTCTTCGCCTAAAAATCAGCGTGACTAAGAAGCAAAAAAGCTTGCAGATCTTGCAGCTCTTCAGCATTACCCCAACATGGAGCATACACAAGGAGTTTCTACACTAATTCCAGTCGAGAAACACTTCTAAGTAATGTTTCCAATGCTGTTGTTCTACACTTTTTTTTTTTTTTTTCTGAGAGAAAGAAATGCATGTGAGTGTGAATGATGGGAAAGAAAGATTCCTACAAATTGAATATTAGGCTGCTGACATACTGTGATCAATTACTTTTTAAAATATGCTAAACACAAGTCTTCCAAGGGCATAAGCAAGACTAAATAATTTAGCAAATAATTTTCTTACTGATTTAGTGTTAATAAAATGTTAGCTGTCAGCTCTATCATAGGTCCTATGTATGGTCCTATGTTTTGGATTTGTGATGAAAACAGCGTTCATAACGAGAATGTTTTATTGCTAAAGAGCGCGATCCCCATTCCCCATCCCAAAGTGTGGGATTGCACTGCACTGCACTGCACTGCTCACAAGGGAGGAGGCAGAAGAGTCAGAACAAAAGAGCAAAGTTGAGTGTGGGAAGAATGGGGGTGGATGGAGGGTGATTTTGGTATTGTCTTTGTTTCTCACCATCCTGCTCAATTTTAAGTTGGCAATAAATTAATCTTCCCCCAGCCAGTTCTGTGTTGCCCTGATGGTAAGTAAGAAATGATCTCCCTGTCCTTATCTCAAGCTATGAGCTTTTCCGTGTTATTTTCTCCCTTTGAGCTGCTGAGGAGGGGGAGTGGGAGAGCAGCTTGGTGGGTGTCTGGCAGCCAGCAAAGGTAACCTACCATATAGACACTGTTGGAAACAAGATACCGGCCTGGATATGCTCATTTTCTGACCCTGGGTAGGCATATTTGTGTGTTTGTTCACATTCTTTGAATGTCCCATAAGTAGGAAAGGTGTCAAACTAAATCTCTGCCAGTTACTGAGTTGTTCCTTTTTTGTAGTGCAAGTTTGATAGCTTTACTGGCAAGATGGCTCTAAAGCAACCTGAGGTGAGGTCTCTTAATTAGACTGGGTAGTTATTTGACAGGAGAGTTAGAGACAAATAACACATAGCTGTCACATAGCAAATACTTTTACTGTTTTCACTATGTCTGAGGCTATATGGCTGTTGGATATTTCAGTACAGCAAGTTGAAAGTAATAAGCTATAGAACATGGTGAACTCAAAATTGCAACTAATTTTGCTCAGGTCCATGTATAGAAACATTTAGGTGCTGAAGTGGAATTTAATTTTGTACACCTGGGAGTAGGACTCAGAAAAGCAAAAAAAAAAAAAAAAACAAAACACCCCAAAAAAACCCAGACAGCTAACCTCTGTTTTGTCTGTGTGTGGTTGAGTCTGTCTTTTCCTATGGCCTTTTGCACGCGCTTGCTGTTCTGCCATTGTACGTATCTAAAGACATTGCCACATGTCTTCAAGACTCTTTGCATGCAAAAAATAGGCATTTTTAAGTCCTCTAATGATGAAGATTTACAGTGTACCTAGCACACCAACAATATATTCAGCATAGCTCACATTAACAGTTTAATTCATCTGGAGAGAGAGGTAGTGATCTCTACTGCTTACAAAACAGCCAAATGGTTAACTTTATTACTGCCAGGTATGTGCCCCTAAATAAATCTGAATCTGCCTGGAAGGTCTGAAACCAAAATCAGGACCTATAGTTAGTGACATATGGCTTTTCCATTTAAGACAAGCTTGTGTGAACTTTGTGAAGTCTGAAACCAATTGATTAGATTATTTAATTCCTAATGCTGTATCTAAAACCATTGGGTATCTCGTATGTAGTGGCTGACATAAGAAGGGATTCATTTGGTATCATACTGCCTTGATCCAGAAAAAGTGAATTTATATGTGTTAATTTCTGTTCCAGTTACTGTAGTACATCAAGCATTTATCCACATGCATAAAGGAAGTGGCAGCTGTTAATACCCTTCCCTTCTTTCTTTTTATACGCAATCTCAAAGATGATTTTTGTCCTGTCTGGCATGCCAGAACAAGTGTGTGATCTGGAGAGGTCCTAAAAGATTTGACCTGGTGCCTGACCAATGGTAAACAGGGGAGAGGGATAGCAGGGTTATCCAGGATGTGCTGTTACATGTGAGGTAGCTTGTTCCTACCCTGCAGATGCCATTTTCTTGGAGGTTTTTGTTTTTTTTTTTTTGGCCAAAGTCCTAGGAGAAATACAGTCTTTACTGAATATAGGGCTTATTGCTTATTGTGTTCCATTTAGAGTCACATGCTAGTCTCTTGGAGGTCTATGTTCCTCCTGGAAACCAGGACCTAATATGCAGGAATAATTAAATGCAGGCTTCTCCTATTTCATCATGCATCTTAACTGTGTAATTTGTTTTTCAGGAAAATAAGAATGTCTTTGTCTCCCCTACTGTAATGTAATTTATTTTTGTTTCTTTCTTAATTTTAAATGTCAAATACAATATAAAAGACTTCCATTTTGATGCTTTGTACTTTTTTTTATGTTGTAAAAAATTGTTTTATCCAAGCTTTATAGCCTGAATAACAAATATATAACATCACATTCATAAGACAGAATAAGAAAAATTAGGTCTTGCATTTTAAATCATATTCTAAATATAGTTATTTAGCACTTAACATTTTCATTATTAGAGTTAAAGACTACTAACAAATCTATTGCTTCCTAAAGAAGTCAGGGGTGGGTTTGGCCACAAAGTGTGAAAATAAGAAATTATCACAGCTAGGAGTATCTGCTTTCTTTGTAAATGTTTGTCGGGTATATGGGAACTAAAATGTTTGTGAAACAATCACATTTTTCAAACCACTATATTGTTACCATAAAAACCTTAAGTGTTTTGACTGCTGATTTAGCTGTACTTGGCAGAAAGTCATAGAAAGAAAATGCCTTGCAGAATATTAGCATTTTTCTTCTCATTAAAAATGTGAAGAGTAAAAAATCTAAAAATGCAACCAGTAGCATTTTACTCCTAAAACAATGAAATGTGGGAGAAAAGGCTTTTACAATGGGAGCAGCTCTTACACACTGAATAGCAGCTGGTAGAGGCCTATTTAGAAGACTTTTGTGTGAATACTATGCTGAACAAAATGTGGAATTTAGGCTGTTGTTAAATGCAGATAAAGGTCAGAGATCATGATCTCCAGAAACGATTGTCTGCAATATTTCTAACTTCCTTTATGCACAGGAGGGATGTGCAATGCAAAACTCTAGACAAATCACTGCAAAATAAGGTTTTCTTGGCAACCGGGAGGAATTTACTGCTCCTAACAAAGACCAGCATACAAATGGGTTTGAAATTCAGACACAGACAACTGCTGGAAAAGAACTGCAGAATAGTATTTGTCTTGCATCAGCTGGCTGCTAGGAAAAGGTTATAATCTTGTCTTTTTTTCTAGGAAGTTTCCCCTTGGTTGCAGGAGCTCCTTATGAGTTCATACTTAGAATTTATAACTTCATTTTTAGTTGTAACCATTTGCAGATGTAAATAATGTTACAAAAACTGTAGTTAATACGTATTAACAGACCTATCCCGTTTACTTTTATTATAAACATGTGTGTAAACATTCCTACCCACACTGCTGCAGAAATGAAATAGCACTTACTATATAACCATAATATATTTATCATCTTATCTATTAAAAATGAATATAAATCATGTTTTGGGTTTGTTTGCGTGTTTGTTTGTTATTCATATATCTTCCAACGAATCACAGATACATGGTTTGGTTTTGATTTCTTGTCATGGCTTAACCCCAGCCAGCAACTAAGTACATGCAGCTGCCCACTCACAACCCCACACCTGGTGGGATGGGGAGGAGAATCAGTAAAGAAGGTAAAACTTGGGTTGAGATAAAAAAAGTTTAATAGTTGAAATTAAATAAATTATTATTATTATAGCATAATAATAATATTTTTAATTAAAAGGGAGACAACAGAGAGAGAAATAAAACCTAAGAAAAACAAGTGATGCACAATACAATTGCTCACCACCCACTGACTGATGACCGGCTCGTTCCCGAGCAGTGATCAGTGCCTTATGACCAACTCTCCCCAGTTTCTATATGATCTGTGGCATGGAATATCTCTTTGCCTAGTTCAGGTGAGTTGTCCTGGCTGTGCCCCTTCTCACTGGCAGGGCATGAGATACTGAAAAGTCCTTGATCAGGGTAAAAGCACTACTTAGCAACAACTAAAATATTGGTGTGTTATCATCATTGTTCTCAGACTAAAGCCAAAACCACAGCACTGTACTTGAAAGAAAATTAACTCTGTCCCAGCTGAAACCAGGACACCTGTGCACATATTGACATCTTATCATGCTCTTCTAGTAAAAACTAATATCTCGTATCTGCTAGTGGAGTAATTACTGATAATTCGTAATTGATCCTGCAGACTTCACTTAAATAAGCTTTGTATATGTAACTGACAATTTACTAATAAACTTATATTTACAGATGTTGCTGACATCCTCTATAAGACAGCCTGGGATGTTCATACTTAAGAGGTCTAGCTTGATGATCAAGCAGCTGCCCTTATATGCTATGTGTTATGGAACTTCTCACAGACCCTAAAGGTTAGCATACACAAATCTTTGTAATGCTAAAGGTTAAGGATAGCAAACTATAAAATTTTATTGATACAGAGATACTGGCTGTACTAGCAATGTGTTCATAAGTTTGCAATAGGAACTTGGTCTTAGACACCACTGCGACATATGAAAAAGTGTATTTTATAGTTTATTCAAAACATACTGGTTTTCTCTGCAAACAGCTTTGGGATAGCAGTTTTAACTAGTTTGGAAATATAGCCTTGTTTTTACTCACTGATTACCTTGAGATCTTGCCACCCTACTAGACTAACTACAGCAATTTTTTTGTCTTTCAAAGACTGAGAAGTCTACTGCATTTCTCTTTTCCAGTAAGACCTGCAAAAAAATCAGAAAGCAGTTTAATTTCTTTTTTTCAAGTGTACATAGTCTTAATGTGTTTGTTATAAATGTACTGTTCTAATTAATATGCATCTAATGTATTTATGATCAAGAAAAATGAAGGATTCTAAGGCATCTTAAATGTTTTCAAAGAAAGTCAATCTGCATAAGATTAACTTATGATTGTGATCATAATTTAAATAATTTTTTAAACTGGAAATGTACATAAGAAGTTAACGTATGGGCATTCATGGAAAGGCTTGCAAACATTTCTGCTTATATTGCTTGCCTATAGAGCACCCAGTAAATGTATTATTTAGCATAAAAGGCCAATCACATCTCCTGGTAGCAAAATTACATAGCTTATTTTGTGTTTCAGGGAAGACAGAATTCATCATGTAAGCTGTTTCAGAATAGATATATTTTAGTACAGGGCTATTTTACCCATTTTCATCTATGTTGCAGCAACTTAGAATTCTGTTTCATGTTTCCCTTCTGATGAAGCGCCCTGTACCTGCAACATAATGGGCTTTCACATTAATCAAAATAGACAGAAAGAGAGAAATTTTTATTGCCCACAAGTTCAGTTTTATGCCAGTGAAGCTTTTCTAGTTTAAGGAAGCTATACAAAGAAAGAATTACAGAATATAAACTTGTTTAAGCAAACTAGAAATTCACACCCCTATGCTGAGTTTTCCTTTAGGGTAATTTTCAAGACTGCATGGGGAAGCAGTGGATGATGCTAACATACCTTTGCCCTGGAACAAATAGGATGATCAGTTCATGGCAGCTGTTGCGGTTTTTCTGATCTACCAACTTCTGCATAGTAGTATAGGACTTAATAACAGATGAGATAAAGTATCAGCCAGGTAATAATAAAATGGTAGATATCTTCAAAAGATATTGTACAGCTGACTCAGCTAAAAGGTTTAGAATAGAATAGAATATTTCAGTCCGAAGAGACCTGCAGTGATCATCTAGTCCAACTGCCAGACCAACTGACCAATTCAGGGCTGACCAAGCTAAAGCATGTTATTAAGGGCATTGTCCAAATGCCTCTTAAACACTGACAAGCTTGGGGCATCGACCCCCTCTCTAGGAAGCCTGTTCCAGGGTTTGACCACCCTCTTGATAAAGAAATGCTTCATAAGGTCCAGTCTGAACATTTCTTTGACACAGCTTTAAACCATTCACAGGCTCCCTATCGTTGTATACTAGGGAGAAGAGCTCAGCACCTCCCTCCCACCATTCTCTAACAGTGAGGTCACCACTCAGACTCCTTTTCTCCAAACTATGCAAGCCTGAAGTCCTCAGCCACTTCTCACAGGACATTGCTTTCAGCCCTGTCACCAGCTTTGTTGCCCTCATCTGGACACATTTAAGAACCTTCACATCCTCCTTAGGCTGTGGGGCCCAGCACTGCACACAGTATTTAAGCTGAGGCCACAGAAAGGCTGAATAGAGCAGGATAATCACCTCTCTGGCCAGCTGGTTCTGCTGTGTTTTATGCACCCCAGGACGCAGTTCACCTTCTTAGCTGCCAGGGCACACTACTGGCTCACACTGAGCTGCAGCTCATCAGCACTCTCAGTTTGCATAAGGCCTTTGTGAATTGCTATGAAAGTATAGCATAGACATTCATGCTGGAATACAGAAGTAACTGAAGAAAACAAATGCAAATACTCAGTCATGAATTCGGGAAATGTGCTATTTAGGCTAAACAGAAAAATGCCTGATCAGTCTTAAATAATATCAGGTCATCAAAAATGCAATCTGTGACTTCGATCTATAAGAGGAGCTAGGTATATAATAAAAGAATTGCATCTTTTTGTGGTCAGCTGACCCCTTGCCCAGGAGAGGTAAAAATTAAGTTCAGTCTCCTTCTGGAGAAACTCTCTCATATGTTATATGAAATGTCCTTACATTACACTATTGTTTAAACTGTATATATGAGAAAATGAGGAGGGTGGGTTCTGTTATTGGAAGCTGTTATGCAGAAAAAGGTAAAAAAAATCAGTACCAATGACATGAGGAAATGAGATTATCCTTTTCAAAACATTATTGCCTTTACCACTAATAATCAGACATATGCATAACTGGTTTGTTTTCACAGAAAAAAAAAATTATTCTTCTGGATTTTCACATCCAAGACTTTTAAAAATTAAAGGGTCTGTTTGGGGGTGGGAAAATTAAAAAAAGATGATCTTAACCCCATTAACATGTAAAGTAAGTAGACAGGAAACAGGACACTAGACAAGGAAAGCTTATTTCTCACTAGATAGACGGTGGTCTTAGCAAAAGGTGATCATGTATTTAAAGACTGAATCCTAAACCATATGTACAGGAGACCGATGTAAAGACGATTAACACGCAAGTGCTTAAAGATTTCTAAATGTAAGATTCTCTTTAACGGGTTGTTCTGGAAAATAAATTGCTTATGTACAATGGCAATTCAGCAGATGGCACCCTTTCCTCTGAGGAGCTTAAGTACAAATATCCTGTATTGTAATGGGAGACAGTGTTCTTCTACAGGTGATAGGCTATTTGTTTCTCAGTTTGGATATAAAATCAAGATCCTTGGCATTTGTAATTACATATTCTAGATCATTATTTGCAAGAGCTAAAATAGTGATACTTGTGTACTCCTTATATTCTCATTTAAGAACTATGAGCCTTTGTCTCCTTTTGCACTTTCAGATTTAACACTATTCCTCTTTGTTTTAAATGGTCTGTAATGCTGCTATATATTGTCAAATAGATGTTGAGTTCCACTTCAACAATGTTAGCACCGGGTGACAGGATCCTTATATGCAGTTTGCATCTTGGCTTGTTGTGTTGCAGTTATAAAATATTTTGACACTTCAGAATGAAAATTGCTATGTATATGTAAAATAATGGCTATACGTAAAATTATGGCTATAAAAGAGATACTTCAAAGCCTGGGTGAATAAAGTGCATTTCGTTTTTAATTGAAATTTCAATAAATTAAAAATAAGAAGACTATAGCCAGCACCAAATAAGGTGAGAATTCTAAACATACAGGCTGTCAACCACGCAAATTCATTGGAAACTTTAAGGTTTAAGACCGCTAGGTGGGGTTGTAAACAATATTGTGTTGGTGTTATTTGTTCGATTTGCTAGATTTCACTGAAACTATACACTGCCAAAAAATGTCATTTCCAGGAAATAAAGAAAGCAATAGTACACCAACAAAACAGAAATAAGGCTTTCATAGTAATTTCTTTACCTTAAAATACCAAATTCCATATTCTAAAACATACTCTAGGCTCAATGACCCTATTGAGTAATCACACAATATCATGTTGTGCCTTTTTTCCCCCCCCTTTTTGTATCTCAGTATCCATTTTCCTTACTGATGCAGCAGCCTTTTTTCTCCTTTGTTGTAGTAGTTTATTAGCACCAGTTGACACAGTAACGGTGACTGGTGAAATCAAAAACCTTGTGTTGCAGCAAAAACTGATTTTGATGTAATCTTCCTTTTTCCCCTTGTGAGGAAAAACATTCAGATGAGTAGGTCTTGCTCTGAAAAGCTACACACTGAAGCAATTTTATAACTGAATTCTTATTGATTAACTGTATCTTAGTGATGTACAAAGAGGAGCAAGACCACACAGCAAGACAAACCCCAATCCTAATACTCTGCTTTTAAATACCCTTTGAGAAATTGCTTTGTTGCTGCTTTGTTGTGTAATTTATGCATACTTTTTGAACGTAATGTGAGAAGGACAAGGTCACTTATTACATCACTGAAATGGCTGAGTCTATATATTCTGGGGATAAGCTATCCTCTTTAATTTTTGAGCATATGCACTGCATCTTTTAATAAATTTACCCCTTTTCTTTGTCTCCCTTATAAATAAGGCTTGCATCCATGTAAATGCATGCAAATACACCAGTCTTGTTTGTTTATATGTCATTAGCAATGTTAAAGATTCTTTTTATAATATACGAGAGACTTCCTATTCAGTTACAATCATGAGGGTTTATATTATTTTCTTGTTGCCTTCTGAATGTCAATCAATTAAGCACTGGTCATCTCTCAAATCAGTCATGGATTTTTTAACTGTCTCCTGCTTCATCTTCAAGATCATCTGTCTTATTAGCTCAGTCTATAATAAGAGCTTAGCATATTGCTGAACAAGTAATATTGTCTGGAATTTAAATAATGTAGATTCACTCAGAAAAATATTTGCATTCGAGGAAGAACGGATCAAATTATGGATTGTTGCTGATCTATGAAGATAAAAACCCTGGACTCGAATCTAGCTCCAGAGAGCAAACTAACGATCTGACAGAAAGCAAGCTTACATCTTATTTTTTTTATAACATAACTCCATCTACTTCTATTTACTGTGCAAAATTATAATATTCTTATTCTAAGAGGTATATATATTTCTGTGATTACACTTGACGTAATTCAGTTTAGAATGTGTTGTGTGTGGATGGTGTCATTTAGCCTCTGCGTTATTGTCACTTAATAATATAAAGAACAAATATGGTACAAAATACTCATAATTTCTCATAATTTAGGGTACATTCATGGAATTTGTTAAATCACTTAATATCTTTGATATCAAAACCATAGGTTCTTTTGTTTGCCTTAATATATAAGCATGACTGGCAATTTCGTATGAGGAGATAATGCAGGGGAAAAGAGAACACATGATTTTAGTTCCATCACCAAGCTCTATGAGCTGCAAGAGGTGAAAAGAAATACTCCTTTAAAGTAATCAGTCTGCATTTATCATTGTCAGCTCTAACATAACAAGTTAAGGATAATGTTTACTTTATGATAAACAGTCATCCAAGCAATTATCCGAAACAAATACATGCAATTAACGTTGATTATGGTCCTGAATCTGAATAGTTACTTACCTTAAAAGGAAAAAAAAAAAAAAAAGGAAAAAGAAAAGGAAATAAAATTAAAAAAAAAAAAAAACAAACACAAAACCAACCAATAAACCAAACCAAACCAACCAACCAATAAACCAAACCAAACCAACCAACCAATAAACCAAACCAAACCAACCAACCAATAAACCAAACCAAACCAAACCAACCAAACAACCAACCACACCCAAAACCACCCCCCAAAACAGGGGAACTGGGTTTGCATATTATATCCTTCTAGCAATTTTGTTTCATTTGGGCAACAGTTCTAAAATTTGAAAGGCCTAGAGCCATCTGAAGATTCACACAGGATTTTTAAGTCTGGATTAAACTGATGTTCAAAGCCTTGGGCTGACAGGTGCCTATTTGATTGGTACAATACCAAGTGCTTTACAAGAATCCGAATTGCTGTTTTCTGTCTAAGACTAAAATAAAAATTATATTGTGGCTTTCCAAAGATCTGTTTACTAATAGGCGCGGTGCTTTTTGCAGTGTCTTTTCATCAGCTGGGCGGTTATTATCTGGTGTGATATATCGATGTCAATGATCCCTAAAACCATTCATCAGTGGGACTTCCTGTGCTCATCTTCACCTGTCATTACATGCTAAGACATGGCAGTTTTGGCTGAAACAACAGTTGGAAACAAGTCCTGCAGTGTGAGGTAAGTCCACTCTGTAGAAGGCTAATGTTTATGGTGCTGCCAGGACTATTTCTGAATGATGGAGGAAAAGATGACATACGACACAGGGAAAAACTAATCACTAATAGTGATTCACTTAATGTTAGTCTTCTTATTCCACCCAACTTCTGCTGCACATCTCTTACTGAAGTTAGTAAAATTTCCAAACAGGAAATAAGGTAGCTTTTTTAACATTATACTTGACCAACTATTTGTTTTACTTTGTTGTCCACTTTTGTCAAATATATGCTTCTTTCCACTGGTACTTTATAATGGGGAAAAGGAGTATCCTGTAAGAGCCAACAACCCAAGACTCATAAGAAATCATCACTGTTGTGAAAGTAAAAAGAACAAGCATGAGGCACTTGTGTTCATCATGTGGAAAAAAAAGCTAATGGAATAAAATATAGCAATAAGGCAAAAAGCTGGAAAAGAGTAATATTATTTTTAGGAAATGTCCTCAATTTTGTACTAAAAATAATGTAAAAAAAAAAATCTATTCCAGCATCTTCTCCAATCCTCTGCAATAAAAAAAATACAGATAGCAATATATACACATTCTTGGAGGAGTCTGTAGTCAACCATATGCATCCATTAAGGACCCAGCAAAACAGCTAGTCCCATGTTGCAGGTGAAGGTCAGAATCAGTCTTAAAAATTTGTCTGAAAGAAATTTTAATAGAGATTCCTTTTCATTGCCTTAAGCCGTTAAACTTTCTCCCTAAACATGCCTCTGGTTTATACTGATCTTTTGCAGATGTCAGGAACACATAGTTCTCCAAAAATACCCATGTGTTTTTGTCTGCCTTCTTCCTTTCTCCTTGCACAGCTGCCTCCTGCTGCCTTTCCAGCAAGGTTCACTTTCAGCTCCTCTGCCATTCCTGGTTATCACCTTCTTTTGGACTTGAAAAAGACAGGAATAATTGTGTAGTCATTTACTGGTTGCTTTTTCTTTCACACATATCTGTCTAATGTAAATATTAAACATACGTATTCCAATGTTTTGTTAGAGACTTCTTGGAGAATCACAGGAGTGGATGTGTTCAGGCCTGATGGATGGACTATAATGGAAATGTGCTCTCAAAGGGGACAACTGTGTATCTCTGCTTACCCTGTAACTGGAGCCACTTTGAACCCTGCACAGGTTCCGTACTCTCACCAGCATGGTTGGGAGACACAATTCCAGCATACTTTCTCAATGCTCTTAAGGTCAGACTGTTCAATGCCTTGAGCAATTTCAACCCATTTTGAAAGATGGATAGAAATCTGAAAGGTAACTGTGTTCCTGCAAGTTTTCTGAAAATAGGTGGCTGTACAAAGGTGACTGCCAAAATAACAGTAGCCATTCAGTGATAAACCCAGGATGCACAGGAGCAGAGATTTCTAGATCTGGGCGTGGACAGAGGGAGAGAGAAGTTGCTTGCTGAGACAGAGATGCTTAGTGAAGATCCTGGGAAAGTGGTATAATCAGCAAGAAAACTTACTCAAGGCCTCAGTGGCTGGATCTTTCCAGGCATGAAGGAGAGTTTCTGAATTAATACTTTCATAGAGGAAAAGAATGGCATGATGTACATGCCGCATGTTTAGTTGGAACAAACCTCCTAGCTAGTCAAGACTCATATGGATTTACATTAGCATAACATGTGTTATCTCCTGCCCTGGGAAGGATGTAACAGTTTTGCTTTAAGAACACCGATAAACACAAATTAAAGTAGCTCTGTGACTAGTGAAACTAGCAAAGCCTAGCTTCCTTTCCATCTTCCAGAAGGCCATATTACAGCTTCCTCTGTAGTTAACAAAATGTTAATAGGAGATAGGACATGGAATCAATGCATAGGTATTTACAAGTTTTTTTGACTAAAATTTCTATTTCTTTATTCAGTTTCCTCGAATAAGTTGAATTTTTGAATGAGGACTAAGCTCATGGAAAACCAAATGTTTAGCTCATGGAGACAAAAATGCCCCTGAAATTAGTGACAAAACAAAATAAATTTGCCACCTTTTCACAAAGTGAAAACCTTGAGAAAATGTTTTTATTTAACTTGCCGTGCTTTCAAAGCAACAGCAATAAAAATCACCTTTGGATTGAGAGGCATGAGTAAAATCATTCTGTCAGAAATGCCAGCATTCTGAGAGCAGGAATCTTCAATGAAACTGCCTTTCCAGTCACAGGTCTCAAATTGCTACAGTGTAATTTAACAATGGCAGTACACATCCAGTTAGAAGAAAATATTTTAAACACATGTTTGTATGTTAATGCATTGACTGTATATCAATTGCCCCGTTTGAAAGCAACCAAAGTCAAACTACAATGCCAGGTATGTCTGCAATTGCTTGTGTATACAAAAAGAAGAAGAATAACAAGCTTCTACTTCTTGTCCTGTAACAATGTACACACCAGGAAGGCATGAGGAATTTATCAATTCAGAGGCAAGAAGCAGGCTATAAGTAATCATCTTTTTACAGGTGAAAATTAATCTGGAACAAGTGCAGACGTTAAAGGAGATTCTTTATAATACGGTGATGAGGCCATGAGTGAGACCTTTTTTACATGGCAATTTAATTTATTCTGGAATAAGTAGTCCTGATTTGGCATATGAGTTCATATGTATTAGGAATCATTTTCTCATTTTTCATACGTAGCATATTGAGATCCATATGGCCTAAATTTCCTTGACCAGTTTGGTTACTCAGATCAAGTATCTGTATTTTGTGAAGATCTTTGCTCAAACAACAGCTCTAAACTTACATCAGTTGCAGTTGCAAATTCCCCATACTTTCAGAAAATAGTGGCCAAACTGCATATTTAGGCAATGAAGATTAATTACTGACCAGCTCTGAAAAATCTGCATAAGAACTCACATTTCTTGTCAGAGGTAGAAAGTCTGCTCTCCTGTGTGGTGTTCATTTGCCTTAACTTAAAGACCAGCAACTCAGTGTTTTATTAATTCTGTCCTCCAACTTCTGTAGCAAGAGTCAGGAACTCAATAGACAACTGCCTCCTTTGTGTACAGCCCTGATACCCTACCAAACCACACCAGAATAATAAGCTCATAAGTACAAGGAGGCCAAACTGATGTCACACATACAGATTTAGTTCTGTTTGTTCTTAACTCAGAGAGCTTGTCTTTCAGGTCTGACAATACTTTTTATATAACAGCAAAATGTAAGGCCAGTGAAGAGGTATAGGATTATTTCTATAATACATGGAATAATGTATTATGTATGTATAATGTAATACTTTGGTCCTTAGGCCTGCTCGGTTTATCGATGATTGCCATGTAATAGCTGTCAACTTTGTAGTCTCTGCCAGGAAGCTAAATCTGAGATCTTTGTCTATGCAGTTTACAGAAAGATTTAAGCCAATGGAATAGGAATCAAAGTTGTCAGTTCCCAGTGCTCCCCTCCAAAGTCTGTTCTTTCTTCTCTAACAGTTGCCACCCAGGTTTTAGGAATCCAGACACTTCTTCCTTGGCCATCCAAATCTCTATTGCATTGGAGTGTTATTATAGACACATGGATCAATATATAGTTGTCTTTTGTGATGAAGATCTTGTGCATATCAGCAATCTCAGTACTGTCCTCTCGTATGGATTTTCAAGCACCCATGAAAGAGGGGTATTTGGAATTTTGATTTTCTTGGGTCAAAACCCCCCACAACTCAAAATATGACAGACAGTTGCATTTATTATTCTGAGTACATTTAAATATATGAATATATGAATATTTATATATATTATATAAATACATAAGTGAAGCTACAAAATGTGAGGCCAGCATAGCTACACTTGTGGATCAGATTGAAAGGGCTCTCATGAACGCAATTTGTATTCCACTCAAATTAAGAACATATGGGCAGGTGCAGAAGAGAGAATTTCCAAGGATGACTGTGTGAAGCCAGCCCTTCAAAGCGTAAGTTGTTGTTAGTGGGCTAGTTCTGCTGTGCTTTCAACCTAGCCCCAGTTGAAATCCAACTAGTGAGACTTGAGAGCAAAAAGCCTCACTTCTCAGCTTTCTCAAATTGTGTATGAAGCTTAGTCTTGTTACACCAAGGAACATGCCCCCCAAATTATTTTGATTTCATATACTTCATTGCACATAAAAGCTAAGAAATCTATAAATGCTGATGGCTGCAAGGGACAAGATCAAGGTAAGTCTCAGACCACCTTAAGAGGTAACCTAATGGCTAATACTAAATACCTACTGGTGTGCTTACAGAACTCGGACTTTCATGGAAGGACAAAGAAATCAAAATTCAGATTACTTTTGTCAATTAATTTGCCTTGAGACAAATTGGTGGAAGTTAGGATGGCTCAGAGAACTGAATTAACATTGGGAAAAATAAAAAAACCCTGTTTTTATCTTAACTCTTCAGTAGATGAATGGAAAAATATTAGTAAAGAGCAATGCATAGCTCAAGGTCTTAAAGCAGAAGCGTATGCTTTTGTACCCAGTAAGATGGGAAATTAATGGTTGGCAAGAATGGGTTCAGAAGTTCAGTGTTTCCTTAGTAAACACATTTTCTTAATAAATGCCCCATGGAAGCGAAGACAGACCATTGAGGGCTTGATCAGTGATAAGTTTCAGATATAACTCCAGGATTTTTTTGCTAACAGTTTACTTGCCAGCACCTGGATTTCTTGACATTAGTGATGTAATGATACTATGAAGGTTATCTATTAATGTTGTCTGAGATTTACCTTGATCTTCTCTCTTGCAGTCATCAGGATCTAAAGATTTCTTGGCTGTCTTCTGTGTGTACTGAAGTATTTGGAATGAAATCATTTGAGGTTAGTCTGCAATGGGAAAATTGCCTGTTGTTGGCAATTTGTCCTTACTCTTAAACAATGTTGAACACTGGACAAACTTGTTGAACTGCCTCTACTACCAACACTGATTTTTGACAGCAGATAATATGTCTAATAGAGATCAAGCCTTTTTTATACTTCTTTGTCATTGGGATTCTTCATTCAATTTCCTCAATGGTATCTCATGGGAAAAACTATTTCTCTTTCTGTATATATTGAGAAAAAAAGAGATCCAAACCTGGCTCAGGGTCCTTGGCTTCATAATTCAGACTGCATCTACACCCAAATACACATTTTTCAAGTTTAGCTTATGTATTTGCCCAGAATGATAAAAAATGCTTCCCTAGCCTCTTGTTCGTATACCGTTAATGGAGATTAAGAAAATTTCCTGCCATAACCTTCAGTACTTTTACTGTAGTTCCATGCTAGAGCTATGTCTAGCAGTGAAAAAATGCTGATAAATATGCCTAGTTTAGCTTTTTCAAACTCCTTTCATAGAAGATAACATCTTTTAAGAAGCAAGTACACCTACTCACCTCTATGTTTAAGTGCTTTGAAAAATTAAAGAAAATAACTGAGTCTTTTGTTTTCCATCTGAAGTATGTGCTGGTGGCTACTCCTTTCCTCCACGGCCTGCTTTCCTCCATGTGCAAATCTGCTCTTGCCTGCTCTAAACACTCACATATTTTACATTAAACATTTCTTGGTTTTGCTTAACACTTTTCATGTACCTAAATTGAGTCATTCAGAAGCACTACCCTTTTTGACACCTGCACACATTTTAAACAAAAGAGCCTAAACTGGATTTCACTGTATTTGGAAGAATTTTTGCCAGTGAGTGAGGTAGCTGAGAAAATTTAATTGTGCAATAAACCACTCCAGTTGAGGATGAAGTCACCTCCTGCTGATCTTACTCTAGCAAAACCAACTTCAAGCAGAGATTTGGTTTAATAACAAGGTGGGACATAGACCCAGTGTTTTCAGGCACTCGGCAGCTGGTTTGGAATACAAACTCTGGAAAAGCAAGGGTGAGTCAAGTCCAGAGCTGTCTGTCAATGGTGCCGTTGTGCCACACTGCACAACCAGGCACCAAGGCCGTGCCTCCCCACTCACAGCCGGGACAGCCAGCGTGGCTCTCCAACTTTAAATGAACTTTTGCCAATCACTGTGAACATTACTGGATGGCTAATCAAGTATACAAGCCAGATCTGCCCCACCATCCCAATCCAGGGGTCCATGCTACACCTGGTAGAAGAGTGTGTGCTATGAGGGTGAGTGGACGGGCACGGGCTGCCATGCAAGAGTTGCACGGCACCGCAGGTGTGAGAGATCCACACTGTGGGCATAAGGTGCAGTGAGGGTCCTGTTTCCTTACATCACCAACTACATGAAACCCCTGCTGTTTTATGTGAGCTTAGAGCAGGCCTTGTTTGGATATGCATGAGTGTAAGGGAAGAGGTGGACACTGGAAAACAGCCTTGGGGCTTCAGTAGTAACGAAGGTACTGAGATGCTCCTTGTCTTGATGCTTCACCTTGTACTGGTGTAGGACTGTGAAATGCAGGTTGGCTTTAGTTTGTGTGCTGTCTCCAACAACTAGAAAGCAAAAACATGGCTGAATGTGGGCCAATGACTATTAATACAGTAAAATCAGAGAAAATGTGCAGTGTCTAGCAGTTAACTCTATAGGGATTCCACTATTTGCTTTAACTTCTTTTTTTTAATAGCTGCTAAAAGCTTTTGATAAACTGCTGAAGTACCACAGAAAAGGAGATTAAAATTAGTATATATAGGTTATTAAAAATGCTGGGGAAAGCATCAAGGTTATTTTTAACTCTTGCATTTCACGAATGTATGCGATCTTTTATATTATCTGTTATGCAGCTGTATTTATATTTGCTGAGTAAGATTTAATGTTGACATTCAAGGCTAGACACTTGGAATGTTTTGGGTTTGGGTTGAGATTTTTTTTAGAATTTCTCTGTTTATGTTAAAAAAATAATGGCATGACAAGCATCAAAGGTACCTCTACTGATTTCCTTGTTCAAAATGGGACCAGAAAAATCATTTTTAGAAGCTAAAATTTGGACTGACATGCTTAATTTGAGAAGAGTATCTATTAGAGTCATAAAAAGTTCAAATATTATACACTTTTCCCACTTATGAGAATTCTTACGTGCTTTCACAGAACCACAAATTAGTTATTTTACTATGCCAGCAAGTGCTTTAGGCAAGGTTTTGTCGTAGAGCTTTGCCAAAAGCTCTCTGTGGGGGATAGTAATGAATTTATGCCATTTTTACTTACAACAAAGGAAGACAGTATAATCTGGGGGAAAGAAGAAGGGAAAAGGTAGCAGGAAAGCCAAGATTGTGAAAGTTTTGAGTCATCAGCATGTGTAGGTCAGCTTTCTCCTTTTCTTATTACAGTAAGTAGCTTTTTGTTACAATTGTTTGCCTAAGATACCCCCAAATATATAACAATAAACCTAGGGGTGTTTTAAATTTTCAGTAGTAAGGAAAAGGCCCTTTTCACGCTTGCTTTCATATCGAGAAATGCGAGTTATCTGATGTACAGAACAGCGTAAAATTCCCTTACTACATGTTTCCATCCTTTCAGAAGCACTTTTGAAAAACATTCAAGTTCTGATAGCTGCAATAATAATTTCTAGATCTGCAGTGCAGCACTCTGCCATGCTGAAAGAAGCCTGATCAGTATTTGGGTTATGTTGTGCCATGCATGGTGATGATGTTCTGAGGGTTCCAAGTGAGTGTGAAGAGTTGAGGAATCAAACTGATGATGCACAAAATGTGCTCCGATTAAGAAACAGTGGATTAGCAAGAGTTCCTGAACGCTTGGAGATAGGACAAACATTAAAGAAAAAAAAAAAGGCAATAGTATTGCATTCAGAAAAAACACTTCTCAACTCTTCTACAAACTGTATAAACCAAATTCCCAGAAAACAGTTAGTTTACCAACATGAGCAGCTAACCTTAGTACAAAACTCTTCCTAAGAAGTTTTTGCCTAGTGTTTGGAAGGTGGAACTTTGTAAGACTTAGAATCCCAAGCTTATGATTTCAGCTCTAAGTTCTGTCCACCTCAATCCTTATCTGTAAAAAGGACACTATAATTAGCATTTTTCAAATTTAAGGGTTACTGTTTGGGAAGCAATGAAGAAAGAACAAGTAAACGTAACAGAGATCACTGTGTCATTTACTTTTGAATCTAGCTGTCATCTAAGAATAGCACTTACGATATAGGGGAAAAATTAAATATACTAATTGGTTGATTCTGTTATGCTAATGACATTCTTTAGACTAGTATTAGACACATGTCTGTATTTCTTTCATCTAATGGTATTGTTGGAAAAGCCATTATCCCAATGGCTCAAGAAATGAGTCAGAGCACTTTGATATATTGTGTACTTTGTCTTAAATTACTTCATCAGTTATTGTGTCGGCCATATTTAATCAAATCAATAAAGTTATCTGTGATGATACAGTATCAGAGTAAGTTAAATAATATTCTGCGAAAAAGTAGTTAATAGTTACTTCTGTAACTGGAAGTTACCAGGGGTAAATTTGATCAAACATACATGTGTGCGTTGGATGTATGTTATTTTAGGATGTTGGTTTTTTTCTTTATGGACATGGTTTTGTAAATTCATGCAACTTTTCCTCCCGGTTAGCATTCTTGCAGTTATCCTTATTCTGTTTTACATATTTTCTCTCTTAAGGATGCATCAACAAGTTCTGAAAAGATAAAAGTGTGTTTATAATGTCTTTAGCAACATTATTTATCAACACAAGAAGGGTAGACTAAGAGAAAAGCTAGAAGCCTAAGTATCTGAACTGCATAAGCAAGTTTGAGCCTTAGAATTAAAGGGTTTGCAGGCACCAGAGATTTTGCTGAACTTTCTGTAAGAGTTCTTAATCTTTGTGACCTGGACAGATTCCAAGCTGGCTAATTACATAAGGTTATTTCCTGCGTAGTTATAGTTTAATAAGAGATGCCATCACTTCCTGTCCTAAACTATTGTGTAGTCTTGTCTGCTGTGTAACAGCTGTTGTACTCCACCCCAAAGGAGCTTCTTTTCACTTGTGGGCGTAATTACTACAGATCCACACCAAATTCTGAGCTGGGCTTTTTTGAAACCTTGTGGTTAAAAAAGCAACAGGCAGGGAAAAACCCTAAGACACTACATCCTTTGATCAGAGAAAAGTCAGCTTTAGTTTTGGTCTAGAAAAAGGCATAAAGAAAATTAAGCAAAATATTTTATAAGGTATTTTGTAGGTTTATACATGGAAGTGGAAATGCCAAATATGTCTAAGTAGCAAAAAGCATCTGATTTTTGGAAGAAGATAAAAATGAACTGGACTTGCAAGTTAGTATTTCCCTGTCTTATTTCTTAGTAGAGACTTAAAAGAATATAGAAAAAAACATCCTAATTTTGTCTCTTTTACAGTGAGATGTGCAGTAAGAGGAGTGCACTTTCTCATAGAGTGCATTTGTAAGCGGTAAGAGGAGTGCATTCGTAAGCTATCTGTAACATAGGCTGATGCAGAAGGTCTTTAATGAAGATTTTTAGGCTTTGATAGTATGTGTGAAGTTGCAGCCTAGATTCTTTCCCATCCTTTGGAAGTTCTTGTTTTGGCCCTTGTTCAGATCATCTTACTTCGAATCTGTATTTTCTGCAAAGAGCTAGAGTTGCTTTTCTGGGGTTTCATTTGGCTCAGCACCTTTGCAAAGCTTTGGAAGAAAAGCTACCTACATGCTGATCTTCAGCAATTAGACAGCTTTTCTTAATGGAAGCAACTTAGTGGTACACATATCAATCTAGCTGTTACATTTGTTTTATATTGCTTATAAACTTACTTGTGCTTTTAAAGATTACTTATCCTTTTGTACTTTTAACATCTTTCATTATAGTGAGAAGTCACCTCTCTAGGATGACATAATAAAACCAGGGGTGTAACAGCATAAAACCAGGAGCACTTAGACATGTTAACTTGTATAAGTAGTCATCAGAGTGGAAGCATTAGGGATTTAGGGACTGTAATGATAGGACAAGGGGTAATGGGTTCAAACTTAAACAGGGGAAGTTTAGGTTAGATAAAAGGTAGAAGTTCTTTACTGCGAGGGTGGTGAGGCACTGGAATGGATTGCCCAAGGAAGCTGTGAATGCTCCATCCCTGGTGGTGTTCAAGGCCAGGCTGGACAGAGCCTTGGGTGACATGGTTTAGTGTGAGGTGTCCCTGCCCATGGCAGGGGGGTTGGAACTTGATGATCTTAAGGTCGTTTCCAACCCTAACTATTCTATGATTCTATGATTCTGTAGCCTCTGCAATGCCAACAAGTATCTGTGAGGAGAATAAGCCTCCTAAACACAGAGTAAATTCAGCAGAAAGGCAATGCTTTTAACTGGTTTACACTGTTACTACTTTTGAATGCAATGATTTAAAATATAGATTGCACATTAAAATTGAATTATATATAAATTTTTAATGAAAATTGGGCTTTATATATAATTTTTTATTAGTAGCATGCTTTAATGCTACCTGTTTCTAACCTCGATCAGAGGACTGACTAGTCCGACTAACCTTGCAAAGCCTGATATTTTTTCGTTGATGGTAGTGTTCTTCCAGTCCTTACTGTGTGTCAAATCTGTCTTAATACATTTAATAAGAAGAAAATACATGCTTTGCAAACACTATTCTAGGACACTATAACTGAAGTGTATAGTATGGTTTCTAGCCTCTAGTGAATACTGCAGCCTTTTAAAACAGTTTGAAAGACCGGAAAAGAAGGTCTGCCTAGAATAGACCATGTTACAAGATCAGAGTCTGGAAATGTTTATGTGGGTTTTAACTTTACTCACTGACCTTAGAGCGTAACCCCACAAACAGCTGAATTGCTACAAATGAAGGGTTGTAAACCTCTGCTGTTGACCTGTGAGTAGGGGTGGAGAAGAGACAAACCTCTTAAAATGGCTTTGCCTTTGGGGAGATCATTAGAGTGAACTCCACCTACATAGTCCCATAGGAATTCTGGGCTTGACGTTCCAGGCATTTATGTATAGTACGTAATGGTCCTAGTGACATCACTATGATTATTCAGATGTGAAGTTACATGTCTGTAAATATGGAGCTTATTTGTCTTTATTTCTTTTTTCTCCCAATTTGGCAATTAAGTTTATGAATGCATTGGTGGGTGCACCTAGTTGAAGAAGTATTAATGATAGGGTCAATAAGGATAGCAGAAAAGACAAAAAGAACTACAAAACAATACTCTGACATGGTATATTTTTTTTTCCTGGCACTTACACTGGAAGCCTGAGAAGAATGCTGTTAACTGTAGAAAAGGTTAACTGTATTTGTGATTAATGAATCACACAAAGAAAGCAAAAGAAACAAGACCCCTGTTTTTGTAGTACACATACTGCAGTCCAAATTTGCATTTTTAAAAATTGAGAATTACAGATTTAATATTGCCTGGGGGAGAATAGCCAAATTTGAAAGCTAGGAACCCTTCTGATGTAATAGTTAATCACTTTAAATGCATCAGTAGCATCCACTAACAATAGCTTCTGTTGAATAAGCATATTAAAATGAAGGAATTCTTAATACAATTTTAAAACCTTAGTAAGTTTTGCAGTAGTAGAACTGATTTGTTTGGGGCCAATGGAAAAACACTAACTTTTTAAGCATATTTTGGTGTAGACTAAAAAATACAATGTAGTTACCTAAAACTATTTCAAATGGTTGACTGAAGGCAATGAGAAAGATGTTCATATTTGGATGACAAGTATACCTCAGTGGTTTAAATTTAGGTAGTTGACTGAATTTTGTGAGGAAAAGTATATGTTGGGGCTTGTGGTTTTGTATTCAAGTTCATCAAATTCTGTCCTGCTGAGCGCTACAGAAAATAAAGATTAGTTAACATTGTTCAAACATACACACATCTTTATTTTTTCACAAGGTACCATGGTTTGGCTTATTAACAGCAAGAAATATGTTTAGAATGGTTATTTAGAGTAGTTGTAATAATAATAGGTACTAGAATTTATTTTAAATGTTACAAGCAGAGATATTTTAAATGTTACAAGCAGCAATATGTACATAATAGCTAGTAAATTTGATAGTGAATTACCTAAATCCATTGTTTGTTTCCCCTTATAAAATCCTGTTATCGCCTGAGTGACAATATTTTTTTCTTGGAAAATGCACGAGTTTTTAATGCACAACATTCTGAGCAAAACATCTTTTTATTGCACCCATACTCGTTCTTATCCCACACTTTTTTCAAGGCCATTATTAGTAAATTTTGAGGTTAGAGAGGTACTGACCCAATCAAACATGTACGGAGCTTGGCCTCTGAGTTAATTAAATATGGGTTAATAACATAAGGAAATCATTGTCCTTATTACAGTTATTAGGTAGTTAGTCAAATTATAGCTTCAAAGGAATGCGGAGCATGGAGAACCCAGGACTAAATTATGCATTTGAACCTTAGGCCAGCTTTTACTGTTGAGACAGTTTTCTGCTAAAAGAAATTGTGTGTCATTGAAATTAAATGCCTTTCTGGGGATGGAAGGTTCCATTTTTTAATGAAATTACCGAGTGTGGTGTAGTGAAATGATTAAAATCAGTATTCCGGGAATGTGGCGGACAAAAAAATCAATAAATGCTAGCAAACCTTTACTGCTGGATGTGAATCCTGGGAATGAAATAAACTAGTGCTAAAATAATAATTAAAAACATATCAGCACATTAATGTATTTAGCATGAGTCTCTTGAGAGATCATCTTCACTAATTTTTAGCATACATTTTACTGTGTAATGAGAAGCTTTCTTTTTCTCATATCCGTATTAGGCAGCATTTTTGCCCTTCCCCCCATGTTCCTGCACTGCAATCATTGTGCTTGCACTTATTATGTTACAAATGACCGAGGTAAGGCTGACATTCTCATTGCATGCAAAAAGAGCTAGTCTGCCAAGGTTTTTTTTTTTTTTTTTCCTAATGAAGCAGCTTTGTGAAATCTCCCCATGTGTTAATACTAATGAAGATCCTCCAGCACAATTAAAATCACAGCCAGTGGCTGAAGAGGAAACAAAAAACAATGGCATCTTTCTACATATGCATGTTCCTTTATGCTGAGATCAGCTTTATTGTACGCTTGTATGTAACATTTAACAAGCTGCACGTATTCTTGAATTCTACAAGTATGATTTTTACTAGATCACACTGAAATCATGTAGATTTTCTTCATTGCGCAGTGGTATAACTTTATAGGGTTAGGGTTTATGGGGAGTAATCATTTGGCTCTTGAAGTGTACTTTAACCCTGCCTGAGTTTGAGGCTATGCCAAAGAGAGAGGAAAAAAAAAAAGGAGGATACCATGCCCATAGTTTGAAGGGTTGCTGTAGAGAAGCACAGCTTTATGTTTTTCCAAATAACCTGTGTACGTTATTTCAGGAAAGATGCGAATGTGGTTATTTAAAAGATTAACTGTATTAAAAAAAATAAATTATTGTGTCAATAGTTGGTGAAATTACATACTTCCTCATAGCTTGCAATTAATTCCCCCACCCTTGTTGCCCCTTTTACTTGGATTTAATTTATATAGTTCTTCAAAAGTTGAACGTTGGTTCCACTGGGAATTTCTGGTTTGCTGGGCTTCTTTCAAATGTCTGCTTTTTCGGAAATGGTTCGCCTTTTCTTTATTTTTTATTTTTTTTTCCTTTTAGATGGATATTGTTTGCATCAGAGACTCTTTGTTGCTATATTAAAATTTATTGTTTTACTTGACTTTAATCTGCAGTCCACGAATTAGATACTCAAGATGGGCAACTGCGTTCTCTCCCGGCCGATAAAGCCACGGTTAGAAACGGCCAAACGCACACCGACACCCTTGTCGCTGTTTGTCAGACCGGGGCCGCTCACAACTTTCCCGGACGCGGAACGACTGCGCAGAGCGAGCGAGGGCTGCGCCCGCGGCACCGCCCGCGCCAGCCCTTCCCGAGCCCACGGGCCATTTGTCACCGGGGCTGGAGCGAGACGAACGACTCCGCCGCCTCCCGCTCCCGTTCGCACGCTGCCGGGCTGGCTGACGTCACTCGAGCTGCCGAAACCGAGCAAACCCGAGGAGAGGAGCGATAGGCTCGGATCGGCCGGCGCGGGGCACCGAGCGGCGCTGCTGCTGCTGCCGCCGCTGCCCCCGCCCCCTCGGCGAGCTGCGTCGGAGCCTGTCGAGCGGCGGGGAGGGCCGGCCGCCGGCACGCACACCCCGCCCGCCCGCCGCCACCTGAGACGCGGGCAGCGCTCTCCGTGAGGCGCGGAGGTGAGTTAAACCGCTCCTGCCGAGCCGCGCCGCGCGGGCGGAGCTGGACGGCGGGTGGCGAGGGGCAGCTCTTCCTCGGGACGAGCGCCTGAAACGTTCCGGCGGTTTGCCTTGCTGAGCTCCCGCCCGGGCTTCCCGGCTGAGCCTGTGCCTGCTGCGCTGACCGTTTCCCCGCCGGTGCGTGTCGCCCCTTTGTTGTGGCGGGCCGGCCGCGTCCCCGGGAGCGAGCGCCGGCCGTGCGGTGGGGCCCTGCCCGGGCAGGGGGCGGAGGGGCGGCGGGGACGCGACTCCTGGGGAAGCGGCCGGGGCCGGGGTGTCTGCAGACGGGACGGCGCGGGTCCCGAGCGATATTAAACTTTACTCACGGCCGCAAGCCCGTCCCTTGGCCGGGCGGCGCCGGTCACGTCTCTGTCGGCAGCCGCCCGCAGCCTTCTGGGCGGCTCTTTTGTGTGGCGTGGCGCGGTGCGCTGTGCTCCGCGCCGGCCCTCCCGCCCGGCTGGTCCCCCGCCCGCACACCCGCTGCCCGCTCGCTCCGCCGCCGGGCTGCCGCGTTCCCCTCGGCCGGCGCCAGCCGGGGCTGTCAGGGCGGCCGGTCTCGCCGGCCGGCAGTGCGCGGGCGCGGAGCGGCGTGAGGCGTTCCGCGGGGCTGCGCGGAGTGGGTGCCGGCTACTCACGGGCGTCTCCTGGCTCCGCGGCCGCGAGCGCGGGCGCGCAGGAGCGCGTCGCTCCGCGGTGTGCGGCGGGGCGGGCCGGGAGCGGGGCCCTCCGCCTTCGTCTTTTGTGCTTCCTTGTGAAGAGGAACAAGCAGCTGCGGCCCTGGGCCGAGTTGTGGAAATTTATCCCTTTGTGTATATTACAATATCCTCCATTTTTCTGCCGTCTAAACAACGAGCCTTTCGCCATCTTGGGCAAATTTTTATTCCGAAGTCTGTCCGTCTTGTTTGAGGAGGGGACGAGTGGGAATCCTGAAAGTCGTTTTGGATAAGACTCAAAAGTTTAGGAAATGTTACAGGGACAGACAGTGACGTCATGTAAAGTTTAAGGGGAATTTTTCCAAGAGTGTGTGCTTTCCCCTGGAATTCCTGATCTAACGCGTTGTAAACCGTGCTTTTAAAGAGAAAGGTTCCTAGCTGAGACTGCACGTTCAGGGAGCATTGAGAATATGCTTATCTGGTGTCTGGTCTTGTAACAGGTAGGGAAATAATTGTGCTTTTGGATTATTCTACACCCCCACCAGTAGCAATTTTTTTTTCCTTTTTTTCTTTTTTTTTTTTTTTGGTGTGTTTCCCCCCCCCACACCCCCCCCCGGCCCTCAGCATTTAGTGCGCAATGCTTGCTTAACTGTTCGGCCGTTTAAAACAACATGCCAAAGTCCTTAGGTTAAATAAGGAATCATCTGGAGATTCGCATTATTTTTGTTTACAGAAAGCGGTAATCTAATGTTAAGCGTACGTGAAACGCTCGGTACGGAATCTTCCCTGAGGAATAAACAGTTTCTGTTTGGAATGAGGAACATGGAAATGCACAGTTGTACCATTTTTTGAATGACAGGCTTGGGGGACGTATTTGGAAGCAACAGACTTATTAAGCAATACTGTTAAAAGGTTCCACTTGGAAAGTACCTGTTTGTGTCTTACATGTAGTTCGGGTTATGTTCCAGATACTATAATGTGGGTGGCAAAACCCAGTTACTATGCTAAACTCGTTAGAAAAAAAGAAAGCGGTCTTTACCTCTAGCTATAAGCTCTGTGTCAGCTGCTGTGAAAAGGAAACAATAAAAGGTTCTGTTCTGTTAATTTACTTCTCAATTGCACTTTTTTTTTTTTTTTTTAATCTCATAGAAGTTTTTCTGTTCACATGATACGACTTAGGGAAACACGGGGTACTTGATAAGGAACAACTATTGTAGGTAAGGTTCTGTTTTTCCATTCTTTTTTCCTGTACTCATCTTACTTGCTGCATATTTACAGTCACACTGATGAGAACATGAAACTGCCTGTATTTAATTTGCATATTCTTTGTCTTCAGGGTTGGGAAAAACATTGACAACAGTTAACACAGAAAGTAATAGGAATAGCTGTTAGTACATCAAGAGTTTTTGCTATCAAAGTCAGTATCGAATGAGGTATCTGAAGTGTCCTTAAGGTTATATTGGAACAAATGTCAGATACTTACCTCGAAGGGGGGGGGGTGGTGTGGGGTTGGGTTTTTTTTTTTGCTTTGTTTGTGTGTTTGTTTTCCCCTAAATGCATCAGGAAGTGTGGTTGAATTATTTGCTAGCTCCTGAATATTGGGTAGATGAAAATGTTTAAATAGTTGAAAACACATACAACAGATGGTTCTAAATTATATATGCAACAAAGGTCTAGAAGATTTGACAGATTATAAATGGTGAGCAGCAGAGGATAAGTAGTTTCAGAAAATGATAGTACACATGATGTCTCATACCTGTAATAAACTACATGCATGCTTTTGTCACAATGCTGCAACATCAGTAAACTGCATGGTATTAAGAAAATGGTAGCCAAGGTAATTTTTGTAAAGTGTGTATAGAGGAAGATTAGAATTTAAGGGACCTCTTTGATGTTCAAGAAATTTTTTGTTCACTCCAAGCAGGGGGTATTTGTTTAATCATAGATCGTACCAGTTCCTTGGAAGCAGTGGAGTAGTAATATCAGGCTGTGATGAATTTCTTCATAAATAGAACTCTCTGGAGAGTAAAAAATGTTTCTTCAGAGGATCAGGCAATGTTCCCTTTTCACTGCTGACCCAAAGTCTGTTTTGAATGGCACTAAATAAGGTTTTGACATTAATGGATATAGAAAATACACTGGAATTGTGGTACTGGTGCTTCTCTTAATTTTCTTTTTTCTTTTTTTTTTTGTTTTATTTTTTATTCTAAATGCCACTGTGTTGAATTCTGTGCAAGTTAGTGTTCCCACAAAATAATTGTTTTAAATAGTCACTCGTTTAGATTAATGTAGGCTGTCAATAACATTGTAAAATTATTTGAATACTGTTAGGGGAAGGATAACTAAATATATGCTTTCTACCTTTTGGTGGGAAATGGTTGATTTTCATGAAGGTGTATATTAATTTCATGTAATAAGATGCCTTGCGTTTTCAAAAGATAAATTAGCAATATTTTTATATTATGGAGGGAATAAGCATTGGTTGATCACTGTACATGTATTTGATCTGTATACTGACTTTATGAGGAAAAGAAAGTGCTACAAGACTGGATTTTTTTTTTTGGTGTTTTTGGGAGAAATGCAAACAAAGTAATGGAAATCTTTCTTTTTAGGTCCTGTTGCCCTTCTTATTTTCTTTGTTTGAATGTTTATTGCAGAACTACAGTGTAAAGGAGCAGATGTTTTGCAAAACATCCTGATGTGTTGTTTTTTCTTATGGGAGTGCATAACTGTTCCTTCTGATGCATCGACTTGACAGCTGGCTGATTTCATGGAACTGCTAAGAAGCCATTAGTGGTGTCATTGAATTGAAACAGAACAGTCACTCCCAGCTTGAACTGCAATTGTTAATGTCTTTGTTGCTACTTTTCTGTGCCTACACAAGATGGGGAATATCACAGCAGCAAAGAAAAGGAAGTTTGTGTTCCCTGTCTCATCTCTGTAAATTAGGGAAAGGAGGCATTAATACTTGACTGCTTTAATTTTGCAATATTCTTAGAATGGCATATTTGGGATTCAGAGATCTTGGCTGTTGGGCTGTAGACTTACCATAACCAAAAAAGCAGTTTGCTACACACATCCCCTAACACAGTAAGTGTCCCACAGTCCAAATGACTTCATTGTGATGCCCAACTCTGAGTCCCCCCCAGTGCCTAATATGGGTGTCTTTAAATAAAATCAGAGAGGTTGGGTTTTGTTTTTTTATTCTTTATTCTAATAGAATAGAGTATTCTAATAGGATATTCTTATTCTAATAGAGCATCACAGAAGAGTGGTACTTTTTGTTTTTATCACTTAGATAATTGGTCCAATGAAGATTCCCAAAGTCTGCCAGTTATCTCTCAAGCGTGGCTCAACTTTTGAGTTAATTTTGGTTTACTACTGTGCAAATAATGTCATACCACATCATAAACTAGTTCCTGGCCGTAAAATGCATCAGAAGAAACACACAGGTATCAAGGGCAACAGTGGTTTTGTGATTGTTGTATAGTTTACTATATTTAGCCAGTGCTCAGAATGTTGTAAACGTATGTTGATGAACATATTTCCAAGAAATTGAAATTTTGTGGTGAAGATAACATTGTGCAGAATTCAGAATTTAGGTACTGATGATCTTCCCCACCACATCAAAGAAGGAAATGAAGCGTCCTCTTTGTGTGACTGTCATTTACACTTTGAAAAAAATTTTGTTTCTAATACTACATTTTTGCTTTAAAATGATTTTTGTTGTATTCCTTCTGTACAGTGGTAGTATGAAGGTGCATCTTTAAGGAGTTCTTTGCTGCTTACTCTTTGCTGATGGGGAACAGAAACAAGGATACTGTGTTAGTAAGATCAGAGACAATAAATCCTTTCCCATCCTACTCCCCCAGTCTTTGCCTGCTTTAAAAAAAAAAAGGAGGGAAAAAGGCAAAACCAATTTAATGTGGAGTAACCAGAAGATTTGCATAAGGAAAACCATAGGTTTGCATAATTTTCTTGGGGGGTGTGTGTGTGTGATTTCTTGGTACTTTTATGAAGGTAAGAATACATTAGTTTTGCTCTTACACAGATAAAGACTGATGCACAGAGGGATTTAGTCATTTACCAACATAACAAGAAATTGATGGTAGTGGTAGAAAGAAAAGCTGCCTTCACTGACTTTAGTTTGTAGCATGCCCGGTAAATGTCTCCTTGAAAACTGAAATGTGTGTTTTGTTGTTCTGCGGAGAGTAATACTACTCAAATAGATTAAGTTTGAATGTACATAGTTGTTGAAAGAAACTGGGACCAGGTTTTCAGCCAGCCTCTGCAGAAAGGCTAAGCAAGATGTAGTGTTCGTCTGTTACTTTGTTTCTTAATCACAGGATTTTAAGGAAAAAAAAAAGTTAAAATTTTAATCCAATTAGTACATGGTTTCACATATTAGCTGTGTTAAGTTCTTGCTTACTCTTTTATCTCTTTACTGCCCTAAATTTACAGTTATATAATGCTGTGGTCTTCAGCCATTCCTTAAACAGAAAAAAGTCAAGATAGTTTTAAAAGCCTGATACAGAAGTCCCTTTGAGATTTAAACAGAAATAACAACAACAAAAGTGCGAATTTTACAGTAACATTTTGGTTTTTTGTTTCTTTTTGGGGGAGGGAGGAGAAATTGTGACTTATTTTATTAAAGTATTGGCATTTCATTAGATTACCAAGTGGAAGAAACACTTTCAGTGAGTGAGGAAATCGTGCTTGTTTCAGTTTTTTAATGTAACAACAAAGAAAAGCTGATGCCTGGTTTTTTTTTTTTTCCTTGCTTAGTTTAACAGAATAAATTTATGCATTTGACAAAATTCGTAATACAAATTTCTTTATGTGAATGTTTTTCAGATCGGTGGAGAAAAGACAAAGTATACTTTTTTAAACCTTGGCTAGTGACAGATGAGCTCTCAGATACAAGTCTGTGAAAGTACGGACTTATAAAAAGATGTGTTGGGCTTGTCAGTGTCCATTCCCTTCTTTCAGGATGATGCCTGTTGCCATTAATGTGAAATCTCTCCCATTGCCTTCCTACTCACGCCCAGTCAGGGCCTCACGAATGTCTTGTTTTCTCTGTGTAAAGGACATAAGACTCTCTTTTCACTTGATGTAGGTCAGGCATTGTAAAGAGCTGAATGGGTTAAGCCTTGGTAGTTTGCAAAAAGAGATTGCAGAGATTTTTCTAGTCCCTGAAGGAGGAATCACACAAAACCTTCACATTCAAGCTACTAAAAATGTAAAGGCACCATGTGAAAAACTGTCTACCTGATGGACTGTTTACATTAGTAATGGTCTCATTGAAAACAGTGATATAAAGGCTTGTCTCAGGTAATGTTTGCAGTATAAAACATTAGTTTTAGAAATAATGCAGTGACCATCAGATAATTTGGTCTTCTTTTTTTGGAGGCTTACACAGAACTTGCTTCTGCTTTGGAATTGTTGGAAGGGATAATGAAGAATTTTCTTTTTTTGATAATGGAGAACTCTGCTAGTGTTTTCGTGCAATTTACAGGAAGTGTAAGCTAGATTTTGTTTAGAATGTCTATTAAATATGGTGATTTTAAGACACAAAGTACTCTGTCTAGCTGTTCTTGAGCTAGAATCTGAGTTGTGAGACTCCTGGACAAGAAGGTTAAAGTTTGAAATCTTCTAGGGACTATTTTTTCCTTCACTTTGAATATGTAGCTGTTTTTTTGGACTGTGATCCTGTTAATAGATTTGTATTAGTGAATTAATGTTTTTTTTAACCTTGAAAGATCATTTAATAAACAATGCATTGCATTTTATCAGAAACTTATGTTAGAACAGCGGTGTGTATTGTCCAAGTATAATCAGCAAGATAACCCACAGCCCCCTACTCAGGCTTTTCTTGTACGAAAAAAAACCAGATTGACAAAAATTACCGCAGTGGTCTGTCGTGATAGGGACATAATTGTGTGGATTTTGCCCCATTTTCTGTTCTCACACTTTTCCACAGGCATGCGCTTGTTAATCAAAGACACCGTACTTCTGCTGGGGGCAGAGAAGTTCATCAAATTGGCAGCCAGTCTGGTGTAAAGAACAGTGTACTGATGCTCTTAACGTGCTAGGACATAAATAAATCTAAGGTCTTTGTATGCAAACCCTGGAGGTTAATACTGTATAATTCAATGTCCTGTCTTTGTTTTTATGATGGATGCTTTTAAGTGTTTGAAGCTTGATGCAAGCCTTCAAGCAGGTCAGGGCTGACCATCTGATTGGCTGAAGCAGAAAAGCGTTAGCTTGGCAGAGGGGTTTTAGTCTGTGCTGTGGAGGGCTTTTTTTTCTTTTTTTGGCTGAGAGATCATTGTTGTATTGCTTGAGCTGTTATAGGAAAGTTCTAGAGATTGACAACCCCTGCTGTGCTAATGGACTGAGTGCATGAAACGCCGGTAGTTTGGTCCTGTGTGTTCTGAAGCTTACTGCTATTTGTATCCTTAACAGAGCTAACATGTAGAACAAGCAAAAACTACTGGGATTTCCCTGTAGAAATAGTGCTGGGATTTGGCTTTAACATGAATTGGTTGCATATTCATAATTTAAGAACAGCTGGTTACAGCTAGTGCACAGTCATTTGCAAGCTATTATAAACCATTCTACTCATACATGGAGGCTGTGCTTAAGGTTTTGGTTTTTTTTTGGTTTTTTTTTTTTTTTTGTTTTTCTTGTTTTTATTGATCTACCTGCATTTGAAATCTGGTCACTGCAGCCACACAGGCCTTTCATTTTAGTTGTAATTGCATCATAGCACAGCTTCAGTATTAAATATTTAGTTATAACTAAACGCTGAATAAAATGATAAACTGTGGGCTTAGAAGAAACAAAGTGTAAGGGTGAGCAGCGACATATATCTTAAATACAAAATCTGGTTATGTAAAGCAGCCTAAAAAAGTAACATCAACCAACCTTTGTAGTCTTTCGGTAACTTTTGTTGTTCTGAGTAAGAAATCTTTTTGAGATTTACCCAGGGTTACCTTGTAATAGTTGCTGAAATTTGTAGGTTTTTTTTGTGTATTGTATGCCCAGTGCTTTTGGAAGAAAACTCAGAAGTGTAGCGTGTGATTATATTACACAAAAGGATGGTGTATTAAAATAGTAGTAAGCATAGTCTTGCTGAGCATCATATGGGAAAATAGTGGATATATTAGAAATGACTGCACTCTTACATGTAGAAGTCATCTGTCATTATAATGTGAAAAATACATACTTGGAAATATTGGTTAGTAATACATATAGGGTGTATTATTAAAGTTGACACCTCCCATCCCCCTTTTCAGGTTTTTTTTTTTCCCAGGTTAGAAATAAAGTGAGCATTTCCACTAGTTTATACACTTACTTCGGTAACTTTTCTGTATCTTTGCACTAGTGACTGGAACTTCTAAAAGAAGAATTATACTTTTTACTGTAAAAATCAGCTTTCTGAACATCCTGTGGGAATAAAAGTGAGCCCAGAATGCTCACTCTCGCACATCTTTTGATCCAGTATGTTGTAAGTTACTACCTCATAGCCTGGCAAAAGGAAAATTGTAAATAAATTCTTACTTCATATATATGGATCCCAGAAGATGGGAAGCCATTAAAGAAAGTTTCTTACTATGTTAGTCGTCAAATTAAAAATATAAGTCATACATGTGTGAGGTTTTGGTTTTTTTTTTTTTTTTTTATTTTGGTTTTTTTTTTTCTCCAAGCTGTATCAGTTGATTTAATAAAAGATACTATCACTCCCTACAGCTGTGGTCTTTTCTAAGTAGTTACAGCAACTGTAAGAAATGCAAACCAGTATTATTCCATTGCAGCTCTGATGAGTTTTCATCCTTGGAGTTATCCTTAAGCACTTCACTACTTTTCAGTGTTGATGAAAGAGCTAGATCAGAGATGATAGTTGAGACTACAACTGTGTGGTTTAGGAGAAAAATGAGGCAAAAGAGAGCTCAGTAGTTAGATCTTCCGAGGACCCAACCTCTACAACAGCTACAATGCCAGAATCATACACTTTATCACAGTTACAGGAGCTTCTAAAGCAAGGAGAATTCCGTTTTCACTTCCCAAGCTAATATTAGAAACAATAGAGAGTCCTATTTGGCTCTTTTGGGGAAACAACTTTTAAGTTGAGAATCTAAAGAAGTAAATGCTAACACCCCCATACCCCCATCATTGAAGGGGAATAGTCTGCTTAGTAATCATTGACAACATCAGACAACAGCAGACAGTGATTGAATTTTTTTTCATCATATTGTCAATGTACAATATAGACCATGTTAAAAAGCTGCTGTTCCAAAGAAAGCCTGAGAAACAGGAAGAAAGTTGAGATTCAGAGTCTTGATAAAAGGCAAAGGGTGTAGATTACTGGTGGGGAAAGTAAAACATTCCATCAGTTCTTTATCTTTCTGGCAACTTAGTAGAGGAAACACTTGGATTTAGTAATAGTAATACCTTGAATATATTGGAGAAGGATTTGGAGGTTAAGGTTTTGTTTGTTTGTTTTTTAATTCTTTTTTTTTCACTTGCCAATTGCTACCAAATAAAACCAATGCTGTTTTTTATATCTTACTTGTTACTTAATGCGTGTAAGAGTCTTTGGAGAAGTACATTTTATGAAAAACAAAAAGAGGTTAAGGGGAGAACAGGCTTTCCAGAGAAGTGATAGAGTCACTGTCCTGGAAGTGTTGAAAAACCATTTAACATGGTTTGGTGGTGGTCTTGGCAGTCCTGAGGTAACAGTTGTACTTGATAATCTTAAAGGTCTTTTCCAACCTAGCTGATTCGATGATTCTAAGAATATATTTCTAAAATGACAACTGTTATTGAAGGTGCTTTATTGTTTGGCATTTAGATGTGATATCAGCACTATATTTTTCTGTAGTTGTCATCTTTGTTTTCTATTCTAGAAGTGCTTTTCAAGCCTTATTTCTCCCCCTAAGGTTTAAATGTTAAAAGTCATCTTCACTGAATGAGATGTGGTTTTAAACAGGAGTGGGAAGTATTCCATAGCTGAGCCTTGTCCACAGGATTAGTTCTGGACTAGTCTTTTATGGCTGCATGAAAAACTTCCTGAGAAGGAACTCACTTATTTTAGGGTAAAACTAGTGTTAAGTGCAATCAGTTATAAAATGCCCTTTTTCTTCTGGCATTAGGAACTGAAAGGAACAGATTATGCTAGGTCATTTTTTTTATTTGTATGTGATAACGATACAGAGCAGCTTGAAATACTTTCCTGGGTTTTTTTGAGAGATGTTTTCTATGTGTCAAGCTGTTTCTGATTATTGAGGTAAATTTATAATCTTTTGACTCTTGCAGTTGCCATAAATTTTCAGTGTTAACAATTGTGATGTAATGGATACACAGCATATTGCAAAGTTTATTGTGTTGATATAAGTGGTTTATACAGAGTATCGTTTAAATGTAGCCTACAGTCTTTTTGCAGTCACGGAAATGAATTATGTATTGTGAGAGATCTGTTAATAGTGTAAAGACTTTATAATAAAACAGGCCTGAAGGGGGGACAGTCACTTTTTCTTTTCCTCTGAATGCTTAATTTATATAATTATTGTAGTTTTGGTATCTTGTGAAGTGCTTTAAATAAATGAGCAATCATCTTATGAAATGATCTGTGTTATATGTTCGTAGAATGAGAGAATGGTTTGGGTTGGAATGGACCTTAAAGACCATTTCAGTTCAACCCTTTCTGCTATGGGGAGGGACAGCTTCCACTAGACCAGGTTGCTCCAAGCCCATCCAAGCTGGCCTTGAACAATTCCAGAGATGGGTCAGCCACAGCTTCTCAGGCAACCTGTTCCAGTGCCTCATCACCTTCACAGTAAAAAACTCCCAATGCGTAGTCTAAATCTCCCCTCTGTGAGTTTATAAGCCGTTCCCCTTTGTCTTATCACTACAGGCCTTTGCAAGCAGTTGTAAAATGTTGTAGGAGACATTCAGAATGCAGGCAAGTGGCATTTCCCAGTATGCTTGGTAAAGCTAAGTTACTTTTTTTTTTTTCCCTTTATCTATTGCCCTCAACAGAACTGACCTGTATTCTGTTAATTTTATAAAACTTGAACTGGGAGAAGGGTTCATTCTTCAGTGTTTGTTATCCCTGTTGCGTCTGGCAGCATAAGCCGTAATATAGATAATTTGAGTGCTAGGATAGTTAGGTGATGTGTGTAAATCCTGATGTTCATTATATTATGTTATATTTATACACAGAATCCTGTTATTTTGTTTAGCAGACCTTTACAAGTGTCTGTTTCTATATATAATTCGAGTGATTCATAACTCAATAATCTGTAGTTTTCTGCAAAATTTTGCATAATTTTTGAAGATCTACTTCAGTGCCAGATTTCAAGTCTGATTCTTTATAATATTCACTTCAGAGTTTTTAGGAAAATGCCATATGCTAACTTCTGGGGGAGACCCATGGCAGAGAAGGTGATCCAGAAATAGTAAATCAATACTCCTGGTCAAAAATAGCACTGCAAGTTGTAATATATTGTTTAGCAAGAACTGCTGATTGTGGAAAGCAGTGACAAACCCTTAAACATATGTGGATTTTTGGTTTTGGTTTTTTTTTTTTTTTTGTCAGAGGTGTTTCAGAAGAATGTTTGAGGTATGCAATATTTGATGCTTAGATGTAAAAGCTGCATTTTATTGTGTTAGGACTTAGCCAGTCTGGAGATGCACTGTGACTCCTGTTTGAGTACAGCATTAGATGGGTAGATAGTTCTTGCCAGCCGGATGGAAATAAAGGAACAGTTTGGAGAAGTTACCTGTGTTACTTATGTTACTTATGATCTCAGAATGTTCATGGTAGAAATCAAGATTTATGTGTCATTTTGGATGTGCGGTGATCTAGTACTGTGTTGAAAGGTTTCTCTGGCTTGATAAGAAGGGGTAGTTGCTGATATGACTTGCTGTCACATTTTTTAATTGGTATTTTTCAATTCTAAGTTTGATGATGGTCTGCTTGGAGAAAAATGCAGGATGACAACAAGTAAATGACTGGTACCTATCAGTTGTTTGCTTGTCTTGCTAGCCATGGAAAGACATTCACAGAATCAGTTAATGCTCATTTTTCAGGTCAGAACTATTCAAACTTAACCTGTTGCCCTGAAAAAAGGGCATTAATGGGCCTTTCATTTTGTGTTTCTTCAGTTTCTTTTGCAGTGGGTGTGGTGATCAGGTCTGTGTAGACCTGAGTCCATTGGCTATAACCTTGCAATATAATAATAAAAGTTTATTGAATACATGTATTAGTGTTTATGAACAGAAAAATGCAAAAGTGACTCTAAAATATTTCATTATGTAGTTAGAAGGGCATCAGACTACTTCATGTATATGCGCAATTTTGTAAAAAAATTAACATTTCACCAAATGCTTTGTAGATTTTAGCGAACTGAAAATTTGACTTACTAGATTTCATTCTGAAAGTGCAGCAACCACAAGCAGATTAGAAGTAAGTTAAGACCTCACACTAGTTAAGAGCTTTTGAGCTGTTGCAAACAATGTACTTCAAATTCATGAAACATGTTGATTTCTGCTGTTGGGTAGTTTGTCTTTACAATGAGTGTTGTCACATTTTTTTGATTGCTTGGTTATGTTGCGGGATTTTTTAAATTATTTTAATAGGATGTGATTTGAAAGGAGCTTATAGGGTACAGGCTGAGTTTATCTGTTAAAGAAAAACCACCATGCTTATAAAAGATCAAACTGGACTGGAAGTGTCTTGGAAACGAAGTGGCTGTATGAAATTAATCACTGAGTTTAAAGTAATGCACATGAAGCAGAGAGGAGCAGGGAGAATAGCATGAAATAAACATACACTGTAATGGGTTCTAAATTAATTACCTGCCATCATGTAGAGATATTGGAGTCATAATGCATAGTTCTGTTAAAAACATCCATTCAACAGCAGTTGCAGTGCAAGTTTGACACATTACTGGGGGAGGAAAAATAAAAAGACAAACCAGAAAATATTGGGGACATATTAATTCAGGTCACCTTGTCAAGTAGAATAAAAAGCAAATAAAACTGAAAGGAATCATCAGTTTTGGAACACTTTCCATTATGAGATGAGAGTATATAGAAATCTTCAGCTTGGGCTATGACCAAGTGCTGTGAATTCATGTTTGGAATAGTAACGTAAATAGAAAACAAATTTTTATTGCATCTCAGATATGACTGAAATGTAATATTGGAACTAATAAAACCGATTTGGTTTATTAACATAAAGCAAGAAGTAGCCCTTTTCACTTTCTGGTGGGCTGCACTGTGGAATGATGTTTGGATGCTGTGGAGAGCAAAATTACAACACACTTCAAATGATTAGCTATATTAATAGAAGATGTGTTTATCAGTGGCTGCTAAATGTGGTGATTGAAATGCAGTGTTAGTTTATTATATCTTCATATTTCTGCTTTCTTAGAGAAGGATATATACCTCTATTCTTTCTCAAAATGTTTATTACTTGTGTAGATGGTCCTTCTTTCTGAATTAGTTGCTGTTAATTTAATTTTTGTTAATATTTGATGTTTTGCATCTTTGATATGTAGGTGGAATAATATGGATGCCAAAAATACGAACATTCTTCTAAGACCTGAATTAATGTAGAGTTATGTGAGGGACTGAGAAGCAATCAGCTTTAGTTTGTAATTGTTCGCCACAGTTTTTTCAGCCGTCATTGATTATTCTGTCCTTTATTCTTGGATCCTTATGGTGCTCTTTTTGCATTGAGTTTGTTAATATGTGTTCTTCTATTAACATAATGCAGGAGAGAATAATTTTATGTACTGTAATTTCAGCCTTACAAATTTTTCCCATATCCCTTTCCTTCCCTCTCTCTGCATGTGTACATTTAGTCTTTGGGTATATAATGTGTGATATTTGCAAATTCAGTTTTTATCCCACCCCTGCCATTTAAGTATTTCTTTACCTTCTCTCCAGCTCTAGGAAATTCTGGGGAAGAAGGTATTTTTGTTCTGCTTCTTGAATAAATTCTCCTAACACCATAGCTGATAAGATGAGCCTCATGTGTTTCTAAAATAGTCAGGATCTCAAAATATTGTCAAAATTGGAAGGGGAGGGATGAAGATAGCTCATTCCATACCTAGTCCTTAGCCCTAATGTGTATATTTTACATGGATCAGAAACAGCCTTCAACTGCATGTTGTGGTGTCGCTAGTATTAAGTAAGTACTGGTATATGTAATCCTCTCTAAAGCTAGAGTTTCTAGCTGGAAACATGGCGGGAAAAAATAGAATCCTGGAAAGTTGTAGGCCAGGAATAGGCCGGAATTTCCAGGGTCAAAGGAGAAAAGCATTCAGAAGAAATGCTCTAGACCAAATGCATAGACCAAAGTGATCCCTTAATTTTGCTGTGTTTTGCTGGCAGAGACATGATTCAAGTTTTGTCTGATCAGCAACCTCTCTGTTTTCTCTCAGTTGAGACAGTGGCCAGGTGTAACTGTGACTGGGTAGTACTTGCTGAAAATATGTTGGATTTAATCTCTGCTGCTTGTGGCAATTTAGGGCTGAGCTTCTCAGAAACAAACAAAAGACCCAGAGAAAACAGAAGCTATTTCTGTTCTAAAGTAAGTGTGGGACAAGCTTATTTGTTATGGTGGCAGATGTGCCATGATCAAGTAAGTGGCAACTATGTGTATGGAAGTGTGTGTATATATATATATACGTATATATATATATATGTTCTTACATACGAAGGGGGAGGAAGGAAGAAGGATTTTGCTGGATGAAGAGTTTTCATGCTGTGCATGCTCTTTTATAAATGAGGAGTTTGATGCTTCAGAGCATACTTCTGTGGTTATTTTCACAGACTTGTTTTTGACTTCTAACACAGGACCTCTAACATTGTAATTTATGTTTATTCGCTTTTTTTCTTATTGTGAAATAGCACTTCTGTCCTCTGTTGTTGATCCTTTTTATTTTATTTGTTTTTCCTGATGCCACATCAGTTACCATGGGAGCAAAACCAGAACTGGAGAGCTAGCAGTCAGCAACTGAACTGTCTGACTTAAGTTTCTCCTTCTCTTTCCAAGGGAACAGATGATTTATAGGGAAGGATAAAGTAAATACTTAAATTACTCTGGCAACTTCCGCTTTACCTTTTTGTTACTTATTTACTTGGAAAGAAACCCACTTGCAAATGGAGTGGGTTCCTACAGGCCTCAACTGTTAACCCCAGACTAATTTTATTAATTCCTAAGAGCACTGACTACACTATTCTGCTGTAGGCTTCTTTTGTTTGTTTTGTTTTGGAGAACTTTGGAAAGTATAGACTGTTTGCTTTGGTGCATTTGAATAGCTGTTACATTTGAATATTTCTCGTTGACAACTGGAACTGAGCCTTTATTTAAGCTCTGGGTAGTGTGTAGGTGTTTGTGTCTGTGTATTGCCACATACACACATTTAAATATTTGGACCACAGAATTACAAAATACAATATTTTCAGTGTGGGTAATGCATATCATAGCTATGATGTAACAATTTACATATTAGAGGTAGAAATTAAAGCATGTGCTAGAAAAATAACAAGAAAATCCAGTTCTTCTGTAGATTTGGAATCCTGAATTTTCCTCACAAGAGTTAAAGTCTCGTCTGAAACAGTGTCAGAAGTGCTAGAATGAATTTTTTGCAAGAGCATTTTCATTAAGACTTTGCAGCATGTTCTTAGGATTTCGGTTTAAAAAGGAGGGTTTTTTTTATATATAAGAAGCTCTTTTAAAATAAGGCTTTATGTCTTGTATTTGTGTTAAATATGTTTTTATGTGAACTTTCTTTATGAACCCTCTGAAAAGGTCTTCAGAACTGAACAGAATTTTAGAAACAGGAATACTGTGAAACTACCAGTAAAAACATCACAAATTGCACATATTCCAGAGGAGGGCCACGGGGATGATCAGGGGACTGCAGCACCTCCCATATGAAGACAGGCTGAGGAAGTTGGGGCTGTTCAGCCTGGAGAAGAGAAGGCTGCGTGGAGACCTCAAGGCAGCCTTCCAGTATCTGAAGGGGGCCTGTGGGGACACTGGGGAGGGACTCTTCATCAGGGACTGTAGTGACAGGACAAGGGGTAACGGGTTCAAACTTAAACAGGGGAAGTTTAGATTGGGTATAAGGAGGAAGCTCTTTACCGTGAGGGTGATGAGGCACTGGAATGAGTTGCCCAGGGAAGCTGTGAATGTTCCATCCCTGGTGGTGCTCAAGGCCAGGTTGGACAGAGCCTTGGGTGATATGGTTTAGTGTGAGGTGTCCCTGCCCATGGCAGGGGGGTTGGAACTAGATGATCTTAAGGTCGTTTCCAACCCTAACTATTCTATGATTCTGTGATACAGGTTAGTTACTTGGCCAATACGAGTTATTTTCATTGGGAAAACATTGTGATAGCAGTGTAGTAAACAACAAAACTCTTAGGTGAGAAGCAGTGATTTCCTGTAGATGTAAAAATCCCCAAAAGACAAACCACTATAGGTGTCAACTTGAAGAGCATGCTGATAGCATTATATTAAATGGAAGTGAAAAATGTCCTATCCTAAAGACTTTACACAACATTGCTAGTAAGTTGGAGTTAAGTTTGAGCTGATGTGCTTGGCTGAAGTAATAAATAAAAATGTTGAAACTACTTGTGTCCCATGGGGCTTACAGTAGCTGCGGCATAGAGTTTGCATCTGGGTTAGAGAAGGCCTGTTCTAGCTTGTTCTTAAGAAAAGGCTAAAAGAGGCCACCTGCTATATACAGTTCTCAGCCTGTTTGCCTTCTGGTTCACCTGTGAAAGGAGAACATTAAAACACGTCAGAAACTAGTGTAAACATGTTGCTCTGTGTTGTCTTTTTTTTGAGTGTGGCAGGTAACCTGTCAGTACTGTCAATGTGATCGACATAGTACTAACAAACAGAGCATGTTTTTGGGGTAATTGTCCTCTGAAATGCAGCTTTTAAAATAAATATGCCTCAGAATTATATTTGCTGTGACACTGCTCGTTGATTCAGCAAGAGGGTATGCATTTATTCCCAAATTGTGTTTCAGTAGAGGAGATATAAACTAGGGAAGGCTCCTGCTGGACCTGTTGTTCATGAACAGAGAAGGACTTGTGGGTGATGTGGTGGTTGGAGGCCGTCTTAGGCATAGCAACTGTGAGTAATAGTTTTCAGTTCCTGCAGAACTAAGGATGGGCAGTCGGCAGAATTGCTGAGTTGGACTTGTAGAGGGCAGGCTTTGGCGTGTTGAGGAGACTGGTTGAAAGAGTCCATTGGGAAGCACTCCTGAAAGACATAGGAGTCCAGGAAGTACAGGAGCAGGCTGTCCCTGTGTGCTGAAAGATGAGCCTGCAGGGAAGATGTCCATCCTGGCTGAACAGATGGACGGAGAGCTTTGGCTGGAACTCACGAAAAAGAAAATAAAAATAAAAGAGTTATGACCTTTGGGAGGAGGGGCAGGTAACTCGGGAGGATTACAAGGATGCTGTGAGTTTATGCAGGGAGAAAATTAGAAGGGCCAAAGCCTCCTTTAATCTGGCTACTGCTGTAAAAGACAAAAATGTATAAGTAAGTTAGTAACAAAAGGAAAGCTAGGGGCAGTCTCTATCCTTTACTGGATGTGGGGGGAAACATAGTTGTAAAGGCTGAGGTACTTAATGCCTTCGTTGCCTCAGTCTTTAATAGTATCCAGCCCCCTGAGCTGGAAGACAGGGACAAGGAGCAGAATGAAGCCCCCGTAGTCCAAGGGAAGATGGTTAGTGACCTGCTACACCGTACAGAAATCTATAGGGCAGAGTGTTGTCCACCCAGAAGTGCTGCAGGAACTGGCAGAAGTGCTCACTGAGCCACTTTCAGTCATTTACCAGCAGTCCTGGCTAACTGGAGAGGTCCCAGTTGACTAGAGGCTAGCAAATACGATGCCCATTTGTAAGAATGTCTGGAAAGAGTATCCAGGGACTGACATGCCTGTCAGTCTGACCTTGGTGCTGGTTATGGAGCACCTGAGTGTCATCATGCAGCACGTACAGGACAACCAGGTGATCAGACCCAGTCAGCACAGGTTTATGAAAGGCATGTCCTGCTTGACTAACCTGACTGCCTTCTGTAACAGGGTGACCTGCTTTGTGACTGAGGGAAACTTGTGGATGTTGTTTACCTGAATTTCAGTAAAGTCTTCAGCAGCATTTCCCACAGCATTCTGCTGGAGAAACTGGTTGCTCATGGCTTGGTCAGGTATACTTTGGTGAATGAAGTTAAATCCCATTCCCATTGGCAGCTGGTCAGACATAAGTGGTGGTCCCTAGGGCTCAGTCAGTTCTGCTTATTGTATTTATTGATGATCTGGATGAGGGGATTGAGTGCACCCTCAGTCAGTTTTCAGATGACACCAAGATAGGCAGGAGTGTTGATCTGATGAGTGTAGGAAGGCTTCACAGAGGGATATGATCAGGCTGGGTTGAGGCCAGTTATAGGAGGTTCAACAAGGCTGTGCCAGATCCCCATGTAACAGCTCCATGCAACAACCCCATGCAATGCTCCATGTTTGGGAAAGAGTGGCTGGAAAGCTGCTTGGTGGAAAAGGGCCTAGAGATGTTGGTCAGCAGTGGCTGGACATGAGCCGGCTTGTGCCCATGTGGCCAAGAAGGCAGATGGCATCCTGACCTGCGCCAGAAATAGTATGGCCAACACGGCTAGTGTAGTGATCGTCCCCCTCTGTACACCTTGAACAGTTTTGTACACCTTGTTCAGTTTTGGGCCCCTCACTCCAAGAAAGATGTTGAGGTGCTGGAGCGGGTCTAGAGGAGGGCGGTGGAACTGGTGAAGGGTCTGGAGCATAAGTTCTGTGAGGACCAGCTGAGGGAACTGTGGTTGTTCAGCCTGGAGAAAAGGATGCTCAGGGGAGACCTTGCTCTGTATAGCTACCAGAAAGGAGATTGTAGTGAGGTGGGGGTTGGTCTCTTCTCCCAAGTAACAAGTGATAGGACAAGAGGAAATGGCCTCAGGTTGTTCCAGGGGAGGTTTAGATGGGATATTAGGAAAAGTGTCTCCCCCAAAATGGTTGCCGAGCAGTGGAGCAGGCTGCTGAGGGCAGTTGTGGAATCGCCATCCCTGGAGGGATTTAAAGGACATGTACATGTGCTCAGGAGCATGGTTTAGTGTGGATGTGGCAGTGCTGGGTTAATGGTTCAACTCTGTGATCTTAAGGGTCTTTTCCAACCTAAATAATTCTGTGACTCTTAAAGGTGCTTTTTTAGTTGTCATTTATATTCCTTGAATTGAGGTGTGCATCTGCTAGAAGAAAACTCAAGCGGTATATATAGATCTCGGGTGACTCCACTGCACAAGTTTACTATTAGGTGTAGGGCACCTATCATAACTCAGATGCAGTTAGATTAAGCCAGTGCATCTTAATTCTGAAGATTAAAGTGCATGCCGTTGTTCATGAACAGGCATTGACCTGTGACACTTAAAGGAGCTAAGAATGTAAAATTGTTTGGCAGAATTTCAGCCTAAAATTGGTCAGTGACTGGGCTCTTTCCATGATTCAGTAGTAACACAAATGCTATTTTAATTACTAAAGGTATTTTTTTTTTGTCTTCAAAACATAATACTTACACTTCTCTCATTAAAAACCATTTATCAGATTATTTGTCAGATCACTGGCTGATATTTTCTTTATTATGACAAATGTTTTAGCCTACTTAAGCTGAGCCACAGTCAGAAGAATGTAGGCTGTAAAAAATTTTAGGCACGTTCCAAGTTTGAGCATTTTTGGTTAAGCGTTTTAAATGCAACTAGCTTTTATAGACACAATTGTTAGAGAAAGAAGGAAAGTGCAGTATATGTGGCTGTACATCCAGTAAATACGATAGTGTTTTGAATAGGGTAGTACTAAAGCTAATAAGCTTTGCACTTAAAAGTTTGGCTTGGGTGCATGTATGCTATTCACATTTTGGTTCTTAATAATGTGGTACCATCCCAATTAAAAAGCTGCCCGTGATGCATGGAATGGCATTAGTTAAAAATCAAAACACACTTCTGAATACTGATTCTACATAATGTTGATTTTTGAGAAACCTAAAATAGTTATTGTCATGGACACAGAGCTTCGTTAGTCTTGGAGTTGCAGGTTGACTTATATTTGCACACTATTATAAACAGAGATTGAACTCAAATGCTGTTTATGAAATGGAACAAGTAATTTCTGATAAAACTCAACTGCTTCTATAATGCTTCTGGTTACTGCTAATTATGAAGGAGGGTCCTTTGTGGCTCCTTCCTTTAAAGTACCTGTTGTCAACATGTGTAATTTTATGACCACACCATGTCTGTTCACCTGTTTGTCCGTGTGCCTGTCCATTCCATGCAGTAACTTTTGTTTGCCATTATTTTTCAGCCATAATTGAGACTAGGCTAGACATTCAAAGATAAACTTCTGCATTTTGTGAAAATCAATTACAGTATTGAAGAAGATGGACAGTTTAGAGCCTCCAGCTGAGGAAATGGTAGGCAGTATTAGCATTACCTCACCTCTGCCCCAGGCAGTTCTCAGGCGCCTCAGTGTGTGTGCACACTGTCCCGCAAGTGTATCTCCACTGTTGTCACTGTCATTGCCAAGTGGGAAGTGGGTTTTTTAGGTGGGTTTGTATTTCCTGGGCAGGATCTGGTTTATGGCAGTAGGAAAATAAAAAGACCATCATAATGCTGCTTACAAGAGAATTTTTTTCTGCCATCTCAAAAGTAGCATGAACGTAAGGAAACCTGTAGTAAAAAGCTTTTGTGTGGTACCTTCTGACATGTGTTGTCGGTATAATGAACTGAATGTGGATTCCAGATACTAAGGTTTAATTTTTGGATCAAAATTATGTTTTCAGAATAAATTTAGTATAATTTCAATTAGAAAATGTTGGTCGCTTTTAAGTAACAAGAATAGAACAATGTTTACGTATGTAACTATGAACAATAAGCAGTCCAGTTACTTCTGTTGGTGAAAATACCTTTGAATCATTCCCATGTGCCCACATAGGTATTTCTTACTGAGGGTGCAGATATGCTAATGTGTGACATGCTAATTTGTTATCTTTTCATTCCACTGTTACAGGAGAGAACGAAAATTTGCATTGAAGTATGAAACAAAACCTTGTCCTTATGAAGTACGTGCACATAAGAGACGGTGTTCCAGAGCTTTCCTTTTAGTGGGGGATTTTTCAGAACCGAAGTCCTTGTGCTTAGCGGTTTTCTGTGAAAGGGATTGTGTGGATGGTTAGCTTATGGAGGACTGATTGCAGTTTCATCAATAATAGCAGGACTTGCCATTTTATTTAGTCAAATGTAGATGAAAACTATAGGGTTTCAAAAAGTATAGGCATAGCTATTTTTTAATGTGAGTGAAGGGTTTTCCGCCCCCCCCTCCCCCCCTTTTTTTTTAAAGTATTGTGGCTTGGATCTCAGTGATGCATTAGGTCACTGATTCACTTCCATACTGTAAACCAGACTACCAAGAGTCAGACTTGTTTGTCAGATATTAAAAAGCCTGCACAAATGACTGCTTTATTGTTACATAAATCACACTGGTTTGTGCATGTGGCAGTAATTAACTTCTGCTCATGTTAGAAAAGAAGTTGTCATGTCATTGCTGAAAAACAGGTTTCAATATGTTTCTTTTACTCAGCTAGCAAGTTAGGTGCCATTAGACCAGTATAAATTTAACTGATTTTGAACAGCAAAACTTTAAGACAATTTTCATGGGACTTGGAGAACTTTTTTTTTTTTTTTTTTTAACAATACATTTAAGTTCCTTTTTTTTTCTTTAATGGGCTGTGTTGCACAGAAATCACATCTTTTAAAGAGTGTGGCCTCTGGATTGATTAATTTTCAACTTCCCTGTAGCTTGCTTTCCTTGTTACTTTTAATGGGCCATCAAGAAGCAGTCAGGGGTCAGGTTATCAGGGGTCGGTAAATTGCAAACTGAAAGCAAGTATGTTAAGTTTACAACAAATGTATATCTTTACCATCTTTTCTTTTAAATAAGCAGTACTTTGTTAGTGAAAGTATTCCAGAATGGATTAACACTAATTTGCTTTAGTGTTGGTTTTTTGTTTGTGTTTTCCCCCTCACAAGGTGTTCAGATATTCATTGATAATTCAAGCAATGTTTAAAAAAGCTTAGCTTTTTTTAGCTCTCTTAGCTACTGATACTCTGGTTAGATGTTCTTTGGACTTGATTAGTAGCAGAGTTAAATTAGTGCTAAGAAGTGGTGGAAGTTTCATTCTTTAGCTCAAGCTCCAGTCCTTAAGAAATGAAATGACAAGGATATTCTAGTAGCAAGAAACACTTGCTGTAATTCAGACTTCAGCTAGCTTATGGCCTCTTGCCCCATAGTGATTTGCAGTGGTCCCTTCCACCCGGGTTTTAGTGCCCTTTCTTTGTGGTATTTTCTCTTTCAATCATCGGGCAGAGAACTTTCTGCTACAGGTTCATAAGTTATCTTGTCAACCTTCATCTTAGCAGAAACCCAAGACAAAACTATGTTCTTACCCTGAACCTGAAAACTCACAAGCTTATTTTTGCCCAGAAAGAGAAGGGAAGCAGAAGGCAAACAATCTGAAACACAAAGTTATAGTTATTTTCAATAGGTAGCTATAGAAAAAATCTTCATGCTTGCTGTAAGTCATGCTACCGTTCACTTAACTATCATCATCAGAAGCTGTTGTACTAGGCTGATTGCTAGGAGAATGAATTTAATATATATGAATGGTTTGAAGTAAAAAAATTATGACTACCACTAGTTAACTTTCTTTAGACTTATTTTCTGTGCATATATTTTTTTAATTTTAATTTAAATTTTTTTTCTTGTATTGTTTTCCTTATATATGGCCAAGATCTACATCATCACTGCAGCAAGACTTGGCTCATAGGAAAGAAGGGGCAGTATAGACAAAACTCCTGGCATCACCATCCATCACTCCTACCTAATTCTCAATTTTCTTCTAACTAGTAAGAGGTTAAATTGCCAGCTTGCATTATGCTTGAACTTCCAGTGATGTCTTGTAGTCTTGTAGTCAGTTGTTGTGGTACTACAACACTGTCAAGTCTTTCATTAATATAATAGAACTATGTTTTCCAGTAGTATGGAGAAACATCTGTATTGTATCCTTGAACTAGCTGCTATCATCATTCTTTCTCCTATAAGAATTATAATTCATAAGCTGTTACCATAATTCTTTATCCTATTTCACTGTTTGAAATACAGTTAAATCCATGCTGAAGGATAGAGGTGAATTTGTCAGAAGTGTAGAGTTCTGTGTCGGGTTCTGAGCCCCCCATTGTGAGACCCCCAGTCTTGAAGTAATGTTTTCTAAAATTCAGATGTCTTTAAGTTTCGTTGGTATGAGATGCCTGAGGATTTTAAGTACAGTCTACCCAATGTGATCTTTAAAAAAATAACTTTGTTGTTCTGTTATTTCTTAGTTTATACTCTTCTGACAGTTAAAGCACAATGTTCTGTGAATTGAGGACTTCATAAAAGTGTGCCATAAAAACCTGACATTTGTGGAAATTACAAAATGCTTTTCTTGCCCTGTTGCTAGATTGTGGTATGAGAGATCACAATACAGGTGATCTTAGAACTTTGTGATAAACTGTGTGAGTGAGTACAGTGGAACCTGAGCATTATAGGTTAACCTTTCTTTTTGTTCTCTTTGTGCTTTCTCTCAGAATAATAAAAATGTTGCAGGTTGACAGAATGGAGCTACAGACAAGAAAGTTGTGTATTTAGTTTAGGCACGGGTAAAGTTGAACAGAATTAATTATCTGTTTTCAGGGGAAAACAAAAGAGCTAATTTTAATAAAAAAAATCAGCCCTTCTCCCTCTCATCTCAGGTTTTGGGTAAGGGAGAATGTGCAGTTTAAATATATGAAGTAATCCATCAAAGGCAGAACTGAAGAAATTGCTACTAAGCTTATAATACAATAATTGCTAAGTCCCACTACATGTAAATCGCTTGTATCTGCTTTTTTTCCTTAACCAGGCATTACAGAGCTATGGTATAAATGACACTATGGGCATAAATTAAAACAGTACTTACCTTCTCTTTGAGAGAAAATATTTTCCTCTTACTGGGAATATAGTTCTGGCATATCTCTCAATGCTTCTGCAGTGTGTGAGACTCCGTCATCTGACAGAAGTCTTATATCTGCTTTGTGGCTTTCTCAGTGCCTTTATTTTGCATGCTAGCAGGGAGCAACGAAACTTCTCTATTCCAGAGTTTTGTGTGGTAGTGTCAGCTTCAGGGAAATGATACTTTCTGTGGTTCTGTGTTTAGGAAACTCTGTGGAACAGTCTTCATCCAACCAGTGGATTGTCAGCATTTTTATACCTGTACTTCTGGTGTGATAATGATAAATCAACTATGTATGCCTGTCATATGGCTCATGTAATGTGTCTTGACAGTTGAGGGATAAAAAAATTGAAGTGTCCGTAGTACAATTGTTCTTCTATGATGTGGGCTTTTGTATTGCCTTTGATATAATCATTTGCACATTGATCAATTGAACTTTTATTGCTCCCAGAGTGTAATAAGTTACTTTAAAGTAACTGCTTTAATTTGTTAAAGTATGTTCACTAGCTTAAGTTTTTTACAGTTACAAGTTGACCTTTTAGTAGTCCCTCCCCACTTCTGCAAACATGAAGACATTAAGGGTAACATGTAAACATACTGTGATATTGAAAATTAGAAAAATCTGTGTTTCCCCATGTTCTTTGCTGTGCTAAAGTTAGCTTTCCAACTTCAGTGCCTTTTTTTGGTAAGGCAGTAAACTTAAGAAATTAAACAAATACTTGGAAAAAAAGCCCAACCAAAAAAACCCCTGTCCATAATAACTTAATTTTTACATCTTTTGTTGGTTACTTAGAAAAGTAATGCTGCCTTCACTATACATATAACTAGGAAACATACTTTGTGATCCATTATCTTGTAATTTTCACTGTGCTTAATAAGAACAGTGTTCCAATCTAAATGTAGTGGAGTGATGTGAACCAGTGAAGTTTACTACAAGATTTTGAATTAAAATATATTTTATGAAACACAATTAAACGGGAAGGAAGATGCAGTATTTGAACCAGAAATGGTGTTTGTTGTTATCACAGCTTCTTCATACCGTGATACATTTTTCTTATGTATTACTGCTACTTGCCTTACTTTACTAGGTATTTTTTAATGGCATCTTGCAATACAAGGCTATATAACTCAGATTTGAATATGTGCTGCGTCTCTAGTAGCCTAAAAGCAGCAGACTGTATCATTCTCAAGGACAGAATTGAGGAACATGCATTGTGAAATGCAGAAGAGGGGATGTGGTATTACTAAAGGCGTAAAATGAGTATTACTCTGATCTGTTTTTTATGACAGATGCCAGTACAAGAGCCTATAATAGGGCAGGAGTGAATTAGAATTACAATTTTTATAATGCTGTTACTGTTAAATCTGTTCTTTTTCTTTGGTGATGTATCTATAAAATATACATATTGATACGTAGTAAATAATATAATCTTAGCATTATATAAGATGTTTTTCCTGGAAGTGTTTTTGTTCTTGGGTTCTTCAGTAGTCCTCTGCCAAATAAGCTTTCAAGTATACTGCACAGGATTTATTCCCTTCCCCCTCCTAAATTTCTGCTTGTGACTTGTTTTATGAAAACATGTTATGTCCTACCTGCTTCAGGTCATGTGATTTCTTGGGTATTTTAATCTGTAAATTTTTTTTTTTTAATGTGTTGCACATCAAGAGAATGGTTACAAGTAACGGTAAAAAGTACCTGTGCTTCTGCATCTAAAATGCTACTTCTGCATTGGGTCTAAATTAACTCTTCAGTGTCACACATTATGGGTGTTCTTTTTCTCCTGTGATATCTCAGGTTCTAAATGGCAGGTGGCTGGTAGGGTAGGTTTAGATTAGTTACTAGGAAGAAGCTCTTCTCTGTGAGGGTGGTGAGGCACTGGCACAGGGTGCCCAGAGAAGCTGTGGCTGCGCCATCCCTGGCAGTGTTCAAGGCCAGGTTGGATGAGGCTTTGAACAGCCTGGTCTGGTGGAAGGTGTCCCTGCCTGTGGCAGGGGAGTGGAACTAGGTGATTTTTCTAAAAAAAAAAAAAAAAAAAAATTAAAAAACCCCCCACAACCTTTTCCCCTTTTTCATAGGTTTGTGTTTTTCTTACTTTCTTCCCCTGATTGGCTTTTTAATCCTTATTTTCTGTCTCTTTTTCTCAGCCATGTTTTGTCTGTGTTTCATACTGTGCATGTTTCCCCACGTCATGCAAAATGCAGTGGAGTTTCATTTGTGACTGGGGTTTCTGGCAGATAGGGCAATATTTGAGACAGTTACTGTGTATTTTTGGCAGACAGGAGCAGCAATGAGAATGCTGAAGTCACATCTTGCTGCTCCCTCCTTTGCTAGAGGTTACAACATACAGAGAAATATATAGTCTCAAGGTAATGGTCAGTCTAAACAGAGGATGAAGATGGAGATTCAATGCAGTAATATTCAGACTTTCTCTTGTTCAGCTCGCAATGGGTGTTAAGGGATTAAATGGTGCTGCCTTCACTGGAACGAAAGCTTAGTAATGTTACATTTTTCTTTCGTCTCCCACTGATGATGATGGCAGAAGGAGGAACAGTATTGTATTTTTACTGACAGTGTTCCTTTCCTCAGTTTATATTGGTATGATAAAGTTGTTAATCAACATGTCCCCACTTGTTAGAGAATGTTCTTGACATCATTCTTGTTCATCAGATGTACAGAAGTGACACACAGGGGAGGCTATGTAGAATGGCCAGTGCTTTTTAGTCATAAATGTGCTTGCTGATCTCTGGAAATGCTGAGTCAGAGAAAAATTCTGTCGTGTCTGAGAACGTGGGAGTCGATGAAAACTAATTAAGTGATGCAAAAACCTTTCAGCCCTTTTAGTCAAGCTTTGCCAAAAGATTGTTTTTTCACAAGTCTTGAATCTTGATCAAAATACCTAATCATGATGTAGACGTTCTTGTCACTGCTGACATCACTGCTTTCATCCATCATAACAGTGAAAGGTCTTGATGTAGAAAGGTTCATGGCGCAAGTGTTTGATGTGCTGACAGAGCTTTGGCGACCTGTGTAGCTTTTGTTTCTTCCAAAGGATTTTTTTTTAACTTAGTAGCTGAGTCTAGGAAGCTCACCTTGTCAAGCTGCATGAAATGGTCCGCGCTGTGAATGAAAAACCCTGCCTCAGCGTTCTGAAGTCTTTCACTTTTTAGCTTGAGTTTGATTTCGGTGAGAGGAAAATGTTACAAAACTGGCATGTTTCACATGAAAAAAAACCAAAACAAAACAAAAAATGACTTGAAGTAGGATTCTTTTTTACTACTACTGAACTAAAAATAAAGCCTCAGATAAGTAGTTAAGCTTTTGTGGCCTGTTGTACTGAAGGAGAAATAAGCGTGAAGGAGCGTACACTTTGTTGTTCATACAGTGTGTATGAGATTTTCAGCGTTTGGAAATCAGATTATGTGTGATCTAGTATAAGAATAGTAGTATTTTTAAAACTATTTGAAAATGGTCAAAAAAGCAAATTTAAATTAATGAAGATTTGGGGGAAGGATATCATGACCAGGCATCCTTGCACCATGGGAAGTTTAGACTGGGTATTAGGAAAACTGTTCACCAAAAGGGATGTCAAGCACTGGAATAGGCTGCCCAGGGAAGTGGTGGAGTCGCCATTCCTGGGGGTATTTAAAAGGCATGTAGGTGTGGCCTTTAGGAACATTGTTTAGTGGTGGGCTTAGCAGTGTAAGGCTTATCATGGGACTCAGCCTTCGAGGTCTTTCCAACCTAAACTATTCTGTGATTCTGTGAAGTGGATCCCTATACCTAGAGAACTGAATACAAGAGAAGTCTCAAGGTGCATAGATCAAATTACTTGAATAGAAGAATACAGAGGAGCTGTGGGCTAGGAGCCTCAGTCTTGCGTTTTGGGGCCATCTCATAGTTCCTATATGCAGTATTCTAGTATCTGACTAACTCCTGTATTTCCTCTACAACAGAGAGGTATTGTCTGCCCCCTGAAGAAAGCAGATACGGCAGCTGATTAAAGGTTTGTGTGGCTTGTGCTTTCATGAAGTGGTGATGGCATACTCAAAATAAAAACTCCTGAATTTAGGACAGTTGTCATAAAAATGGATAACTCCCATTTTCTGCTGCTCGAAAGATGATTTCTTAGTACAATAGAACAGAATTAACATTACTTACCTTCCTTCTGTTCTTACAAAGTTAAGATGTTAAATGTCTCAGTTTCCTGCCACCTCTAGAATTTTGTTAAATGTAGGTGAAAAATGGCTATTTCAGCAATGATATAAAGTAATAGTGTGAGAAAACAGGATATTTTGAGGGAAGACAAGTTACATTTGGTTTTCTCCTTTCAAATACTTCATAGAGGGAGGAATGTACAGTTGCAAATGAGTGGAAGAAACAAAATTAATTTAGATTTTTGGTCTCAAGCTAAAAGTAAGAGACACAATGGAGCTCGATAATATTCAGCACAGGTTAATGTGTTGGGTTTTGGGTTTTCTGGGGTTTTGTTTTGTTTTTTTGTACACCCCCCTCCTCCAGTTGCGTTGTTCCTGTTTAGAAGGTACAGCAAGAGCTGTAAAGAGCTTAACCAGTAAACAGCTGTGCATGGCAGCAGACGAGTGACTGATACAGGTGACTGCTCTATCTGTGTTGCCCAATAGTCAGTGATTCACTGGGTTGAATGTGGCATCTCTGGGTGGGAGGCATTTTGTGTAGTGGCTTTAATGATTCTCTTACATCATTGTTGCATTGGGAATCTCCAGCTAAGGCCTCATCTGAAATACAGTGTATTTCTGTTTTGTTCCAGAAGGATTACTCATGTTCAAGGAACTTGAAACTAAGATAGGTGAGAATAACTAGGATCCTGAGGGTAATTTGAGGACTTACAAAAGGGTCTGAAAGAACTTGGACTAGATTAGCTTAATAAAATGAAAAACTGAGAGCTTACATACTGTTGCCCTATAGGGCCACAAACTCCAAGAAAATCAGCATAAAGAATACAAAACTGTGGGATTCAAATGAATGGGATTAAACTGATAAAGAGCATGTTTTGGTTTGTTTTGTTTTTGCTGGAAACCTGAGGAGTGTAAAGATGGGAGAAGGAAGCCAAATTTTAACGTGACATTATGAGAAGGATTGTATGATGTGGGATGGGAAGGAAGGAGATTTGATCTGGGAAGTCTTTTCCAGTTGTGCGCATTTTTTAGTATTAGTACACTGGTTTATAGAACACCAGGTTGGAAGGAACCTCAAGGATCATCTGGTCCAACCTTTCCTGGCAAAGCATGACCTAGACTAGATGGCCCAGCCCTCTGTCCAGTGGAATCTTGAAATTGCTCAATGCTGGGAAGGCCACTGCTTCCCTGTAGAGGTTATTCCAATGGTGTATTGTTCTTGGGGTATGGGGGAAGAACTGCAAGCAGGCAGAACCCAACTATGTAGAAGAAATTAAACCTAGAACCTTAACTCATGGGAGGAAAGCATTTGATTACTGGTACTTAAATATTACGCATACTGAATGATGCCCAGTCTTTACTAGCAGTAATACGCACATTGCTGAAATATGCTGCTGAAATACTAAACTCTTGGGCAGCTACGAGTTTCCAAAATCGTAAGTGATAATTTTCCTTTGGCAGATCAAATTTTTTCTGAAAGTGCATCACGTATTTACACAAAGCTTTTACTGTGAACTGTATTGTCACAGCAGAGACTGTTTTGGGGTTTTTTTGTTCTAAATCCGTATTTTTAATTTGTTCTCCACACATCAATTTCTCAAAGAACGTAAGCCCCTTACTTTCCTAAGCTGTGTATTTTAGGGCCAGGACTATTCTGTTCAGCTATTCTGGTTGAATGGTTTTCCAAGAAGCAGATTGTCATGTGTTAGTCTTCAATGACTTTTCTGCTAAAACCTCTGAAAGTATCAGTAATGGTGTATCTTGTCTTTCAGAGAGAAAGTTGCATCAGATTTTTCAAATATTTATGTAAGTTTTAGGGAACTGGTGCCCCCAATTTCTCAAATGTTCTTTCTATCAGGTTTTTGAGAACTACTAGTTATAAATGTTAACAGAAGTATGAAACAGTTGGGCAAAGTTCCGTAATCTCACTTTTTCAGTCTTTTATAATGCCATGACTTTGTTAGCTCTCCCATCTCAGTAAACTTCCAGAACAGACAAGTCCTGAATTACTAATGAAAACCAGGAAGAATATAACTTGAAGACTCATGTTCTTTCAACCTTTGTTTGCAATATAATTAAAAAGGGCACCAAGTTGTTTTTTTGAAAGACAGGCGTATCTTTTGTAGCATGTTTGCGTTGGAGAAAGAAGCAAATTGCAGTCAAGAAAGAAATCGTCTTGCCTCATAGCTTTATGAAAATGGTGCAGTTTTTGCTGCATTCTGCAGTGCTTTCAGATTCGAAGTTTTGATTTAATTGAGAAGATGCCATTGCGAGAATGTAAACCAGTTATTCTAGTCTTGCTTAAAAAAACATCTTGCAAAATGATAACAGTAACAAAGGTGGGAATTCACCCCGCCCTGTCTTCCCACTTAAGTCAAACCTCAAATAGCTCCATTAGCTCCATTTATATGCTAATACTAAGTACAGGAAACTTCCTTTTACTTTGTACACAATAAGGAAATAATGCAGGAAGAAAAGATAAGGTTACCTTAGCATTGCATAATTAATAGTGTAATCTGAAAATAAAAATAATACAGTCTTTTGTGTCCACGTTAGCTGTCCTGTTCTCCAACTGAGAAGCGACCATGACACCCCTGTGCCTGTATAATGCAGTGCAACTCACCACTTTGCCTGTGCTGCGTTAATAGTGGGAAATACAAACATAAGCTTACAGTCGCCTCTTCCAGGCACTCTGTTTTCTGTTCTTCTAAATACTCAGCTTCCACCTGCGTCCGTTGAGTGTGGAATGTCCGCTGTTTCTGGCTTTTTAGTTCCAAATTGCATTAGGATTTTGTTTGCGTTTAAGGATAATTTGTTTTACGGTTCATAATAATTAGTTCTAAAAAAAATGTAAAAAATTTAAACCCAATAAAATTCTTTTCTGTTGGGCTTTATTACTGGAATATCTGAGTACTGAAAGTGAAAAGAAACTACTTGCAGGGACTTAATGTTTTTGCACAATTTAATGGTAGTCTGGAGGTTTCTGTGTTTTGTGTGCATGTGCAGTTCTGTCAAGGAATAGAATATGTAGTGTGAAAACAGTGTTCTTTGGTCTTTTTTATGGATGGAGAAGTTTATGTTGTGTAACTTCTTGAAGTTCATGTCAAATCATCTTTGAGGTTGAGTTCTAGCTTAGTTTTCCACTTAGTACAGTGTTTGTAATACCTAAAGCACCTCTTTACTCTCTACTTTGTATGCCAGACTAAAGTTAGTCTGTGTGCTTCTAATCAGGGAGAAGAAAAATACTGAAATGCGTAAGGAACGTATTGTAAAAGCAGATGCTTCCTTTGGTTTTAGTTTTAAAATTTGAAGGCTTTAGTCTTTGTATATACGTATCTGCAGGAAATAGTATGATTTTTGAAATCTCACAGTGTCTTGGTGTAGTCATGTTTTCTCTAGTTTTGCCCTATAAAGTTGAATCTTTTTGTAGATAATGTCTTTTTATTTGTTCTTCTTTTGTTTGTTTTTTTTTCCTTTTGCACTTCTAAAAAACTTTCAGTAAGCATAGAAATCTGGATTAGTCCTTGAGCTTGCTTCTAAAAATCGTTTTTACATGTAAATTTTATACCTGTAGTACAAACCCTCACATAGTTAATGCAAATTAAATTTTGAGTAAAGCAAACATGAGGGTGGACTCTAGAGGAACTCACAATCAGAATCACATTTGCCATGATATGTGTGCCTTTTAGTTGTTAGTTCATCTATGTTGGTGATCCAGTTGGGTCTGTCGGTAAGTTGTAAAGTGAATGGTAGAAATGTGCACTAGGCAACTGTAAGGTACTGAAGCCCCACAGCTATTGAAAGGATGTGCTGTTACTTCCACCTGAATACTTACCTTTGTTTGCACCATCTAATCCATTCTGGTTGTGATGATCAAAATTCTTGTTTTACACTTTTATTAGAAAAAGCAGTTTATAGTCAGTACTGCTTCCATGTAGTTGGTACAATTTTCTGTCGTGCCTTACTTGGTCTTACTTGTGCTGAGGTGCTGCTGCGAGGAGCAGTCCCACTGCCGTGGCTGCATCCTTACCCTGTTTTACATTGTCTTGTACTGCTTGTTCAGCTCAGTGAGGTGAATTGATCTGTTGGAAGATGCCTGTGTGTGTCAGTAGACTGCAGGTTGCTTTACTGCAGCACATCTCAAACTCTGTTACAACAGGCTGTTCAGGAGCAGTATTGCTGAAATCCCGAGCGTTTCAGAAGTACCTTGAGACAGGTTTTGATAGTGTCAGAATAGACGGTTTATTTAGAAGGAGTTGCAGCCAGAAGCAATGGGATGAGAAGGAGAAAATTAGTATTTTAAACTGGATTACTGTCACTTAAAAACTATAAATGGGCAAGGGAATAATTTCGGAAGATGTACTGTCTCTTTCCTGGAAACTTGTACAGATCTCTGGGGGCTAACACTTTCGCAATGGAAATAGATCACACAGAATCCTGAACCAGCTTTGGACTGGTTAACTTACGTTGTAGCTAACAGTGTAGAGGCAGTAGTATGAAGCTGCTCATGGACTGAAGGGAAAAGCAGTAAATACTTGAAAATGAGCTGCACTGTGTTGTGTGCGTAAGAAAATAGCTGTGTTGTTTAGTTTAGCTTAACCTGGGCTGAAAACCTGTTATGCAATCACAGTGGGATAGTAGTGTGCATATATCCTATTTACCAGGAGAGTCTTTTGCCTCTCAAGAATCTATCAAGTGCTGTGGTAGATCTGTTTCTTTTTACCATTGATTTTATGAGTTAGAAGTCTCGCTACAATTAAATTTTATACAAAGCAGCCTGAACATTTGGTTTCTGGTAGCCCAGTTTAAACTTATAGGGCACAGACTTTGAGGGTTTCACGGTGCCCCATGCTATGAGTATTTCTTACGTTGTCTTATTTAATGCTCTTTGTTATACTAAGGTCCTCTACCTTTTCTTCACCACTTCCTCATGTGTTTGCTTATAATATGCAAATGTCCAATTAGGTGTTAGTTTGTTAACCAGAAAATTATCTTGCTCTTGAGTGCTACTTCCATTTAGGAAGAAATGCACAACTGCATTTACTTGGAGTAAAGAGTCATTTCTTTCAAGCAAAGCAGGTTTATTATTTACAAATTTCCAAGATCAAGTGTGAAATAATGGGTTTGCAACCACTGATAATCATCATTTGAGTCTCTTGGGAGCACCAAATACATGGTGCTGGAAAAAGGGGAAGACACAAATTCTGCTTCACATGTAACCTTCAGATAATTTTTAAAGTCAAGCTAATTGAGTGTGTTATGGGTGTATCTGGCAGACAGGTGGAACGTACAGATGATGGCAAATGTAAGGCTCCTCTGTTTAAAATAAAATAATTATTAGAGTTGCAAGAGTTTATTTTCTGCAGCTGCTGGGAAGGGAGAGAAGGTACATTTTTTTTTTTGTTAATGTGTTACAGGAAGGTGAAATTCCATTATTGGAATGGGGAGTGTGTGGCTGAGATTTGCTAAGGTAATAAAGGTAGATTGAGAAGTAGCACGGAACCTGAACGGGAAGTGATAATTGACACTAGATGACACAACTTCAGCCATTCTTTGTGCTTTCATGATGGTGTGTTTAAGAGAATACTTTAACCATTTTTGAATGAACAGTATGTTTAAAACCAGAAAGAAGAGTTTCAAAGTAATGAATGCATTCTACATCACATTGGTTTAATCTTGTGATAGAAATACAAAACATACAGCCTAAATGACACTGTTGAATCTTGGGATTGGAAGGCTTGAATGGCACCCATCTTGTTTTAAAAAAAGAAGTATAGAGTTATTCTGAGGATAAAGTGGAGGTTAGCTATGTCTATATAAAGTGCCATTGTATTTAAGAAAAATTAATGAGGCAAATTCCAAACTATTCCAACACAAAATTTTAACATTTCTTTGGTGGCAGGGAGGAGGGGGAGTGGTGAGAGAGATTTCTTCAACATACAAGTTTCTTCTCCCTTTCAAAAGAAAAATTAGTTGCTGTGCCTATTTTAGATGTCTTGGACATTTACTGACTGTGGTGAGTATTCCTAATGTATTGAGGTAGCTTTCTGTAGTAAGTGAATAAAACTCTGTAAAATTAAATCTTTGGTCTTTGGGAAGAGAACAACCTCAGCAATCTAAGACCATGCATTAAATATCCATTATTAATAAAGAATGGAAAGTGGTCTTTGATTAACTTGGTAGTTTGTATATTGTAAACATGTACAACGTATGTGAGAAGAAACCAGAACAGCGTGTGATGCGTTTTGTACCTGTTGCGTTGTACGTGCATTTGTTTACTTGAGTAAGAAATGGGAAGTTAGATTTGTTCTTGCATAAATATAATAGACAACTCTGCTTTTGTTCTTAAAAACTGGATTTATTTAGTCAGGTTTACAGAAGTTGCATCAAGATGCACTTTTTTTTTTTCTCTTGGAGAGTGTTAGATACACAGAACTTTTCCAGTTAATTCTGTGTGATACAAAATTGCCCACCTAGTTTTGGCTTATCAAAAGGTAGTATTTAAGTTTGTGTGTATATATCCAGCCAGATTTACTTTCCTAATCTATAAAATTCTTGAATTTAAACCTTCACTGAAATCTTCACTATGTGCAGTTGACACTGTTTAGGAGAATAATATTTGACTGCTGCATTAGATTAATTCAGTGCTAGTTTTATTGCCTGTAATTTTGAATGTAGTGCTAAAGTTTTCCTGCTGAATGCAGGCTTTTTATTTAGCCTAACAAAAGTAGATGATACTTGTATGTTCATGTTGGGTTTTTTATATAATACTATATGATATTTTAATGGAAGGCTCTACTCTTGTATTTCTGAATTTCAAGAAAGGGATTAAGAAATTACCCAGTTCGCATACCCTAGCACCTACTGTTGGTATTGCACGATTGTGTGTTTTCTGATGCCTTCCTCTCCTGATTTTTCATCCTGGCATCTCCTAGACATTTCCTGACACTCTGCTTATCTGTCTCAAACTCTGATTTCATGTTCTGTCACCAATTCCAAGCTTAGATTTGACAATGCTCTCCCCTACCCCTTCCCTCAGGTGCTGTCAACTTCATGCCTCAACTGCCTACAGAAAGGTGTTTGCCTTTTAGCTCATGTAAGCACTCAAGTACTCGGGGTAGGAATGGACATAGAATGTGACCTCTACTAACATGAGTGTCAGAGTATAGAAGGCTGAAAATTTAGAGGCAGCAGATCTTGAGGTCTTCTATGAGTTTTGAAGGTGGACTGAAATGTTCATTGCACCATTTGAGATTAAAGACTGATTTTAGTAGGTTTTCAGTTGCAGAAAGCTAAGAAAATACGAATGTAATTTGTTGAAACATTTTGTATTACTATCTGAAGTAATTTGTGCAATATGAAGCTGTGAGGTAGCCATGTGCATAAGCAAAATCACTTTGTACTGTCTGGAGCTAACATTGAAATTTTTTGCTTTGGGAATAATTCTTAACATATGCGGACCTTGAAGGATAGGAGCCATAGTAAAGCCTGTTTTTAAGTGTTGCCTGTTTTTACCTGCAGCTATGCAGTCTTTTGTATTACAGTTTCTTAAGTACCTATTCCAGTTTATTGTGGAAACTTTTATTTACTTCTTTTTGTGTGTGTGTTTCCAGCAAGTATTTATATGGTTTTCCAAGTGGTGACCCTTTTCGCGTACTAATGATAGAGAATAGATGAAAAAATCACCTCTCTCTCCCTCTTTCCTAACTCCTTGGTTTACAAAACTTGCATTCAGTCAGAGCAGATGAAGAATAGAGTAGTCAGCAGCATGGTGAAACACGATTGTCAGAGAGCATCAGGCTGAATCTACTATTCAAGGTCTCCTCCCAGTCTTTTCTTCTCTTTTGGAAGTGTTGTTACTCTTGGGAAAGAAATAGGCTATTTTCCAGTGTGGCTGGGCCCTCAGGGATCTGGGTTTTTCTATAGAGAAGCTATTCTTCTCATTGGACAGTATTCAGGGCTGAGGAAGCTGTGACTGTGCAGTGTGTTCTGCCTGGCAGGTGGTAAGGTAGGTAGCTGGTTATCATTCCTTGCCAAGTGGCAAGCTGGAACTTCAAGAGCTGTTTTTACTATCGTCAGCTCTACCAGACCTGTAAATGTTTGTCCCAAGGTTCAGGTTTTGGTGGGCTATTCAGTGACTTCAAGACTGATACCAAAACCAAAATTTAGCAGTGGCACAGCTATAAATGAGGCTACGAGTAGAATGTGTATGTGAAATTATTACAGGCAGCAAGTATTTGAGCTTTCAGCTAGTACAGGAAATACCATGTTTCCAAATTAGAAGAAGAAATGGGACTTTGTCTTCTGCTTCCTGAAGGACAGTTCAGGGTTCTAGTCAGCCAGCACAATGGTTGTTGAGAGAGTAGAAAAATACATACTTTCTTAAGCTTTTCCTCTCAAAATCTTTGCTCCCACTTTTTAAATGGCTAGTTTCTGTGTCGCATCTCCTTCCTTCGATTTTCTTTCTTGTTTCTGGTCTAGCAGGTTGGGGGTTTCTTTCAGTATTGTCAAAGCGTGGCACTAAGATAGAGAAGGTAAACAGTAATGTTTTGATTTCTCCTTGGGGAAACCAGGTGATTCCTTTCCTGTATAGGTTGATGATGATGCCCCTGACCATTTTGAGGAACGATTTTTTTCCTGGCTGCCCTTTGGCAAGGGAGAAAAAATGACTTTCCCTGGTAGGCCTGGGAGTCTAGTGTGACAGTAGTGACCATAACAAACAAACAATTGTTGGTGTTAATGCCCACATGTTTACAGGTTTTAATTTAAAAAACAATGGCTGTTGTAATTACTTACCGAGATTTGGATTGTTACTCAGTTTACCTAACTCTGTAAGTTCTTGCTCAGGTAGATGCCTGAAGTTTTGTTTGAGTTTATTAGTATGCTTTTGTCAAGAAAGCAGTTTCGTCACTGCTCCACTGTGAGATAAGCCAGCTTTACGCTCCCATAACTGTGATATTGTAGGAAAAAATTCCAGAGTAAACCCATCCATACTTCTACACATTTGCCTTTCTTAAAAAAAAAAAAAAAAAGAAAAAAGTGTTCAGTGTAAACTGAAAGCCTCAAACAAACCAGTAAGTCCCTCTCCACCTTCCCGTTCTGCCATGGCATTTTCTGGTATGTAGGCAGCTATGCTTAGTTGAAATTATCTGTCAGTGTAGCTGAAGACAGCATCTACAAACTTTATATAGCAAATATATGTTTAATGCTGCAAAAGACATTTTTAAAACATCAAACCGTGAAATTTCACTGACTCTTTACTGAATTAGAAAATCCCAGCATTATCAGATTTCTACTACTACAGCAAGTAAGAAAATTGTTGTATTCCACATCTTACATCTGTTATGCTGGTTTTCTTCCTACACAGTGTACATGAACTCTGTGTTTAGAAAAACTTGATCTCCTCAGGGAAAAAAGATCTTGGAAGAAGACAGTCCGCTCAAGTGTTCAAAAATTATTTTTAACTTTAAATTTTCAGTGAAATACATGTGGATTTTGTACTGACATAGAGATCTTTCTGAGTTCTCATGGCATGAGGAGAATTTGAAGTACTCATGCTAGAGAGCATGTGTAATGGAATGAAACTTTGGTTCTGTATAATAAAAATCGAAAATTCGCATTGATTTCTGGGAGGTCAGAACTCTTTTTGCATTTTAGCAGAAAGATTCCTGTGATTTATTGTGTAGATCAAAGGGGAACACATTGTACTATATAATTCATAATTTAGTGAGGGTAAAATGGGTATGTGTATTTAAACAGCTGGTTGAAAACAAGAATGTGATTGTGTAACATTTGGCTTAAACTATTCTTGTTTTAATAACTTCATATCTGGCTGTGGGAAACAAAGTTTTTTCACTACAGTAGAAATACTTCACTGCTGTGTTTGGTGGGGTTTCTTTTTGAGAAGTATTGCTGTTCTGCTCGATGCGTCTTTGCCTTGTAAAAGTTACTTAATGAAAGGATGGCTCAAGTGATCATTACTTTGTTTTGTGTTTGCAGCTTGCAAAACAGCAATGTCACAGAACTGACCACATTCATCACAGTAAGTAAGCCATAGCAATAAGCATTCTGATAATTTTCCGAGAAGCATGAATCATATAGGGAAAAGGAAAATGTTATCTGCTGTATGACTTAGTGCTAAATTCTGCATCCAGGTCCTGATTTCAGCAAGACATTAAGCACAGTCCTAAGACTTCTAGGTTCATCAGTCTGCATGTGCAACTCTTGAGTAGGTCTGTAACAATTAATATTATTGTAATTATTTCTAGATTTCTTTGTTGGCTTGAAATATGAATATTAGAAAATGTAGTTTTAATGTGTTGCACATTTTCAGTGTACTGTTAGTAGTTTGATGCCTGACGTTATACAGTTTAGGAAATATTTAAAATGAACCGAGAGATTGTGCAAAGGGTTTTGATTCCAAAAGCAGTATTAGCAACTTTGAAAGGTATTTTGAATAGTCAGAGAATATGTGATATTTTGCTATGTGATGAGCATGAATTACCTTACTGTATTAATAGAGTTTACTAGACTGTTAGGAAATGAAGAGTTCTGGATTCACATTAATCTGCTTGGTATTTTTCAGGATAATTAAAGAATAAAAGTGTTTATGTCTTACGCCAGTACTTTGCTTTGGACAAAGTTAACAGTGCAAACTGAAATAAGGGATTTCAAACAGAAAGCCTGACTGGCATTGCTTAGCTCACAGATGCAACTTACAGGCACACTTTTTGACGTTTATTGTACTTACTGTCTGTCAGGTACATTAAAAGAGGAAGATCTGAAACAGATTTGAAATGTTTTTTCAAGTTTATTAGTATTGGTGCTACTCATATTAACCATCGGTTCTTTATACAAGTGCGATAATATTGTCCTGAAGATAGCAAATAATATGCTTAAATTTGTAATCATATATTGTAAGTTTATGTACAGTAATGAGATATGTTTTGATTAACAAGAGCCTTGTTTAGGTCCGGGACAGGATACTGTGTGATACCTTGGAGTCTTATGTTTCATAGGGACCTTAATGTCCTCACCCTAGAGGTAACTCTACAATCAGTAAAGGTAAAATTTGCACTGATAGTGGGGGTGAAGAAAGGCTGAATCAATCATTTTTTTTCATGCTAATTAAAGTATTTTTGAAGATTGAACTTAAAAGTCTCAGGTTTTGTAAGTACTTCAAGTGTATAGTTGCATGCTTTCTGCACAGTGCAAATAGAAGCTATTTAAACCACCACATGTGATTTAATACAGTATTTACAGGAATGGTAAGAGCACCAACATCTGAATTCAGAGAATGAATAGGCTCATATGGAGAGAGCAGACCTATTAAATAGGAGGGGTCAAGTGAATTAAAAGTCAAAAGAACAGTTTTCTAGTGAACACATGGCTTAGCAGGCAGTGATATGAGAGCAGGTAAGGGTGGGAGGTGGGACAGCCTGTTATTTCGAAGTGAAGAGCAGCAATCTGAATTAAAAGAAAAAAGGCAGAACTAGGAAGGTCATTAAGTAATTCGCAATAGTAGACAAAAATTTAGGCTGTATTTAGGATTTAGCATTTACTGTAGGCATCAGACATTGTGAAACCTTTTGTACTAAAGTAGTATACTGTCAGCTTCCGGAAGGTGAGCCAGTTTTAATGAAAAAGCTTCCTTTTCATAAAAGCTAAACCCTGTTGCTACTGTGTTAATGAGGTAGTGTATTTTCTGAGGCATATTGAAACTGAGGGACTGGTACCTTCTCACCCTGTATGTCTGACAACAGATGTGGAAACTTCCTAGAAGAAGCTTCCGGTTTTGTTGGGGATAGGGGGCTCTATAGTATCCAGTTAGTTTTAAACATTACCACTATGTTGGGCTTTAAAAATCTAAACCTGTTAACTTTCTGTTTAAATCCTACTTTGAGGGGCAGTTTTCCTTAGAACTACAACTACAGAATGAGACCTGCCAGCTGGCTGCTGCTGACCTCTCATTCTGTGGAATAATCGGGATGAATGCTGAACAAAAAAGTGACTTACTCAGTAGAATGAGGAGAATGCTCCGTAAATGGTCAAGTTGCCGTGTATAACTTTTCTCCCTTTAAATATGCAACAGGAGGAATTTATAGAAAGATTTGTGCTTTTTGATCAGTTTTCCTGTAGGCCTTAAGAAACATGCAGGGGAAATAATAGCCAGGTGTAGATCTCTTTCTCTCAACAAGCTTATTTTAAGGTTGGCTGTTTGCATTAACTCAGTGTACCAGTTTATTCTGCTTGTGTGCTTATGGCCAACTATAAGTAACTTAATGCTTTTGTGAGGGATTAAAATTGTCCAGTCTCTGAAAAAGAAGAAATAACGTGTCTATAGTCATCTCCCACATTTTTGTGGGTACAGGCAATTCTTTAGCCTACAGAATATACTTTCTTTGTTATGAAGCAATAACAACCCTTCCATCCAAACAAAGAAATGGCACTTCAGTATGCATTCTGTTGTAACAAATAGGTTGCTTAAGGGAGAACTTGAAAAGATTAGGAAAACCAGCAAGTAATAATTCCTTGTACTTTGTGAGTTGTTGGGGTTTTTTCTTGGTCTGACTTATTGTTAAAATCATGCCATTTTGGATAAGAGGCTCTTGAGGATACTAATTTCTACTCCCAAAATACAAAATTCTTTTCATTCCTAATGATAGCTCTTTTTGTTTGTTCCAAAAGCTGGTGGTGGTGAGTTCTAAGAGTACTACCTTACCTGTGGAAACAGAAATATGTAGAATGTTGATACAGTACTTGAAAATTATGCAAATAATGTTTTCTATAAATTTTCTATATGGAGAGTTAAGGTGAAGTTCAGAAGAGAGGCCTTGCCTCAGAATTTGACCAAAATTGTGACTAAAAGTTATGTTTGTGAGAAATGTTGCCATTACGGGAATACTGGAATTGGTGAATGCTGTGGTTAGCAAAAGAATCTTGTAGGTGTGATTTACGCTCAAAGTTTTCCATTTTTTGTCGGGGGAGAATGGAGGAGAAAATGAAATCTTGAGCGAAGGATAGGAAGATGTTAAAGGATTTGTCAATAGCACTTTCTACAGAAAATAGAAGTAAGGATTTGACAGGCTTGAAAACTACCCAGTTTCTTTTCACTGTAATGAAAGTTATACATTGGCATACTTTGCATTGGTGACTAGGAGCGTGAACAACAAAAAAATGTTTGAGTTTTTGCTGTCAGACCCAGGAAAGAATTTGTATTTTTGAGTTACTGGTTCTAAAATACACAAGCAAGTTGCCAAGAGAAGCCCTTCCCTTACATGAAACTTAAGTGTGTGTAAATAGTAGCCTAATGCAAACTAAATAAGAAGGTGGCAGACTTGCAGAAATGTGCAGATAAGGCCAATATTTGTTAATCTTCATCTCTCTTTTTTGTTTTGTTTTTGTTTTGTTAACCCATGTGCTTTATCACTTGTCAGACGCTATGTCACAGAACAAAAGAAATTACACAAAAATATGTGATTGTTGAACTGTAAGTGAAATTTAATAAGAAGTCTGGGTACTGGCAGCTAAGGAAACACACTGTACTGAGAGGTAAGGGGAAAAGAAAGAAAATATTGGGTGAATTTGGGTTTAAAAAAAAAAGTTTGATGCTTTTGTGGCAGTTTAAGTTAGATCCTTTCCCATAACTGTGCAAATTCTTCTTGTCAGAAGTTAGGTTTAGCATCTAGATACATAGCTGAATTTGCCTTTTTTAATTATGCAGAGATTTAATGTGAAGGTGCATTTGGTTATGGAAAAGGAACCTTTTTATATTTCCCCCAAACCTTGTGTGGCCTACAGTACACGAAAGATACAGACCTGTATGAGCAGGTCCAGAGGGGTCCACAGCAGTGCTCAGAGGGCTGTAATCCCTCTCCTGTGAAGAAAGGCTGAGAACATTCACGTGTTTCCTCCTGGAGAAGGGAAGATTCCAGGAAGACCTGACTGTGGCCTGTCAATATATAAAGGAGGATCATAAGAAAGGGGGAGAGATACATATTTTTTTTACCAGGGCCTGTAGTGGTAGGACAAGGGGAATGACTTTAAACTGACAGAGGGGAGCTTTAGGCTAGATAGTAGGAAGAAATTCTTTCCTGTGAGGATGGTGACACAGTGTCACAGGCTGCCCAGAGAAGCTGTGGCTGCCCCCTCCCTGGGAAGTGTTCAAGGCCAAGTTGGATGCGTCTTTCAGCAACCTGGTCTAGTGGAAGGTGTCCCTGCCCATGGCAGGGGGAGTTAGATGATCTTTAATGTCCCTTCCATACTGAACCATTTTGTAATTCTATGGAATCATGAAATCGTTCTCTTAATTTCTTATAGTAATAATATTTGAAAAGTAGCAGTTTGATTTTTTTTGACAGTGTAGGTGGATGTACATTTAGCAAGCTCAGAAAAAAACCTAAAAGCTTCCAAAAGAGCCCATCCCCCAAAGAACGTGAGAATTTACTTTGTTCATACATGTCTAACACCTGCAGATTTAATTATATCTTTCCTTCAGTATAATAACAACAATTAACATTGACTAAGAGACTAAAAATAATACTATTTTAAGTTTTATGTGCTTACAGTAATTATACAGAGTGTAAATAAAAGACAGAAGGCAGTTACACTTTTTTCTTAGTTTTGCATCTTGGTTATTTTGAGAAAATCCTCTCATTAAAAATTGAAATAAAGGTAGTTTATGGCTGCATGTTTCTGATTTATCTGCAAATACGGTCATTGCATGTGTAGCTCTATATGCTTGTATGTGTTTGGAATTATTTATCAATGAAAACAAATTAACATGCAACATACAGCAATTATGGGATTGAAATTACAAAATGACTGAAAGTTTTGAGGAAATAATAAACTGTGTATTTCTCTGTGGAATACCTACTTTTATTGCAGTTTTGTTTTAAAATAACAGACTATGTTTAATGTATCGCATTTTAGAATAGGAAATCAATTCGGAAAAAACAACTAAAAAGCAGCCACTACTGACAAAACATCTGGAGAAGTTACTCCCAGCTCTTTCAGTGCTGCTGCTGCAGACCAGATTTAGTAATGGTTATTTATTGAAAGGGTTAAAGAGCAGATTTTGATTACGTATTGTCAGTCCATGATTAGCATCTTTTAGGAAGAGTTAAGTGGTTTGTTAAGCTTTACTGTACAGGTGGCAACTGGAGGAGCTCAGATATAAATTGAATTTTTGGTAGTATCACTGTATTGTTAAGGCAAATTGATTCTATCTTTGCAATAGCAGTGATCCATTTTCACAAAAAAAAAAAGTTGGTTTTGTTTACAGTTCCTTCAAAAGTTTAAAAGTTCAGAAATGTGTCAAAGTACATATGATTACTTTAACTACCCCGATATTTGCTGGAAGACTCACACAGCCAGTCATTCACAGTCTAGGAGGTTCCTCGAGTGCATTGATGATAATTTCTTAATGCAAATGGTGGACGTACCAACTAGGGGAGCAGCGCTGCTAGATTTAGTACTCGCCAACAAGGAGGGTTTGGTCGAAGTGGTGACGGTCAATGGCAGCCTTGGCTGCAGTGACCATGAGATGGTGGAGTTTAGGATCCTGTGTGGGAGGAATAGAATACCTAGCAAAGCCACAGTTCTGGATTTCCGAAGGGCCAACTTTGGCCTCTTCAGTCAACTGCTAAGGGAAGTCTCATGGGAAAGTGTACTAGGCGGTAAAGGGGCTCAAGATAGTTGGTTAGCATTCAAGGACCGCTTCTTCCAAGCTCAGGATCGGAGCGTCCCAATGAGTAGGAAGTCAAGTAAGGGATCTAGGAGACCGGCGTGGTTAAACAAGGAGCTGCTGGGCAAACTCAAGTGGAAAAGGAGAATCTATGGATTATGGAAGGAGGGGCTGGCCGCTTGGGAGGAATATCGGACAGTTGTTAGAGGATGTAGGGAGGCAATTAGGACAGCTAAGGCCTCCTTGGAACTCAATCTTGCTAGTCGGGTTAAAGACAATAGAAAGGGCTTCTTCAAACACATAGCAAATAAAACTAAAACAAGAGGCAATATAGGCCCACTGCTAAACGAAGTGGGTACCCTGGAGACAGAGGATATAAAGAAGGCAGAGGTGCTGAATGCCTTCTTTGCCTCTGTCTTTACTCCTGCAGACTCTCCCCGAGGGCCCCGGATTTCTATAGCCCCAGAAGGAGTCAGGACAAAGGAGGAGTTTGCTTTGGTAGATGAGGATTGGGTTAGGGATCAGCTATGCAAACTGGACATCTGTAAATCGATGGGTCCGGATGGAATGCACCCACGGGTGCTGAGGGAGCTGGCGGAGGTCATTGCTAGGCCACTTTCCATCATCTTTGGTAAGTCGTGGGAAACGGGCGAGGTGCCTGAGGATTGGCGGATGGCAAAGGTCACACCAATCTATAAGAAGGGCAAGAAGGAGGACCCGGGTAATTATAGACCGGTCAGCCTTACCTCCATCCCTGGAAAGGTGATGGAACAACTTATTCTTGACTCCATCACTAGGCATATCAAGGATGAGGGGGTCATTAAGAACAGCCAACATGGTTTTATGAGGGGGAAGTCATGTATGACCAACCTTATAGCCTTCTATGAGGAAGTGACTAGGTGGAGGGATGATGGTAGAGCGGTAGATGTAGTTTTTCTTGATTTCAGTAAGGCATTTGATACTGTCTCCCACAGCATCCTCATAGATAAGCTAAGGAAGTGTGGGCTTGACGATCAAGTAGTGAGGTGGATCGAGACCTGGTTGAAAGGAAGAAGGCAGAGAGTTGTGGTCAATGGTGCAGAATCTAGCTGGAGGTCTGTGACTAGTGGAGTCCCTCAGGGGTCGGTGCTGGGACCGGTGCTGTTTAATATTTTCATCAATGACCTGGATGAGGGAACTGAGTGCACCCTCAGCAAGTTTGCTGATGACACAAAACTGGGAGGAGTGGCTGACACACCAGAGGACTGTGCTGCCATTCAGCGAGACCTGGACAGGCTGGAGAGTTGGGCGGGGAGAAACTTGATGAAATTTAACAAGGGCAAGTGTAGAGTCTTGCATCTGGGGAAGAACAACCCCATGTACCAGTACAGGTTGGGGGTTGACCTGCTGGAAAGTAGTGAAGGGGAAAGGGACCTGGGGGTCCTGGTGGATAGGAGGATGACCATGAGCCAGCAATGTGCTCTTGTGGCCAAGAAGGCAAATGGCATCTTAGGGTGCATTAGAAAGGGAGTGGTTAGTAGGTCAAGAGAGGTTCTCCTCCCCCTCTACTCAGCCTTGGTGAGGCCGCATCTGGAATATTGCGTCCAGTTCTGGGCCCCTCTGTTCAAGAAGGACAGGGAATTGCTTGAAGGAGTCCAGCGCAGAGCCACAAAGATGATTAAGGGAGTGGAACATCTCCCTTATGAGGAGAGGCTGAGGGAGCTGGGTCTCTTTAGCTTGGAGAAGAGGAGACTGAGGGGTGACCTCATCAATGTTTACAAATATGTAAAGGGTAGGTGTCAGGATGATGGAGCTAGGCTTTTTTCAGTGATATCCAGTGATAGGACAAGGGGCAATGGGTGTAAACTGGAACATAGGAAGTTCCACGTTAACATCAGGAAGAACTTCTTTACTGTAAGAGTGACAGAGCACTGGAACAGGTTGCCCAGGGGGGTTGTGGAGTCTCCTACACTGGAGATATTCAAGGCCCGCCTGGACAAGTTCCTGTGTGATGTACTGTAGGTTACCCTGCTCTTGCAGGGGGGTTGGACTAGATGATCTTTTGAGGTCCCTTCCAACCCTTGGGATTCTGTGATTCTGTGATTCTGTGATTAGATGAGAGTTTTCACTTTGCTTTGGATTTCTTACAGGAAGCAGTGTTCTTAGCATTTAAATACAAAGCTTTGGCCACTTACGGGAAATAAATACTTTTTTCTAGTTGAATTTCAGAGTCTTAATATAAAGTAGCTCTGTAATATAGATGCATAGGTTAAGAAGATACATCTAGTCAGCCATCGAAAAGATAGTTTTCCATACGCAGGTTGTTGCAACCTTACCTTTTCAATCTAAGTCTTCAGGGACTTTTCTGCTGGTAGCTAATCTGAGCACTGTGTTCCTTTTTCAACTAGAAAGTTGCTTTTAGTATGACTTCGCTGCAGGAAAGCTCCAGAAAGTGTGGTTTGGGTAAGGGTTGCAGGCTCAAGGAGGGAGGTTCATTGTACATGGTTTACTTTTACTTTGCTGTTACCAGAATTTGTAATATTACCGTGAGTCATTTGATATTTGATTATATTGTTGAAGACTTAAAAAACCTTAGGCAAAACTAAATTTTCTTTTAATTTCTTTTCTGGGGAAGGTAGTAAATCCTGGTATGGTAATAAAGAAGAAATAGTGGAATCAACAGAGTCAGAACTGAGCAGGCAACTGGGACCCTTAATTAAACAAACAATGAGAGTTCTTTTATTTTAAACTTGACAACTAGAAGAGCTTAGATGGCTGTTATGTGAGAAACTGATGTGAAAACAGAGCAGCTTGTAATGGAGCAGCTGTTGATCAGCACCTCTCTTCAACCATGTGTGACAGGCACAAGGTCTTGGTTTCTTCTTGATTTGTGGTTCAAGCTCTCTTCTTTTCATAGCTTGTAGTATTGGTAGGCCATAAACTGTTTACAAGTTTACCTTAGCAGTAAGTGAATAGAATAAGATAACTTTTTCAGAAACTTTTGCAGAGCAGGACAGACTGGGAGCAATAGCAGAAACGCCTTTGGGGTTTTGGTAGACAGCAAGCTGAGCATTAGTTAGCCATACACTCTTGCAGCAAAATAAGCTGACTGCATTATGGAGAGTATTAGCAAGAGTGTAGGCAGCAATGTGAAGGAATTGAGTGCCACTGCCCTGTTTAGCCCTTGTGAGACCACTTCTAGAGAGCTGTATCCCAGTTTGGGGGTCCTCAGTACAAGAAAGATAGTGACATATTTTAGTGAGTCCAGTGGCTGGCTACCAAGAGGAACAGGGAACAAGAGTGCATGACATAATACAGATGCGTGAGAGAACTGGAATCGTCAGCCTTGAGGAGGCTTAGGGAAGCTAGTGGTTATCTTGAGGTGCTTAAAAGTTGTTAGAAGAAAAGTCAGATTCTTCTTGAAGTGTACAATGAAAAGGGAAGAGGCAAACAACACAAATTCTGCAGAGGTTAAATTTGATTATATAAAAGGGAAAATTTCCTGACAATGAGAGTCATCAAACTTCATGAACTGACAATCTGCACTTCCAGTGCAGAAGATGAGTTGTATCCTGGGCTGCATCAAAAGAAGGGTGGCCAGCAGGTCAAAGGAGGTGATTCTTCCCTTTTAGCTGCTCTGTGCCCTAGAGCACTGCATCCGTTTCTGGGATCCGCAGTGTCAGAAAGACATAGTCCTATCAGAGTGGGCCCACAAGAGACCACAACAGTGATCATAGGGCTGGAACTCCTCTCCTGTGAACATAGGCTGAGAGAGTTGGGGTTGTTCAGCCTGAAGAAGAGAAGGCTCCAGGGAGACCTGATTGTGGCCTTTCAATATATAAAGTGTAATCACAAGAAAGATGGAGAGAGCCTTTTTATCAGGGTCTGTAGTGACAGGACAAGAGGCAATGGGTTTGAACTGAGACAGGTTTTAGATTGGACACAGGGAAAAAAATCTTTATGGTGATGGCTTTGAGCAGGAGATGGGACCAGATCATCCCTGTAAGATTCTTCCAACATAAGCAATGTTACGATTTTATCTTAAATAGAAATTTTGTCTTTTTCTTCAACTTTGTCTTTTTGTTCTGAGGATTTTTAAGGGAGAAAGGTAGAATTAGAGTAGCATCAAGGAACTGCTGAGTCAAGTCAGTACGTCATAGCTGGGAATATGTGGTATAAGGCAGCTGCTGTTTTGTAAGACTGTTTGCGTATTGGATTTCTAAGAGTGATTGGGTCTTGTTTTTTGCACTGCCCTTCCACATCCTTGGTGAGATCCTTCTTACAGTGTTGTTTCACAGATCTGATGCTGAATACCTTACCTTGGTCACCTCCTTAGCCCTGCTGCGTTGTAGTACATCCTGTCCTAGATGTGTTTGTTTTTTTGTTGTGCCTGGTTTTTCCCAGTTTGGGAAAAATTGTCTTATATTTGGATGCACATTGGTGCTGCTCTTCAGGTTTGACTCTTGGGTGCAAATAATAGTGAAGAAGGAATTTCTGTTCCTTATCTGGCTTGAGACAATTATGTTTCGTGCAGGTGCTCCCTTGTATTCTATAGTTTGCCAAACACTTTAACACCACTAAAACCCCAAAGTAATTAGCTAGTGGTAATGAGAAGATGGGTAGGGGTAGTTGAATTGCAGATGAGATAAGAAATTACTGAAATGTGTATTGATAGTAGGTGTAAAATTGAACTAGTTTGGTGGGTTTTGGTTTGGTGGGGGTTTTTTTGTTTGGTTTGCTTGGTTTTTTGGTTTGGTTTGAGGTTTTTTTTGTTGGCTTTGTTTTGTTTTTTTGTGAGAGATGTGATATGAGAGTGTCAGGTGGATAGCTGTAAGTCATAAAATAAACATGTTGGATATGTATCTGTGTATATTTGATCCTACCCTTTCTAAGGTAAGCACAAAGGTAATGCCTGAACTTGTACAACCTTATACTGCAGTCTAACCAAGCCCCAGTGTGGTTTGGCCTGAGAAATTCTAACGGTCAGTGTGTTTTGGGGGATGAACAGACATTTCCCCCTACCATGGATTTGGAAAAATATTCTTGGCTTAAATTGTGGTTATGTTTGGAATATGAAGAATAGCCTGAACAAAGTGAATAGTGGGCAGAGAGCATGTGAGATGGAACAGATTCAATTTATCAAATGTCTGATACTATTGCTTCTGTAACAGGAAGAAGTAAAGATAGACAATGAGAAGAAAGGATGGGAGGCAAAGTTGAGGTTGTGAAATATTTACTTTACAGGTATCATGAAGTAAATTTTTGTAAAGTTGGTTGCAAGCTTTGTTTAGTGTTCAGGTGTTTTCCTCCCATGTATTTATCATGGAGGTTTGTACAGCAGTAGTTGGACATCTAGCTATGCAATTTATGTATGTGTTTACATATATATTTGTAACACAGAATTGTTCCCCCTGTGATCCAGTTTCACTTTAAAATCAAGCCACAAGTTTGCATGTTTAAAAATTATTCTGGAGTACCAATATCTACCTGAATCTCAAGACCCCAGAAGTTGCTGTCAAGGAATACATTAATTGAAGTCTTGTTGTTATAAGCCTGATGGACTGTGTTGTCATACTTGATGGAGAGCATGTATATGTGTATATGTGTGTGTATACATGAATATATATATTTAAATATGTAAAAATTGGTTTTATTGATCCATGTATAATCTTTTTAACCTGAGAACCTAATTCTTTAAGTATTCATTCAGCAAGACAAGATTCTCTTTTCTTTTTTGTCCCACCTCTAACCTGGAATTTTTATTTATTTATTTTTTAAAATCAGTTTGTATATACATCAGGCAAGGTAGAGCTGAATGTAGTTTTGTTAGTTTTAATGAAGCTGTGATAGTTTATTCTGCATGGTGGTCTCCAATAAGGATCTTCCTAGGCATGTTTTGTTTATTTGGAAAAGAAAAAATTAAGAGGTTGTGTGCCTGTATATTATGTAAATACAGATTTTAGAGTGATCTTTTGTTTCCTAACTGTTTTCGCGTGTTTTGTTAATATTTGAAAGGTCTTCTTTGTAGGTTTTATGAAGGTAATTTGTTTAAAACAAGCACAGCAATGCAAAAGATGTAGAATATAGAGATTTTAGTATTCTTGTACCGTTCAGACGAAGTAAAGAAATGGTATGTTACAGCACAGCTTAAATGCGTATCAGTTGAATAAAGCATGGGCTTAGAGCTTGTAGAGAGGTTCTATGTATCATCTGTTTTAGATGTATTACAGAGGTGATGTCAAGGTGAAAGCAGACTTGCAGAATGGTTGGAAATCATTGATATTCTGACTCTGAGGCTGTAAATGGCTCTGTGGCAGATGGAGTCTTTGTCAAGGAAGAAAAATGGCAGCTCTGGAACATCATAGATGTTTTTGCTTAGCAGCTCAGCACATAGGCTGTGACCTTCCAGTGTTGAGGAGTTCCTCCTGTGCTTTAATAAATTGTCTTGCACTTTTATTCCTAAAAGTAGATAAATAATAATCATCACAATTCAGTATAATTTGGGGTATTTCATGATGAAAAAACATAAGCACACCTGATCGCCGTATTTTTTAAAAGTAAGCTTTGACGGATGCTTGCAGTTTCTGCATGAAGTGCTAGAAATAGCTTTTAAATAAGCATTGTGTGTTACTGAAAATGAAGGCGTGTGTGTTTATGTGCACAGATACAACTACTAGTGCAGCACAGTACTAAAACTGTATAGGTGAACTGTTAATACTTTGGAATATGATTTTAAGCCACAGCAAAAAAAATGGAGAGTGTTAATTTTTAGAATATGGTCATACTGTGGACCTTTGTATTTATTTTATTCCAGCAAAATGCAGCAGTTTGGACTATATATTGAAGAAGCTATTTCTGATTAGCTCAGTGAGGATAAATATGGTTGATAAATTCAGTCTTACTTCTGGGTTCATGTTTTTTCTTTATTGATAAGTATTCGAGTGTACATCTTTTAGTACCTGGCAGCATCTAATTCTGTGTACTGTTGATATGGTTTCATCTGTGTTTTGTTATGAGGTTGAGGCTGTATTTATAGAATGAGAGTTCACTTTTATCTGGTAACTTGTTTCTATATTCTCATTCCTATTAACTCAGTTGTGCCAGATTGTGTCAAGTTATGAAGTTTGATGTCCTGTACTCAAGATATATGCATGATTGCCTAGTGTCAGCAGTTATGTACCAGAAATCACATATTTCATATGTACAGTAGGTGTGGATATCTTACAGATTTTTCTCATTTAATAATTTGAATTAAGGCTATATCCTTTAACAGTTCTCTATATTCATAGGTACCACATATGCTAGTTTGATCTCTAGTAAAACCATTGTTGTCAGTTGTTTGTAGTATATAGCTTCAGGAGCCTATAGCACCTTGCAGAGGATGCTCAATTGGAAAGTTGACCTGTATTACAGAGTAATAAGTCATTGTTAAAAGTGCAGGCATTTCACAACTATCACCTGCCTGCCATACTCTTTAGCCTACTTGACAATTGTTAGAATTATAGAAAGCAATCACTGTTCATCACAGAAGAAAATGACCCAGCACTTTAAAGGGTCAAGGTTGTTGCATTAGAGTGTCTCTTTTCCAAACCCTGGAGGTTGTATAGTCTGCTTTTAAAGGTAAGCCCACTATAATTAACTGTGCCTCAATCTATTCAGTTTCAGTCATTCTGAGGTGTAACATGGATGGCTTTTTGACAGAAGGACAAATGCTATGTAATTGAACCGAAAACATTTTTGTTAGCGTGTGATTGAAAATAGTCTTCCTACATCCTTTTATTAGGACCTTGTAATGCACGAATGAGTGTAAGACCACTTCATGTGACATATGCCTCGATGTTTATATCATGTAGCTGCATATATTTAAAAGTGAGAGAAATAGAATGAAAAATAAGGCCACGTGTTACATGCTTTCAGCTTCCAAAGCTCTTGATGTCATAAGTGCTTGTTAACTTAGAGCACGTATGAAGAGAGTTTATGGAAATTTTTATGCTTTCAGTTACTTACGTAGCTCATTGCGTCCAGTACCTTAATGGTTGCGTACTGATGATGTGATGTGACTGGCTCTGGGGATGTTTAAATCCATTTTCAGACATTTCATGATTTTTCTCCTCTTGTTTTTAAATGGTCTCTTGTGCCTTCTGTTTCCTGTTGTGATGGCCATCGTAACTATAGAATGAATGACTGAATGAATTCCTTGTGTTGTCAAGATAAAATTGGAAAATAAATTACAAATTACTTTTGTTTATTCCAAAGGAGTTTTGTGTGCAGTTTTGCTATACTGAAACTAACAAATTGGCGGTTTGTCTTCATGGAATTAGGGTTTTGGAGTGTTAGTTGAAAAAGAGGGAAGAAAAAGCAAAAACCAAACAACACAACCCTACCAAAGAAACAGCAAAGATTTATTTTCTACCATTCTGTATTTTTTGGTATGACTTTGGAACTTACCAACAATAAAGCTAACTTGATAGTGGCGTTATAGTAATGAACTCTTCAAAATGAGAACAGTGGAAAAAAAACTAGTGGGTTTTATTATCAGTTTTTATAGTTTAGGGGTGAATTCAAAACATAGTTTTATGCGGTTGTAGCTAGGGCTGTAAATAGGTTGCTTTTTCTATGAAACCTAAGGCAGCGTATATCCCACAAAGCCAAACATGGTATTAGTATAATGAGAAAAAAGGGTTTTTGAAAGACTTTTGTGATGTTTTAATTTTTATGGTCAACTCTGAGTAGTAGAATAAGGAATTCCATTCAGTATTCATCCCTTTTTCACTCAAGTGTTTTGTATAACTGCATATACTGCATGCTTATACATACTGTTACTGATCTTGCTGGATTGTTTTATTTGGTTTCATGATGATTTTGCATGTTTATGCAAAGCAGTTGTGCTTTTATTCATGTAATGGTTTTAAATTCTGTTTCTGTTTAATCATTAGATAAATGTAGAAAAGATTTTTTTAAATGTGTTGTTCCTATATTAAATTCTTGTACTAATTGGTGTGCTCTGAAAGTATAGTTTGTCCAAGTGACACACAATTTTTATTAGATATTCCTCCTGTTTCCGCAGAGAAATGAAACTCCTTTGTCTCCTTAGCACCCATTGATTTTTCTTTCAAGGCTATGTTAACAATACTGCAGAACCCATGCAATTAGAATCTACATTTAGCAATAAACAGAGAAATAAATTTTGTAAAATAAAGTGGTGTACGTACGGTGCTAACAAAATATTTTGCAGTATTGCTGTACTTGAGTCAGTGAAACCAGGAGGAGGACAAGATACTGAAAGGTCGAGGGAAAATGAGAAAAAGAACAAACGACGCAAAAAGAAAATGACACTGAGGTCTTGGTTTGATACATATGTATTCCAGGTTGATGGCTGATTTCATTAGCAAATCTCATTGTTATGCAATGCCTGTTCTTCTGCAGCAAAATGAATATTGTATTCTCAGAGGGTCTGCGAGTGTGTGTATGTGTATTATGATGATAGATAAAGAATATATATTTATAGTTCTAACATTTCAAAACTTCTGAAGAGTCCTTATATTTTCAAAATATTGTTATATTTCGATTTCCTGATAAAATGATAAATTAATGGTTATTTTTATGGAAAAAAGCAGTTTTACCCTGCATTTCTTTGCCATGCTTGCTACCTTTGTTATCTTTCCCTCCAAACCTTCAGTTTGACTAAATAATAGTTAATGCTGAATTCACCATATCAGAAATTAAAATTTAACTATAAGACTACTAGTCTCTGTAATGCTTTTTAAAATGGATGTCAGTAATGCATATAGAACATCGAAACAAATGTCACCTTGGTCTCAAATCTCATCAAACGCAAATCTTTGTATTTAATTAGAATATACTGACAAATATTAAAAACCCTGTTTATTGCAAGATAACAATTATTATGAAATTTATTATGAAATAATGTATTTTGGTACATACAGCAATGGGGTACTTAAGATACTGAAGTGCTTTAGTTTCTTTTGTTTCCAAGTTGCTAGTTAAAACTACTGTTTCAGTAATATTAAGACATTTTGATGAACACTGTTCAAAATGAGAAGGAACATATGAGAAGGTTTTGATGCAGGAAAATGAAAATGCACTGAAATTACGTAACTCAGGCATTTTCCTATGCTCTTCCAGAATATTCCCTGTATGAACTGTGTGGGGTCAAAATCCAGTAGCAAATGTATGAAATGCTACTAAAGAAATAATGACTTAGGATTTTGAGTGGTTTGGTGATTGGTTCTAGGTAATGAGACAGCATGAAGAATGCTTTTGGGCAGTGTAGTAATGTAAAGAACAGACTAGTTTTGGGGTTTTTTTTTTTTGGTCACATGCATTTGAGTTACTATGGCTGCCTCATTCTCAGTTATATTTCTGTAGTGGCTACTGTCTTTATTCCATTTCCAAGACACTATTTTAAGGATCAGATTGATAGATGAAGGGTCCTTGCTTTAGGCAGATAGTTCAGTGAGGACCAAAGGGCCTTTAAAATGAAGCTAAATCATGAGCAGTATGACCAATATATGTGAGCAGACCATGGAGGCAGTAGAACAAAGAGAAGATAGCTGCCTCTCTTTCCAGTTGGGAAAGCAAGCCTCTTTCCTCTGCTTTGGTAGGACCATAATCACTGTAAGGATGTAAATTACTTAGGGTCAGCTGATGGCTTTTTAAGATTAGTTGGTTTCGTTGTTTTTTGATGGTGAGAAACTAACTGAAATGAGATAATCTGTGTCTTTATGTGTCTTAATGTTTCCAGATGTGGAGACCAGTTTCAACATCCAGTGTTCCTCTGTGTAACAGTGGAACGGTCTCTGCAGTAACATATGTGGGGAAAAAATTATACTGAGGCTTGTGAGTATTGTCAGAATCTAATTTATAGGGACACAAATAGGATGTGCTTTGGTATGCTGTTGTGTAAAAGGCTCTCAGGAGTAAAAAGTCTTTTGGCACAGGCTGAATATGAGGAGGAAAGTTGGGTGGTTGGTGTTCCCCCCTGCCCTCCTCTCCCTCTGTAGTTTAGTTGGAGTTCAGTTCTATCAACTTGTTAGCATTTCTTGAGTAAAAAGATGATTCAGAACTTCTAGCGTCCCACCCCAAGAGTTCTGCTGTCCCCCATTATTTCTGTAAGTAATGAATTACCCATTTTGTCCCCTCGTTATTTGTCCATGCAGCTAGTGTCTGCATGTTAAACTTTTAGAAATAAATATATTATTTAATGCACTACAAAGATGACTAAGGGAGTTAATACTCTCCCAAGCTATTGCTGCAGGTTATATTCACAGGTGATGCTGGATTTAGGTATTGCATTTATATTCATACATGTTTACTATTTTAAGTGACTATTTTTGCGCTGAAGTGATCTCATCAAGGTATGATGTGAAATATTGATTTCTGGCTTTGCTGGTACTCACTTGGGGTTGCATAGATTGTATGTTCTCGGGTCAGTGTAAGCAACATTCATGGCTTAGCTGCTTTTATATTTATCACAGGGTAAGCTATGAAGTTCTAAAAAAAGCCTTCATTTGGAATAGGCTACCTGAATTATATAGATAGCTCCAGAGAGGCTCAGATCTCTCTTTTGGGGTTGGTACTTGTTTTCTTGCTCAGTGTTGAGGTGCTGCTTATACTCGGTGTGGTGTGATTCTTTCTGAAAGTTCTTTGCAGGAATCGTAGCATACCAGGATCTGTAAGAAGCTGTTGATGTTTAAAAAAAAACCCCAACAAACAACTCGCAAAACAGTAAAGTTTTCAGTATTTTGTATTTATGACCATAGATTTAGTTTCCCTGGACAATGTTTGCAATCTCAATAAAAGAACACTTTAATATTTTACTCACAGTTATTGTATGTATTATTTAAAAAATACTTTAAAATTTATTTTTCAATACCCATATTTACAGCTAGACCCATATTCGGTGTTTATAGTTCAAATTTGCGATGTAGAAAACTGATAATCTTTAAAAAGCTCCCAGAAAGACACTAACTGTTCAGTTTGGCTCCACAGGTTGACACTGACATTTTATGAGGGCAGGTGCTGATGGTGTTTAAGGCATAGCTCAAGCAGTAATTTTTTTATTTATTTTTTAATCTCATATTTCAGTATTCTATTAGGCCTGTTTTATAAACATAATTTTTTCATGGACCTGAGGTGCTGGACACCAGTATTTTCAAATGCTGTAGAATTTGTCCGAGAACATCAATTGCTGAACCATTTTTCTTACTCTTAACATGGAAGTAGTGGGTTGTAGTTCAGTGTATTTAGGTTCTCTAATAGTTGTACTGGTAGAAAACAAACCCCTGCTTTTAACATCTTGCACAGATTATAGTTTAGGTAGGGTCTTACTCAGCCTAGAGTTCAGAAACCAAGTATGGGCCTTCTGCTTGGCTGTTTTCAATGTTAAAAATATTTTTATTTCCCTTTCCTTCACTGCTACCTCAATGCAAAACAGCTGTTCCAGAGTAAATATTTTTCCCATTATGAGCCATATGGATTGAAATAACTTTAGAAAAATCATTTGTAAGCTAGTATTTTAACTATTGTACATGAATCTACCTGAATCTCATAAGACTCAAAGTCATGGTGGCTGAATTTCAGTGTGCAGGTTTCTGGAATTAAAAGCAATTCCTAGATTGAGACTTTAGATCATCAGCTCCTAAATTTTGCTGTGAGAACTTGGTTGCAATGCTAGTAGGACCAAACTTGTCTTCATTATATACAACATACATTGCTTCTTAAAACTGAAACTACCAAGAAGAGTGTGTTGGTATTCCTTGTCTTTGCAGAAGGCTTCTCATCTGGTGGTTTGGATTTTTACTGTTTTCTTCAGAAGCACTGAATATTGTTTGATAAGACTGCTTTCTCTTTTTTGTTAAGATGAGTAGCAGTAGAAAACAAGATGAGTGAAATGCTGAAGTTTTGATGTGGTTTTACTTAAGGGAATGCGTGGTATCCAGGTGTTTGATTAGGAAATTGTGGCTGTGCTACTTACAACAAGCACAGCTTGCAAAAGTTACACTTTGGGTATTGTTTTGGTTGCATAGCTCCCTCTTGTTAATATATTTACCTTGTCTGGGAGTTTGTGGCGGCACAAGCTGCATCTTCAGTAGCAGGGTTTGCTGATGGAGATACACCTTGTCATATGTCATAATCTTTCCATTAATGCTCTATTTTTTTTTATAGCTTTCCTTTGTTCCTTTTTTAAGCTTAATGTGGAAAATAGCTGCAATGTATTTATGTCATCCTTATTTAGAAACTTTAATGTTCCGTTTCTCAGTTTGTTTCTTCAGACATGTTACTTTGGTGTGTTCCCTTGGGTAGCTTTGTTTCATGCTGCTGTTTTTCAGGGAGGGAGAATTAATCAATTGATTGATCCACACCTTTCCTCTGTCTTTGCGTATTTCCTATAGTATGCAAGTAATCTTTTATCTTACTTCACGCTAAAGTTCAAGCCCTTGTGCTGTTGTGCTACGGGCACTGTAGCATTTTCACTTGCATCAGCCTGTTGTGTAGTAAGTTGATTGTATTTATCCTGTAAAGAAATTCTGTCTTCTGTCAGTGGACCATATGCTTTATTCTAGTTGCTTAGGAGTCGCAAGATTATAGGTAGGAAACAACTAGCTTTTCTCACTGCCATGTATTTAGTCCATGTGTGATTATTTTTCTTGACTAGGAAAATTGTCAAGCAGTTTTAAAAAAGGGTGTTTTTTTTTTTTTTTGGTCCCCTTTAAAAATTATGTTCCGTAAGTCAATTTTTATAATTTCTGAATAGTGTTAGTACATTTCTTTAATTGCGCTTTTTGGAGATTGATGCGTAAATTCTGAGCACAGCATTTGTTTTTTCCAGTTTCAGGTTTTTCAAGGGTTGATTCAGGTTACCAACCCTAGCACTTTCTCCTACCAAAACAGTTTTGCGAGCTGTTTGCTCTTGTGTGTGTGTGTGTGTGTGTGTGTGTGTGTGTGTACATAAGAATCATTTAAAAGAAAATAAAATACTTCTCTTGGGCTTGGTTTAAAAAAGAAAACAACCAAGTACTGCGCTGATGAGTATGGAAAGAACGTCCTTCATGGTTCAGTTACTTTTATGTTTTTTTGCTACCTTGTTGCCCCACGTAATTACAGAGCAGCTAAAGCTGCCTGCCTGCTTGCGCTGGCTTTGGTGATGCGTGCGGGAGCGTTCACTGGTGATCTGAGTGCTCCACCTGCCTTGCAGTTTGTTTACCAGGAAATCAAGATGTGTAAACTGCAGGAAGTACTGTTTGACCCTCTCCGACAGTATCTCATTACAATAATTGCTAATCTCTGAATAAGACAGCCATGTTTTGTGTGTAACACAGAGGGGAGGTTGTGGTGGATTTTAGATGCTTTCTCAAATACAGCTTTGAAATGCTTGCTTGCGTTTCGTTCTCAGGGTAGCTTTTGACAATAAACGTCTGGCGACCTTTGGGCTCAGCAAAGCTCCGGCACGATAGCATGTGCTTTCTTCCTTCTTGAAGGGAGGAAAAAAAGCAACAAACCAACACCAAAACCCCAGCTTGTTGTTTTGGAGTGCTGTCTCTAGCGACAGGATAATGGCTACTTCCTGATTAAACCACTCTCCACAGTAAGCTGTTAATGTTCTGTATCTGTTCTTCTGTCATGCCAAGTGTTCAGTGCTTTTCTTCTGTGCTTCCTTCCCTCTCCCTCCCTCTTCCCCAGGTTAATAGTTTGAAACGTTTACAGATTGAAGAAGAATATATAGAGTTGCAACTTTCAATTTTTCAGTATTCTGAGACAGACATACTGCTTCTTTGTAATGTTTATCTGATAGTAGTGATGAGCAAATATATCTGATCTTCATGAGAGTAAAAAAACCCAAAGCATTGAAGTCTGTTAGGTGCTAGACAACTGGTATTAACTTCAAGAAGAATTCTGATGAATACTCACTGGACAATTACAGTGACATAAATTGCATGTGTTTTATGCAAATGCTGAAGTATTGGTATTTCATAGCTCATTTTTATCAGTTGCAGAATTGCTTAATGTCTGACAAACTTGTTTTTCAAGCAAAACAAAACAGCCTTTTTGTTAGCTTTCCTTATATGCAGAGGAAATGTGCTGTTTCTGTATTTATTACAGTTGATGTGTTATTTTTACTGCAAGTAATCTGTCGGCTCTTGCTTGTGAGGACTAGGTGGGTGTGACAGCTATCACTCAGTGCACAAGTCCAGTTTTATTTTGCTCCATAGTATCAGTCTAACAGATTTGTTATTGTAATTGATGGTCGCAGTGCATTTTTGGTCTTACTGTGCTCGGTTAAATGGGTTTACAATGATTTTTTTTTTTTTAAATGTTGGTCTTATCGTACACTAGTAGAAATGACACAGAATTTGCAATAAGTGGCACTGTATGCACAGTGATTAATGTTACAGAACCAACGCATGTTCTTGGTAATTTCATGAGAGTTTATGAAGGTGCTAAGTAAGATTTTACAGTAACAATATAAATTCATATTAAAGTAATACTGTGTCTTTCTTTTTTTAAGCTAGTTAAAGTGGGGAAAAAAACTGTACTGAATTCTTAACCAAAATCATTGTTGTTGTTCAAAATGTCCACTTTTTCTATTACCATACCTTACGAATCTGATTTTACTGTGGAAAGAGGATCATATATAGTTTCATTTAGTAACAGGAGGTGTCCACTATGTTTAAAGATACTGGAACTGAAAATGAGATCTAGAGAAAAATATGGTTCAGTTAAAAGAAGTAGGTATTTTTATAATAGTTAAAATACATTTTCAAATTGAATAGCCATTATTAAAGAACTTGTAAAGTAGACAGCATGTATGAGAAATACATGTTTGTTCACACTGAGAAGAATGAGTAGGTAAGGAGGAGACAGTGTTTATCCAGCTTGGTGTACAAAGAGGTTTTTGGAGATGCTTGACCTGTTAGTTCACCTGGATTGTTCTATATAGAGAAAAGGGTGTGGACAATAGAGTGGCTAGAACATGTAGATACAGGTCTACTTTGAGGGGAACGAAGCAGTAAAATGCCATGGGGAAGAAAAGAAGAGGGACACAACCTACATTAACTTGTGAAAGGGCTTCTCTTCTCAAGTGGTGGTGAAGACCTGGTATTTCAAAACTCTCCTACAAAACAAGAGTCTCTTAAATTTTTTAACAAAATACTGAACTTCTCCTGTTACCAGATAAAATTCTATATAACTTTGTGTTCTAAGTTAAGTAGTAATGCTCGATACTGACAGTGTTTAAGAAATGTCCTAAGTTGGGTGCCAGTGAAACGTGTGTTGTCTTCTGGCAGGCTTGCACTCCCTCGCTGTGTAACTGGCTTCTTGTACCCCTGTCAGTTTTTTCCAGCATAATACATACAGTACTGGCATGTTAAAAACATTTCCCTTGCTATTTTAATTTTTTTGCATGCTCTGTCTCTATAAAGTGTCTAAACTCAAAGCTCAGTGCGTCACAGCTGAACGTGTTGGCTCAAAGCTTCAGCTTAGCTTACTTAACCAAACTGGATTCCTGTAAAACAGGAGGGGCAGCCCTGATGGGTGCTGCCTTTCTGTGCCTGTCAGTTCTGTGTCCCACAGAGAGGGAAGTGGTGGGGGCAGCTGCAGTGGAGGATGCAGCTGCTCTTGCTGCAGAGGGAAGGACAGATACTACTCCAGGGTGCAGCCACAGGCTGTCACTTGTGCACTTGGTGTTGCTGTCCTCAGAAGTGAGTGCTTTGTGGCAGGAGTGGGGGCTGCTTAGGCTTCTTCTTCCGCATCTTGCCAAAGAGGCAAGCTATGGTTCTAACTTTTAGTCGAATATGACCATGATGTACCAGCTTGCCTTTGCAGAGTGCCTTTAAATTCTGAAAGAATAGTTTATGGGAATACTGTGTACCACTGTTAATCTTTAAATTATTACCAAGCTTTGCCAAGAAAACAACACCTGATATAGCTGAAATGGACTCTGGTATTTAGTATTCTTTAATAATGTAGGAAAATGTAATGTTTACCAGTGGCTTTGGTAGAAGCCTGAGATCTAGATACGTATTTTGACAGTACTTTTGTTTTTGTAGATGGAAATATGGACAGTTTATTATCTTATTTCTCACCAGTATGTGGAAATAAAAATGCAATCTGTCAGGTTCTTTATGTTTAACCACTTCCTTCAAGTGTGTAAATAACTTTGAGATGTCAGATCTGCATCTGCTTGGTTTGTAAGAACAATATTGTGAATGGAGTCAGCAAGGATAGTGTTCTGACGTGGTAATGACTGTTGTGGCTCCTGTTGAGGCTTGGTTTTATTACGTTGTATGTCAAGAACCCCTTGTTATTCCTTCTAGTTACTCTTTTAAGGTAAGGGATAGTTTCAGTGGACTCCCTTCTCCCTTGTTGTTGTTGTTAGGTTTGTTTTACTTAAATGTCTCAGTTATTGTAAAGATCATAATGCCTTAAAGAAACAATGAACAAATCAGAAAGCTATTTTGGAAATGAGGGTGGATGCCAGTGATGAAGCTGATGTAAATCAATGGGTAGTACAGAACACTTCCTTCTAGAACTGGTTCTGGGTTTCCAAAGAGACACGTGAGTGGAACAATGTTAATGTAGAAACCATTTATCTCTGTCTCAGACTTGCTGCCTCAGACTCTTAGTGGGAACCATTGCATTCCTGCTAGATGACACCACAAGGTGCTTTAAGAGTTTGAAGCTGAAGAATTAGCATTCCTCAGTGATAAAATTCTTAAATCAAGGTGCCAGAAGTCACTTAATGACATGAGAAGCTGATAGACTTCTTCACTATCACATAGGCTAAAAGTCGTTTTTGCTGGCATTGGAGAACTGAATGTACAATTTAGATGTTTGGATTTTTCTCTTTGTTTAAATGTAAACTATTAATATTAGAGTAATGAGACTGAAGTTTGATGCTACTGTGAAACAAAATCAGGACCCAGCACAAAGCCTGGGACTGGTGCAGGTACACGTTCAGAAGATTTTTTTTTCTCCTGAGTGCTTTTCTGGAGCTCTGATTTAGTATCCAAGAACTCATTTCTCATCAGTGTATGCTGGTTGTTTTAGCAATTTAGGTGTAAAATAGTATCTTAAATTGTTAATGATGAAAAACCTCTCAAAATAGTAGCAACTAATGCAGACTCCAGACTGTTTATTATAGAATTGATTGACATCCTTGCCCCTTCCTACTTGTTGACATACATGAGTTGTTATGGTAGTCTGTAAGTTTAGGACTGCAAGGTAAAAAGGAATCCTTTTCTCTGCATCTTTATTGTTTGAAAGATTTACAGGAGTGTGCCCATGAAGTAGTTCCAAGTTGGTTACTATGACTAATGTGGAGTTTATACATACACATAGATATATGGGCTTGTAGTTGCTTCTTCCCCAAATTATCTTCCCCTTAGGTTATGCTTTTAAAGTTTAACTGTTTCGATTGACATTTTCACATTTTCTCTGCCCATTTTCTTTTTTTTTTTTAATATGTGCTTTTTTTTCCTCAACGTGTAGCAAAATAATACCAAAATGGGAAAATGTGTTTTGTAGTGAGTTTTTTGTATATGTGTGTTAAAACAGATATGTTAAGTTTCACAAAGATAGGCAAAGTTCAGTTACAGAAATCCTGACCAGTATGTTTGGCACAAGCATGAATTTTAGGACTTTGGAATTTGAGCAGTTGCCAGACAAACCTGTGCCAGCTTTTGCCATCAAAGGTTCCTCTGTTGGTTCTTTTTCTCAAGCTCTGTTGGCACCTGTAATTGGAGCTAAGGCTGGATTTTGAGCTTGAGGAGTTGATTTCTGGCTTTTGAAACATGGGAGAGGTTTACAATATGATGGCTAATCTGGCACCAAGTTTGAGTGACAAAAAGTCAGCAAAAAAAGCAGAAACTGTACTGCTGACAGGTGGAAAGTCAGGTTTTGGAAAAGCATTAAAGAAAAAAAGGCATTGACTTCAGCTGTCCCAGTTTTGAACTTCTTGGCCGCAGTGTGTATTTCTATTTTGTATTATATTTCCCATTTAGTTCTGTATCTTCTCCGAGACATTTCTTAGGGAGTTAAAATGCTTGAAATTACTGTTTTGTGCAAATGCACTGCTTTATTGGTGGGAGATGAAGAAACAAGTTCTGAGACTGAAAAGATTTCCTCAGCTATTAAGAGGAATTTATTTAAAATAAATATACAAGCATCTTTCTGTCAAAGCATGTTTTTTTAGGCATTTTCCTTAATGCAGGCTGAGTTTTAACAGATATTTTGAACACTATCTATTCAATTAATATAATGTTTTTGAGACTTGCTGTTTTTCATAAACTACAATGCTTATCAAGAATTCAGAAATTAATTGGAACTGTAGACGAATTGTACAGTGGTCAAGAATACCCAGCTGCGAAGCAGCACTGCTTCATCCTGTTTGTTGACGCTTTAATAATAAATGCCATTACATAATACTAAAGGAAGTTAATGTTGAGAGCTACATACATAAACAGTTGGTTTCAGAATATAACTATTGAGTTGATTTACAAAACAGTCTGTATAGATTGCTTTTCTGTATTTTATCATGTTGATTTGGTGCTGATACGCAGTTGTTCAGAGAATTTATTTAAATATAGCTGAGCTGGAAGTTTCTTATAATTGTACGAGTTCTAAAAATACTAGAAGAGACAGTATTTTGTGTTTCAAACTTGACTCTTACTGATGTTTAATCAAAATAGTATGTTTGAGAATGTACTGGCCACTCCATCCCTCCCAGTCCACATCCTGTGGTGCCACCATCCTCTTTTGGGGTATTAGTCTAAAAGGTGACGTTTTTCTTTTGGTGCCATTTCTTAGTGTGATCATTTGACAACAGGCTTTCAGAACTCATTAGGAGAAATCTAAACTTGTGTTCTTGAAGGTTCCCATTAAGCTATCCGTAATTTGAACTCCTTTCAGTTGAGCATAACAATGTAACATTTGAATATTTTCACTGGGTGTTAACTTTTTGTGTGGATAATGGACTATTGGATAATAAATAGTCTGCTGTATACCGTGCACACAGCTTTATAAACACTGAGAACAAAAGAAGAATTAAAACCAGAAGAACACTAACTCGGCTCAGTAGATCACTTAGGGTAGCTAGCTACCTTAAATACTTGTTTCTACTTGCATTTAAAAATAAACCACTTAGGTTTCAGTCAGGTGTCAATAGTATTTAGAATTACATGTAAAGACTTCAGTGGTCAATTCTGTGTTTATTTAGAAATGGCTTATTCTGCTAAGATAGGTTTAATTAAAGTGCTTTGCTGAAAGAAGAAGGTTTGCTTTAGCATCCCAGTCTTTGGACAGCTGTTCTTTTGCTGTACAAATATTTTGAGATAAAATAGAATGGAACAAAATGTTGGAATCTTATTTTCTGCTTGTTTGGGGTTGGATTTTGGTGGTTGTTTTTTGTTAGCTGTTTTTCTTGAAAAGTCGGATACAAAATAGCTACTAGAAATCATTCCTACCTGTTCAGACAGTGCAAGAAATTACCATTGCTTATTTAGGTAGCATCTTGTTAGATGATGTGCCTATAGAGTTGGAAAAGCCAAATCCAGCTGTTGTTATGTGGAGAGCTTTCTAGCACATGAATGATCCCGTAATCTCAGGCAAGTTAGGAAAGGAGGTAGTGTCACTGTGATCCAGTACAGTGGACCACAATGACTTTAAAATAGCATTAGTTCAGTAGAAGTTAGACATCTTAAGCTAGTATATGACCTTGCTAAACTGGCTTGCTTTGCTGTGGAAAAAGTTCTTCGTGTTTTTGCTGTTCAGACAGCTGGGCTTTTTTTTTCTTTTTTCACAGCTGGCCTGATGTATCCTATGGAAAATGAACACTTCAGGAGCCTCTGCTGGTGTTAATGAAACAAGACAAAGCATTTACGTCAAGGCAGTGTTCTTCCCTTTATTCTTCCTGGACCATGATTTTATTGGATACTTGAAGTTGGAGGGAAAACAGTAGCAGAGGAGTTTGGTTAGCTGTTTTCATGTTAAAGTACAAAAAGACTCATTAATGCAGTTCTCAGTGGCAAGTCCAGGTCTTTAGTTATGTGAGACCCAGGAACTTTTACCTAGAGCTGCCAGGACACCATGTCTGTCTTTTACTGTTGGAACATCTGATGTCTTTAAAGCAAGTGTGGGGAGAATTTGAAACAGATAAGTAAAAGTATCCATTTTTATTTCACACTCCCAATTTTAATGGATTTCTCTGCCACAGGGCTGTTCAGACACTGTTTTCCTCTTCCTTCCTGTTAAAGCCCAGTCAAAGAAATTCTTTGTGGTATTATTTTGGCACTCAAGTTTTCCTGGTTTAAAGACCTGCTCAAGAAGTGTGTCGAAAAAGACTCTGCTGCTGCACTTCACTGAGTGTTACAGTATCTTAGTTTCTATAATGATGCTAGTCTTTTTTGTCCCTTCTTGGTAGGTGAGGAAAAGGATAATAATATAAATGTGCATTTATACTTTCATGCGTTCTAAATTAATTTCTTTACCTCTGTGAAGTATATAGGTATTTTGTGCATAAGTAGTGCACAGCTGAATGAAAAGATTAGCTTGATAGATAGACATCAGCAGGCAAAAAGTTTGGATGCATAATAAGGAGTAAACAGGATAGTTTGGGTAATTATACGCAAGAGTACTTGCTTCAGATATAACATAAAGCTTTAGATATGAGAAGGGAAGGCAAAGAACCTGAAAAAGTCCAGTTATTTAGAGAGGCGAACAGGATACAAGTATCTGCAGAAGTAGGTGACGATGCTTGATCTCAGTCACAGTGCTAGATTGCATAGTGGCCAGACAATGTATTACCAACTAGTCCTCTTAATAATGTTTGGAAAATGGGGGGCTTGATGTTCGTAGTGCTGGGAGCCCTAGCACACAATTTTGTTTGTAAGACTGTAGAACAAAGTGTAATTCTTTCGAGCCCTTAAACATATATTATGCTAACTTCTCAAGGAATACATTGTAAGGGTGCTTAGCCCTCCTCTCTGTCAGTTACTTTCTTGAGATTTCCTATAGGAAACCTACTTACATGTCTATTTATGGATTTAGTTCAGTTTCCTGTATTGTAAGCTGCAATAAAACAGGCATATCCACAAAGTATTGCCAACAAGGAAGCAATGCATTGTCTTTTTAGCTCAGTGTTAAAAATTACCTGATTATAAAATGACTGGATAAATTGGGAACAAATCTATTGTGTATCTCAAAATGAGAGGAAATAGAGTGTTTAACATCTTATTCTTGAATACAGTAAAACAGAAATAAAAATGTGGGCTTTTGAACACCTGATGTACTACAGATAATCTTTATACTTCTTAATCTTCAGCTTATTTTTGCAGCTAACCTTAAAAATTGAGATTTTGTGTGAAAGAGCCAAATAGTAATTTCTGTAAAAAGCACACTAGTGAAATCACATGCTTGTAGTTTATTTTCCATGTTCCTTCAACATTTAATGACTGATTTTTCAAAGTACTGTTGGATTTCTAATGTGGCTTCCTGGTAGCTATTTGAGAGTTACCGTAAGAAAAAAATTTGAAATGTATTTAAAAAATGTTGTATTGAGTATTAGTATGCAAAGATTGAGTAATACTTTGATTTTTGAAATCATAGAGGTAGGTTTAGATACAGTTTGCTCAGTGTCCTTGCAAACTTAAGTAATAGCATTAAATGCTATTAGTCTTGCTTCTGTAGTGTAAGATGTACTAGTTGTATTATAATCTAGTGCAGATGAACAAAGTATCAAAGTCTCGTAATCAGGACATAAAAAAAATACTTGTGTAGAGAATGAAAGATGAACTTTTACAGAGAACTTGAAACAAGTTTTTTAACTTGCCTCTAGTGAATCATCCTGCACAAAAATACAATCCTTAAAAACTGGTATTCATCCTAAGTCAGTATAAAATATTGCAGTGATTGAATTATTACTGTTGTTGTTACTACTTCCCTCCCCCCCTTAGAGCAGGAAAAGTTTGTGAAATGTCAGTTCTGAAATGATGAAACATTAATTTGATTACAGAATGGCAGAATTGACTCTTTCAGGCACTTCTCAAACTCGGGGTAAGTGCCCAATCTTTACATTTGAATGTTCTACAGATACTATTATTTCAGCTTCTGCAGTCACAACAGAGTCCAGGCTCTGCATCAATTTTATGCAGTGCCAGTACTTGCTGTTTAGACTCTGCTTGCAAGTGTTGCAGTACAGGTATCTAGTGCTATTATCTCCACTCTATGAGCTAGGTCTCTGTGAGCCTTGATGTGGTCTCCATAGAATTGTACTGTACCATTTTCATCCTGCTATCTAAAACATGAGCACTCATCTCCTTTGGCTGGATGAATTACACACCTTTGCGTTGGTAAAAGTGAATTATATGATAGGGTCCTTTTCTTGTCACCTGGTTTGAAATTTGCTGCTCTGCAAGGAGTGGTTTGTTCAGATTAACTGTATTAGCAGGCTGCTTTTGCAGGGTGAGCGTTCCTGATTGTGTTTACATCTGTGTAAGAAGCTATCTCCAGTAATCTATGTTTTAAGGCTGATAGTGTCAGCTTTTCCTGTCCTAACCCAGCATAGAAGTGAAAACAACAGAAGGTGAAGGGGTGCTTATTTAAAATAAAAGGAGTGACTGTAAAACATACATGTGTAAAGTTGTTAATCTCATACAGAATAACAGATAATAGATATATTGGTGTGTGGGGTTTTTTAATTATTTTGTTTATTTTTATTTATTTAGATCAGGCTCTCAGTATTGATATGTAGGGTTTGAAGTGTGTCTTTTAAGTAGACTTGGGTCATTTCAACATTAAGTGACTCTAGCAGTGCTGTGTTCCTGATGGGTACCTGGTGTGGCCATTCGCTTTTTGTGGTACAAATCGATAGGTTGTATTCCATGCCACCATTATGCAGCTTTCAGAAGTATGTTCTGAGGTTTATCAAGATGTGGGGATCATGGGGGATTGTAATTTAACCTGACCTGTGTGCCCCTCCTCCTTGCATGGAGCGTAAAGCAACTGAATCATGTTGTTTGTCATTTGTAAGTTTCTTTTCCTTAGCATAATCGTGAAATATATAAATGCAGAAGTATTCAAAGTGAGGTTTATTTCTAACTAAAAATAACCCAATTACTTACAAAGTAGGAGAGAATAAGATCTCGAGTTGCAGTTTAATTTGCATGTATCATTTAGCGATGAGTTTATCTTGTTAGATGGAGTCAAAACAGATGCACATTTTTAAAATGTCATTTTTTTTATCCTGAGTCTCCTTAAAATGGCCATCCATTACAGGGACTTTTTGCAAGGATTTGCAGGATTAGGTCAAGGGGGAATGGCTTTAAACTGATAGAGAGGAGATTTAGATCAGGTAATCATGATGATGTTTTTCCCTGTGAGGGTGGTGGGGCACTGGCACAGGTTGTCCAGAGGAGCTGTGGCTTGCCCCATCCCTGGAAGTATTCAAAGCCCGCTTGGATGGGGCTTTGAGCAACCTGGTCTAGTGGGAAGTTACCCTGCCCATAGCCGAGGGTTGGATTAGATGATCTTTAAGGTCCCTTCCAACCCAAACCACTCTTATTCTGTGGTTTCAGTAGATGAGCAACTGATTCCCTTCTCTGTTTCCAAGTTTGCCCAGCCAGTCCTGACTCAGTTATGTCAAACATAAGACTTGGATCTACTTTTATGTGGTTTTCAGTTAGTCACCTTATTTGAGTAAAATTTGTAGAACTGTGATGTGATACATTTGTGGTTTTTATGAGTATTTTCACTGCTGTGGGTTCTGTTGCAATCAACAGTTGTTACATCACTAATTGAATATGGCCTGATATGAGAAAGGGGAAGGCTGCAAAGAGCTTAGAGCATGGTGCAGGAATGCACCGGGTGCATTGTACAGAGTAACTGACAGGAACATATTAAGGTCATTTGTGGATAGAAGTGTCTTTGTAGTTGGTATGACACCCATGAACACAAGCCAGTAATGCTGCTGATTTACGAAAAAGAAGTTTTATTGTGGTGGCTTTTTTCCCTAGAGAGTTTTATGTGAAGTGCTTAGAGTAAATTATCGAAAGTGACATAATAACAATGAAGTTCTGCAAAACTTGAAATATTTAGCACTTGACCTGGCCTTTAAAGCTTGTGCAGCATCTAAGACACATAAAGGGAATCTCATTAGTTATATTGAGACTTTTATTTGAGTTTAAAAATCACAGATGTCTAAAACATTGTAGCCGGAGTAGACTGCATGTTGGAACGTGTATAACCGGACTTTGTCACTAGAGCAGGGGGCATCTCTGGGAGCCTCCTGTGACCGTAGCTTGTCTGTAATGAACTGCACCAGTTTCTTTGAGCACTGCACTTAGTTCTCTGTGAGGCTTTCGTCAGGGTACTTGCTTCTGTGTACTTTTGGGCATACCACTGCATTTACACCCCCTCTTCCTTGGTTCCGCAGCCTCTGTGACATCATGGTGCAGAACCCATGGGTGCTGCTTGGCCTGCTGGGTCACCTCCGTGGCCAGCACTCATAGTCTGCATTTACGTTTTGTGTACTGACCTTTTTGGGCTCTGCCCCACTTGAAAGAAAAGAGCGAGATCTTTAGTTTTACTTTCTAAAATGAGCCTGCATTTCAGATTTGTGATGAGCTCTGCTGTGCTGGACTCTGAATTCTGAGAGATTATCGTGTGCTTCCATTCAGGTGCAGTATGATTACAAAACTTGCTGTAAGACAAAAGAGCACCAAATGCTGTGGGACTCTTCTCCAGTTGACAGTCAAATAATTGTTACAAGTTTTCACTTTGTCATCGAGGAAGCCTGAAGCATGTTTTTACACTTCCACTTTCAACTTCTTTTTTCACTGTGTTAAAGGCAATAGTCAAGCAATACATGTGAGTGGAGAGGTTAAACTGGAAGTTGGAGTTATGCCTGCTCTTCAGGTTTATTTTCAAGACCCCCTGTACTATAGTATATAGTATATGCTATATACTATAGTATTCACACATCCCAACTAACATTGAAGGTATACTATTATATCTGTGATAGTACCCCATGAAGGGAGTCACTATCTGTTTAAGAATATGTTTTTTTTCTATGTTAGCATACATTTCAGCAAAGGTTTTTAGCATGGATTTGCTAAGTAATTTAAAGAAATCTTACCTTTTAAATGTGAAAATGCTTTGAATGTTGTTTCCTTTAGTAAACCCCCTCACATTTTTAGTGTTCCTATTTTTATTAAACATCAGTAGTTTTTCCTGTGTGTTTTTTCTTTTTTTTTTTTCCCCACCCTCCAGTGGAAAAAAAATTTTAGTTGTGTAAAGCTGCACATACTTCCTGCTTTGTTCCACATTAATAAGAGATTGCTTTCTGTTTTCATTGTGTTCAGTTGCATTCATTATTATTATTCACTATGGAAGAGTCTGGGAATATAACTGGAGTTTTCAGGCAAAGCATCGACACAAATCAGTACACATGGAAAATAAAAAAAATGTATCCCCCCCCAATTTCTCTTTTACAAACATGAGAGTTTATACAAGTATTGACTGGTAAAATACACCAAAGTGTATTTTACAACTAATATATACTTGAGGTTAAAAAGAATATGGATCTGCTGTAGCTGGGATGGACTTTCTGAGTCACAGAATGCATTAGGTCTACAATGTGATTATTGCTGATCCTGACTAATGACTGTTTTGGGGATTATCTCTTTTGGTGTCAGCCATCTGCTGTGGTTAGAGTAATTAACTAAACATAATTAAGGGTTGACTTAGTTCAAAAGCAAAAGTATGTATGTCTCTAGGAAAAGAGACAGAATTCAGTTCAGAATCATTCAGAAACACCAATATTACAGTTTTCTATTTATGACTTTAAACAAGCAGCTGAATGAAGGGTTGAAAATGCAATCCCCCAAAACCAACCTCCAACCCCATGCAAACTGAAAGAAAAAAAAAGTGGGAAGGGGGTGAGGAAGGAGGGGGGAGCCTTAAAAGGGCAGTTTATTACTATTCTCCCAGTTCTTATTTGATGCTGTATTGCCAGTTCAAGCAGATGGCTTAGGTTGGTTAAAAGCTGCAAGTATAGCTAAATTTACATTTCTGTATTTAAAAAGGTATTGATTTATTGATACCGAGGATATCTTCCCATTCATGACAGCAGTGTGGCTTGCTTATAGGTGGTTTTTAACTATGCTTATTTACAGATGGTAAAAACTTATTTTAATGCATACCTTTTTTTTTTTTTTTTTTTTTTTTTAATAAATTGGAGAGTTCTGGATGCTTTGTCAGGAAACACAAGTAAAATACCAAATTTCAGTCCTGAGTTTTTAATGCACTGCATTAAAGCTTAGAAATATGTTCCCTTTTAAAAGTGGTTACTGTAATAATACCACTAGGATGTGTTTATAATTCCTTCTAACGCCATACATATCTGCAGTAAATTCACTGTGGACATCCTTACAAAAATGAATACCAAAATACAACAAAACCATACTTTTTTAATGCAAGAATTGCTTGTTGGCCTTACCCACATTAAATCATTCATAATGTCTAAATGAAATGTACTTTGTTCTATTAATTTGTGTATTTGTAGATCTCTGTATACTAAAGATTTTTTTTTCTTTGTAGTGTGAAATCATGTGTTTGCAAACACTCAGGCTGAAATCTGTAGGTAGATTTAAATCATAATCCCTTATGGAAGGGATTTCTATTAATTATTATTCCATAGCAATAATTACAAAATTGATTTGATGTAATATAACATCTAAAGGCTACAGTATGCGTGGCGTTTTTCAGTGGCCTGCTTCCACTGCATAGCAGTTTAGCTGAATTATACTCAAAGATTACTGAAAAATCAATGAGGTGTTCTTTAGCCGTGGATAGAAAATGTTTAATTGGAGAAAAGTGTGCATTTAGGAGTCCTGAATTAAAAATTTAAAATGTTTAATAATATTTTGCCATGATAAATTCTCTGTAGGAAACAGTTTCCATAATTTCTACTGTTGTTCTGAAGAAAAAATTCATAGCCCTCATATTCAGTGTAGCAGTAGATACTCTTTTGTACCATATCTGTGTAAGCAGTTGATTTTTCTGTATTTGCAGAAAAAAATATTTCTTCTACATGAAAATTGTATGTGATGAATGGAGCTGTAAAGAACAAAAGCAATGAAGTCTTTCAGTGCTGTTTTCTGCAGGGTGGTTGTAGTTCGTGTAAAGGGCAGGCAGTTGTATATGATAAGCTATAGTTACCTTGTAGCAGAATTGTCACTTTTGATAGAGGGAAGAGTCTGGAGACTTTAGCTTGTACATAGAAATTGTCACATATGAAAACTATTTGTGATAAGGAATTAATGACTTAGTTAAGATAGGTACAGTGTATTTTCCAGATATTTTGTGTGTTTCTCTATGAGTTTTGCTTTTTTACTTCCTCTGGCTTTCTAAGATTCATTTTTTGTGGCTGAGAGGAAGCAAGGATGCTGCATCTTTCTTGAGAAGCAGGTAACAGCTGTTACACTGGCTTTCCAAATGAGTATTTGGGAAGTCACTGTTTTAACATAGCTTGGATCACAAGTGCTGTTTAACAAATCAGTTTTCTGAATTGATGAAAGTGTGTCCCTGTGTAGCTGGCATTCTGTTTTACAGAGTCTGGGAGTGAGATTTTACAGCAGTTGACTTCTCCTTATCATTTGGCCTCCTCACATTTCCAATGATAGGTCTGAGAAAGGGTGTTGACTCTGTAGCTGAAGGGGAACTCCAGGACAGGCTCCAGTTTCTCAGGAGCTTCCCTGTTAGGACTTAACTGTGCCTAGTCTTGTTTCTTTTGTAGATTTCTTCCCCACCTTATACTCTGATACTGACTCAGGTCAACTGTGGTCCTGGCAGATTGAGCCAGATAGTCTTTTGACTTTGCTACCACTGTGCTTAGACATCATTTGTTTGGCTGGAATTTTAAAGTATTTGAGAAGCTGCTTCTCAACAAGTGGCATTATTTTGAGTAACAGCTTTCTTGTGTGGTTTTACAGACGCTTGTTCAGTGAAGTGAGTCTGGTAACTTGACTTGTGGTGCTTTATTTTATATAAAAAGCTTACCAGGAAAAAAAGCTAGCAGGTTACAGGAGTTCTCATGTTGATACTATCTCACCATAATTGCTGGGTCTTTTCCTAAATTGAGAGAGTAGATACGTGCTGTTTAGCATGCATTATGGGTTCTGTAAAGCTGGGGTCTGTCAGGGAGCAGCAAGAGCAGGACTGCTTTGTAAGGAGGGACAAGGTGGCAGTCAGGGATGATGCAGGCAATGCTTTTCCTGACCCTGGCACAGTCTCTCTGGATGTGAATGCTGTGCTGGTCACAGGATCCAGAAAAAACAAAGGAATCTGTCAGGCCTGGGGTCTACTCACTAGTCTGATCAGGAGTGGAGAAGGTAGAAGCTGATGCAGGCCTTGTGGCCTAGCCAGGAGGTGTGGGCACAGCCCAGGATGTCCTGATTCAGGCAAGGACTGAAGGTGCCAGCCTGAGCTGAAATGCAGCTCTTGAGCAGTGGGTGTGATGATCCCAGGTGAGGCTGTTTGTGTTCACATCAAAATACGATGTAGGTCTTGATAGCATTACCTAATTCCCTTACTGTGCTGGATTCCCCTGATGGCTGGGTGCTGTTCATGTGATGCACCTCTCATGTGAACATCTTGTAGGAGCTACACCAGAATCGAGTGCAGATCCTGAGACATGGTCAGCACAGGTACTCCTGTAGTCCCCTTGTGAATTTAATTTCCTGCCATAGAAGACATTTATGTTCTCTCTTACAGATATGGAGTCTGGAGAGCGGTTAACGTCATCGTCAGTCTCCTCTACTGCAGCTGCTTCGACTCCAGCATCTTCTACACCATCTGTAGCTTCAGCTGTATTGAAAGGTGGCCTTTCCACTGGAGCTGCGTCACTCAGTTCCACAATCAACACATGCGGTAAAAATGACTCAATTATGTATTGCAATGTGATTTTTAGTGTTTGTCGACACTTGTAATTATTATTACAAGTCAAATGTAAAGAGGTTGCACAGATGCATCGAAGAAAAATGTTGGGTTTTGGTTTTCCTTATTTTCTAAGTGACATTAATATCATGTGAATAAGTTTTACATAGTACTTGTTTACTAATGGAATGAAATTAATTTGAAATTGCATATTTCAAATTTAATCCTCAGAAGCAAGGATCAAATTAAGGATTGCTCTGTCAAACTTTGTGCCACTTTCAGATTAAGATCTGAATATATGTCATGTTCTCAACAGTCAAACCCAACCCCTATTGTGTTTTTATATCTGGAGAACAGCTTCTTCTAGTGGAACTTGAGATGGAAAGGGTGAATTTCAAAATGTCTTAATCTTAGGTAGGTCTTGACTAGAGTGAAACATCTTGCCTTGAATGAGAAACTTATATGGAAGATTTCTCCATGCAAGAACCTCATTTTTGTGAATTAAACTCATATTTCAATTGCTTGGTTGCATATTTCATCAACAGAACAAGAAGTAGTAAATAACTTTTCCCTGCTGTATCTTTCTTCACTTTGAAGAACAGATCATAGACATTTTTTTTTTTTTTCCTAGTCTGAGTGCTACTGGTTCTTATAAAGTGTACAGTAAATAGGAAGTTTTTAGTCTTAAATTCATGGTAATCCAGTACTTTCAGATCAGATTTGGTTCTTGCAGTAGAGTGAGCAAGTGTACATTCTCCAAACTAAAATCTATTCTGCCCTGATACTATAGAACCACTGGATTCTGAGTGCCCTACTACTGCCTGCATTTGTTAATTTGCTGCTTCTTTGGAAAGAAAAAGAGAATTCAGAACATCTGCATACCTAGAATTATGTCTGAACTATTTATTTTAATTACTTTCAAATCAGCCAGAAAAGTTCTTAACTAAAACTGATCCAGAGCAAATAATGTGGTTTATTTTTCAATAAAAAAAAATTTCTACTTTGCTACAAATTCAACTCCAAAAGACTTCTGTGTCTGCGTTCATTAGCGTCTGCCACTCAAAATGGTTCTCTGTGGTGGTTCCCAGAATGCAGTAGGAGTTCATTTACATGTGGCTGTAGATGTACAGCCCCAAACTGAGGATTTATGTGACGAGTTTACCTGTCCTTGCTGCCTTCGCTTTGTAGATATTACAGCATGTAATTTTGTGTCTCCTGTAACATTGTCTGTATATAATAGGGTATATATTTGGTCTGTTGTAATACAGTAAGACTAAAGCAGATGAATAATGTAATAAAGATACTAAGCCATCAGTTTCTCTATTACACAGTCCAGGTACTCCTTTTCTTCAATAGTTTTCAAAATTTTGTTCTCAACTTTTACTTAAAAAGCTTAATTTCTGTCTGATAGCTGATAGGGACTCGTAGTAATTACCAGTATTCATGGGTTGTTTCCTTCTGATTTTTTTAATGTCATATTCTTTGCCTGACTGCATCTGATCTTTAAGAATATATATATTTTCTCAACGGTACTTCAGATTCCTAAACCAAGCTGGACTGTAGTTTACTGTCAGTATGCTCCCCATCAGTTTTATTTATAAGTATATCCATTTCTCTGACACAGTACACTATGGTTACTATTGCATCCACTCTGAAAAGGTATACACTGTCATAGAGAAACTTGACAGAAGTGTTAGGCTGCCAACCACCTGCAGGCTTGTTTATCAATGAGTGACCTATGACTGGAAGAGCAACTTCACAGCGTCAAAACTTTCTTGAATTTACAAGATACCGTGTAGTCAAGACAGACCAGTACTGTAGCCTGTTCCTAAACAGAGATGTTATTCACTTCTGTGATGTTAAAAAGGAAAAAAAAAACCCAACCTTGATGTCTGTCAATTAAATTACATTCACATTTAAAAATTCATTTTTCTACCATCAAAAAAAATAGTTTAAGAATGAGCAAGGCGTCTTAATCCATGCATTAGATTAGAGAGGTTCTTTTTATTCTAATTCGTCTATTTATTTTCCTTTCAGTAATCAATAGTCTATTAAGTAGTCTCTACAATAAACTTGATTTGCATACCCTGTCAGGTTCCAGGGATGCATGGTGGGTTAGGACTGGGAGTCTTTATGCTTTCCAGGGAGATTACACTACAAATAAATTATTTTGGCATATTCCCAGGTCAAATACACAAAGCACCTGTGTGAAACCATTATGAAATATATCACATACTGTTAGTATAATTGGTTAATACAGCACTAGTTCCTGAATAATTAAAGCATTCCAGTCAAGTAAAGAGATACTTTACTTGCTTTCGTCTTATTCATGCATTGCTGAAAATAAGAAGGTGCACTGTAGAAGAAAATTGGCTCTGGAAAAAGATTTCAGTTCATTCTCGTGAGAGTGTTAGCAACTTTGGAAAAATATAAATCAACAGCCTTTTCTCACACAAGTAATTGATACCATAATTCAATGTTTTGTCTTCATGAGGAGTAATAATACCAAAGTGTGAAACTGTTCAAAGCTGAACAGTCAAGTCTTACAGCTTTGATATTTTCAGACTTGAAGGGATTTTTATTTTAAAATTTCAAAGAGGAGGAAGTTCATTAACTTTTTATTCAAAAATAAATAAAAAAGTCCCAAACCAGATGCTGCTTCTATCAAAGCAAAAGTCTTCAGCTTTTTTGTAGTCCACTATTTCCCCTTGAATGGACCCACAGGGATTTAAAAATTGTGGACATAAATGCACAAAGCCAAAGGGTTGTTTTGATTGGAAAAGTCTCTGAATTTCCACTAAATTTTCAGAGTTTTTTACATACCAACTATTATTTTGTGTTTCAGGCTTTCTATAAAAATGGCATTCTGGCTTCTGAAAAAATGTTGAGAAAGATCAGATTTAGTGCCTATATTGTAAAACTGTATAAACAAATGTCTTTTGTGATTTTTTTGTAGTCCTTGGTTTTATCAGAATTTTCATATGAGGCTCGTAAATATTTATTGACTTGATTTTTATGGATTCTTAATGCTAAGTGACAATAGCAAAATTGAAATGGATAGTTAAAAACAAAGTGGTGATTTACAGTTTGTGGAATTTTACAACAGTTGCAAATGTTGAGGAAGAATGTGATGGTAATAGCATTTTACACTGAGGGACATTCGCCAGTACTATGAAATCGTGCATAGAAGATCTTTGAAAGACTTACTGTTGCTGGGAAGAATGTAGAAGGCAAACTTTGCTAGCACTGTAATGATTAAAGAACCACACAGAAAGGAGGAAAATACACATTAATTTCTGTCACCCTAAGCAGTTCTCTAGATTTGCTGTGTAAGTTGGAATGTCCTTAGCATTGTTAGAAATACCATGTTATTTTTGTATTTCTGCTGGTTGTGCACTGATGCTTTGTATTATAAGGCATTATTTAAGAATTTATTCCTTTTTAGCTCTTTTGAAAACCTTGTGTAGCACCGTGAAGTTCATTAATATTAACAAAGGCATTCACAGTTATCATTCCTTGTTACTATGAGACCAGCATTGTTGAACTGTGTGTTGCCCTTTGGAGTAATGCTTTCAATCATTTATTTGTGTTAGTGGTTAACAGAATTTCAAAAGCTGTGCTCAAAAATATTTAACCTATTTGAAGTAAGTCAATAATGTTAAGGAGTGTGGTTTAATATAAAACTTTGCAAGGCAGAGAGTGTTTATGGTAAGTTAGTAACTTGAAGAGTAAACACTAAAATAGGAAATACTAGAATTAGTTGTGAGACCGACTGTTGATGTTTTTAACAAGTAAGAAAGAGAAAAAAGTCATTACAGGTAAGTTTATTGTTAAAAAACTTTGTTTCCATTTTTTTCCTTTGTTTTATTCTGTGTTTCTAAATGCTTATTTAAAAATTAATGGCTTCTCTTCTCTGGATGTATTAGATAATGGCTTAGGCAGCACACAGTGCATCTGTTTTCTTTTAAAGGCCAAGGTGATGCATAGTATCGTGTAAAGTCACCTCTTTTTTGTTGCATGATGAAGAAAGTTGATAAGCTCAAGGGATATTTTAACTTGTCTTGAAAGTATTACAGTGCATTACTGCTCATCAGCATCATTGTCATGTTTCCCAATTGAGCTGTGTAGCAGATGGTAACTAACATGTAGTATTACTAGTTCAGTATGGATATCGCTTGTATTCAGTATGTATCACTGTACCTTGGAAGAAGGTACATAAATGGGGTTTGGGTTTGTTTTGCTTTTTTTTTTCTTTAAATTCAGTAATTAAGTAACTGAAGTTGAAGACATTTGAACTAAGTTCAGCAAAGTGCAATGTAGTGTTTTTAAACTTGGGCTGAAAGTATGAAGAAGTACTCCCTGTATATATCACAAAACCCCCAGTAATTTGAAATTGGTAAAAGGAATTTCTCTGTATTGTGTATGCAATATTGGTATTATGTTTACTTGTAAGTGCTAATAAATGAAAAATCATATTGAATGCACCTGTGTTCATAACGATTAACATGATGAGATACTGCAGTCAGGAGATCACTCCAAAATTACTCACTGTATATAGTAACACAGTAAGATAATTCAGAAAATCTAGGAGGACGAAAAGAATTAACAGGCACGGTCAAGTAATGGTTTCTGTGTACAAAGTCCCCCAAAAGTGCTTTGTGCAGATGCCTTTGGTGTTAAAGTGAGTTGCTTGGAAAACACGGAATGCATTTGGGTATCGTCTGGAGTTTACATGGAGAAGCGCTTGTAAGTTTGTAGGATCATAGGAAAGTGCAGGTTGAAGGCCTCTAGTCTGAAGAGCAGAATCCATCTACAGGATCAGACCATGTCACCCAGGGCCTCACCTGGTTTGGTCTTGGAAACTCTCAAGAATGGGCCTGCATACTGGCTTGGGACAACCTGTTCCACTTCAGATAAATGCACAAAGAGAATCAGAAATTGAAAGCAATACTGAAATCTGAAAGCAATACTGAGAAGTCAGGTTTTTTGGTGGCATCTTGTAAAGTCAGTAGTCTCCCACCCTTTAGAGTATTAACAGATTGCACAGGAGAGATGAATACAAAATGGTGCATCTTACCTCCACTGCAAGACATCAGTTAGCTAGTGTTTTCTGTACTCTGTAAATCTTACCTCTGAGAATAAAGCTTTATAAAGTAAACTAGATACCGTAATACATTTTCCAAAGCATGCAGTTAAGTCAAAATGCTTCTTAATTAAATTTTTCTGTAGTTTGAAGAAAAGATATATCTACCAAGAAGTGAGACTCTTGAAGAGACCTCTCCTTTTCTAGCCTGGTCAGGCCCTGCATGTCCATCTTACCCCTCCAGTACCTTCCTGGTAGAATTTAGGACTGTGGGATTTCACCACCAGTAGAGTTTCGGAGTGTCGGATTAAATACTGGTAAAATCCCACAGCAAATGCTGCAAAGAGATCTCGAGGTATTTTAAAAAATTTGTATGGTATAAATAAGACAGCTTTGGCTTATTATTACTACTAATAATTAGTTATTAATAGTAATTAGTTATTAATGCCAGAGGAGTAAAAGCGGATATACCTGCAAAAAGCAAAAGCATCTGAAAGAAAAGCGTGTAGAGGTGAAATAAGGAGGGGTAAATTGCTTTACAAAGCAGTGAATACCGATTCATTTGTAATGTTCTCATTCAGTATTTTTTTTTTTTTTTTCATTTTTATGAAAGATTGATTCAGTTGTAACAGCCATGTAATACATGTTAGTACAGCAGAGTTAACAGGTGCTCGTTTTAAGCTTTGTTGTAAGGGATGGGAGTTGTTTATCATAGCTTCCATTGACTTTATTCCATTTTGCAAGAGAAACTTTTCTACATTGAAAAGGTTTTATTTCTGTTGAAGAAGGAATGAAAGAACTCTGCACCTGACCTTAGACAATTTTCTGACCTTCTCTTGATGCTCTCAGAAGTTTCAGCTAAAGTTGAGTCACTCATGTCTGTAAAGGCGGCTTTTTATTTTCATGTTAAATAAGTGTGTGTGTGTGCAATTAATAATCTTAATTTGGTTCATCTGTCTTATTGAAGGGTGGTATTTTCCATAGATCATGATAACCTAATAAGTAACTCAGAAGTTATTTTAGGCAGTCTGGCTGTATGTAGTTACAATCTTGCTTAAGCCCTTGAACAGCACCTTTGTCATTAATGTGGTTGCAGTTTGCATGTGTACTGTCTCATATATTGTCCAGTGACCATTGTTTTTACGTTTCTTGGCTAGTACATTTCAAGGCAATAATTCTGTAAATTTGTGGGACCACTCAGAATGCATGCAAAACTACTACATAAAGCAATATATATTCCATTTCCAAATTTAAGATAATGTGAAGTTTTTGCAGATCAGCTATAGACTGCTTACCATACCATGCTGAAAGTTTTGGAATTGTTGTTCTGGCATGTCCAGACTTCTGTTTTCATTGCTGGTGTTCTAGCCATATTTTGTGTTTTTTTAGCAACTAAAATCTTTAATTTACAACATTTTAAAATCACTGTGATGTATGCTCTTACTGCAGTTTCAGTGTCTGTTGACACTGGCAGGTTAAAATTTATTAGTGTTTTCCAAATTTAATTTATATATTTCTTGAGTCTCAACTACCTAGGTAGTTATTTCTTACTTTCCTTAACAACTTAATGTATTTCATAGCAATATGAAAAAAAATATTGAAAAATGCATTGGGCTAAATCCTGCTCAGCTATATGGTTAATTCCTTTAATTACACTGGTAATTTATGTCTGTAAAGTGGCAGAAGTTCTATACATACAGCACAGTTATCATCCATGAAATGTATGATAAAACCCCTAGATTTTTGGTTGGTTTTTTTTTTTGTTTTTGTTTTTTTTTTTTTTTTTTAAGAAATGGAGCATGCCGGTGAGCCAAACCACAGATTTTGCTCTCAGCAATTCACAGGGGTATTACGCAAAACTGTTTTTGTCTTGAATGTATGCCCCAGCTTAAGCTATATTTCAGGGTTTAAAAATTAAAAAATAAATCATAATTGCACTTTAAGCCCTAAAGAAATAATTTTCAAGCAGAAGAAAAGCAGCTAATCACAGAAGTCAGAAAAGACTTGCTTACCACCTGGTCCATCCTTTTACTTGTGTAGATTGCACCTTCTGGTGTATTTCTAGTGGTTGGTGTTGCATAAGGAAGTTTTCACTGTAAGACTGGGAAGTATATGCACAGAGCTGATATTTTAAGCATAAAGAAGCACTGTGTCTTAATACCTTTTTTTTTTTATAAATTGACTGTACCAAACCACTTATCATTGCTACCCTTTTAACACCTTCACAGATTTGTATGGCCAGTATAGGACCTAGGCATCAGCTAACCATCTCTTGCATGAGTTGAATTATTTTATGTGCACTTGCTTGTTAGATTGAGGTTTTACATTTCTAGCCCTTGTCACAAGGGCATTCGTGTGTCATGTTTCTGATTTTTCTGCTTCTTGTAGTGTGATATCATTTCTGCTTTCATTAGTGGTGGTGGAGAGAGTTAGTTTTAAGAGAAGTTTGAAAGAGATTTTTCCTTCCTGAGAAAATATGACTGCATCTTTTCTCAAAGACACACATTTTCCTTTCTCATATATATATATATAACTTCAACATAACATCTTTCTAAAGTTTCTTTCACATTAGAGGGATATGAAAGGTTCTTCCTTAATTATGCTTTGTGAGTTTTTTTTCAGTTGTTGACTAATAAATGTGTTACAATATGTTGTAGCTGTTATTGCAACAGATATAAAAGATGATCCAGACACTTCTAAGGGATTCCTCTGTGCAGATGTGCACACTGTTTCAGGGCTGGTGTTTATGCCCAGAAACCATTATGACAAGAGTAGTGCATTGGATATTTGCCTCTTACAGGGCTGCTTAGGCTTAGCAGTGCCTTATTAAAAACAAAACAAAAACCCCAAAACAATTCGGTCTTGCAGAGTTTCAAGAATTTTCAGAAAAGGATTGCATAAAGGTTGCATAAATATTTTAAGTAGTTTCTGCTATAGTCAAGAATGTTTTAAAGTTCAAAGTTGTAGGGACAGCATCAACTCATTTGAGTTCATTTTCCTGGAAAAAGGAAATAATTCACTATTTAAGATGGAAACTTAAAATAGCAACATAACAAAAAAGAATGTTAGATTTTTTTTTTTAAATAAGAAACCTTTATTTCTTGCTAAACCACTTGAATTTATGCAGCAAGCAGCACAGAGTAGTGTTGTTTCTTGCTGTGAAACAACCATTTTAATAGGGATGTCACAGAAAAATACAGACTGCTTTTTTCCAGTCCAGGGTAGAGTCAGTATAGAGTTACTGTATTGTAGCTAGAATATCTGATATTAAATACGTCATTTCTTGGGAAACTGTTTCAGATGTGTATTTGTGGTGGAGGTCTTGGAATATTCCAAGACTAGAATTACAGAAGTGATTTCAACCTGTTGTGCTTTTTCAGAGTTCTGATACAGAAAGACTGCTGAGGCAATAAGGTTCAAGAGTGACCTGTGAATATTGAGCCTGTTTAAAGACAAGCAGTTTGATTTTTGGGTGATCACTGTCACATAGCCTTCTATGCAGTATTTATTTTCAGATTATATTTAAATTAAAAATGCATTGAAATCTGTACCAGAGTGACTTTAGTGGCTTAAGAGAAGAATTGCAGGAAATTCATGTCACTTAAGAAGTTCCTGAGTGTTGTATTTTCTTCTTACTCCTGGATTTAGTAAATCTGCTCTAGCTTCTGCACAGCAACATGCTTACAGAAGTATTTAAATATATTATTAGAACAACTGAAGTTTGTTTTTATTTCCTTTGCGGTGCAGAATGGTGGCGAACAGCGGACACGCACTCTCGTCCCGGGGCAGCTTTTTTCCCACCACTCTTGGGAATTCCACCACTGTTTGCACCTCCTGCGCAGAATCATGATTCTGCTTCATTCCACTCAAGAGCTACAGGAAAAAATAGTCGGAGCAGTACAGAAAAAGGTAATGGCTAAAGTTGGAGAGGGAATAATGGCACTGAACTTCTGCATAGGCAGAAAGATGTGGAATTTGAGTTTTACACTTAATCATTCTTCCCATTCCTAAACAGTTTTGTGAAAATAGATTCTGTTAGCTAGTCATGAGCCATACAGTTATGGGCTTTCAATAAAGGTAATAAAAATGCTCTTTCTACTAATACACCCCCCCCCCCCTTTTTTTTTTCCCTTCCATAGTTGTCTGGGACTGAGTAGTAGGGAAAAATTTTCTTTTAAAGTTTATGGTTTGATTTAGGAGGCATTTTACTTCTCTAGTGAATGCTATTCCTCTGCATATAAGCAGCAGCAATCAGGCAGTAGTTTTTGGGAGGCGTGGAGGGAGGGATGGCTACAGCTACAGGATCTCAGTGAAAACAGCCCAGTTATATTAGAACAATTTTCCTTCATTTCAGACTGTATTTTTATGTGGTGGTATTGCACACCTTTTGAAGATGTAAGATACATTTGTTTGATACTAGGCTTGTTCAGCTTAGAGGAGGCTGAGGGGTGACCTTGTTACCGTCTGGTTTCCTCATGAAGGGGGTGGAGAGGGAGGTGCTGGTCTCTCCTCTCTGGGGTCCTGTGACAGGACACAAGGGGGTGGCATAAAGCTGCATTGTAGAGGAGTTCATGTTGGGTGTTAGAAGGATGATGTTCACTGAGAAGGTGAGCAAGCTTGCCAGGGAAGCAGTCATGGCCCCAAGCTGTCTGTGTTGGAGAACCTTTTGGATGGTGCTCTTACAGCTGTGGTTCAACATCTGGGTTGTCCTGTGCACTGCGAAGTCCGAAGTTGGGTTTGATGATCCTTGCGGACCCCTTCCAGATTTGGATGTTCTGTTCTTTATTCTATGATGGGTTTTTTTTGGTTGTTGTTGTCTTTGGTTTGGTTTGTTGTTTGGTTTATTTATTTATTTATTTTTACTACAGTTTTTGTATGGTTTAGGACTTGATGTGTGTTTCAGAATCAATCTGGTAATAGTCTTGGAATTGCAGAGTAGTAAGTTTTTGTGGTTAGGGGTATTTTCTTAGAAAACAGCAGTTGTCATGACGGATATATAGGCAAGCTTGAACGTGGATGTTGTTTCAAATAGCATTCCCCAACTTCCCCCCAGCCTCATTTTACACGTTGGGAAACTCGTATCTGGGGCTTCATGTTGTTTTCTTTGGAGCTTATTGATACTTCAAAATTGTAAACAAATTGTTCTGTGAAATATTTACTGGAATGTATATTTTTATATACATTATGCATTCCTTTTATTTATGTCCTCTTCCTTCAATAGCTTATTTTTTAGCCCCTGACAAAACTCAAGGATAGTTTGGACTTAAAAATGGGCAACTTCAGATTTAATTTTTTTGTCTTTGTCCCTTTTTTTTTTTTTTTCTCCTTACAGTGTTAAATGTGTTTGTCCTTTAAATCATGGGAGCTCTGGATGTTTTAATTAAAATAACTCCATGAGCACATCAAAGTGGCTCTTGGATGGCAGATTTTGAATGTATGTGGGGAGTAACCTGTAAATAGTCAAATATCTTCCTAAGGTGTTTATGGAAGCTGGATTACTGTGACTACAACATCTCAAACTATCTGCTACTTCAGCTTTTTCTTTTTTAAGTGTTGCTTTCTAAATCTGTCATCATAAGGTATAAATGGATCACTGAATGGGAACAGCACCACTGCAGTATCTGGTATCAGCACATCTGTACTATCCACTAGCATTGCAACATCTGCAGGACAAGTGAAAGCTATAACCTCAGGAGCGGGAGGCCGCAAATACAACCAGGAGCAAAGCAAAGTTCAGCTTTTGGACACCAGGGCTGATAAAATCAAAGATAAGGTAAATATATATGGGGGGGGGGGGGGGGGAATTAAGATTCAGACAAAAGATTGGCATGGTAAGTGTTCTGCCTGTGCACACAGCAGCATCATTTCTAAATGTTCTCTCCCAGTACAAAATGTTTCAATGTATGTTGACCCAAGCACTCCTGAAGAACTTTGCTAGTCAAAACTGCTTTGTCAAAACTGGAAATGGGATACTGGGAATTGGTTACTTTTAGAATAGAAGCTAAGGGAGTCACTTGCCTAGTGGCAGCTGTCTAGGCTAAAATACTTTTATTTCTTGACTGTTCCATTGGGTCATTAAGGTCTTTTGTTGGAACTTACATTCAGTCTAGATTATTGCTTTCTGAACTATGGACATTTTCAATTAGCATAACTATCCAGATTTGCTAAAGTCAGTGAAGCAAAATCAAATATGAACTTTATTTTAAATGAACTCACTTCAACTTTTGTAACTATGTTACTATGTTGCTGCCAGTAAAAGAACTAGTCAAAATGAAATTTGCTCTTTTGGTACAACTTTTTTTTTTTTTTTTAATGGAGTGTGTTGCTTGAAGAGTCTTTTATTATCTCTTTCTAAATACATTTTTTGAATACTCTATATGCGCTTGGTCTTACATATTTCATCAAGAATCTATTTCAGATGGGTAAAACAGTTCCTAGTTTTTGGTCTGTACTTTTCTTTCTTATTTTGCGTCAGCAGGGTATTAGAATTTCAAGTATTTTTTGTTGTTCTAGATGTCTTTACAGAGAGATTTTTCTTTAGTCTTCTCTTTCTCATTCTGTCTTACATTATTCCATTTAGTCTGAATTATTTCTTCTCTATGCAGTTTACTTCCTTCCCTTCCCTCCAGGTGCTTTATCTTTTTTGCTGAATTTGATAGAAGCTTCTCCATTGAGATTAATCCTTTTATATCCACTAAATGCACAAGTTTAAATTTTCTCCGGTACTACATTTTCTCTAAGCTACTAATTTGCTGTCCCTGCATGTGGAATCCCACTAATCCAACTTCTTTCTATTGGTTTTATCTGTGTCAAAAGATTCTATTTGTTTATGAAGTAAAAGCTCCCCAGGAAGCACTTGTGTTTCACAGTGTAGTTAAGTACCTGTTTTGTTTTGAAGCATTTGATTGCTTACAAGTTATACTAAATTTCATGCCAAAATTAGCTGTCCCTCCTCTTACTTGAAGTAGTTCTTCGTGAATCAGACTTACGTGTCAGATGTTGCTTGGCACTCACTGCCTGCATTTTTTTGCAAGAATGCTCCTGACTCTGTTCTTAGTATTGTAAATTTCTTATGTTCTTGTTTGCAGTATGGAAAGAGAGATTTTTGAGATTTTGTAAAGGAGATGGACAGCAAAAGTTTTAAGTGTTGATGAGCGGAAATAAACACTATCACTTAATAAGCCTATCTGACATACTCTTCTTTTTCCAGACCATTCCATTAATCTCTTAAGAAGCTGATGTTAGAAATAAGTATTTCATTAGCATTGTGAATAAACAGGGTATTTCTGATTTTAAAATTACTGTAGTGTTTTGGGTGTTTCCTTTTCCACATAGAGAGGTAAAGAGAGAACCATGAAGGGGAAAAACTAGAATAGAATCCTAGAGATGTGATTCCCAGAGGCTTTGTTAATTTCACTGCTTCAGATCATGGTCTTGTATTTCATTTTATAATCTCAACCTTCATGAAGGAATATTCTGCATCTATGCCAAATATTAGACAGGAAGATACTTTAAAATCATGTAAAGGACATCAGCAAACATGCCATAGACTGGCACAGTTATTTATAGATAGGTTGTTTTTTAAGTGTTTGCATACATTCAGATTGTTGTCTTTCATGTGGAGTATCAACTGACACTTCTCTGAATTGAGAAGTGAAACAATAAATCCCAATAAAAACTTAATGCTTACGATTTCCCAACATTGAAGCCATGCATGTGACTTATGCATAAAATACGATGATACGAAGTATTACTGTGTTCGTTCCAGCAAATAAACAGAGCGTAGTTCAAAAAAACAAGATACAGATACCAGCCAATTGGTAAATAAATGAGATTTAATCAACCTACACATTTTATGTTTTGTAGCTATTTCACAAAGTAAATGGAATCCAATTCCAAGGCAGCTGATCACTGCTCCCCTCCAGTGGGATGGGAAGAAAATTTGAAAAGTAAAGTTTTATGGAAAGCTTTGTTAAGAAAGCCTGTATTTATAGGGAACTGTTTCTCTGTTGCTGGAACTGCTGCAACTTTTTTGCCCTACAATCACCTGCTGTTGCTGTGCACCTGTCTTCCTTTTGACTAATTTTAACCTTACAGTTCCCTCAAGTGACTCTACATGCCCTTTTTAGGTGCTGTGTAAAACTTCCATGCTGCTGCCTGACATCTGTAATCCTGTTTCACGTGTTTCTCTACCTTCCAACTACTCTCTTTAATGATTAAATGTACTTTAGTGCAGTAATACACATTTTCATGTCTCTCCCACATAGCAGATCATAACACTGTACCGCTTGTACCTCTTTCAGATGTATTTGTAGAATACGCATTTGTTTCATTTAGCTAAGTTAGAAGTTTAGTTAGCTAAGTTGTTTTAGTTAAAAAGTTAGAAGCCAACTTTCCTCATCTATTGCCCTTCAAAATCTGATCTTGCAGTGTCAGTGTTTTGGAGTTCCTGTGTTTTTTTTGCACCTTTCTTCTCTTTCTACAAGAATCTAATGTGTGGTATTCTTTCTGTGGTAGTTTGCAAAAAAGCTTTTGGCTTTAAATTTTTTGGAAGCAGTACATTCTGTGTACTTTGCTAGACCTGAATTCTAGGCCGGTTTTCTAAGCCTAAATTTGTTCTGTTGCTTTGAAAGGTAGTGATGCCAACTGTTCCACCAGTGTGTGGTCAGAAAAATGGCAGAGACTTGTGACCAGTTTTTAATTTTCATAATCTTGTGAAGCTCTTCTTTCTGGTCAGTTTTCTGCAGATAGAGTTGGTTGTGTTCAAGGTTTGCAGAACACTTTACTCCAAAGTCTCTCTGTTTGTTGTTTTAAAGATTATGCGTAATAAAAAGATGATATAGCAGATTAAGCTTAAGCCATTAACAGAGCATTCTTTTTCCTGGTAGAAGCCCAGAAAAAAAGCAGTGGAAAGCTCTAGCAATAGTGACAGTGATTCAGGCTCCTCTTCAGACACCTCAAGTGAAGGAATAAGTAGTAGTGACTCTGATGATTTAGAGGAGGATGAAGAAGAAGAGGAGGACCAGAGTGCTGAAGAGAGTGAAGATGATGAATCAGATTCTGAAAATGAAGCACATCACAAAAACAAGAACAAGGTATAAGACCATGCTCTGCTGCTCACAGTCTTGTCACTGAAAGTTGTTAATGAAACGTTGACGCGTTCCTGTTTGTACCAGTGAGTCCTTATTTAACTGCATGTTAATGAATGATAAGAATACTCTTTCTGGTTTTGCTTCAGGGTTTTCTGGGGTTTTGTGGTGGTTTTTTGTTCTTTTGTTTGTTTGTTTGTTTGTTTGTTTGTTTTGGGTTTTTTTTGTTCCTTTCAGTGCGTGCATGTGTGTGTTTTGTTCTTTATAGGCTAGAAGTTTAACTGTTGATAGACTGTTCATCTCGTTATAAAGTGGAAATACAAAGAAATTAAGTGCTGTGGCTTGATAGTGTATTGGAAATATAACCTTCTATGGATATCATTTTGGCAGTTGCTTTTTTCCTAGGAGAGTGGTTACCTTCCCTAGTTGACAATAGAAGAACAAGATTGTAATCTTGGGTATCCTGTTAAGTTTACAGTCAAAAATACATAAAAAATCAACCATGGTTTGGGTTTTCTTCCTTCCTATTAAGCATTGTCCTGACATGCTGAAACTATCTGGAGCAAAAAAAACCCTCAAAATAATAAATATATGACAAGATTGATTTTATAATCATTATTGTTCATCCTCTGCCAAGAATAGTATAATTGTTCCATGGGAACTGATGATGCACTATTTTTTTTTTTTTTTGAGGATCTTTAGCTGATCTAATGTAAACAGTCAAAAATATGTATTTTGCAGGTGCTAATGCATAGTGGCGTAACAGATACGAAAACCGATGGACAAAAGTCACATGAAAAGTCCCAAGAAAAAAGACCACACCAGCAGATACCTCTTGTGTCTGATTCCCAGACTCACTCATCATTCCAGTCCCAGCAGAAGCAGCCTCAGGTTTTGTCACAGCAGCTTCCATTTATTTTCCAAAGCTCTCAGGCAAAGGAGGAATCTGTGAACAAACACACAAGTGTAATACAGTCTACGGGATTGGTTCCCAATGTGAAACCTTTGTCTCTGGTACATCAAGCCAAAAAGGAAACCTATTTAAAACTCATAGTTCCTTCCCCTGATCTACTCAAAGCAGGGAATAAAAATACCTCTGAAGAATCTATTTCTTTGACCAGCGATGTAAGATCAAAACGGGTGAGTGAAAAATCACTGGGTTTTTTTTATTATTTATAACCTGCATTGCCTGCCTAAGATGCAATATTATGCTATCAAGCTCTTTTTAACATAATGCTTTAAAATTGTATGTATATTTATTTTCATGCCTTTTTTTTTTTTTTTAGAGTTGATAGGGGTTTCTGAATGACGTAAATGAAACTGTGTGGTAGTTTGTTTTAAAGAGCAGCACATATGCTTTAATTTTAAAGATGTTTCACTATATGTTGCAAGTGTCTCGAACTATTCCACTTCATCTCAGAGAAACACTTTATCTCGGAGAAAAGTCAAGTTACTGGTGCATGTGCCTGTATGCATACCCTGATGCATACATGACGTAATTTTATACGCAACTTAATGTCATATAATGCCAAATTTGAGTTTCATGCTTATCACATAGCAGAACTTTACAGTTCTGCTGAAAGCAGTCAGTGTACTGGTGAGAGTAATGGGTACAAAGAAAACAAAGAATTTTCTCATGCATCTATCTCTTAAGGAAAATAAGCAGCTAAAATCAATAGCAAAATGAGAGAAGAACTCACAGGCAAACTGGGGTATTTTTCCTTTGCTTTTAGTTTTAGTCAAAATGCTGATTTAATACTTTCCGTATCTAGTATGTAAGCATGGCTTCGCTTTGTTTCAAGTTGGATAATTGTAAGTCAAAGTAATTAAAATTGCCTATTTTAATCATGATTTTAAACAAAGTAGCTGAAAGCCTTTTAAAAAAAAAAATTCAACTTAATCTTGGGGTTTGTTTGCTTTTTAAAGACAGAAGGATATTCATGCATTGAGCTATTAAAACTCAGTATGACCACAGCAGTAAATTTGATCTTCTTTTTTGCTAGTTGTGAATCTACCATATGTTTACATGTATCTGTCTTAACAATTCTGTACCTTACAGAAATCTCTTTTAGTTTATTTTGTCAATAGTGATTATGGTCAGTAGTTTGTAATTCCTATTCAGTTAGATCTGAATGGGGATTGGAAGAGAATAAAAATCTAAAGTTTTAGAAATGTTGAGGTTTATATGTACATATATAAATATATATATGTAAATCTACCAAGGTGTAAGGTTCATTATGAAAACAAAATTTGTTTCAAACTAAGTAGTACTGGTGAAGAGAAAATTGAACTCTGATTCACAGCTGACTTGAAGTCCTCGGTGAGGATTGAAAAATATTTGTATCGTATAGGTTTTTATTCCTAGACCAGATGGAAAACATGATTTTTACTTTCGACTCCCAGTTACTCTGTAAAATTCAAATAAGCTAGTAATTTACCTGGAATGGTTAAATAAGTTTTAATTATGAAAATGAAAGTCTTTGCCATTGGAAGCGGCTTCTGCTGTGAAATTTATGTTATGAGTCTCTGGCTAATGATACATCATCTGTTTAGTGGTTTGATTTCTTTCAAACTTTTACTGGAGATGTGTACTTTATGAATATTTTATAGGCTTTTATAATTTCATATTCAGTTTTAAATACTAGTAATTTCAGAAGTTTATTGTATTTGACTTAGTATTTAAAAATAGATTTTAAATTTACTGTCTTTATCCATTTGATTTTTTTTTTCCCCCCATCAAAGATGATGTATTTTCTTTTTCCTTGCAAGAGTCCTGAAACTAAAAACAATGTAAGCTTTACATGGATTTCTGCGCCACTACTGAATAAGTTTTACTAGAAGACCTTTCAAGTACTACTTTTTCAGAGTTAAGAGAAAGCGTAGCATATCACAGTACCTCTGAGTAATGCCTTTTTCCTCATGTTTTTTGTTTTGATAGAATTTTTCTATGCTGAAAGCCTTCTCTTGGTTTTCTGCTGGTATTATAGCCATTACTGTGTTGTATGAACAAATTAATAATGCTACTTTTACATTCATTAATGAGATACGTATATGCTGAAATGAGTAAAAAGATGTTTTTTGCTATACCAAGACATGCGTAGTCTTTTTAAAAATTGCTTTTTTTAAGATGTTTAATATCTTTATGAAAATAAATCTAGAGCAATGTAGCAAATGAAAAAGCTTTCCTACATAATTTAGAACAGCTTCATCTTGGGTTCAGTTTGTCTTTTCCTACTTGATTTATAGTGAAAATCACAAGATTAGCAAAACTTACAGTTACTCAACCCTTCTGTTGTAGCTAGCACCTACTTTTGACCTACTAAAAATAGCTTAGCAGATGTTTGACTCACAGAGTTCACCAGCCTGAATCCAAACAAAAAAAAAACACACCCCAAACAGCAAAATAATACCCACCCACCACATTTTATTCCTTTGTCTTCTCCTTTCTTTAGGAACAATATAAACAGACATTCCCAGCAGCACAGCTAAAGAAACAGGAGTCGTCTAAGAACCTGAAGAAGGTTATCGCAGCTTTGTCAAGCCCCAAACCGACTTCTAATTCACCAGCTCATCAAAAACTCACATCCCTGGAAAACAACCATTCTAATCCATTCCTGACAAATGCACTTTTAGGTAATCACCAACCCAATGGAGTTACTCAGAGCGTCATCCAGGAGGTTCCTCTTGCGCTTACTACGAAACTGAAATCCCAGACCAAGATCAATGAAAGTGTAGCAATTTCTAGTAGTGCCCCCTTTTCTTTGCCAGTAAACTTGAGTGCTTGTGGGAAAAAACCAACTTGTAACCGGACACCTGTTGTGCCCTCTACCTCTCCTGTGTTACCTGGTTCAGGAAAGGATAAAACAGTCAGCAATAATGCAGTAAATGCAGTAAAAACACAACACCGCCTTCACTCTGCAAAACTGGTGGTGGAGCAGTTCAGAGGGGTAGACTCAGATGCCCCCAGCAGTAAGGACTCTGACGACTCAAATGATGATGACGACGATGATGAAGATGAAGATGAGGATGATGAAGATGATGATTCTGATGATAGCCAATCAGGTGGTTTAACCTTTTTAATAGGAAAAGCAGAAACTTTATTTTTTGAGTGTTGAAAACATGCATTTCCCACCATATTTTATCATAAGGGTAGGAAATTTTAGGGCAGCATGGCCCACAGAGTGTCCTGCAGATATCATGGAAAGTAGTACATATCTCCCACTCCCCCACTGTGTCATATCCAAAATCATGTTTACTTTCAGCTGTCCTGGTAAGACTGCTCTACAGGCTTCTGGAAAGGCTGTCAAGAGACCTGCCTTCCAGATCAGTCACCCCGCCTGCAGCTCGTATACTGCTTGTGTGGCGAGGTTCCCAGGAGGAGGATGAGATAATAGACTGGTTTATATTTAATTATTTTGGCAAGCAGAGCCCATCTGCAAGTGTGCTTCCCCAGCCAGAGAGAGACTAAGTAAGTAAAGGCCTTCAAATTGTCAACTGGCAAGAACAGCATGTTTCTAGGCTTCATTCAGGAGCACAGTAGTCAATGAGCAAGATTAAAGTACCAGGACAGTTTTAAGGGCTGCAGTGTTCATAGCTAGCATTCATACTACTATTTTAAGGGCTCTTAAGCTATTCAGAAAGGCAGGGCCTTTAAAGAGTCAGTTTTATGCCCAGCCACTCCCTTCTCTTTCTGTGTGTGCTGGTATTTCTTGGGTCCAGCTCCACCTTCATCTTTCTCTTTCCCCTCTCTCATCCACACACCCTGTACTAATCCTCTTTTTGTCTCAGCTGTAGTCCATCTTCAGTTCCTTATCCTGTTTACCCTTTACTCTCTAACTCTTCCTTTGCCCAGATTGCCATACTTCCAATTCTGACACCTTTCAGTCTGTACACAGTTCCATTGTTTGCTTCCTCTTCATGCTAGATTTCACATCCTGTGAAGTGCCCTTCCTGGCTCACAGGGGATGTATTAGCTGTAGCTCATTCTAGGGTAAACACTCTCTTAAAATGCTGCAGTGTCTGTCTCTCATCTCCTCATGAAAAAAATTCCATCCGAAACAACAGTGCATTATCATGTGGGATTACTTTATGCTGTCATATTTGTAGTGATTTTAAAGTTTACTTAGTTAATTATAACCTTCTATTTATACTCAAGGGATGTTATTAATAAAGAATTTCAGTCAGAGAAGCTTCTTATTTAATAAAGACAAAAGACTTTGCAAGTGTTAGAACTTAAATGTATTTGCCATTAGTTATCAAGTCATAATGTGTCTTTTGCCACACTTTTTTTTAAACAGAGTCTGACAGTAATTCTGAGTCAGATACAGAAGGGTCTGAGGATGAAGATGATGAGGATGATAAAGATCAAGATGAATCGGATACAGACACTGAGGGAGAAAAAACTCCACTGAAACTGAACAAAACTTCATCCTCTGTGAAGAGCTCTTCCATTGGTCTTGCAGCTCATTCTACCCCGCTTAATCTCCAAGTAGCAAAGCCCCCCAGCTCTGCACCAGCTGCCTTATGTCCTGAGTCCCAGCCTGCAGTTTTTCTTGGGACAGCATCATCTTCTCTTACACCAAGTACACACTGTGGTATCTGAATGTCTTTTGTTATAGTACAGTGTAACATCTAATTGGCATGTATTGTAAAAGTAGTTATAAAAGTAGTTTAGGCACTGTTATTAGTGATAGACATTAGAAGAAGATTTTTTGCCGTAAGAACAAGCATTCACTGGGACAAACTCCCCAGGAATCTGGTACCCCGTCACTGGAGGTTTTCAAGATGTAGTTGGTCAGGGTGCTAGATAATCTTACCTAGGCTCCTTTTCCCATGAAAGGTTGGGCCAGGTGATCTTTTTTAGATCCCTTCCTGGGGACCTAAAACAGCCTGGGCTGTTCTGTGATCTTTTCATGGGCTTTTGCAAGAGACATTAAAATCAGTAAGCAGAACTGCAAGTACTCAAGACCTGAACATTACGCATAGTCCAGGTAGCTCATGTAATTATTTGAGAGAAAGTAGGATGAAATAGCTAGAATTGATACTTATTACATAAAAACTCTTTGTTACTTAGTCTTTGTTATTTACTGTTTTATTGTAAACTAGTTAGTCACTTTTAATTTCTATGCATTACAGTTTGCATTCTGAATCTTCTATTTCTGCCCCTTCCTTGACAAATCTAATAACTGTATTTAGTTAAAATATAACTTTATTCTTTCAAAAATCTCGGTAGAATTTATGGATTACATACAAGGAATTGTTTTTAAAAGGTTCATGAAAAGTACATTTAGCATTTGCCTGCTGTTACGTAGTGTTTATTATCCTTCATTTGGTTACTAGTTTGTAATATTTAGTAATTACTACTGCTACAGAAAAGAATGCATTTTTGAAATAACACTCCTCAATTTGCATGGTAACAATTAGGTTGTATATTTATTACTTTGATTTAGAACCTTGATATTTAAGGGACATACAAATAAGTAGATTGTAATCCAAATTGTTGAAATAGTTAATTTTTTGCTCAGGAATCTGTGTTGATTTATGATGCCTTGGAAAGGCTGGTAGATTTTGTCTGTTTATGGAGGTAGGAGGTAGAATTTTACTTTGTGTCCTTGGTTTATGTGTAGTATTTCCTCCCAGTAAGAATCACCATAATACAATTAAAATAGTTTTGTATCCATTTTGCCTGAAGCTAGGCAGTCACTGACTCTATCATATTATTGATTCAGTCTTCTGACTAGCACCAAACACATCTGTTTGAAAAGCTGGAATTCTGAAAACTCTCTGCATTGGCAGTTGACTACAATCAGTACACGGTGCTCTTTGAAGGCTGAGCCTATTGTATGGATTTTAAAGAAACTCATATTTAATACAGAAAACCAGATGTGCAAGGAATTAGTTTGGCAACATCTAAAGAGACTGTATTTTAGCAATATCTAAATAGAGTGCCGAACAAGGCAAGCAGTTAAGTATGGCATAATCAGGAGGTTTTTTTTGTTTAGAATTTTAGAAGTAGAGGTTAAAAGAAACTCAGAGGAAAATGTATTTCAGAAGGAGTATAGTTACATTACTTTTCTTGGTACCTGAGGTATGTAGTGGCTAGAATGAAAACGCTGATTTATCTTTTGGGTTTGGGGATATAAGGATGAAAAGGATATTTTAGGTACATGTTATTTTCGTTTTCTACATTCTCTTAGGTGTTAATAAGAAATTCTGTTTCAGGTATTTCAAAAAGACGAAAAGTAGCAGATGAGCGGGAGCTGCGTGTTCCTCTCGAATACGGGTAGGTTGTATATGTACTTGATATTCCTTTAAAGAAGGTAATACCTTCAAAAGTCAGTTGGTAAAGAAATGACAGTTTAAATATTTTTGAGGCTGTTTAATAAGGGAAGGGTTTCAGTGATTTAGATTTCCAGCTCACAGTGACTGGATTTTTTTAAAGTGTAAACATATTCCATGTGGGTTTTTTGTGCATCAAATTTGCTCTTTTGTGAACATGACCTGTTGCTAAGGCATTTTTGCCACCAGCAATTAATCCTGATGGTTAGATCTGAGCTAGTATAGACTCCATATAACTCCCTGAATTGTAGTACTAAGCTGTTTAAAATGTAGTAAGTAGCTTGATATAAATAAATCCATATATAGTCAGTTTGGACAAACCGCATAATAACTTCTCTTTTTGTCTATTTGATGTATGATATTCTTGACACATTTTACATAATGTGCCATTTTCCTTTCTTTGTAAAAATTTTTAGTTGACATTAATTGCTTGATTAAAAAAACCCCACGAATGTACTGTTGTATGCAACTATTTCGTATTACTGTAGCTGGCAAAGAGAAACCCGAATAAGAAACTTCGGTGGTCGTCTTCAAGGAGAAGTAGCGTATTTTGCACCTTGTGGAAAGAAGCTGAGACAGTATCCAGAAGTCGTAAAGGTACATTCCTTTTTTTAACTTCTGTGTTCTAATGCTATTAAGCATGCTTGCAATTAAAAAATGCTTTTTTTTCCCTCCAATATTTCAAAATATCCTGTGATGAGAGGTGTAATGTATCTCAGTTTGTTACTGATTTGATCTCCTATAAATGCATATCCCTTTTATAGAATATTCAAAACATTACAGTCACAGTTAGCTGTACATCAAAGCTGGGTTGTAATAATTTACAAGCTGAAGTGGAAAAATATGTGATTTTTTCAGTATCTCAGCAGAAATGGAATAATGGATATCTCAAGGGACAATTTCAGCTTCAGTGCAAAAATAGGAGTGGGTGACTTCTATGAAGCCAGAGATGGACCGCAGGTATCCACTTTTTAAAAAGTAAAGTCTTTGATCCAAGGAACATTAACTTACATTTAGGTGAAGTAATTTTTGCCACGGTCTGAAGCATTACCTGTTTTTTAGCTAATTCTTTCTAAAAATTGTGTGTATTTCTTAATAGTAGTTACATTGAGATGCCGAGAGCTTGATCCTGGGCAGTGTTGAAAACCACTCCCTTCAGTGATTTTATTAGGAGGTTGCAGGAGTTCAGCGTGCCTTATGATCAGCTCTGAGCCTCGATTTATCTGGGATGAAAGAACTCTGAGCTACATATTTTTTCATAGTGTTCAGATTTTTCTGACTAAAACGCTATTTCTTCCTTTACTGTATAAACTTAATATTGATAGTAATTTATGTGTATGCCTCAAATCATTCTCTTTCCATGTATTCATGTGCGTAGTATGTGTGTGTGTATATAAATACATGTTTAAATACAAGTGTTTCCTTTATCGCTAGTATCATCTGAGCTTCCTGAAGCATATTTTTACAGGAAGTAAAATGCTGGGTTATGGCAGTTACTCTTTACATCGGTAGAACTGTTACACTTTGTGTAGCTAAACCACACAAGGATAAATAAAATAAGAATTTTAAGGAAATGAGTACAGAGTTTTTGCCATGCTGTGTTACTGTGTTTTGGTCACGTTGCTGTTACTTCAGGATGTGCATGAAAGTTGTTGTACTTCTGTCAGTGAATATATTTGCTTCTTTAAAATACGAGTATTTTGAGTATGTCACTACAGGAATGTGGGCAGACATCATTCTCTCAGCAAGCTTGAATTCTGGCTCTAGTTAAGCCTTATGTCCTTGTGATGCTCTGTAGAAATACATAATGTTTGCATAGTATAAATTTGAAAGCTGGGTTCATAGTAAGCAGCTACTTCCTAGATAGTGTTTCATGATTCCTGGATTACCAGGAGTAAAACCTTGCTAAACCCTCTTCATGTTTGGCCTTCATGATACAACAAGTTACAAGTTCATGTGATGTGAACTTCATTATATACCTGAATGGCTTGATAAAAATAATTCCTTTAATGATAATTAATAATTCCTTATTCTGTAACGTAATGTCAGGGTGTCTGCTGTCTTTTTACCTTGTTACCTTTTCTGTGTCTGTTGCCCATATTACTTCATTAGTCTTGTCCCCTTCTCTAGCTGTATTCATGAGCTGATTTGCAGGTTTTTCCCATCAATACTAACACACTTCCAAATTAAAGGCATTGTGGGGGCAGGTTTCTGTACACAGGGTAGGCAAGATGAATATTAAGTTGCTGTACAGCTCACTAGAGTTTCTACGTGTCCGGTTTGTGGTAGGTTCCATTGAGACTTGGTTAGACAAAGGAAAAGTTGGTGGGTTTTTTTGTTTTGTTCTTGTTTTTTTCTGTTTATTTGTTTTAAAAGAAAAAAAGCCTGAGGGTAGCTGTTTCAGATGTGCTAAAATGATATGTATGAGGTTTCGAATGAGGATATTGTAATGTAAACGGTTGAACTACACTCAGGCTGATAGTACACACTTAGTAACACAGGATGTGGTACTGATACTTCATGAAAAGAATTTGCACCCTTTTTAGTGAAAGTGCTTGAATTGTCCAGCTGCAAAACAATATGGGATAATAATATCTTCATGCATGTCTGGAGATAATTCCAGGAGTTTTATTTGGTTTTGTTGTAATTTCATTTATTGCATATAGCCTTTCATGGTTACTGTTCCCTTTCTTTGTTATGTATTTATGTCATCTTTTGGGATATGCAGCATGCATCCTGATTGACTGGGTAAGTTTCACAAAGCTCAAAGGTGGAACGAGATGCAAAGAAAACTATTTAAGGGTTAAATCAGTTATAGTGAAGAACATACCCATAGCAAGCTAAAAATGTGTGGATTACCCACTTCTGATCGTGCCTGTAAAAAAGTGCTTGTGCTTAAATAAAGCAACCAGATATAGGTTTATTCAAAGCAGTGATTAACGGCTTTAAAGAAGCAGCATATCTGGCACAAGTGGGCCATGAAATATTAGGGTTAGGGGAATGTTTGAACTTTAGCAAATGTGGAAATTCAGTGACCTGACCTGGAGGCTTTAACCTGCTGTGGTTTGCAAAGATTAGTGTGAATGTGATTTGGGGCGATGGTGAAAGCAGACAGATCCTTACAAATTTGAGTAATATGGATAGGAATACTGAACCACGTAATAGGTGGAAGATTGTTATGTGGATTGATACTGGGCTGTGCCCTAAGATTGCGTCTTGCTGGCTTTGATTAATGTACAACAGCAAGAGTATCCATCACAGAATGTTTGAGGTTGGAAGGGACCTCTGAAGGTCACGTTGTCCAAGCCCCCTGCTCAGGAAGGGTCACGTAGAGCCAGTTACCCATGAATATGTCCAGACAGCTGTTGAAAATCTCTAAGGTGGAAGACTCCACAGCTTCCCTAGGCCTTCTGTTCCTGTTCTTCATCACCGCCACAGTCACAAAGCATTCCCTAATTTTCAGAGGGAACCTCCTGTGTTTCAGTTTATGCCAACTGCCTCTCATCCTGTCACTGGGCACCTCTGGAAAGAGCCTGGCTCTGTTCTGTTTGTACCCTCCCTCCAGGTATTCATATGCATTGGTGAGATCCCCCTGAGTCTTCTTTCTCCAGGCTGAGGCAAGCCCAGCTTTCTCAACCTTCCCTTTCCATAGTCATTATGTAGTTAGAGAAAACTTGACTTAATGCAGCTCCATACAGATCCATTTTAGTTGAAGATGAAATATCAGTAATGGGAAGATATAGGAATCTTTTAACCTGGAATTAACTCGCTGGGAGTAATCATTCAGTCATGGTAAACATGGCATGCACTTTTTTTCCTAATAAGATTTTGCATAAAGCTGGGAAAATAATGTTTTGTTGTTGTTTTTGTTTGTTTGTTTGTTTCTTGGTTTTGTTTTTTCCCAATGAGTCTGAATGCTAGCCTAGAAAGGCAGCTGAATTCAGGAACAGGAAAGGAAGAAAGTGCTTGAAGTACTTTTTTGCATCTCCTTAGTGTGAAGTGACTCCGATGTACGGTAGTCTTTCTCAGAGTATGCAATCGTGGTGCTAGCTCAGAACTAATACAGTGCATCTTTATAAGGTGTGAAGTCTACTTCTTTTAAGCCAATTTCTTAAGCTTACTGTTCTTTACTTGTAAGGCTTATTCTGTGAGTAAGTATTTAGAAGTCTCAAATGTTTATTACAGATGCAAAAGAAATACCATACAGAACAGCCAACTATAAAATCAGGTGTCATATGCATTCGTAATGTAGTAATAATTATTTGCTTCCTATTCTAGAAACTGCAATTTAAAATACTCTGTTTTGACTTCTGCAGTTCAGAAGGCTTTGTTGTTAGCTTTTTTGTTGCAAATCTAAACTGAAATTAATGAGAATGAGGATATCTGCTTCTTGCAAAGTGCCTGTGGTTTTAATTCATTAGTTTGATTAACAGACTTTGAGCTTGATTATGCTCACATGAGTTATCTGGTCCCATTTTTGGGAAATGTCCCGAGTACAGTACAGTATTGCAACAGACGGTAAATGTCTGAAAGTGAGAAATTGAATTTGGTTTTTATTTTGGTTAGTTTCAGCAATAAAACCTAACATTTCACAGTGTTCCATTTTCTTTAATGTTTGTGTAGCGAAGCATAGATTTTTATGGAAGCCCCTGATTTTCCTGTGTTGGGACACAATCCCTGTCTGTTTTCTTAGGAATATGGAAAATCCATGGAGTATCAGATTGTACGTGCTTTTAATAGAAATGTGTTTTGGGTCACATTTTATAAGGTACCTAAGCACAAAATACAGATGGTCAATTAACTCTTGTGTAATCCTTAATGGATCTGTTCTGGACTGTTTCTGTTTTGTCCTCTCTTAAACTTGTAGAAACTTGTTGCATCACAATGTTCTTTGACAGGACATTAAGCAGTCTTCACATTTCTTGAAATGCTAACTCCTTTTGCTTATTAAACCTTCTACTACATAATATACATCCATGGTCTCTGTGGCATTAACAGTCTTGTAGACCTCTTGATCTATTTTTTCCCCGTCAATCTGTCATCATTAGCATTGTTAACTATGGCAGTACAGAGCAAGAGCAATCACCATTGCACGTTCAAAGGTGCTTGTAGAGATACAGTGGCCTCTCCCTATTCCTCCCTATGGGGGAATCCTATTTCTCCCACCTCTGGCACTTGTGGTTTATGTGGTAAGATTTCCTAAGTTAAAGGTTGGTGTAGGTGATAAGTACTATATTCAATCTAGCTTACTTTGCTCAACAAACTGAACCTGTGGTAAGTTGTAAGACCATAACCTAGTGAATTGAAAGTGTTCACCTCTGTGTGCACACCCACTCTGTTGAAGTGGTAGAGGTAACTATTTGCATTAAAAAGTCCTTAGTGATGATGCATTGTACACATACTGTCATGATTCTGAAGAACTTATTTTTAGGAACAATGCTAATAACAAAGCCCTTTGGAATGTCTCTAAGTGCAAGGCGTACTCTTGGGATGGTCTTAACTGGGAGTGATTCAGGCTTCAGAAAAGGTTACTCTGCAGATACAGATAGCTTCCTTGGAATCTGAACATGTGATAGCAAAACACCGTTTCTTTTTTTGACTCTTACGAAACATTTGTAATTATGAAGGAGGAGCAGAAAGAATTAAAAGAAATTGTCACAATAAGCAAATACGAATGTGGATTATGGTACAGAAAATGTTATTTCAGTATCTATGTACATATAAATGTGAAAACTTTGGTAATGAAAATGTATTTTTTTCTGGTCAGATATTTAATGAGTGTGTTTTATAAGTTAACTAATTTTCATTTTTGCTTTAGCAGATATTTTGAAAATCTTTTGCGAACCTTTTTAAGGCAGATTATGAAGTAGTCCTGAAGGACACCAAGCTTCTATATGTATTTTTTTTTTTCCTCTGCATTTTAAAAACACTTGGGAAAATGGTAGGAGATGTTACAATTCTGAAGTACTTGTCTTCAGTTAAACAGGATCAGGCAGACTACGCTCCTGTTCTGCTCAATAGACACAATAAACTACTTTTTATCAGTTAAATTAAAGCTATTTGCATGTGAGGACTAACTTTTGTATTAACCAAATATTTCAGTATCTATTTTCAATATTCCATAAAAAAGAAGTAACAGTGGAAGAAAGAGTTGACTGTATTGTTGCATAGCTTGTTTAGTTAGAGAGTATAGTTAACATAACTTTGAGTTTAGATAGGTTTTTTAAAATGTATAAACTTCTAATTGCATCAGGTTAGTGCAGAAATTAATTTTCTTGCAGTGGATGACAGAGAACGGAATTGTACTAAAAAACCTTCAGGATTAAAATGAGTCTGTGTTTTTTCAACTCAGTTGTTGAGATCTACAGCACTTCTGTGTCTGAAAACACACTACTGCAGTTGCTTGCTATGTATGTCAAAATTTCTGTAAACACTAACAGTTGGAAGACAGTGACTTGTAGCTTGACACGTTTTTTCATTCACGTTGAGCAGTGGGTTGTGTGAAAGCAGAGTAGTTATTTTTTAGTTTACATAATAAGGGAAAATTTATTTCACCTTTTAAGAAGGGTTGAGCAATTTTATTCAGTCAAAAATAACCAAAATGTAGTGGCATACTTGCTAGGTAGTAACTGTGTACGTCACTGAGTGGTTTTAAAAATCTTGCATAGCAATACAGTTTACAAAAGGTCATAATGATAAGCTCTCAGTATATAGCTTCGGTGCATCATCAGAGCATTTACTGTGATTGTACCACACAATGGTACATCACAGCTCTCACAATTTATATATAAAATTTTGAAAAAAAAAAAAAAAAAAAAACAACCAAAAAAACCAAAATCTCTTGCTTTATATGTTCTCAAGTATCCTAAATTTATTTTTCCTTTTTTTTACTGATGTTTATAATACCTGTTTGTGAAATGTGTCCATTAAAAGGGTGTGCAGTGGTGTCTTCTGAAGGAAGAGGAGGTCATTCCCCGTATCAGAGCTATGGAAGGGCGTAGAGGACGACCACCAAACCCAGACAGACAGCACTCTAGAGAGGAGTCAAGAATGAGACGACGCAAAGGCCGACCTCCAAATGTTGGTAGCACTGAATTTCTAGACAACACTGATGCAAAGCTTTTAAGAAAGCTTCAGGCTCAAGGTAATTATGTTACTGTTTTCACAAAGGGTATCAGTATGTAGAGAGTTAATGCCTCTTCTGAAGAGGAGGAGTGTGTTTCACTGGCATATTAGTATGCAACATTTTATTTTGGAAATTAATCACATCCTTTTATTGAACTCTTTTTCTTGAGATCAGTAGATGTATATATGATAGAAAGGGAAAAGTGTATTAAGAGCTTACTCTATAGTTACTTTATTTAGATCTGTAAAATATAAAAAAGCAGACATCCAATAATCTGGTTACCACTGATGTATTTTTAAATTGGCAAAAATTAGCAGATCTTTGTTTTTCCTTGTATCAACTCAAACAACAATAGACTTAAAAATTGAGAACACTGAAGTTAGCATTTCTGTGAAGGTTTTAGCTGTTCCAGGGAAAATGTTTTTCTTATGAAATCCCTGTAATAAGTAGTACCATTGCTGAGAGTAGAACTTCTATGTTACCATGTACTGCTGCATATCAAAGGCATGAGGGCCTGGTTTTAAATAAACATCAGGTATATGACTTTTGAATTTCAATTCTTTAGTCCATAAGTGTATCAGATTTTCTGAATGCATCTAATTCAGTATGAAAAAATTCTTACAGCCCAGGATTCAGGATCTTTGTTTTAATTTAAGACTTAACTTGTCTTTCATGTGCTGACTGTGGACATGTCCGGGTAGCTACCTTGTATTTTGTATTTTGAATGAAACAGCATTACTGCCCTGATGCTATCACTTAGATATTTTTTTCGTCCAAAAATAGTATTTTCTTCTAAGGAGCAAATATCCATGTTAATTTCTGCTGTTCTGTCCTGATATCTTTATGTCATGCAAATGTCTGGAATATGAGCTGCACCTTTATTGTGTGATGGCACTGTTTTTATAAACTCTAGTTTTTTGGTTTGTTTTTTTTTTTTAACAGAAATAGCTAGGCAAGCAGCACAAATAAAGCTACTGAGAAAACTCCAGAAGCAGGAACAAGCTCGAGCTGCCAAAGAAGCGAAAAAACAGCAGGGTAAGTATTAGTTGTGAAAGTTTGTGCATGCTAGAAGATTATTTTGAAAAGTATTAAGGAAAAGTTACCTGCCTCTTGTCATGTTCTACTGATACTAAATTTTGCTTGCTTTTGTTTGTTAGCTATTATGGCAGCTGAAGAAAAGCGAAAGCAAAAGGAGCAGATTAAGATAATGAAGCAGCAGGTAAACTTTGTGATTGCTAACTCAGGTCTTAAATATGCTAATTACAAAGTGAGTGTTTCAAATCTAGTTTTAAAGAGCACACAGTGTATATACTTAAAATTCTGAACTCCATAGTTGTGTCAGGACATCCCAGTTTTGTCTCGTCTTGATTTAAGCCACCCAACATAAGTAACTGCTTGCCAATATCAGTAAGAAATTAAAAAGCTGTTACTGAAGCACAGTGGTGCTGTCTTCCTTTATTTGATTCTGTGAAAACAAAGTGTTAAGTCTGTTTATGTAAATAGTGGAATAGTGTAATTAGCTTCTTGGGTGATTCTGGCTCACTGTGAGTGGTTTTAGGTTGTGTATGAAGGATTGTATCTCTGTGTGTCAGTGAATTAATACGTGCTTTTAAACATACAAGTATGGTTAAATGCTGTCATAGTGAATACTTCCAACAGCTTAAACATGAGCACCTGTGCATAATTGTTGGTTCCTTCAGTGATATACCAGACATCTAATACTAGTAAAAATGCAAAACGTACATTATTCAGTGAAAACAAATGACTACGTAGGGTGTGAGACTTGATGATAAAAAATATATGTATAAACTTGGTCATTTTTTAAAAATATAAATTTACTTTCTCAATACTGATTTTTTTTGTTTGTTTGTTTGTTTTTTTTTTTAACAAATAACTTTCTTCCTCTTATAGGAAAAAATAAAGCGAATCCAACAAATCAGAATGGAGAAAGAACTTCGAGCTCAACAAATCTTAGAGGTAAAAATAATGGCTCAAATAGAATGTTGACATTTTATTAAAGGATGTTGTATTTCAATAATCACACATGCAATTAGGAATGTAACTAAGTATACCAGGTCCGACAATCTGGACTTCCAAAGGCCAGTTCAAAACTGTGTCTTAAAGATGTTTTTCTTAAAAAAATCTATATTAACTGTGACCTTTTAACTTCCAAGTGCTCACTTGAATTCCCAACTTTCTACACAGGTAGTCTTGTATTTGCTAAAATTAATAACATAGCTATTCCTGTGTTGGAAAACAAGTTTGCAGTAATAGGTTATTAAAGTAGTAGCACGCGCTGGTCTGTCTGAAGTGCAGTGGGTTTAAAATACTATGTTTATATATATGCTAGAATGTACTGGTATACTATTCTAGTTTGCTAACATATTAGCAAAGATAGATTGCTAATTTTCAAGTCTCCATTCATGGAAAGATTAATGGTGATCTTTTTGTGATTTATCCTGTTTCTGTGTATACTTAGTTGACAGCCGGTTGAAGTTATTTTTGAGTGGAACTTGAAATTCTGTCTTCATTTTTAAATTTTATGAAAGCTGCTTTGAGGAAAAAACCTGTTCCAATGTACATGATATGTAATGATGTTTTGAACTTTTAAAGGCACATAACTGTATTTCTAGTCAGATTATTTTCAAGTTGTGATGGTGCTGTTGTGTGACCTGTTTTGCATGCACAGGCAAAAAAGAAAAAGAAGGAAGAAGCAGCAAATGCCAAATTATTGGAGGCCGAAAAACGAATAAAGGTTAGTTTAGAAGAGCTCTAAATACAAGAACTGTGTTACTGTACATAATACACATTCATGAATAAAAGCGGTAAATTTGGAATATGATTAATAGATAATGAAACATAAATCGAAACAGCATATGAATAACGTATGATAATAGAAATCATTAGAAATATGATAATGTACATATGATAGTAGAAATATGACTCATGCATGAAGAGAAGTTTGTGCATGTGACATACGTACATTCATACATACAGACAGTATGTCGGGAAACAGTAATTTTTTATGTGCCATTATGATGAGTTTTGCTTTCATGACACTTGGTTTGCGTAAGTTATAGTCCTTATGCAGTAAAATTATTCACAGTATTCTTTTAAGCATGCCATATTAAAAAACTTTGTTGCTTCTTAACAAGCATAGTCTTTTCTAGGCCGTATGCATATAAGACTACAGAACTCTTACAAATGTTGGAAAATACAGTGTATAGATATGTACTTCTTTTACTGCTTTGGCATTCCTGGGATATTTTAACATGGAACTCCCAACTCAATAGGCTTGCTTTCATGTACACTGTGTGTACTTCTCTATGGTCAGTTTAGGGGTGGGTGGGAATTATGAATTTTAGTTCAGATGTGCATGTTTTAGTGTGGTAGAAATATACAACTTGGTAAGTAAATTTTGATATTTTAAATATTTTTTTTGTTCTTTTGTTTAAGGAAAAAGAGATGCGAAGGCAACAAGCTGTTCTTCTGAAACACCAGGTTCGTATACGTTCAGTTGACCAAACGGAATGCCAGTTGTGAACTACTACTGAAGCTGTCTGGGGGGGTGGAATCTTCAAAATATGCACTTTTTAAATTTCTGGGTTTGATTCCTGCACAAATTTTCTTTCACCTTATGATTTGTTGCTTTGCTTTGGTATTGGGGTCTTTTGGGGGATTATAAAGTGGTTTTGTGACTTTGTGATTTCTGTTTCATAATGTTGTGCCAACTCTTTCTACCAGGAGTTGGAGAGGCATAGACTAGATATGGTATGGGTATGTTTATTTTTGTACATCTAACACCGCATTGTGATTTGGTTGTGATATGGTTGTCATAGCAATGCATAAAATGTAGCACTGGCTGCTGTCATATTACATACTGCTGCATGGCTTTACAGCACAGTGCATTGCATACATCTGCTTGTCTTGTCTGTTAAGAAAAAAAAAAGACATGTCTTGAACATGTATATAAATTGAACATGGCACTAAATAAATGAGGTTTTTAACCAGAAATCTGTGTTACTGATGTCCCAATAGAAATTGGACTACTGTATAAAATCAGGGATTAATAAATGCAAAATTAATAGGAAGTCATTTGGATAATTTTTGCAAGCCTTGTCCCATTCACTGGGAATGAATCCAAACATTTTAAATATAATTTGAATTAACCTGTTCTGGAAATCAGAATGATGTCTTTCCTAAGTTTGTAAGGTACTGAGGAAATTAGCTTTCAGATGGTGGTAAATTCATAATAAGTATACAATGAAACATTAGAATGTAATCCTAGCCTCACTGAATTATATGATAAAATTTCATTAGCCTTTACTGGGGCCAAGATTTATTCCACAGCTTTTCAGGCAAAATCCCCGTACTTAATGCTCTATGGTACAGCTCCTTAATGCATTTGGAGTTACTGACATAATTTATTGAGGGACAGCCATCAGTAAATGCAAGTGTTGTCGCATATGTATATGCGCCATCACTAGCTTGGTTGAAACTGATCTAGAGCTGAGAAAATTAATCATATTAATTTGTTGCTAGTTACAAAAATATTAGTATTTGCAGTGTTTGAAAATGACCAGTTTAAAATTTCTGCTGAATTGGCTATTGAAGAAATAAATTGCAAGTTCCGTAATAGCAGATGTAAGGTAACTGACCTGTTCCAGCCAACCATTATGCTTTTTGTTCTGCCAGCTTATGAAGGAGCATCACAACTGACCATAAGTAAATCTGTATGCTTCTTTTTTACACTGTCTCCATGTTCATTGCTTTACCTTTTTGCTTTTGATTGTTCCTGTATTTGCTTTCTAAACCTGAACTAAAACATGCACAGACTTGGCCATTCTTGTCCTATATTTAGTATTTATTGTGACTTGTCTATTAATGCTAAATTTGTTACTCAGCTTTTTTACTGATTTGAAAATGTGGATTAGTTTTTTTTCTAACATTACGTGCTTCAATAGGAGCGAGAAAGGAGAAGACAGCATATGATGCTTATGAAAGCCATGGAAGCACGTAAAAAAGCTGAAGTGAGTATTAATCTCTGAAAGTTTCAACTTTTCATGGTTTCAGTCTGCTGTGGTCTATGCAAGTGTCTTCAACACACCTGTAATTCGTTCCTATACGTGGCAATGGCTGGATGAGAAGCAATAGACACAAACTGAAATACGTTAAATTCTGTTTAAACTTAAGAAAACCTTTTTTACTTTGAGGATAATGGTTGAATGGCACGGATTGTCCAGGTAGGTTGTGGAGATGCGACCTGCTGATGCTGCTGATGGGGGTGATGGCAGGAGGATGATGTGACAGCACACACAAGGGGATGGGAACTGCGTGATTTCAAGAGGTCCCTTCTATCATCATTGATTCTGAGCAAGAAGCCGATAGTTGCATAGTCACTTCAGAGTCCTTAGGATTTCCTGGAAAAAAAACTTTATTTTCTTTTCTTCATGTTGTTCATGTGTATAAGAGTAAGGACTTTATCATACTGACTTGTCAGATTATCTAAAAAAAAAAGTACATTATGGAATAGCATTGATGATAAAACCAGAACTGTACTGTATGATTGATGAAACTTTCGTTAGACCATGATAAACTAATTTACATCTTAATTAATCCAGAGGCTGTCTTAATTTTTAACCCTGATGCTATCTTTAGGGGGACTATCAGTGCTAGAACATAATTGCTAGCTTCTTAAACCTTACTCTATACGTATCTCTATATCCTGAGACACTTTTGATCTCTCTATCCTGAGACTTTTCTAAATAAAGATAGCTAAGAAATTGAAATAAAATAACCATCATTATAGCATATAGTTATCAAAGAAATTGTTCTGGTCACAACAATGACGAACTAGTTAAGTTTCAAATTGTTAGTGATAGGAGAAAAAACACCTGCAAGACTTCAACCCAGGATATGGGAGTAGCAGACTTAGGGCTGCTGAAGGGAGCTGGTTAGGAAGGTCCCCATGGAATCTGCTTTTGATGGTAGTGGGATACATGGATGCTGGTCACTTTTTAAGAGCCGTCGCTTAAGAGTGCAGGAGCAGGCAGCTCTAAATTGTGGGAAGTCAAGCAAGGAGGGCAGAAGACCGGCTTGGCTGCTGGAATCTTCTAGAACTTAGGTTCTAGAAGAAGGATAGGCGACATTGGAGGACTATTGGGATGCTCTTTGCCACTGTAGGAAGAAAATTTGGGTGGCCAAAGCTCAACTAAAGTTCAGGCTGGCTAGTACTGTGAAAGACAATGAAAGGGGCTTTCTAAAAGATGTTTACAGCAAAAAGGAGGAGCAGAGATAACACTGGTTCATTACTTGATGTGGTTAGTCACCTCACAAATAGGGATATAGAACAAGCAGAGACGTGTTTATCTTTTAACACCATGATGTGCCCTAGGACCCCTGGAGCCCAGTGACAGAAGGCCGTGAGTGGGGTGGGGGTGTGATAAAGTCCCAGCTGACTCTGAGCATGTTGGAGACTTGCTGTTCCAGCTGGGTGCATGTATATCTATGTCATGTGATGCAGTTCATCCCGGGGTACTGAAATGCTACTGCAGTACGTCTTTCTGTTATTTTTCAATGACATTGGAAATCTGGAGAGGCCTCACTTGACTAGAAGCTGGCAAATGATGTCCCAGCTTTTAAGAAGGGAGAGGAGGCAGACCCTGATCTCACTTCAGTGCCTGGTAAAAGGTTGTTCTGGGAGTTACGGAAAAACATACCAGAGACAGTGCAGTCACTGGCCATAGTCAGCATGGGTTCATGGAGGGAAAGACCTGCTTAACTGGCTGAATTTCTTTTTATGACAAGGTCGCCCATCTAGTTGGCAAACAGAAGTCAGTATATGTGTATGCGGGTTTTAATTTTTAGCAAAGCTTTTGATGCTGTCTCTTAACAGTATCCTTCTGGACAACATGTCCGACGTACAGCTGAAAAAGTGCATAATATGTTGGGTGAACAACTGTCTCACAGATGGGGTTCAGAGAATTTTAATAAATGGCGTCACATCGCACTGGTGGCCAGTCACTAGTGGGGAACCCCAGGACTCAATTTTAGGGCGAGTGCTCTTTAATGTTCTCATAAATTGTCTGGATGTAGGAGTTGAATACACACTAACTAGGTTTGCTGATGGTACTGAACTAGGAGGAGGTGTGGACTCCCTTGGTGGTACAGACACAGAGTGTTCTGGACAGACTAGGGAGCTGAGCAACCACCTACCATATGAAATTTAACAAAAGCAAGTGTCAGATTCTCCACCTGGGATGGGGTAGCCCTGATTATATGTACAAATTGGGGGTGGAGAGGCAGATGGGGGGTGGTGATGGCAGTTTGAATATGTACCAGCAGTGTGCTTTGGCAGCCAAAAGGGCCAACCATGTCCTTGGGTGCATCAACCGCAGATTCACTAGCCTATTTAGTGGGTGATTGTCCCACTCTGCACTGCAGTGGTGCAGCCCCACACTGGGTACTGTGTGCAGGTATTAGGCACCTCAATATAAGAAGGACATAAAACCATTAGAGTGTGTCTAAAAGTGGATGAGCAAGATGGTGAAGGATCTCAAGGGCAAGACTTCTTAGGAATGGCTGAGGTCACTTGGTTTGTTCAGCCTGGAGAAGAAAAGTCTGAGGGGGGACCTAATCGCAATGTACAACTTCCTTGAGGGGGGCAGCAGGCTGAATGGCTGATAGTCTAATCCAGTGTTGTAATGATATTCTTACTCTATTATAAATCAAATAGTAAATATTTATTGCAGCTAGTAAACTTAGCATGGTTAAGGTTTGAATTTTTTATCATAACTGTAAATTAGTATGTTGGCACTTAAATATCCATATGTACTTCTCTTGTTTCTGTCTGACATAGAATTTCTGTTTGTCAAAAAGAAGTTGTAGGAAATGGCAGTTGTCTTTAAGACCTTGACATAGGTTAAGATGCAAGACAATGAACCATTTAAAAGCAAGTCCATTTTAAAATAAATTTACTGATTTTGTGTGCTGCTTTAGAGTATTGTGATTTTTCCATACAAGGTGTATGCTGGTAAAGAGAGAAAACCATGGTTACGCTGTGTCTCCCTTAGGAAATCATCATGTATATGAGGGCCTGCATTGTCAATACAGAGAGTGCTTGCACAGCCACAAAGCAGCCATTGGGCAGATGGGTAATTCTGTACATGACTGCTTTTTTATATATTTTTTTTTTCCAGTTAATGCCATTCTACAAATGCAGATGAATCCTGACTTAGAGTTATGCAAAGTTTGGTAGTAATGAACTGAAGAGAGTGGAGTGACCTCTTAAACTGACAGAGTAATTGGGAGTGATTCTGAATAACATGCACTAGCTTAGTTTGGATCTTTAGCTCTTCTGTGTCCACAGGTGAAAAGCACCTGTAGTGTCTTCACCTGTTGCGTCAGGTTCTTAGGTTGTGACAATCACACACACATAGGTTTGTGTATGTGCACACGGTTCCCTGATCTACAGTAGTACTACTGGTATATAACAGATTCCATGCATGGTTTCTTAATACTTTGCCTTCGATGTCAGTTGCATAGAGGTGTGCAATGAGTTGTGTAAGCAGGACAGCATATCAAAACCAGACATGTAACAGCAGAACCCCAGGAGTCAGGGATGAGAAAGGCAATGGGAGCTCCAAATTCAGCAGCAGCCCTAGCAGGCTAGAGAGACAGAGTTCATATAGTATTCTGTGGAACATCAGTGTAGAGGGTGTTGGGAGAGAAAAACAATGAAAGCTTGGCTTCTCAGTTGATTATCCCTGTATTCCTGTTGTACAGGGTGAGATACTAATGACTGTTAGATTTTCATATGGCATGCTAAGTATGTGGTCGTTCAAGGCCAGAAGCTATGTGTCGTGAAAAGATCAGTTGTGTTTTGTAAGCTGTTCATATCCAGAATATGTCTAATGGGAGTTTTTAAACCGTGTGTTGTCTGGAGAGGTTTTTCCAACTACTGCTTTTTTGAGTGGTCTCTACTTTTAGCCAGATGAGTATTGATGATACTAGAGTGTAAGTGGGGCCTTTAAAATTGGATGCGTTGAGTGTATAGCAGCTCTTTACTCAGTCATCTTTGTGAAATGGTTTTCCACAGAATCTTACATAATACCTATTTCCATGTGGACAGGAGGGGAAAAAAAGTGAATCTTAGGTTTGCTCACAAATTCTATGATTTTGTTCTATTTCTGTAGTTTCCCCTTTCCCTTTACTTGAATGCAGGTTCCTTAATGCTGTGGTTATTATTAAGATTACGTAAGTAGTGCTTTTCACATTCTTAAATTGTTCCATTGTAAGTACAAGACTTGTATTTTATTTTCTACCCTATTAATTCTATTTAAGGAAAAAGAGCGGTTAAAGCAAGAGAAACGCGATGAAAAAAGATTAAATAAAGAACGCAAACTGGAACAACGCAGGTTGGAATTAGAAATGGCAAAGGAACTAAAGAAACCTAATGAAGATATGTGCTTAGCAGACCAGAAGGTAATCGTAATAATGTAAACTTATTTTCTTGCTTCTTGTTTTTGTATTACACGATTGTGACAATAACTTTTATTCTCTTGAAGTCACTTCAGAGCATTCAAGTATTGGTCTAGATAACTATTTAAAATATATGCGAATACAAGATACTACAAACACTGAAGTAGAATACGTTTTGTTCATTAAAAGTGATATGTTGAAAAGTCACCTGCTTCCCAAAAAATGCTTGCATTGATTGCTTAAAAAAGAAATCAATTACACTGTGACTTGTTTTTACAGTGGGAACATGCATCATGTCTCAGTTCATAGGCACTACATAGATCTTTTCTCATACGTGCAACTATTCTGAACTGCTATGCAAAACAGTTACTGTCCCAGTCTTCTGTGTTCTTAGTTCTTGTCCTTCAGGACTTTACCTACCTCAGCTTCGAGCTCTTTCTGTTCCAGAGAATTCCCCTCCCTATGTCCCCCAAGTATTTTTATACCACCTTACATAGTATTTTAGCTCAGAATAGAGCCTGAGAGCGTCTCTTGGCCGAAAAGTAAGTATTTACTAATATTTTCCTTCCTGTAATTTATGAAAAGGTAAACATGCTTCAGCTTTAACTTGAATTTACTGATGGGAATGTGAGGGAGCAGCTTCTCTATAGCCTTTACCTTTTAGCATTGTCAGGCTGTAGGTCATACGGAAGTATCAGCCAATTTCCTTAGCTAGTATCAAAAAAGTTTTCTGCTGAAATAAATGCTACTGAATCTTTCATAATTTTTTTTACTTTTCAGCCTTTACCAGAGTTGCCTCGCATCCCAGGCCTTGTTCTCAATGGAAGCACATTTTCCAATTGTCTCATGGTAGTGCAGTTCCTACGTAACTTTGGTAAAGTTCTTGGCTTTGATGTGAATGTGGATGTCCCTTCCCTGAGTGTTCTTCAAGAGGGTTTGCTAAACATAGGAGACAGCATGGGAGAAGTACAAGACTTGCTTGTAAAGCTTGTTTCTGCAGCTGTTTGTGATCCAGGACTTGTTACAGGTTATAAGGTAAAAAAAATAATAAGTAAAATCTGTAGTAAACACCCTGTGTTTATGAATGCATTCTTCATAATGCATCTTTGGCACCCCTCTGTTTGCATTTAGATTCTCTTTCCTAGTTCTTCTCTTTGGTGTCACTGTTCTAATGTTATTCAAAGACTATCTGTGCCCTGTCAGCCTTCCCAGAAGTTAAATATTTCTGGGCATTTTCTCTACCCACCCCCATTTTTATTTGGACCTCTTGGAGGGTAGTATCACATCTGTGGCCATGTCTTTTATGCCCCTCCACCCCCTATTTTTCCCCCTTTCATTCCTACCCTAGTGTTATGTTCTCAGTGAATCTTCCTGTTTCTTTCTCCAAAGTCTGCTGTCTACATCAAAACTCTGATGTATTCATGATTCTCTGTTATCCTGCTTTTTTGAGCCAACATAGCTCTTTTCTACTCCAGAATGCTACATAGCATGATTGTACCAACCAATATTCATCAAGTTCCAGTGCACCTTTTTTCATTTAACTTTTATTTCATTAGTATTATCTCTGTTCTTATAAACTTAGTGGTGAAGATAGTTTCTTACTGTAATCAAGATTTACATTTGAATAATTTTAAAGAAAAATTTCTGATTTACAGTCCTTATGTGAAAATGCAAACAAACCCACCCCTCTGTTTTATAAATAATAATATAGCCTGCAGAGGAAAATAGTATCTTAAGATATGATTGCTTGAAATGTCTTTATTTTTTTTAGGCTAAAACTATTCTTGGGGAACACTTACTGAATGTTGGTATCAATCGAGATAATGTGTCCGAGATTCTGCAGATATTCATGGAGGCTCACTGTGGGCAAACTGAGCTGACAGAGAGCTTGAAGACAAAAGCTTTTCAGGCACATACTCCAGCTCAAAAAGCATCAGTATTTGCTTTTCTTGTCAATGAGTTAGCATGCAGCAAAAGTGTAGTAAGGTAAGATTTTTCAGAAATAGGTCTGTAAAAACTATAAAAATGTTATAGTTCAGAATTACTGTATACACTGTGTTCTGTTTCTTGATGTTCTTATAAGGAAAGCTGAAGTTTTCTATGTTACTGTACTGCTTCTTAAAGTTATATACTTCTGATATGATGGAAGAATGGAACTTTTCCATGTTTGATCTGTAAGTTTGTTTTCAAAGCTTGCACCAAAATTTTTCCAGCTATTTTGGGAGGAGGAGATGAGATTGATTACAAAGAAATTTGCTAGAGATTCTAAGGAAGAATAATTTAGAAGAGTTGTAAAAGTCTTCTACAGTACTGTTTTCCTTGGGTTTTTTTTTTGGGGGGGGGAGGGGGGTTCGGTTTGATTTTTGGGGGGGGGTTTGTTTGTTTTTGGTTTTTTCTGGGTTTTTTTTGGTTGGTTTTTTTTTTTAAGATCTCTTTTGTCCAGATACTTTAGGGTCCTAAACTGATGTGGCCAGCCTGATTTATTATGGTAGTAATTCAAGAAAACTCATACCTCATTTGTGGTCAGTAATATATAGCATTTAATAACTTTAAAAACCACTATGTTCAACAACTTTTTAAAACCTGACAATGTGCAATAAAAACATGGGAAGTGCCTGTCTTTGGGATACCTATACTTCCTTATACTTACTGTGGTAAAGTCTTTTATCATTTAATTGTGCTGTTTTGTTCCCTGGTGATTTCTGCTGCTTTTGTTATATTGTGCTGCAAAAGCAATCAGGGTTGTTGTGTAAGCAAGAGTGAAAGAGATGCTTCATTTTTTGCAAACTTGAAGAATAGCAGGAATGGGCAGTGGAAGTGCAGTGCATGTACTGTGCAAGAGGGTTGATGTGCATTAGTCAAATCCCTCATAGTAAGAAACTTTATCTTATTACATGTTATGAGGTGTTAAGTCAGATTTGTAGAAACGATTATTCAGAACTTTAGTTTCTATATTTTCATCATAAAACCAACTATGACCTGTTAAATTGTTGAGACTGGGATGTTTCAGAAGTGGATGGTCACTGCAATGAAGAACTTTCTTGTGTTCTTCAATGTCTTCAGTGTAAAGTGAACATTAGTTTGTAGATCATGTGTATCCTACTTAAAATACCATAGATGTACCAGTGATAACTTTGCAGCTGAGGGCTAGCTGCTTGGTAGCAAATACTGCTTTGTGGAGGCTTGACACTGGATTAGACCTGTTGAAAGAAATGCCAAATTCTTTTCTTTGAGTGACATGCTTCTCGTGGAAGGAAACCTTATGTGATACTGTGAATAAAGATGGCCTCACATAGGTACAGCAGTACACTACATTGCATTCCTAGTATTGGAATTTCCTGGCTTTAGAAATACTTATTTTGAATTTTAAACATTTCTCTGACATAGTTCTTTGAGACAAAGTATCTGTACATAAATGTCTTTCAGAAAAAGGTATGTAAGTTCATCATTGATGGATTATTTTGTCTTTGACAGTGAAATTGATAAAAACATTGATTACATGTCAAACTTAAGGAGAGATAAATGGATGGTTGAAGGCAAACTTCGGAAGTAAGTTTTGTTTCCTTAAATATTACGATACATTGCTTTTTTGCATATAGATATGCTGCTATATAGGCAATTGGTTCAGAGGATGAAATCAGCAGATGCAATTACAGGTTCACCAAGAAATTAGTAACTGAAATGTTTAATTAAGGTGGATGCAGATGTAGAATGTGCAGCACCAGTCTTTGACAATCTGTGAAAGATCCGTGAGACTCAGAGGGTTAGTGTCCCTCAGAATTGGAGCAAAGTCAAGTCCATTTTGTATTCCTTGGTAGAAGGTAAAGATTTTTTAATTGGAGTATTACAGGAGCTCTCAAATCACTACTGATACTAGCAGAGTTTATTTGGAGCTACCATAATTACCAATGTTCATTCTATAAGGCATTTTAACATGATGTGATTTTCATGCAACAGTTACCAATCAAATTTTGTTAATTTATATTATGTAATCATAGTATTTCCCATCTGTCAGTGTTGCGTTGTTCCCTATAACTAGAGATCATATGTAGAATGCAAACTTTGAGATACTTTTTATATTTCTGTTTAAGGTAAAATTGGAACTTTTAAAGGGTTGTCAGTTTCATACCCACTGTTCCCCAATCCTACAAGACAAAATTCCATACAGCAAGCATACTGGCTCCAGCTACCAGGAAGCTAGAAGGCATAAAGCTGATGAATCACAGGGGGTAAAAATACATGGCCAGACTCTACTTTCTTTCTTTTCTTTTTTTCTTTTCTTAGTCATCTTTACTTCTTACTAGGAATGGTAAATCCTTTCTTAGTCCTTGCTTTAGGTACTTGTGTTTCTAATCTCATGTCTCCCTTTTTTCCCTTTAATATATCTCAGAAGGAAGAAGGAAAGAAGAAGGACAAGAGGAAGGTAGAGGAAAAAATTAAGACCAGGAAAAAGAAATTCTCTGCTAATACTGTAGATCACAATCTGCACAGGGTTAATGTATTTTATCTTTTAGGAGAATCCAAATACCTTTTCCTATCTTAATCTGTGTCCCCTCTAAAGGGTATAGTTTAAAAAGTGTTTCTGAAGTTCTAATTCAGCCAACTGTCTATTAGTGGAAAGGAACCCTTACCTGTCTGTCTCCTTAGGGACTGCTTAGTCTTTCTCTCCCTCCGTCAAACTGTAAGTACTTGTAGATGTAGGATCCTCCCTTTTCCTCATGATCTCTCTTTTCTTCCCTTTCAAATAATGGGCATAAATACCCTGATGTCCCAAGCCCCCCTCTTCCTTCCTGCAGTCATTTCTCCATGTCCGGGTTTCCCCCAAACGTGTGGATTTCAGGTTGCAGTAGTGCTGTCTTTATTTTCAAGCATAAGTAATGCCGAACTGCTCAGCAGCATTATTCTTCTGCTGCTTTGAATTCACTGGACTTGATTCAATCATCTTTCACCTTTGGTTCAAAATCTTCTTATTTTCCATAGTTTTTCTGATGAACTCTAAGAAGCTTTTTGGAAGAGCCTTCTTTGATCAGTTTTAAGCAATGCTTTCTTCCTATTATGTCAGTTGGTGTTTGACATGAACTCTCAGAACTGTTCTGGGGCTTCTCTGAAAAGAATCTGTCCATTTCAGTCTTCTGTTTGGTCTTTTTTTTTAATTGCTTCCAGAGTTTATTCTTTCCCATGTTATCATCCCCATCCATTTGAAAACTCAGTCTAGTTTTTAAGTATCCAAGTCCCAAACAGTTTTGCATAGGAGTATCTGGAATACTTGCCATGTGGTCAACAGATGTGTGCTCTTTTCACATACCTTCAGACCTTGACAAGACCCTCAGCACCAAGCCCATCATGTGTGGGAAGTGCGTAGTAGTAGAACAATGGATGCAGAGGAATGGGTTTATTTCTTCTCAGTTTGCACAGTGTTTCTTCATACCACTGTGCCCAGACTGTCTTGAACTCTTTGAGTTTTTTACAAGATCCTCAACTGGATTTCAGGGACAGGGGGAGGGAAGGGGATAAAAAAAACCCCAAAACAAACCACCTGCATTTGTAAGATAGAAAAAGCAACATTAAAACCCCAGATTGGAAAAAGGAATCGTTGTGTAAAAGCCTATAGGGATGCCCTTTTTTTAAACAAACAACTCTGTTGGGGTTTTGGTTTTGTGGGTTTTTTTTTTTGTTTGGGGTTTTTTTTTTTTGTTTATTTATTTTGTTTTTGGGGGGTTGTTGTTGGTTTGGGGTTCTTTGGGGCGGTTTTGTTCCTCTGGAGGACACCAAACCAACATTCTTTGGTAAGTGTAATATATATGGTTTGAAACTGAATTCTGAGCTGCTAGGACTGTTTCTGCTAGGTTTGATGGTCTGTGATGGGTTGCATCTTACTCCTTCTCTATTACATCTAGATGTGAATCTTGATACTAATCACCATTTTTGTAAAGGCACCTGTCTCATACAATCAAGTCTTCCTTCTTTGTGCTTTCTATATCACAGTTATAGTCAGAAGGCTCACCTGAGATGATTCAGTTATTTATTTATTTTTTAACTAGGTAGTCATAATCTCAGCATCTCCTATCCATTACATGTCTTCTCCTTGGCATTTTTTTGGTAGTTTGATCAATATAAAAAGGGATAGAATGAAATATAGCTACTTGAAGGATTAGGTACTATCTGTTTCTTTAAAAGACTTGCAATACTGCAGAGCAAGTTTTTTCACTGCAGTGGTGTTCTTTTTAAGATGCAAGTATTACGGCATGCTCCTTGTAAGTTGATTTCTTTCCAATGAGGCCATTTCAACTGTAAATGACGATGGTATATCAAAAGCAGTGTTACATAAGGAGAGAAACTTATACCCCAAGTTTGGGCAGGGGGTGGTAATGTTGATTTGGGAAGCTTTTATTTTTTGAGATGCAGGCTGAAGTTAAAGTTGCTTATTATTTGCATGCAAAAATTATAAGGAAGGCATGAGAATTAAGCCAAAAGTTGAATTTTTGTGTGGATTAAGCCACACATCTGATTATCTGGTGGGCCACCCGCTCTTCTTGTAAGCCAGTAGACTATAATTTCCTCAATAGTTGCAGATGTCACTTTAGTGTATACGTGAAAGTGAGAAAGATGAAACAGTTTTCTGAGTGAAGGTTTTCTTCTCTCAATGAGCAATATGTCTAAGTAGCAGCAGGAAAAGTATGCTACCCCTTGAAATACCTGGCCAGTATTTAAGTTACTCTCTTACTGGCTTCTGCGTCTACACTCGTTTGGATACAGACTGCTGCCTTCTTATACTTATGGTGCTATTAAAAGAGAACATCTTTGATTCATCTCCATCCTTGCAATTTGTCATGCAGGCTTTCTTTAGTGCTTGACAGCATTATGTCTCTTATTTTTGCTTTCAGCAAAAGTAGCCTTTTTCTCTTCTTCTCGTTTCTTTTAGATATATGGAAGATGTGTTTGCTGGTTGTTGCACTTCCACCTGCCAGCTTTATTACTGAATTGTCTTCAAGATACTTTTAGTCTAACTTGTCTCCAAAATAGTCTTGCAGCAGACAATCCAATCATTGACTAGTGGCTTTGTTGAAAGCCTGTATATAGACAGGAATTTCCAGTCCAGATGAAGCGGATTTGATGGTTTGAAGTTGTCTTCATAAAAAGGAAATTTTTGTCTAGAAAACTTAACTCAGTGGAAGCCTAAGTAGTATTTATGCTCAGCCATATTAAGGCTCTTTGCACCAGACCTGAAAATGTTACTTGCTTCAAATTCACCAGAAGGCCTGAGAGTTATTTTTTTTTTAATTAAAAACAACAGCAACAAAAAATTGGCTGCTAAAATAGCTAAAAATTCGTTTGTAATAGAAAAATGACATAAATATTTCTAAATTCTCCAGTGGATTAGCCACTGCATATAAAACAAGCAACCAACCAACCAAAAAAATCCCCAAACCACAACCTCCCCCCCGCCAAAAATAACAAACCACACACACACAAAAAAGACCCAGGCCAACTGTTTTCAAGCAAACGAAGTCCCCTTGATGATTTCTTGCTACCAGTCTTTTTAAAAAGTGCTGCTACCAATGGAGCAGTGACAGCTTCATTTAAATCTGTGCTGTTGAGTACTGGCTTTGTGTGTCGGTATTTAGAAGGCTGATACGTTTGTCTGTATGTCCAGAAGCCAGTACTTCTACAGCACTTGCCATACTTGTAGCCACTTGCTGTATGGAATATTGTTTTGTAGGATGGGAAGAGAGAGAAGTAAGACAAGGAAAAATTACGTACTGGTAATTGTGTTTGTCGTTACCGTTCTACTTTTCCCATCCTACCTTCTTCCAGTCATCTCTTCCAAAAATCTTTGTCTTTTCTACACGTTTATGAATCTCTTCTGAGACAGTTGCATTTTTGGTCTGCATTACAAGTGACTGGTTAGGGCTGGCTATTTACTTACACCTCCTGTGGTTCAGCATGTTTGCCTGCTAGCTCCCCGATAGGTGGAACTATAATTTTTGCTGTGTGGAATCTTGTCTTATAGGGGTTTTATAGAAGAAGAAGGTCTACTACAACCATAATTACTGGTATGTAAGTTTCCCTTTTCTTTTATAAAAGGAAAAATGAGAGTTTGCGTAATCTCCTAGCAGTTTAGGTAGCTCAGATTTCTCAGAAAAGAAAGTATGTCCTAGAAAAAGAGGTCAGCCAAGGGACTAAAGTCAAATAATAAATAATACAAAATTAAAAATGCGTAAGACTATGAAAAGGAAAAAAATTAATAAATAGTTTAAACCAACCTTGCTGTTGCTATGCAAATGTAAACAATTTCATTTTTCCAGTTGAGGATTTTTGCCTTTCTCCCTTTCCCCACCCCAGACACAGATATTTTATGATCATATTCTTAAATGCATTAAACCAAAGACAGAGAAGTTGAAATGGTTATTCCTTCTAATTGCCTTTCTGACTCTCCAAAATCCCTCTTCTGTTGCATTTCTTCGAAACAGTTGTGCAGTAAAATTCACGTGGGAGAAACAGAAATTCTACTCAGAACCGACTAAAAGGTTTAAGGGGTTTCATTATGTGAATTTTTCTTACTGAGAAATGGCAATAAATACTGAGAAAATATGATGTCATATTAGAACAGAAGAGCTAACTTGAATCTAAAATGTATGATTTACTTTCAGTCACATAGGAAGAAAGGTATGTTTATGCTAGTAACATACTCCATAATTTCACCCCTTGTCATGTGTTTCAAGGCTTAGAATCATTCATGCGAAAAAAACTGGCAAAAGAGATGCTACAGGAGGTGGAGACATAGGAGAGGAGCAGCACTCTTTGGAAACACCAGCACCAGGCCGCAAACGCAGACGAAAGGGAGGGGACAGTGATTATGATGATGATGATGATGACGACAGTGATGATCAGGCAGATGAGGATGACGAGGATGAAGAGGACAAAGAAGATAAAAAAGGAAAGAAGGCAGAAGTTTGTGAGGATGAGGTGGGGGATTTTAAATACAGTGAAACTTAACTAGTAAATTAAAACTTAGCTTCCTTCTGTTTCTCTGCAGTATGGCACTGCTTCCCCAAAAATCCCACAATAACAAGGAAGAATAACTTATCACCAGTATTTTTGGATTTTTGGAATAAGTTTTTTTTCCAGATATTCCCCTCCCCCTCCCCCCCTCCCCCTTTTTTGGGGAACTGTTACAGTATGGGTCGTGGTGTTTTTGTTGTGGTGGTTTGTTTTTTCTTACTTGTCTTACTTTTGTTGAAGTTCTGAAGGATTGTACCAGATCTAGAGAGCTACACTTTTGTTAGCAAATAAACATAACTGTTGTTTTCTCTTAGGAGAATAAAGGTCTATTATTATTAGACTAGTTAACAAAGTATGAAAGAAGTGTAAAGTTATCTACTATAAAGTTTACCTTTGACCTTCCTGTGTTGGTTTTTTTTTCCATGACTTTTATAGAGTAGGAACTGCCCAACTGCATTTGATCACAAGATGCTAAATTTTACTAGTCAGTATCAGATAAGATACAGGAAGGATCACTGAAACTTTTTTAGCTTGTTAAGCTGAATTGTATCTACGATAGTCAAAAATTTATTTTTTTTATTTTAATATAGAAGTGTTACAGGCCTGTAAGATGCACTGTAGAACTATAGAATTCTCTACTGGATGAAACCTGATAAAGGAGTCAAGCAATACTGAGCACTATATTTTAGTGCACTGAGTGTTGGATTATTTGTTAGAAAATAATCTATTTATGCAGGGTTATTGAAGTTCAGAGTAAGGTTTTATGGGTGTGGTGGATGTGGCTGCTTGAGCAATGCATTTATACAACATGGTACGTGAACTCCAGTCCTCACGAACACTTCATTAGACACTACTAATTTCTGGGGTAGGAACAGCCCTTTGTGCTGTCTTTCTGGATTTATTTTACATACTGTAATGTGTGTGAATTTAAGAGACTACCTTAGAGGCATAACACGAAGCTCTTAAAAAGTTGTATTTCAAAATGAAAAATAAGTAATATTTTGGTTCCATTTAGTACAGGCTCCTGTTTTGGTGCACTGGGCATTTTGTAGACAAAAGTCCTGGAACTCCAGTGGAGACAGAAGTTCATTGCATTCATGCTGTATGTGTATGTTACTTCAGAAGACTTCACTCTGGTGCACTCTTACAGAGACAAAAAATACAGCACCAGTATCTTCTGGTGCAAGCGACTGGTAGCTCCTAGGATTTTAGTTGTATTCTTTTGGAAGCTTACTGTTACCCCCAAAGACTTTCTTGAACTAAATTAAAGCTCTCTTTATGGAAATGACTGTAATTTTTAAACTGTGTCAAGAAGGAGGACACTATAGACTTAATCATGGGTCCATTTCTCTTCAGAGATTAGCAAGATTAATACTTGAACTTCTATAGGAGACTTGTAATTTAAAATGGCTCTCCAGTTTCTTGTAGACATTGGAATAAAATGAACAAAGACTAATAAGATTTTAACAGATTCTGTTATTTCATGCATGAAAACCATGTACAAATTAATTTGAATATCCAAAAAGCTTCCTAGAAACTAAAGATTAGATTTGATAGTCCTAAGTGTTCATGCAGAAACTGAATTATTTCTTCCAGAAAAAGATGTTTTCAAGTGAATATTTGGCCACAAGCTTTCTCCTTTGTATGCATCTGGAATGGTTTGGAAAGATTCAGTATATATCTTTTTCCAGTTATGTTGTTCCTAGTCAAATATATTAAAGAAGTACAAAATTTGAAGTTTTTTACCCTTAGAATTTACGTCTCATTTTCTGTTACATCTTTTAACTGCAATATTAGTAAGACATGGCAGTGTGATTTTATCCTGAAATAAATTTGGCATGACAATATATTTGGTGCTTACAGGATGATGGGGACCAGACAGCAAGTGTTGAAGAACTAGAGAAGCAGATTGAAAAACTGGCAAAGGTGAGGGGTCATTTGTCTTTACACTGTGGCTTTGGTCACTGGGTGTCGTGAGTTAGAATGTTATCAGTAATTTTCAATTCTCCAACTTAATCAAAATAAGGGTCAGCTTTTGTTTCATGAAAATATGAATAGTGCTACTGAATTGTGAATTTGGTCTAGTGGTACTAAGTTGTTATGACCCGAAAGACAATTAGAAAGCTCTTGATAATGTATTTGCACAACTCAGAATAAAAAGTAGTATATTTTTTATCCAGACCTGATTGATGTACTTTTGTTTGTTGATCTTAGAAAGTGATGATAAATTTGGTGTACTAGAAGCAATGACTTTTGTGTTATACAAATGATTGCAGTTCCCATTCCCTCCTACAGTTGGCTAACTTCTGCAGCCATGTTCCAAGCCGACACAGGGGGAGCCATCTTTGCTTCAGATTTTGAAAGAAGAAACAGTGCAATAGAGAAGAGAAATGTAAATGAGAGAGAATGTAGTAGATGGGGTACTCATGGCCCATGCTTTTACTCTTCTTACTAGAAAATTTGTCATTTAAGACTTTGTTTCCTGGTTTCTTTCACATTGCAAATTGCAATAAATTAACAATTCAGACTTAGACCTGACTTCCAGCAGTGTCAATTTAGCAGAGCGAGAATTGAGTAAACAAACTGAAATTCTTGTTGGCCCCCTTCAGAGAACTGTTTGTGTTTGAATACAGAATTTATTTTCAGACATTATTGTTCTCACTCTTTGATGAACCAGTTAAAATATCTCACTAGTTTCCCATCAGAAGCTGCAGTGTCAGCTGCCTTCAGTGCTCTGTGTACCATTTGCTGTTATTGTATAATTGAGAGGATTTCAGTGGTTCTTGTGCAATGAAATCTTTGATCCTTTTACTCTTTGAGAGTCAGTGTTAATAAGATAGCCTACATTGCAAAATACGTTTTTAAAGGAAGACTGATAAACTTACGCTGAACCAGGAAGTGATGGAACTGATGTTTGGTTTGGTTTTGTTTTTGTTTTTGTTTTTTTTTTTTTTAAGGGAGCTCTGTAAGTAAAATCAAGGCAGCAATTAGAGTAGAACTTCACATAACGCAGAGAGAAAATATCTCTTAAGAGAGCTTCATCATGTGACTCTTGAACTTCTGTTCAGTCTGGCAGCCAGGACATATTTTCTGTTATACCAATTTTCCTCTTCCCCCCATTGACTTATAATACTTTACCTTTTTCAAAACAGCAACAGAGCCAGTACAGAAAGAAGTTATTTGAAGCTTCACACTGTTTGCGTTCAATGATGTTTGGTCAAGATCGTTACAGGCGCCGATACTGGCTTCTGCCCCAGTGTGGTGGTATTTTTGTAGAAGGCATGGAAAGTGGTGAAGGTAAGAAACATAGAGGGATAATATCACACCAAGGCATACTTTGCCAGGGTGTCCTGTGGATCTGTGTAGGCTGTAATCTTGTGCAGCAAGGCCTTTAGGCTTCACCTTCAACCAGGGGCTAAACAGGCTGCTGTCAGTAGACGTGTCTATTCATATGGTGCTCTCTGCTCTTTCTGATAATGAAACATCAGCTAATGTCTTTCAAATTGAAGATTAATATTTTGGAAGTTTTCAGCTGTTACAGTTCTCTATGTTATGATTTTTAATTTTTATCAACATGCAATCTTTTTTGGCTCTTTCTGAACTATTTACACTTCCCTGTGATGGTGAACTCCGCATATGAAAACTAGGATGACCATAGAATGCAAAAAACCTGAAACCTTTTTATCTTCAGTTGTGGTATTTTGTGCAAATATACAGGCCATTGTGTGCTTAAAGATTTGATACATGTCTGGAAAAAACTACGAAAATTATTTTCACTCACTGGAGTACTGTGTTTTCTAATGAACAGTATGGTTTAATCTCTTTATTTTACCAAGTGATCTTTCTTCCAATCCAGCAAATACTGCAGGTCTGTTGATTTTTTGTTGGGTTTTTTTTTTTTTTTCTAAAATTAGTATGTAATTTTGTGGTTGTGACAGTTGTGTACTAACTGTGATTGAACTTTTTCACACACTTTAAATTGGATAGGTGCGTAAAATATGTATTAATCTGACCTTTTAGTAGGTATTAGCATTTTTAAACATAAGCATTCATTTGGTCACAGAAAAATCCTTCCTAATTCTGATATCGATGAAGCAAAGCTGCGTTACTCTCACAATTTCACCAGAATAACAAAATAAATAAAATCTGATACACATCAGAACAGTTTAATCTCATGAGAACTGCATATTCTAGAGAGCTGTTTAATTAAAATAACTGAAACATTACAGAATGGAATGAAATCTGAGCCCTATTTTGGCCCCTCCAAAGTAAGCCATAGAACTTTGCCTAGATCTAATCTTGATTTTCAAGTTATCTTTCAAAAATGGGCAACATAAAAATTAATTTGTCTTTTGTTCTGCATTATTTTATGCTGTATGTTATGAACTGTTCTGCACATGACTAGCTGGATACAGAAGGTAAATTGTTATATGCTGTGCTGCTTGCATTCCTTTTGTTCACTGTGTTTTATTTATTTCAAGCAGATGAATCCCCAAATGCTTCAGAAATTGTACACAAAGAAAAATCTTTGAAATCCAACTCTGTTTTAAGACAGTAAAAACAAAAGAACACAAAAGTTTTAGCCAAAAACTGTTGTGCAAACCCATATTTTTTAATATCTTAATGAAAGTTTAATTTCCCTGAATAACAAAATGGACATGCTCTTAAGTTCTCAACTAACTCCCTCTTCCCCTCAGCTCTTAGTTTGCCTTTCTACAGTTTATCCACTCCTAAATTCTATATCTAAACATTGGAATTGTGAGATATAAAATGTTGGATGATCTGTCCATTTAAAAAAATACTTCTCCTTCCCTCGTCTTGTAGTCATTTTGGTTCTTGCGCTGTTACTCAAATTGTTTCTATTTTGACGTATGCCACAGTTGTGGACATGTTCTGAAGTTTTAATGGGAGGCTGATCCAGGCTGTCCAGAGAGACCTTGAGAGGTGGGCTAGTGTGAACCTCATGGAAGTTCAACAAGGCCAAGTGCAAGGTCCTACACCTGGGTCAGGGCAATCCCGAGCACAAATACAGGCTGGGCAGAGAATGGATTGAGAGCAGCCCTGAGGAGAAGGACTTGGGGTTTTGGTCGATGAGAAGCTCACCATGACCTGGCAATGTGTGTGCTTGCAGCCAGAAAGCCAACCAAGTCCTGGGCTACATCACCAGCAGGTTAAAGGGGGTGACAAAAAAAAAGGAAATAATTGATCTAGCATGTGTTGAGCCAAAAGTGAAGTAATTCTTTAATGGTTGTAATAAAAATGGTCTAAATTAGTTGGTCTGTTATATTTCATCTGTGTTTCTTGTACATTTTTAGGCCTAGAAGAAATTGCAAAGGAAAAAGAGAAGTTAAAAAAGGAGGAAAGCCTGCATATCAAGGAAGAAGAATTTGAGGCAGAAGAAAAATTACACTGTTTGAATACAACTCACTGTGAGCAAAAGGAAGATCCGAAAGAGAAGGACAACACTAATTTATTTTTACAGAAGCCTGGGTCTTTTTCAAAACTAAGCAAACTGTTAGAGGTAGCAAAAATGCCACCTGAATCTGACATTATGTCCCCTAAACCTAACGGCAGTGCAGCAAATGGCTGCACGTTATCTTATCCAGGTAACTCAAAGAACTCTCTCTGCAGTCTTCAGCCTACTGTATCACAAAGCACCATTGAGAAGTCTGATTCTAATAATCTTTTCAGTCCTAATGCAAGTGGGACAGGAAAATTTTATGGTTCGCCCCTAATTCCAAATGATCAGTTGTTAAAGACTCTTACTGAAAAGAGCAGACAGTGGTTCAGCCTTTTACCGAGAACACCCTGTGATGATATGTCAGTTACCCATGTAGATACACCAGCTACTACAACTTCAGTTACTCCTCAGTCACATCCACCGTCAAAGTCACCTTCACCTGTTCCATCACCTCTTCTGGGCTCAACTTCTGCACAGAGTCCAATGGGATTAAGTCCTTTTGCATTGTCACCACTGCAGGTAAGGAAATAAATACATTTTTGAACAGTCTGAATTTGCTATGCTTATTTGGGCAGAATTTGTTTAGACAAATCACTTCACGCAAGTGCTGTAATTTTAATTCCTTTTTTTTCTTCTAATGCCTAATTCCATGTTACAGAAGTTTTACAATACTGTATGTTTTTTGATTAAAAAAAGATTACGATAGGTAAAATTAGGTGAGCCAATGTATGATATTTTGTATTTGTGGTTCAGTAACCTAATTTTGCTTTTAGGAGGTTGGCAACTGGTATTAAATCAAAAGCAAACTAGTTTTCAGAAATGTGACACACCACACCCTCCCTTTAAAAGCTGTTATTTTTTAATCGTTAACAGGACCATAGTATTATATATTAGCATTACATTAGTTTTTATTAAACTAATCAAAACACTGTGTAACAGCTTCCTTTATGTTTTGATTATTGTTAAACATATAGCATCCTAATCACAATTCAGCTTTCTTGGTAATAATAATGGTAGTTGTGATTGTGTTAACAACATATTCTATATAGCAGGTGAAGACTGGACTACCTATGATGGGACTTCAGTTTTGTGGATGGCCTACAGGAGTTCTTACTTCGAATGTTCCATTTCCATCTCCTTTACCTGCTCTTGGATCAGGGTTGGGATTATCAGAAGTGAATGGTAACTCATTCTTGGCATCTAGTGTTTCTGCAAGTAAAAGTGAATCACCAGCACTACAGACTGAAAAAATAGCTTCTGCCCCTTCTATGACAACTGAAGTAGCCAAGCCAGTAGATTATCCTAACCCAAAACCTATACCAGAAGGTAAGTACACAACAGTGAGATAGAATTATGTGAAGGGTAATCTCTACAGTGCCACTACAATGTTACAATTCAGTTTATCTTTTTAAAAATAATTTGCCTGTTGAATTTGGCTGGGTGATTTCTCTAATCTGATTTTGTGTGATCACATAAAAAAATGCCTCCAATGTATATGCTTGTCTTGATTTAGAAATGCAGTATGGGTGGTGGAGGATTACCGATCCAGAGGACCTAAAATCTTTGCTTAAAGTGCTGCATCTCAGGGGAATAAGAGAAAAGGCCTTACAAAAGCAAATACAGAAACACATGGATTATATCACTCTGGCCTGCATCAAAAATAAGGATGGTATGTAACTGATATTTATGTTACACATGTTGGGGCATAAGATGACTGGCATAGAGCTCTTAGAGATATATATAGTAGCGGCTGGAGAAAAAAAGATAAAGGTCTCATTGTCTGTAGCTGCTTTTTTACCAGCCTTGTTCCGGAAGGTTACAGAAATGGAGAAATCCTGTTTAATATAAATAGCGTTAGTGGCAGAAGCGTTATTAACTTCTTTAAGCTCTTTCCATCTCTGTATGTGCAGCTTCTCCTTCCCCTTCTTGCCTTTAAATTTTGAGTTTGAAAACTTGCAGAATTTGTTATTCCTATTTGGTATCTTAAGAGTAGAACACTTTTACAACAGTTCTTCAACGTTTGACTGGAGTGACAGGAAAATCAGTTTGAATTTACTCTGAGAAGTTATAATGCTAACAAAAATAATGTGATTCTCAAATACAGTTGCAATTATTGATATCAATGAAAATGAAGATAACCAGGTAACTCGAGATGTTGTGGAAAACTGGTCAGTAGAAGAACAAGCAATGGAGATGGATCTTGCTATTCTTCAGCAGGTGGAAGATCTAGAGAGGAGAGTTGCATCAGCTAGTTTACAAGTTAAGGTAAAACCAACTTTTAGTAAAATGTCTCTTTAAGTGGTAAGAATTTAAAGTAGATAGTAGCAGTCCTTTTGCTGTTGGTAAGTGTCTTCTTACTCCATCTCTATTTGTCTGCAAATAAACCAAATACACTGCAGCAGTATCATGGATATTTGTGTTTGAAACATTTTTACTGCGCTTAAATCTTCAGCTGAAGATGCTCAGAATGGCAGTTCCTGAAGAGTTCTTGTACAGTGTGAAGCTCCCTGCACATTTTGTTAACCTGTGAATGCTAAGATTTTATTGCATGTAGACTGCTTAATTATAGTGCTTAATGATAGGTTTGCCACATTTCTGCCTGTCTTGCATGATTGTTGCTGTTAATGCTTTCAGAAAAGCTTTCAAGTACATCATAATACTTTGCTTGAGTACTGTAAAGTCATGGAGAACATGGGATGGTTGTGAGTGTGAAAAAGTTAGGAATTCATTGGCTGTCATTATGATTTGGAATTTTTTGGTTGTATAAGGATATCAAATTGCATATATTTAAGCATAGCACAGATGTAGTAGTATCTGGGATCTAGTGCGTTCCAGGGGTGGATGTTATTTCTGTGACCAGTTGATACTGTTTCTTGAGCCTGTTGGACAGATAAACCTATTCTGATGTTTCGACCAGTAGAACAGGATACTTCAAAAGGAGATAAAAATGCAGACTGTTGCAGAATGGTCCCTTCAGAAAGTCTGGTAATGCTTGTGTTTTTTGATTAATTATTTTAGTTCTCTGGATATTTTGGAAACTGTCTCTACAGATGGATTACAAGTAACCAAGATCTACTGGAAACAGCGCTTCAGTTACTTAGTTTGATTCCATAAACCAGTTCCTCTGTTTACACACTAAGTTAACAGCAACCAATAAATGCACAAACCTTTCTATTAACATAGGGTTGGCTGTGTCCTGCACCTGCATCAGAGAGAGACGACTTGGTATATCGTGAACATAAGTCAATTACTAGATTGCACAAGAAGCACGATGGAGATTGTGCTGGAGGCGGAGAAGGCAGTACAAGCTCTCTAGAGCGGAAGAGTGACAACCCTCTAGATATAGCTGTAACCAGGCTTGCTGACTTGGAGCGGAACATAGAGCGAAGGTATCTGAAGAGCCCCTTAAGTACCACCATTCAGATCAAACTGGATAATGTGGGCACAGTTACTGTCCCTGCTCCTGCACCATCCATTAGTGGTGATGGTGACGGGTAGGTTATTGAGATTAACTTGAAAAATTATTGTGCTTCTTTGCTAATTGGAGCCTATTTTCTTATTGCCTGTTATCTATGTACTTTCTTGTATGTCTGTGATCCATATGGATCATGTTATTCTGCATGGTGCTTTGTAAAGATATTTTTTGTTATGTTTGTTGATAATCTCGCAAAGTTATCTTACATTTAACTGGTTGTGACTAAGCTTTGAGGCACGTAGCCACAGTCTGTGCACTACATGAAATTTAGTTGCTTAAACCTTATACTTATTGGCTGTGTATGTTTTGTCATTGCTTGGCTTTCAATGTGATTATGATTGTTCCACATTTAAACATAAGCAAACATGGATGTGACCTACTTAATTACTGTGTATTTCAATGCAGAACTGAAGAGGATATTGCTCCAGGGCTAAGAGTATGGAGAAGGGCATTATCAGAAGCGCGCAGTGCTGCACAGGTAGCTCTGTGCATTCAGCAGCTACAGAAATCAATAGCATGGGAAAAATCTATTATGAAAGTTGTAAGTGTTTTTAATTTAAAAAAATAATACTGTAGCTAAACTATTTTTGCTCTATCCTGTTTTCCCACTTAAGGCATTAAGATACCATAGTTGTTAATGCATTTCTTATTACTGTTTGTAAAACTTAATACAGTATTAACTACATTGTGCATAAAAAATGAAAGCCTAATGGAAAAAATTGTTTCTTGCTTAGCAAATTCAGCATCCTGGACTTTTTAAGATAAAAAGCCCCGTAACTGGTTACTTTATTTAAGATGGTAGTTACTCTTTGCTGTTAATATTTAGGTAAAAAAGTCATATCTGGCTCTATCTGATGGAATATTTCTGATCTCATCTGTGACATAAACTTTTTGAGGTTCAACATCACATACCTCAGTTAAGGACTTAAATTTTTCAGAAAGTTGAGATGTTCCAAATGTGTGGCTTCTTTGCATGCTCACTTCCTGCAACTGAACATACAAACTGGGCAGATAGCCTGAAATACTTGTTTCCTAGTACACATGACATGTAGATCTGTGTTAACTGTATATACATAGAAGGCATGCAAAATGCATGTATCAAAATTTTCATGGACCTCTGAATCTCAAATTTCTGAAAACAAAAATATTACTACAGCAGTAATGATTCTGACGTGGTTAAGAATGGCCAGTGCTATGTACAGGGTGGCTAAAGTGATTCTTCCATTAGTGGTCTTTTCCCTAATTTTTTAATTTCTGCCAATCCTGTACAGTTTCTAATTACATCTGGACAATTAAAGGATGTTTTAAATAAAAACTGTAGTGTAAGGCTGTACATTTGAATTTATGTAGCTCTAAGTTTAAAGCTGTATCTTTAGAGCAAAAAGTTTCTGAATTTAATAGGAGCAACTGAAAAGGCATTTGAATGTTTCAAGGTAGTATTTTGTCATCCAGAAAAATTGTACAGTGTCATGCTCAATTTGAATGAAATGTTCTATGCATTTAATTACACATTAAATGTAAATGTTTGGTGAAAACACATAGAAGTCTTTAAGTTCCTGAAAAAGAAGTCCAGATATAGAAGAGTATCAAAATAGCACACTGTATATAAGAAAATCGGTAAGTCATTAGATACTTTTAAATTAGTGTGAATTCTGGGAAGTGCTAGGACCATTTATTCTGCCTTTCTGAATTTGTTCATGGTGGCCTTTGGATAAGATCCTTACTGATTATTATTTGAAAATACTGTCATGAAATACAAATTATTTTTATGAAATAGCAACTTATCTATTGCATATACAATATCCAGATGTGTTCCCAAATGTAGCCTTTAGATTAGTTCCTTACGTATATTCTTTTACAAGTGTGATCATTAGTAGACTGCTAAAATGAAAATAATTTTGAGAGTGAAAAACTGAATTAAAGCTATTTTTGATGTATTATAGTACTGCCAAATTTGTCGAAAGGGAGATAATGAGGAACTGCTGCTCCTTTGTGATGGTTGTGATAAAGGCTGTCACACCTATTGCCACAGACCCAAGATAACTACCATACCAGATGGTGACTGGTTCTGTCCTGCCTGCATAGCAAAGGTAATACTAACCATAAATGTGAAATAACCTTTGTATAGATGGTAGTTATAGGTCTACCGGCGCTTTTTTCAATGAAAATAATTGTGTGTGTGTTTTATGTTGGGCTGCCATTAAATAGAGATTAATAGTTTTATTCAACTCAGGTGCTAATTACAGTTAGTGCCAAATGCTTAAGAAAGTTATTGATGACATTTGTGAAATAAAGGAATTGTGTTGCAGTGGTTTACAGTAGGTAGTGAAATCTGCATATTCTTAATCTGGAAAAATACAATGTAAAAATACAGGTTTAGACAACTTTAAGACCAAATAGTATTTTGATAGGAGAGTATAAAATGTTAGGGTTTAAAAATTGTTCGAACTATCTAATGTAGTCTTAGTAGCACAGGTAGAGTTTAGTGCTTTTGATGCTGTTGCTCTTCATGATTTTTTTTTCTATATTTTCATTCTTTGCCTGTCAATGAGTCTTTTCAGTGGCATCACTTGCTTGACTTGACATGCCGCAGAGCTCCTATTCTAATAATTAGAAGGATTACTTCAAATACTTTGCTGTGTTATGATGCTGTCAATACCCATAATTGTAATTTCATTTTAAATGTATCCTGCCTATATGTGATTCTCTATTAAATACTGTTCCTTTTCCCTGTTTCTTCTGTTGTCATACTCAGGTTATGTCTGCAGTTGTCTTGTAGCCAAGCTATCTGTATCTTCAATATCAAACTTTCTGTATCAGTTGACTCCATCCAAGACTTTCAAAAAACTCTTTTCTAGTTTTCTGTATCTTGCAAATAATACAGCTGCGGTTACATCAGTCTTTCAGGAATAGACAAACATTTGTCTAAAACTATGCCAGTCTGGTTTGTTAGGAGATGCTTTTTTACCGGTCTGAAGGTCAGGTGCCTGAAGCTTCACTACTTGCCTTTAGAGAAGAGCAAAAAGTGAATAGTCTCTGATATTAAATATTTCAGTTGGTTTGGTGCTTCTGTTTGTCTCTGAGCTTCATTGCTGTCTATCAGTAATAACCGATTTCTGTAATTTCTTGGTTATTGCTTATTTCAATTCTCTCTATTGCAGGCAAGTGGTCAGACTCTTAAAATAAAAAAACTTCAAATCAAAGGGAAAAAAAGTAATGAACAAAAGAGAAGCAGGAAATTAGCAGGAGATACAGAGGATGAAGACACAGCAACTACAAGCGCCTCCTTAAAAAGAGGAAAAACAGAACCTAAAAAAAGAAAAATGGATGAAAATGTTTCTGTAAGCCAATTAAAGCAAGAAAATTTCACTGCTATTAAGAAACCTAAAAGAGATGACTCCAAGGACCTGGCTATATGCAGGTAAAGTAAAAATTCTAAACCTGGATAAGTGTTGTTGAAATAAGTAGTGCCTGATTCTTTTTGTCTGTGTTCTGGGGAACAGGAACTTACTCTTTGTCGTGTATGCATACAGATTGTGATAATTTGTGTGTACATATAATGGATTAATGTGTGCATGATGGGAGTAATTGCTGTATTTGGTAATGAAGCCCAAGAGGGAATGCACCAAATGTTAGAATGTAGTCCGTGAAACTTGGTAGCACTGATACTGATAGCATTCAAGTGATGATTATCTGCCATGTCCAAAAGGCGTTGCATTTCAGAAGAAGACACAACACTAGGAATGCATCTTCCTTTGTAGTATTGCTAGTCACTCAGAAGTAGCACATTTTAGCCTTATCATAGTTTTGGGAAGCCAGTATTTTTAACTGAAAAGTATTTTATTCCAGTATTTTACTGGAAACCCAGTAAACCCGGGTTTACTGGTTTGCAAATGGTTTACATTGAGGTTCAAAGTATTCAAGTTGCAGGGCCAAGTTTTTCTTTCAGAATGTTGAGAATTTCATCTTACATACGTTGCCTGGCGAGAACTTAATGCTACTGTAGATACTTGGTTGTCTGTCCGTTCTCAGCCTTACACAGGGCACAGAATAAAGTGCTTTCCTTTTATAAAGTGCATACGTTCGTGAATTTATGGAACAGTGAAAAACCTCTGTAAATAGGTGAATAACTTAAGATACTGATTTAAAACCTTATTTTATTCAGCATGATTCTCTCGGAATTGGAAACTCATGAAGATGCCTGGCCTTTCCTACTTCCTGTAAACTTGAAACTGGTTCCTGGTTATAAGAAAGTTATTAAAAAGCCTATGGACTTTTCCACCATTAGAGACAAACTAAGTAGTGGACAGTAAGTAAACCTAATGTAAATTTTACTTTACGTTTAAAAGAATATTTAAACATTCAAATACTGTTTTTTTCAAAATGAGTTAAACTGTTTTTACCTGCCTGCTCTGGCACCTCTACGATTACTTTTACAGTCAAAATAAAACTTCATATCTAATTGAAATAGCATGTGAGGAGGGAGAACCTATGGAACTGGTTGCAGAACAATAAAGCTGACAGGTTAAATGCACAAAATCAATCATCAGGAAAAACTTCCTTTCCTCATCCTGTCTCATGGAGACATCTCAGTGTTATTCCATATAAGCAAGAACCAACTGTGTGGGCTTTAAGCTGATGGAGTCCCTGTAAATAATGTAGGTGTGGAGTTAATTGATTGTGAGAGGCCAGGTAACATTCCAGTAATGGTGGTTAATCATTTTATAGTCCTAGAATTAGCCTGCACAACTTTCTGAAAAAGACACTATATGCCTCTGTTCCCCTTTCCTCCTTGTTACATCCCTGTGCTCTAACAACAGCCTGCCACCACAGAAAATTCTGTCCTTGATTGTCAAGACTGACCCACTTCAGTGTCTGTCAGCTCCACACAAAGCAAGTTCTGTAGGGTATTTCCTGTTAATATGTAAATAAGAATTTAAAAACTTAAAAGTATAACATGTAAAGCATTCATTGAATATTTTGTGGCTGGCTGTAAAGTCACTGATGTCAAGGTAGTTCATTCTCATGTAGTTATAGTGTTTTTTCCTTTTGATTCTCCATGTTCCAGAAATCATTCATCTTTTTCTTCTTTCAGGTACCCTAATCTTGAAGCATTTTCGCTAGACGTCAGGCTTGTTTTTGACAACTGTGAAACCTTTAATGAAGATGATTCTGACATAGGCAGGGCTGGCCACAACATGAGGAAGTATTTTGAGAAAAAATGGACAGAGATTTTCAAAGTGAGCTGAAGTTACCGGAACTTTTTCTTCTTTTATTCCCTATTGTTTTTTTGTCATTAAATGAGGACTGATGAGACCAGCAATGTGAACTGTATTTACATGAAAAGTGCAAGGCACATGCATAACTAATGACTGTTTTTTTCCTTTAAAATATCACAATTGTGATACTAGTTCTAAAGGCTTCACTCCTACAGCAACCATGGCCCCTTGGTTATTGGTTTGTGTGTTTTAACAAACTAATTTAGGTAGAACAGGGAAGCACACCCAAAGAATTTCAAAGAAAGGGGTGTTATAGTGCAATAGCAATTTAAAATATATCAAAACGCACTGAATATTCAACCACCAGAGCTCTACTAGGGGAAATGGTTCTTTTCCCTTTCAATAAATATCTATTTTTCATTTTTTTACTTTGTAGTTTATTTTTTAGTGAATGTATTTAATTTTATGAATTATTTATGATTATACAGCATTCAGAATCTTCGTTTTCTGTGAAAAGGAAGAACTAGAAAATTGCTTTAAATCTTGAAAATACAACAAGGAATGTTTTAAAATATAAAACAAAGCCAAGTAAAACTGTTTACACTGATGTGCTGTAAAAGCACTAAAAATTAAACTTTACTGTAGAGTTACAAGTACATTTATATATATGTTGCTGCATCACTTGTGTAGTTAAATTGTATTTCAAGACAGTGAAGAAAAATTGAGACATGTATATACTGTTCATTATTGTTTATATTAAGTCTTGTTTTAAATATGTATGATGTGTACATATTGTTTGCAGACATTATTGTTTATGCCTTAGGAGGACGGTAGCATTTTATTTTAGTCTTAAGGTAATTATAGCTATATGGGTTGTACAGTAATTATCCTCTACCAACACTGTGGAGTCTCCTTAATCTTGGTAGTGCCTGCCTTTAAAACAGGGTGTAGGGGATATTAGTTTTCCATTTTTCTATTTTGTTATATGATTTTAAGCCACCACGGCCTCAAATTCAAGTATAATCATTTGTATCCATGTGGAATAAAATTGTGACAATTTCCTACGCACACAGTATTTTTTCATAGAAACATTTCCCTCCATTTGCCTTGCCACAGAAATAACAAAAAAGACATTTGTAACCACTGTGTTTTAATCTACTGTGTGTTGTGGTGGCCTGTTGGGCAGATAGATCAGATTTTTTTTTTTTTTTTTTTTTTTTTTTTTTGTACTAATGTAAGAGGACTTGAAGTTTTATTTAAAGAAATGTTGTGGAAAGGTAGCATTCTTTTTCTTTTCCTTTTTTTAGGAGTGTTATTTTTCACTAGTATGTGTGGCACGGATAAAATAAAAGACTGTTTTGCAAACCAGATTTTCTTGGCGATTTTAATACTTCAGATCCTGTATATACAGGAATTTTTTAAATAATATCTTGGAAGTCTTGCATTTAACATTCAGTTCTTATTATGATACTTCTAATTCTCCTGGCCCTTTAATGGTAATTCTAAAAGAAGCAATGCCAAGCAGTCAGAGTGCAGTTCAACTGCCTGTTAGAATGAGCATAAATAACATTAGCTGAGGCCTTCAGGTGTACTTGGGCTGCCTAGCATTTGACCAGTTTCTTCCAGTCCTGTTCACTGTTACAGTCTGAGTGCAGGTGATAATGTAAATGCATGCCACATGTAATGTTTCTTAAAACCACTGACCATGTAAAGGTTTTGCCCTTTTTTTTTTGGTCTGCAGAAGGGTGTAAGTCATACTCCTTGCTGTGACTATAGAAAATAGAATTACAAATGAATACTGTGGAACCCCATTACCTATAGCTCCCTCCTCAAGTAATGTTTTGAAGTTCCGTGTGTGGAGGTGTTTTTTGCTTTTAAACTAGAGTTTCTAAACCTTGTTTTATCTATGCTCTTGCTGTTATGCTTCTTGTCTCTGCTGAGAAAGAACAGTCAATGTTTGGTTTTTTAGTAAAATACTTGTTTCCGTTGCCCTCCCCAGAATATCTGGTTCAATAATAGTTTTATTTTCTAAAGTCCCGCTGAATAATTTGTGCTGCCTAGAGTAAAACAATTCTCATTTGGCTGTCAGGCAGTCTTGCATTCTAACATTAGCTCCACCACTGATTGCTTCATGCCTTTCCTTTTTCTGAAGACTTCAATAAAAAGGTTTGCCTGCATGTTCCAGAGGTGTGAAGATTAATCAGTGTTTTGAGCATATGATGATGGTAGGCTTGTAAGAGTGTTAAAAGTATGCTTAGATTATTGAGAGAACTATTTCTTTGATGAAAAACAATTGATTTTTAATTTTTTTTTCCTCCCTCATAATCTATACTGGTTAATGCTTTATCTGCCATACTAGAGCTAGCACTATTTTTCACAAAAGTCGGAACGTTACCAGCTACACTACGTACATAGCTGCGTTTTTTCAGCTTGAATCCTAATTCAGTCGAACAGCTGGGAGGGTTAAGTGATCACAGCTACTGTAGCTGCAGCAGTGAGACAACCATCACCTCTCTTAACTTGACATTATCCATGGATTGCTTTGCTTACTAAGAGCCCATGCCTGCATTACTATTTCAGTAAAACTAAATTTACAGTGATTACTATATTTGAATGGCAAGCTTGAATCATACACATGCCATCATCTATCTCCAACGAAAAGAGCAGGGATTTAACCACTTAACCACTAGAAAAACTTGCTTAACTCTTCTTCTTTGCTGACTTTCTCTCCTGTTGATGTTTCTGTCTGTTTTCTTAGAGGAAAAGTTTTCCCATGTGCTCTCTTTCTTTCTGAGTGAAGTGTGCAGGTCTTAGTGTAGAGAATTCATTAATGAGCTTCCAAACTCTTTATTTTAGTACCCTTAATGGTGCTTAATGAAATGTGTTCTGGGTCGCGAGTATGGGTTCTCTTTTGTCTATTGGCATCTCTTTGGAGAAAAAAAGGATGATCTAAAAGCAGCATAAAATAGGAAGTTGAGGTGTCTTGGACAAAATATCTTTTAAAAGAAGTCTGAAGATTTTTCTTTAATCTTTTCACATGATTTTGGTAGTTTCCCTATGACAATTAGAAGGGCAGAGGTGTTCTGTAAACTGTGAATGGGCACAGAGACCTGAGGAACAGTCATTTTATATGCTGAATGGGTGGCCTAAAGACTTTGTTTATCAAATCTGTATCATTCCTCAATGTTTTAGTTCCCAAAATGTGCCTGCAAAGTGAGGACTAAAAATTGAAATCAGGAACAGCACAATTACGTTATTATGTAACTCTTCTTGAACTACCCTGAATTCAGACTTCCACTGTTAACCAGGAATGTTTATAGCTGGTATGTACATTCAGAAAAATTATTTCATCTTTCATGACACAAATTTCTCTTGCTTTTATTGTCCAAACTAGCCATCATTACTAGATGTGATAGAAGCTAGATTCCTGGGCATGTTACTGATTCACAGTGTCTTACTCAGCAAGTAATTTCAGGTTTCCCATCTGTAAAATGTTATTGAACAATCTTTAAGTGCGTATGTGTGGTATTCACAATCCACAGTTTATGCTTGTGGTATTCATGATCAAATATCTACCTTACCCTTCGGTAAGTCTCTTAGCAATTAATACACAATTCTTTTAAGGTAATGAAGTGTTTTTATTTAGTAATATTTAATCTTACAGATTTCTAAATCAGTGCAGTACATATGAAATAGACTTGAGTACTAGCCATCACCTAGGATTCACAGTAATTAATGGGCAGTCATCAGCCAGTGGATCAAACAGCAAGCAGTCATGTAACACCTATAAAACAGAATGCAAGATTGTACAGATTCCAACACGGAAGGTAGAGCATTTACTTGAAGGGAATGCTTTTTGGACAAAGAGCGACTCCAAGGAAGTGACTTTATTTCCCTCAAGAAATGTAGGTATCATGAGAAACCATTTATTTTGCATGCTAAAGATGTATCTGGATATGAAAATGGCAATGATGTAAACTCCATGATGTATACTGGGGTTGGGGAAGCTGTATGTGAAACCCCTTCAATTAAGCCGTTAGTAGCAGGTAACTCCACGTGTTCACTTGCATTCTCGATCTTCATTCACTGGTTGGAGCAGCAGGCAGGAGGCCAGCCCTGGCCTTCTGCTCTGGAGCAGAGGGCTGTGCAGGTGCACTGGTGGCAGCCGTGGAGGAGCACAGATGGCCTTCTGTTCCACCAGTTGTGAATGCAGCCCTGCTAAAACCAGCCATCACTTCTGCTTGGAAGCCTGTGGCCCTGCAGTAAGTGGCACTGTGCAAAGCTGTTCAGCTCTGAAGATGCAGCAGCACCCCGGAGCTCAACTGCACCGAGGCCATCCTCACCAGCTGTCTTCCTGCTGTGCCCCATTCCCTCCTCCTCAGCCTGCTGTCCTCATCAACGTACCTGTACCTGTACCTGCGAAGGGGCCTGTGTCACACAGCAGCGTAACGCACCTCAGCAGATAAAATGGCGGCAGGCGTTACGTGGATCCAGGCCACCGAAGTGGAAAAGGTTTGGACAACAGCTGTGGGGACAGCGAGGTAAAAGCAACACCCCTCCGAGCCTGCGCCTGTGCGGGTGATGGCGGAAGCAGCGAGGAGTCGGGTACCGCGGCAACGCTTTCCCCCCCCCCTCCGGCCCTCGAGCCGTGGTGCAGCCCAGGGCAGGGACAGCAGCTCGGGCCACACCACGCTGAGTGGGCGGGGGTGGGACAGAGGGCTGGGGAGGCTGCTGCGCGTGCGCAGCTGCTCTGGCCTGGGCTGTGGCGTGGCGTGGCTGTGCAGTGCAGTGCAGTGCAGCCGGAGAGCTCCGGGGCGGCCGGCGGAGAGTTCTGTGAGGATGGGCGTCAAAAGGGAATCCGAGGCAGGCCTGAGAGTGGCGGCCTGAGGGGCAGCGATCCAGTGTCCCCTCAACCTGGGCGGGCTCTGCGGCTGCCACTGCGGAAGGATCGCCGTGGCCGGCCGCGCGGCTGAGGCAGGGCCCTCCCGAGCGTGTACCTGAAGCCCACCGTGAGAGCCCGGGGTGAGGGACCCGCCGGTTTCCGGTCTGCGCCGCCGGTGGCGTTAGGTGGTGGTCGGGTGTACGCGACGGTGACAGAAAAAGAGTTGTCAGTAATGTTGCTGGGGTTTTGGGGTTTTTTTTGTAACCGCTGGTGGCTCATGGGTTAGGAGAATATTGTAACTGCTGGAGAAAGTAATGCTGTAGTGCTGAACATCCCTCTGGTGGCAAACGTGCCAGGGTCTCTTTGCTCCCTAAGCTAGTTTAAAAGATTGAGACCTGAAACCTCACATTGCTAGGTTTGCTTTTCCACAGGGAAAATCTCGTAATAACGAGGTTAAGGTGCCTTTTCATCCTCACCTTTCCACATGTCAGGGTTTGTCTGACTCTTCTGTTTCTTAAAGTATGTTAGTTTTCCTTCTGCAGATGTTGTTGACGTTGCTTAATCTGTTTAATGTTTTTAAAGAGAAAGTAATAAAACTGGTAGAATCCTGAAGCCAAAATAGTATTCAAAGATGTGATCTCTAACTAAATTGGCATGCTGTATGCTGCCAGACGCTGCCACCTGCCTGCAGGGGAGCAGTTACTTTGAACTTATAGGTACCTTTGTGTGTGTACATAAACACGTATGTATGTAAGTATTTGTACATATGCATGTTTATATGTCCACATGTATATGAACATGTGTATGTATATATTTATATCTAAACCCAAATGTGTGTGTATATATATCAAAACACACCTGTTTATGTTTGCATCCTTACTCTGAAATTATTGCTCAGAATAAAGCACTTAAATTATTGCCTGCTGTTTCAGGTGAGTTAACTCAGTATAAATAGTATTACTGCTTTTGTTCAGCATAACCAACTTTCAGGAGGTGTAGGGTGTGTACTTCCTTATTTTCAGGAAGCTTGACTGGTCTGCAGCATAGGGAGGAACTGGTTGAAATGTACCTTTTAAGGGCTTTCCTGGACATCAGCGGTTTTATTCTAAAGAATATATACAACTGCTTGCTCAGCTGTGCTCTAACAAGTGCTCTTAATGGGATGTTTTTAAAAGGAGTGTATGAAACTGTGAGGTGTAATTCATTGGGATGTATTTCAGCAAGCTCCTGATGAGAATAATTTCCAGAAATCTTTTTGGTACTGCTTCCTGATTACTTTTTTGGGAGCCTATGATGACATGCAGGTGTCCTTTTTTTGAGTTGTAAGTGGGAAGTGAGTACGTATAGGTATATTATAGTCTAGTTGCTAAAAGTGTTTATACAGAAGTGTGAGATTATTTTTTCTATATTCTTGGTATAGCCTATGCATTGCTCTTGAGTCTAATTGATTTCCAAGTGATTTCTGCTAGAGTAATGGATAACTGAAGACATTTCTCATAATAATGAATTAAAGCAAATAAATAGTGAACAATATCTTTGACTGCTTCTGTAGGACTCTCCTAATGTTTACATTTTCCTGTAAAATATTCTGAACAGGCACCCCTTGATTTTGTGCTCAGTTACTCTGTTTTTGTTATCTTCATTTGCTTCTTTTTAGGTGGCTTGTAAGTTTGTTAGTACAAGACTTACCTTTTTTCTGTACTACATTCAAAACAGTGGGGCCTTATCCTGGTTGCATCCTCTGTGCCCTGTACCACACAAATATTAAAGAATAGCGAAGATAAAATTGACATCGCTTCTTGGCAGGACAAGGAAAGGACTGTCCACACACCCAACTGAAGTTCTCTCCAGCTGTCAGTTGATGTTTTCTGTCATAATGTTTGTAATCTTCTGCAGTACTTTGATCAGCTCTGTTCCCCCCTGCCCGCTAATGAGTAGTTTAGATTCCCACCTCTGTACGTGTCTCTGGCCTGCTGCTTTAGGCCTGTTTCTGGATCATTCTTGACCCTGTGCATAAGAATTAATATTGCTTGTTTTCTTTTTCACTCATTACCACCAAGAAAAAAGAGAAGGCGTAGGGGATTAGTAGGGACCAAAAGCAGTGTCTTTTCAAGTTCTAGTAAAGCAACTGTGGCTCTGTCACTGATCCCTAGACCAGCCCTCTGACTTCCAGTGACGCACTCCTACTCCTGAGCCTTACTTACACTGAGTGCTCCAAAACCTGCCTTTTTGCATTGGCTGCTATATAAGCAGAGGCACACCATTGCTGAGAGAGGATCTAAATGTTCTTTTTAATATTTGGATATTGCAGGGATGAGAAAATAAATTGTCTCTTCCTCCCTCTGACAGGGGTCCCACACTTAGTTACCTAACCAGATCTCTTCAGGAAGAAGTATAGCCAGTTGTGATACCTATAGGAACTTGTTTTCACAAGAACAGGGGAAGATAATAGAAAGGAAGGTACAGTGGCTCTTTTCCAGCAAATTAGTAGCTGTCACATCCCCAGGCTATACCTTAGGTTAGCTTTTATTCATTGCTTTTTCTTGTTTCCCATGGCTATTAGTTCAAAATAGCTCTTAGTCTTTTGAAGCAAAGATGAAGTGAAATTGTCTGTAATTTGTGTTTCATTCCTAGCACATGTTTGTGGCCTCCTCCTAGCTGGATATTTAGCAATCTGTTTAATGGACTTAGGTTTATAGGTATGATGTGACATGTTTCTGCTAATTCCACACTTTCACATTTTGTTGATGTGGATGGCTTGGAAATGGATCTAACTTTCAGGTAGAAAAGGATGGTTTGAAAGCAAATATAGAGACACTTCATAACTGTCAGCCTAGATCAGTAGGAAAACTTATCAGGCTTTTTAAATTTAGATCATATTTAATAAAAATGTATTGCTTTAATAATCTATTAAGTGGTATACTTCTAATAATTGATATAATAAGGTAGTGGCCTTCTACAATGGAGTAACTGCATCAGTGGACAAGGGAAGAACTAGCAATGTCTACCTGGATTTTTGTAAGGCCTTTAATAAGGCACCATACAGTATCCTTGTCTCTAAATTAGAGACGGGTTTGATGGATGCACTGTTAGAAAAGTAAGGAGTTGACTGCCTGGCCATGTCCAAAGGGTTGCAGTCAATGGCTTAATGTCCAAATGGAAACCAGTAATGAGGGGTGTCCCTCAAGGGACGTTGACCAGTACTGCTTAATATCTTCATCAGTTCCATTGGCAGTGGCATTCAGGGCACCCTTAGCAAGTTGGCAGATGACAGGGAATATGGGTAGATGAAAATTTAGGTATGACCCGACAATTGTGTGCTTGCAGCCGAGAAATCCAGTCATATTCTGGGCTGCATCCAAAGAAGTGTGGCCAGCAGGTTGAGGAAGGTGATTCTGCCCCTCTACTCAGCTCTTGTCTGACCATGGGTGAAGCACTGCATCCAGATGTGGGAGCCCCAGTACAAAAAGTCATGGATCTGTTATAGTGGGTCCAAAGAAGACCACAGGCGGTGATCAGAGGGCTGGACCACTTCTGCGAAGAAAGGATGAGAGCATTGTCCTTGTTCAGTCTGGAGAATAGAAGCGTCTGGAGAAAGGCTGATTGCAACCTTTTAATATATAAAGGCACATTATAAGAAAGATGGAGAGAGACTTTACCAGGACCTTGACAGGGCAAGAGACAATGTTTTTTAACTATAAGATGGTGAACACTGGAACAGAGAAGCTATGGATGCCCCATATCTGGAAGTGTTGGATGGGGCTTTGAGCAACCTGGTCTAGTTGAAAATGTCCCTGCCAATGGTAGGGAGGTTGGACTAGATGATCTCTAAAGGCCCTGTGAACTCAAACTATTCTAGGATTCTAAGATTCCTGGTGCAACCTTAATGCCTTGACTGTCTTCTACAGTGTCCATTTATTCCACTGTTCTCTAGTACAGATGCATATATAAATAAATCTAAACAGTGAACTTCTTAGTGTAAATTAAATTATCAGAGTAACTTGTTTTGCCATTGCTCAAAGATCAGGTAGCCACTACATCATCGTGCATGTTGTACCACAAAATTGCAGCTTTGTATTAAAATTTTAGATGTGTGGTTCTAACCAAGTTGTAAACCCCTCATCTCATTGCTGTGATGAATCTCTGACTTAAGTTGAAGGTAAAACAATGCTTAGATGGAAAGTCTGCCTCTGCAGATTTGTGTTTTGGTTTTTTTTCTGGAGAATGTGTGTTCTTAAGGTAGCATGTTTCACTGCTGAAATAAGAGAACTAAGTCTAACTGTTAAACTTTTTTCCAGGTATTTTTGTTGAAAGTAGATAAAATGGCAACATTAATACACACTTTAGCAGATCATAATGATGATATCAACTACTGTGCCTTCTCATCATCGTGCTTGGCTACTTGTTCCTTGGACAAAACAATTCGCGTATATTCTTTAAACAACTTTACTGAGCTTCCGTACTCGCCTTTAAAAGGTCATACATACGCTGTCCACTGCTGCTGCTTCTCTCCATCAGGACACATTTTAGCTTCGTGTTCAACTGATGGCACTACCATGATTTGGGACACTCAGGATGGTCGGATGCTGGCAGTGCTGGAGCAGCCCAGCAGCAGTCCTGTTAGAGTCTGCCGATTTTCTCCTGACTCCACCTATCTGGTGTCGGGGGCAGCAGATGGGAGTGTAGTTCTTTGGAATGTACAGTCATTGAAACTCTACAGGTGAGTGCCAAATATTTTTTTGACAGCCTTGTTTACGATGACAAGAATATATAATTTATGTGTATTATGCTCTGTGTACAAGCTTGCAACTCACACCACTGATTGATAACACGAAGAAACAGGAATAAGATTTGGAAGACCAAAAGGTAATCAATAGGAGAGGGAGATGTGCTGAGTCTCTCTGGGTTTTTTTTTTTTTTTTAAGTTCATGGAAGTGTTTTTGTTGGTTTAACAAGAAATGAGGATGCATTGCATACTGCATGTATTTTGTCAATAAACTGTAATATGTAATACACAGTGGAGCCTGACTTTGCTGTGTGCCTTTGTATTGCGTTATACACAGTGATGTTTAATTAATGTTTCACATTGGTTTCCAAGAAATACTTGAAACAAAGCGGATGAGCATTTTTAGTGATATTGCACAGTTAAAAGGTATGAACCTTAGGGTGATCTTCAAAGTCATCTTCTACATCTCTGTATTTCAGTAAAATCTTCAGGTCAGTTGTAATGTGTACTTAGGCAAGACGTTACTTAGGTTTTAGGGCAGCAATTACATAACATCTCTCTGAAGTTAGGTAAGAAGTTAATAATTTGAGAGAATTGGTAGGATTTTTCGTTCAGGATGAGGGAGCCTCCATTTCTGAAAGCCAGACTTCTTTGGTTTTGGTGATCCCTTCGCACATGTTACTGCTTTTGTGGCCTCTCTACCTTTGCCTTCCTCTCAGTGATTCAAATGGGAACTGTAAAATTTTTCAAAATTAATGAGTATAGTTACCTGAAATCATGGAAATCTGGAAACCTGTCCGTAAACAGAATTTTAATAGTTTTTTTGCCACCTTGGCAAAAAATACCATTGAAATGGTTGCTTTCTTTTTAGAGAATAAACAGTCTAAGGGTTTATCTATTTTAAGGTGTTACTAGTGATGACATTCTTTTTTTGTTAAGAATACTTATAACTAACAGGAAAAACACCAGAAATATTAAAAAGTAATTTCTTACAAGTATATGCTGCCTACATCCTGAATTTCTTCCTAGTTGAATGGTGGATGTATAATGACTATGTAGTAACTATATTGTTTTAAGCACAAATTATTCTATGTGGTGTTACCACTGTAAAGAAACAAGGAAGAACTTGAACATTGTAGTCCTGTCTTGTCCCCTTCACTTGTAAAAGTTCGTTTCAAAGTGTTAACACACCAGGAGTAGTTGGCTTAACTTTAATTGTATATATTCTGGGATGTGGCTATAGGTTTTCAGGTGATGATTTTTTTTATTCTTACTGTAATTTTTAATTGCAGATAAAGTACACCTGTCCTGTTTTCTTAAAGCTGAGATGAGTATTACTTAATTGATAATTTCTATGTCAGAGGCTTTTAGTTAACCAGCTGATCTCATTCTGTGGTCCTCTGTTTCATTTGCAATAGTACATTATGTTCATGCTAAAAATGAGAACACCTTTTACAACACTGTTATGCTGCTTGACTGAATATACAGATGTTAATTACTACAGAGGTATTCACTTACTCCTCATCAGCTCAACTGCTTCAACTGACTGTTCAAATTGTGAAGTCACAGCTATTTAAATCTCTATGATGGATGTGAACACCATGAAAGCAAGTTAATTTACATGTATTTCTGAAAGTGTTCTCTATTTCCTGTTCAGTAGTTAGGATACTGATATCTGGCCTGGAAGTCTTAAATGCATACTCTGAACATGTATACTACTGTGCATTTTACTCTTTCAGAGTAGACTGCAGCTTTTTGTGTAAAAGAAAGAAAGTTTTAAAAGCTGCAGGAAGGAAAAAGAATTGTACATACAAAACTGGGAAGCACTGTAGTGTATTCTTCATGATAAAATCACGGGAGTCAGTGGGTTTTTTGAAGGTCCTGGGTCTGGTTTGAGAGACCTGTGTAAAAGTAGTCCAGAATTAACCCTATATCATAACTCAGAAAAGTCTTACGCTCAGCTATAGTTTATCATATGGGTTACTAGGTGTTCTGTTTTGCCTTTAAAAACAGAATACAGAAGTTGTGGGAGTCTGTGTGTATGTCAATCTATGTTAGGGTAGTTGTGTGTTTATTTTGATATCCTGCCCATAGAACTTTTAACAGTGCATTGTGCCTTTCAAGTGGTAAGTACATGCAGATTGTCTATAGTTTGATAATTACTTTATCATTCAGTTAAAATTACTGCCCTCGGGTGCCATCTCACATTTTTCCTCCTGCAGTCAAAAAGGTGGTCCTAGTTTCTGAAGCAGTGTGCTTATTTGCTTATTTCGCATCTCTTTCCACAGTCGTGAGTTCCTCTCCCTTCTGTTGCTGCACTCGAAAGTGCAAAACGCAGAACAATTTGGCTTATTGTATCAGATTGCATTTTAGAGATCACTTCTTCAGAACATTACTTTAAATTCACATTCCGTGTGCTCTTGCTTTTCAGATCTGGGAATGTTAAAGATGGTTCTTTGGTGGCCTGTGCGTTTTCTCCAAATGGAAATTTTTTTGTCACTGGATCATCGTGTGGTGATTTAACCATTTGGGATGACAAAATGAGATGCCTGTGTAATGAAAAAGCACATGATCTTGGCGTTACCTGCTGTGATATTTCTTCACAGCCAGTTTCGGGTTAGTTAACTGACTCTTTAGGGAAGGAATATGGAAAAAAATAATTTCTCTCTAGCTCTTGTTTTCATACTCTTTTTGTCATCAGTGCTCAACATAGCAATGGCATTGCGTAGAACTGATGTTTTAGAATATTCAGAATATTCTTAAGTAAAAGTTGTGGTTAGGTTGATGACAAGGAATGTAGTAGGTCAGTAAACAAGGTGATCAGCATGCTCGTGATAGCTTTCAGTAGCAAATTATCCTGTCAGGGTTCTGGAACGTGTTTGGGCAGTGTCTGTAAGTGAAGCCTATCTCCCAGGGCTAATGAGGGTGTTAGAAGATGCAGTGCTTGATTCCGTTCCCATTTTACTCTTTCAGACTTTAGTTCCCCAGGGAGCAGGGCTGCGTTAAAGCGGTGCAGAGAATTGTAAATCTATTAAGCAAATGCTTGAGCTGTGGGATGTGAATATAGGAGACTTTTTCTGCACCTGACTTTCTCAGTTGAAGGAATTTAGGGGAGCAGCAAGCCCAGAATCTAGTGTATCCCACTAGGATGTGGTACTGTTCAAATATCCTACAGCTGATTTAGCTGATCTGTAGAAGTTGCATTTCAGTTTTGTCATTATGTGCTTCTTCACAGCTGTGATAAGCAAGATACTATTGTTTTTCTTCTGGGTATGAAATCTGATATTGTATGTATTTGAGTATTGAGATCAAAACCATAGGGCATTTATGGTGTAGGCTTTTCTCAGTGCTGCATTGCATATTATGTTCAATTTTCATTCATTTTACATTTGTAAGACTGTGGAACTAAAATAACTAGAACCTAGATTTCTCTACATGCCAAAAAACGCATACTGAAAATTGCATATTTAAATTTCCTCTGAGGGAAAGCTTTGCATTTGTGTCTACAGGCTTTTAAATTTATTGTTTGGTATAAACCTGTTGTGCAGCTCGGCCCAAGCAGCTGCTCACTCACTCTCTCCCAGTGGGATGGGAAGAGGACTGAAGGGCAAAGGGAAACTTTTGCACAAACAATAAGAACTTATACGTGAAATGTGAGACCTCACCTGGAGTATTGTGTGCAGTTCTGGTGTCCTCAACATAAAAAGGACACGGAACTGTTGGAACAAGTCCAGAGGAGGGCCACGAGGATGATCAGGGGACTGGAGCACCTCCCGTATGAAGACAGGCTGAGAAAGTTGAGACTGTTCAGCCTGGAGAAGAGAAGGCTGCGTGGAGACCTCATAGCAGCCTTCCAGTATCTGAAGGGGGCCTATAGGGATGCTGGGGAGGAACTCTTTATCAGGGACTGTAGTGATAGGACAAGGGGTAATGGGTTAAAACTTAAACAGGGGAAGTTTAGATTGACTAAGGAGGAAGTTCTTTACTGTAAGGGTGGTGAGGCACTGGAATGGGTTGTCCAGGGAAGTTGTGAATGCTTCATCCTTGGTGGTGTTCAAGGCCAGGTTGGAGGAAGCCTTGGGTGAGATGGTTTAGTGTGAGATGTCCCTGCCCATGGCAGGGGGATTGGAACTAGATGATCGTAAGGTCCTTTCCAACCCTATTTTATGATTCTGTGATTCAAAATATCGTGGTAAAAGTTAATTTACATGAAAGTGTCATAACTGTATATCTAAATATTGGAAATTCTGAAATATTTTTTAGAGTCTGAAAAGTTGAAAGGTTCATTAGTGTAAAGTTTTGTCAGGTAAAAGCAATTAATAAAGAGTTAGAAAATCACATATTCATCTGCTTTTGGTGGAGGTTGGGTAATTGAGCAGAAACCTCATTGTCAGATTTAGGAAGTAATGCTGTAACTTGATAGCCTTGTCGGTATACTTTTGAGCTTTCTAAATCTACTATGGAGACAAAGTGGTTTCTGTAAAGATAATGTAGGCTTCTCTTTCAGAGTACACGAGCTGCTGTTTCAAAGGTACCAAAAATTATAACTGAGCAGCCACTGTAGAAAGCAGAATTGGGGAAAAGTATTAGAAAGATGAGGAAATAGAATGTGAGCGTGTACTTCAGTACAGAGAATTAGTGGCTGACAATACCAAAGCAGTTGAGTCCACTGAAAGTTGTAGGGACAAAACTGAATTAATCAGTCACAATAGAAATGGGTATAATCCATAAATGATACCTCTAGATCCTTCTTGGTGGAAATACTGCTGGAAAAATTCCATCATGAACTAAGACCTGCATCTGAGGGCAAAGAAACATGTTGAAGCTGAGCCACATCAGAGTGTAATTTCCAGTGCTCCCTTTCCTGTTGAGATTATTCTCTTGGTTTAAGAAATACATTACCAAGTTTTCAACCTTCTGCCAAGATAGAGAGCAATAAGCAGGAAAGCAAGTATTTCTACACTGTGGGTTTGGGTTGTTTTTTTTTTTTTAGGTGACTTATGTTCATTCCTGATTTTATTTAAGACATACGTTACTGGAAGTCACTAGTTTTCATTTTTGTGTTTTCCTGTTTAATGACCAAAGGATTAAAACTTCTGGAATTATTGGCACATTATAAAATCCACACAAGTAGTGCTTACCCAGTACAAGTAAAGATGTTTTTAGATTGATATTCTCTTTACCTGCTTAATTCAGAGCAAAATTAGAATCAGAGTTTCTAACTAGTTCTTTGTGCTTTAGACTATTTGTAAGAAGATTCTCCTACCTTTAAAGTGGATTCAGTCACAGTTGCGTAGAAGTTTATCGCATCTAGAGCAGTTATAATGCTGTATGTGCTTTTCCATCTGACAGCAAAGTTACATCTTCCTCCTGAATAAGTAAACATTAGTGAAATTACCTGTTTTCAGAGTACACATGAGCTGTGATACTGGTGAAAAACTGGCAGATCTTGCTAAAATTTTCTTGTGTAGTCCTCCTTCAAGTTACTCAAAGAGCTGTGCATGTACAGCACTGTAATATCCTTTTAGCAGGTTGGTAACTTGTAAAATAACATCAAAGTCTGTGCATCATAAGAGGATTCGCATTCAGACCAAGTTCCCAAGTAGTGTGTTCTTAGTTACCAAGAAATGTGTTTTTACAACATAGTTATTGCGTGCTACTCATCGATCTGTAAGACCCAAATCTTACAGTGTAAAATCCTAGCAAAATGATGCACTTTGATGCTTTAACAGATTTCAGGTAAGTCGTAAGATCTGCCACAGTCATAGTAGCTTTGATTGTTTCTGTGAACAAACAGGTCTATGTATACTAGGATTTTATTTTGATGACCATATGAAATTAAAATATACTCTATGTAGTGGAAAAATGAGATAAATCTCAGGTTATTTTGTAAGACACTTGTCAAAACTTATTTTGTCAATTCTAGTAACTACAGAGATGGAAAGATGAGCCCTTAAAATGTTTGTTATGTTTTTCTGATTTCTGACTTTAATCCTGGTGATTCTTGTAGGAATTCTAAGACTTGGTACTGGCAGAGGTAACGCCACTGGAGTATTTTTACAGTGACTTGTGTCAGGCTGCTGTGCTGGCTCCATGGAGTAGAAGAGCAGATTTAAATTGATGCAGGACTTAAGAATAAAAAAATAATTGATAATGGGCTGAAGCAATTAATTTAGAGTGTAAGGTGGTAATTCAGAAATATTCATTCCCTCCCTGAATAGGGAGGGAAAAGCTATTACTGTTGTATTTCATCTTTAATTCCTTCACTATTTCTTGAGTGGTTGGCTGGACTGCAACATGACTTAATTTATAAAAATGAAAAGCTGAACATCTAAAATCAGAAAATATCCTGTCAGATGTTCTCAAATTTTGTACATGCGTATGTGGTTAAGTTTGGGAACTGCCGAATGGTGGAAAAAGTTGATATAACCATATAATTTAGGTTAAAAGACTATATTGGTGCACTTAGTAGATAAAGAAATCCAGCATTTGCCATCAGCCCAGTTCTGGTCCTTATGTACTTGTTCAGGAAACAGTGTAACAATTACACCTATTTCTTACTTTCAAATGGTTTTAGAACTCCTGCAATTCTTTTAATTAACACTTCTTAAAAGTAGTAGATTAAGGAAATCTACCAAATTCCAGTATAAGAATATTGATAAGGTTTACTACGCTCTTATTTTCAGTGCTTCTGATTCCAATTAATATATTTGAATTTTATCAGATGGTGAACACGGATTCAGATACTTCCAGATGGCTTCATGTGGTCAAGATAATCAGATCAAACTCTGGCTTATTCTGTCTGCAGATTTCCTAGGTGTGTATACTGATTTGTATTTTTTCTATTTTTATTTTTTTTTAATATTCCAACATCTTAATTGGATTTAAAGCCAAACTAACCACAAGTTAAAGTTGTATTTTAATTGTTTAGCAGGAGAGCAGCTAAGGCATGCGTCAGTTTGTGACATTTGGCCCTCTACATATTATTTAGTGATCTATTTATCAGTAATTGCAAAAGTAAAGATTTCAGAAAAAAATAATCTCCTAATTCTCTCAAACTTAATGTTGTGATAAACATTTGGTTTTAGTTAGCGTTTTTGTCTTTTGAGAACCAATAACATTACCGTGACCTTTGAGCAGGTTGATAGGTTGAAACTTCTTAATCTCTCAGGCCAAGGAGAGGTTTCCTTTCATCTCTTAGTACATCTTGGCTCTTGAACAAGAGCTGGAGAAATGAAAACAGTGTTGGCTCCTGCTAAAACTGCAGTGTACATGTGTGACAGCTACACAGAGACGAGGCAGATGGCCAAAAACATCTTGAGTGCGTATTTTTTAATCATCTGTTTTATATATAAAACTGTAAGGATGAATATATGTGTACACATTTAATTCTCTAAGCCACTGATAAGACATGCTAAGACTACAAAGTGAGGAAGTCAGAGATGTTAGAATTAAGTTGTCTCTGTAATCTTTTATCCCCTTTTCTGCAGGCAGTATGTCACAGAGTCAGGTCTTTTCAGCCTTATGCTTTTAAAAGCAGCTTCCCTTACACCTTTACAAATGTGTCCATATGCAATAATTTAATTTTTGTATTTTTAGGTGCTGAATTAAAATATAAATGCACATTGAATGGACATTCTGCCCCAGTTCTGGCTTGTGCATTTTCTCATGATGGGCAGATGTTAGTTTCAGGGTAAGCAGTATCTTTTACTTGTTTAAATTTTATGCAGATGACTGTCCAGGTTCATGCTTCAGTAGTGTGAAACAGAATAGAGTTGGAGATTTCAAAGTATATTTCCAATAATTAAGGAATAGTTTTGTAATCTCCAGAATTATTGAAGTGTTTTCTCAGTTGGTCTGTGTCTTGTGAGTGGTTGGGTTTGAAATCTAGGATGTTTCAAGCTCTGCTCTCTTGAATATTGTAATGATATTCATGATTTCCTGGTTTTGGGGCATTTATGTGGCCTTTCACATGGATACTCTAGCATATATTTAAAATACAAATCTACATTGCAGTCTTACGCTCTCTTTGGGACACCATTTAGGATTTCCTTTTCACATACTTTCATGAACTTTTTAGGAAGTTAAATACCTGGAGAATTTTGTCTTTGATGGATTTGGTTGAAATTAAATATTTCTTCACTGATCCACATCAATAGTATGGCAACATAAGCCTTTTTTTCTGTAAAAAGTACATGATTGAGGTAACTGTAGACCTGTGGTTTTTATGTTGGCCCTGTACATAATAATGGTTAAGACCCAAATTAATCATGATTGATCAATTAGAGACTAATATTATTACTACTAGTCTTTGTTAGAGGGTGACAGGGGAGTTGCCAGTGTCATTGTGAGGTCACTCTGTTATGTTTGAAAGACCCAGGAGGGTAGGAGCGATGGGAAGATTCCTGATGACTGGAAAGATGCAAATGTCACACCTCCGATAAGGTCAAGGTGGAGGATCCAGCCATCTACAGGCCAGTCAGCCTAACTCCAGCCTCTGGGAAGGTTATGGAACAAATCCTGTTTCCCAGCACATTATATCTGGGGAAGGCAGCAGGAATTGAAAATATCAAACAGCCTGACCAGTGTGAGTGCCTACTGTGGTAAGAAAGCTGGTTATGTGAACAAGGGGAGAGCAGCATGCATTTTATGCCTCAACTTTAGCAAGGCTTTTGACATGATGTTCCAATGTAGTCTTATAGCCAGATGAAGGAGAATAGAGATCAGAAAACTGGATCATAAGTTGTGTGGAAAAATAACGGGACTGTCAGGCTCAAATAGTTGTTGTTGATCAGCAGCACGAAGATAAACTGGCTTTCCTCAGGGATTGGGCAATTGAAAGAGGAAATTATAAATCGGGTAGGTGTAATAATTTATGATTTTATGAATATTAATGACTGTATACTTTTATTCTTCATTTCTCATGGAAAGTGCTTAATCACTTCTAAACTGTCTAAATGGCAACTGGAAATAACAAAAAACTGATTCAACTGAAGTTTTAACTAAGACTTTCTAAACTGAAACGGAAAGAACTCACGTGTTGCAAAGGAAAAAGGAAAGACTACAGTAGCCAGCAAATAAACTTAAAACCCCAGAAACAACAGCTTGCTTTGATGTTTTGCTTTTGGATTCTTTTCAAGGAAATATTTTTCAGAATTTAAAGGTCATTGTGAATATTTATGATCTAGAGTTACTTTATTTTGCATTAGATGGATTATTGTTCTTGCTTATATTATCATAAGTGAAATGTCTTATCCATAAAGTCTTTCAGGAAACACTGCTGTCATGGTGAATAACTATGCAATTTATATTTAATGAAATCTTCTATGTTTTGATTGCATTGCACCACTTTATGTATTGCACTGCATTACTTACTCTAGCTTGCTTTGCAAGTGAAAAGGTTTCAAAAATAATTAAAAGTGCTGAGAGGAGGTCGTGGATAGCCAGATTCTGTGCATCTACTTGCAAAGATATAAGTAGCTGTGGTACAGACAGAAGGGAGCAGTGGAGTGGGGGCCAGTTTGCATAAGCACTGTGCAAATCCTCTACATCAGAAATTCTCATGGAAGTGCAGAGCTTTCATATTTACTGTTTTTTACATTATGCTGGAGGTACAGCTCATCAGTGGTGGTGTTTTAAGGTGGGCATGGGTGGAGAGGATTTGGAGATCCAAGCTTTCCATAAAGGGGAGTTAAGAAATCTGTTTGCTCTTATTTTGTTTGTGGAAAAGGTTTTTTCTTCCTCCTCTCACTTAAAATTTGGTTCCTTTTTCCTCTCTGCATCGTTGTAATGTCACTGTGTTGGTTTTTTTGTGTTTTTTTTTAAGGTCTGTGGACAAGTGTGTCATAATACATGAAACTGTAAGTATAGCATACTGCAAGATCATTCACTGGATTCTTGTCTTTAAATTATTAGCACTGCTTCTTCAGTGTCTTATCAGCATAAAGAAATACTAAAGACTAGAAACTACAGACCCAAAATATTTACTGTGCATTTGAGGGGAGTGGGGAAGGAGTTTGAGCAAAAATGTCTCTTGAGAATTGATCAGTCTTTCTCACTTATTTACAGTTCTTTGAGGGGGTCGTTATTTAATTTCTCTACGGCAAAGGATTATTCAGTACTTTATTGGATTCCATACTTACATGTTATTTTCATGTTGGAAGTAGAGGATTTTTTGTGATCCTAACTTTATCGTAGCTTCCAAAGCAAGAAGGACTGTAGCTTTGGACATAAAATCAGGAATGGTGGTCATATAAGTTCTTCAGTTGTTTATATATAAAGTGCACATAAACAATAATAAAGAAATCAAGAAAAAAATTATGTTGAATACCATGTCTTTATATGTTGAATACCATGTCTTTAAAGCATATTGTTTAGGCATTTTCTGTAATACAGTTATTACATACTTCATCGGTCACCTCTAGGTGATATTTACCATTGGTACTTTAAGTACTTAGTACTTAAATAATTTGGTATTAAAAATAATAGTAATTTTGCTGAAAACAGAGGATGAACAAATTTTAAGCTTCCCCAGCTTGCTCTGCACATACTGCTGTACTGATGAAATTTTTCTATTAGTTTTTCATCCAAATCACTAATTTCATACAGTCCCAATAAACACTGGTGGGGGGAAAGAGGGATTTCAGTCTAAAATAGGGCATCTTCCCCATGATGGATGGCTCAGAAAACTGGAATGCTGACCAATCAGTTAGTGTTTCAGAATAACTGTGCTCTTCACCTTTCCAATCATCTTCACGTTTCCAATCATCTTTCCAAGCATCTTTTCATAAGAAGGAACTTCTTTCAAATCGTAGTAAAGCTGGATTCAGAAATTTGGGGTTTAGTAGCATCTAGTGGACAAATAGGGGAAGCGCAGGGGTGATTTATGACTGGCCCAACTGAAGGATTGTAGCATGAAGTCTATTTGAATTTTAGTTACCTCTTCACTTTTGGTCATTTCTAATCCTAGATTTGTAGAAAAAATGTTTTTATCCACATGAGCAGCCAGCCAATATGGAAGGAAATAATTCAGCTGGTACTTCTGACATTGGTATGCTGGAAGGTCTCATGTTGGCCGATTGTTAGGAGATTGAAATTGCATTTTGGATGCTGCTGCTCATAGCTTTGGCAAGGTTGTGCAGCTTCTCTGAAGGTAACTTCTGTTATCTTCCAAGAAGCAATATTATTCCTGATTTTGAAAGAAAATGTACTAATGAATGAACATTCTTTTTATTCTTCAAGATTTAAAATCATGAACGTTCTTTTACAGAGTACTGGCAATACCCTTCATACTTTGTCTCAGCATACCAGGTAGGAATTCATATGATTATTCTGTTTTACTGTTAATAAAAGAAATTTTTTCCTTGTGAATTTTCACACATTTTTATTTGTAGATATGTTACAACTTGTGCTTTTGCACCAGATAGTCCCTTACTTGCCACAGGTTCGATGGATAAAACTGTGAACATATGGCAGTTTGACCTTAAGCAACCCTGTGCAGGTTAGTGTGAAGTATTTGTAATCAGTTCTTTAAATTTAAAGCACGATATTGGTGACTGCCTTGTGAAGATGCAAAAACCCCATCTTTTCTCACATGCAGTTAATGTGTAATCTCAGGATTATGTGCACATTATGTATCTTTCTCTGAATTGATCTTACCAATGTCCTATGGAGGTATTATCTTTTTTATCTTTTGTTTTTTCTGTTTTTTTTTTTTTTTGTGTGTGCTTTTTGTGTTTTTTTGGGTTTTTTTAAATTTTGTGGGTTTTGGGGGGTGTTTATTATTATTATTAGAAAAGATGTACTAGAGTATTTGAGTAATCTGCAGTATCTTCTTTTCTGATATTCACCATTTCTTACTCTTCGGACAGCATTTAAGAGGTGAACATTATTCCCACAGTGCTGAAAGATTTTTTGGACAAGTATCATTGACAATGAGTTAAAGGGAAAATATGCTAATTGCAAGCATAACTATCAAAAAGAAATACCACTTACCAGTTGTTACAGGTGAAAATACCAGGATAATGAATGTTACAAATATATCGGCACCCAAAGTATGTAGAACAAGGGTACCTAGACCTTTGTTCAAAGCACAGGAGTAAGTGTGGACTTTGGTCTGGTTTTCTAAAGAGGTGTGAAAGTTGGTTTCAGTGTCTGCTGATGCTTTTGTCTTCTAGTTCAATTCAAATTTGGTGGAAGCGTGGGCATCTGAGAAGTTAAATTCCTCTACGGTTTGAAAATTGATAGATAAAAGACAAACCCAAATTCATGTTTCTCCCTGACATAATGTCTAAAGGCATTACCTTTAGGAATGTATAGTACTGAGAACACTTGAAAAACAGTGTTCATTACTGCCGTTGTTCCTAGAACCGGGTTTGGTTTTTTCACTCTTGTTTTTCTTGGGGGTGTGGGAGCTGTGGAATGGTGGCGTTTGGTTTTTTTTTTTTTTTAACTATCTTATCTTTCCTTTCCAAAGGAAATATCGTAGAAAATACATCTAAGGTGGCTGTTGAGGACTGGTCAGAGGATGATGTTGCGGCCTGGCTTTATGCACAAGACTTAGCAGACTTTGTTGGGCTTTTCAAAATGAATAACATTGATGGCAAGGAACTACTGAATCTTACCAAAGAAAGTCTGATTAATGAATTAAAAATTGGTAAGAGTACAGGAATGCAAATAGTTTTAAATATTTAGTATATGTGTGAAATGTTAGAATGAAATGTTGGTTTTCCTATCAGCTTGTGGAAGTGCCATGTCTATAATACCTAGAATTTAGCAGTGAAATTCTGAAGTGTTCTGTTACCATAATGGAAGAACACAAGATGTGTTTTAAGTTTTACTTTTGGAGATGAAGCATTTGATGCTGATATTTAGTAAGGATTGACCAAAAGCTTGTCTGGCTTAGACACATTATAAAGCCTTAGGTGTCCTAGTTAGTACATTGTCCTGTCACTTTATTGCAAAACTGTGATTACTTTTTAAAATGCAAAACTGTGATTACTTTTTAAAATGAGTCACAAGGAAGTGCTGTATTATGAGTGATTCCACAGCAGTAATTCTGAAATAAGACATTTAAAGATGGCGAACTACACTGGAACTTCCTCAATGTTAGTTTTCCATTCATTTTGACTGCTAGATTTAGGCATAAATTAGGTGCTGGTATGTTTCCCAAAGTGAAATCAGGTATAACTAAAGGCTGAATAAGTTAAGAAACCTTTTAAAAAGCACAGTTTTACTTTTAGAAGTCAGTATTCTTCATTGTAGGAAAACCGCTCTGCTCCTTTTGTGTGTGTGTGTGTGTGGTACTGGTCTGTATCAGATCATATGATTGCTGTGTATCTGCTAGCTTTGTTGAATTCTAGAAATCAACAGACATGCTGGGAATCTTTCGGGCATTATCATCCACAGAAGGCACTTGACTTTATTGGTTTCTGCAAGCATTTACTTTAACATTAGAGTAACTTAAGCTGTGTTGCAGCAGTCACCAGCTGGGGCTAATCAACTAATGCTGACTAGAAGGTCATGTGAGAATTGAATGCAGTGTGACCAATGATGAGAACAGAGCTGCTGAATATAACATGCTCTATGGGGGAAAAAAATCAACAAAAACATGTGTTGCCTGATAGATTTGTAATGATGCTATCAAGAGCAATTCAACCTCAAATAAGAAAATAAAATCTGAGTTGTGGGAGCCCATCGTGAGGCAGGCTATAAGATGCAAAGGACAGATGTGGCTTTAGGCAGAGCACATCTAGAATATGGGCTGAGTATGGGAAGCTGTTGCTTTATGGCTCTTTCATTTGCTATAAAAGGATGCAGTGAGGGTTGATTTTACATATGAGCTGAAGTAGCTTCAGTATATTCTTTCCTATTACCAAGTAAAACGCTCACTGCTCAGTCTCTGTTCTCAAGACTTTGGTCTTTTGCCATGCTTTCCTTCAGCAGGTGCTTTAACACCCATCATAAGATTATAGGATAAAGAGTTGGATTTTCACAAGTATCAGGCAACTGTAAGTTCTGACTGAAATTACCTACTGTCTTAATAAACATAAGCTACTTCACAAATATAATCCAGCATATATGCAATGCGAAGCAATGAGTTCCACTCGTAGAATCCTAAAATGGGTTGGGTTGGAAAGGACCTTAAAGCTAATCCAGTTCCAACCCCACAGCCATGGGCAGGGACACCTTCCACTAGACCAGGTTGCTCAAAGCCCTGTCCAGCCTGGCCTTGAGCACTGCCAGGGATGGGGCAGCCACAGCTTCTCTGGGCAACCTGTGCCAGGGCCTCATCACCCTCACAATGAAGAACAGTTCCCTAATATGTAATCTAAATCTTCCCTCTTTCAGCTTTAATCCCTTCTCCCCTGTTCTGTCACAACATACATACCCTTGTAAAAAGCCCTTCTCCAGCTTTCTTGTAGCTCCCCCTTAGGGTACTGTAAGCCTGCTGTAAGGTCTTGTCCCCAGAACCTTCCCTTCTCCAGGCTGCATAACTCCAGCTTTCTCAGCCTGTCTCCATAGGAGAGGTGCTTCAGCCCCCAGACCATCATCGTGGCCTCCTCTGGACTTCCTCCAACAGTTCCACATTCTTCTTATGTTGGGGGCCCTAGAGCTGGATGCAGCACTGCAGGTGGGGTCTCACAAGAGCAGGGTAAACAAGGAGAGTCACCTCCTTCAAGTTGGTTAGTTAATGGTTATATGAAAGGTGTTTTTAGAGACAAATAATGAAATATACTGGTCAAAGGCACCAAATCATTCAAATCAATCAGTTCTTAAGTGGTAAATGCTTGTGATTCTGCTTCTGCATATCATTCTACAACTATAATTGGCACAGAATAGAAATTACAGACTGATATATTTGAGTAAGAATTGTTCTCTATCTGCCATGGCTCAAGCATTTACAAAATAGGCAGGAAAATACTATCTGCCTGAAACTTGCATTCACTTTGCTGTTTGTTTCCACTACTGCACAGAGTTATCTTGAGCCAGCAGGAGTGACCTTCTGTAGCTGAGCTGTTTGTAGTGGTGGACAGGGCTGTCTGCAGACTTTTCTGTATTAGGAGGGAGTGGTGAGATGGAGTGGGGTCTCCTGTAGCACAACTGCCAGTTATTTCAAGAGCTCTTTGCCTTACATGTCTGTGTTATCTGCTTCATGTACCAATCCAGAGTCCCTAGGCCTGCGCAGGAAAGTCCTCCAGAAAATTGAAGAACTGAGGATGAAAACAATCTCTGTTCCCATTACAGTCCCTGATGAGTTCTTATGTCCTATAACAAGGGAGCTTATGAAGGATCCCGTCATTGCAGCAGGTATGTCTTTAAATGACATTGGCAAAAATGAGTTATGTAAGGGTAAAGATAGGTCTGGGAACACAAAAATGGGCATATCTATCCTGGCGGTTGTAGAAAGAGAAACTATTCTAAATAGCTGTTGCAACAAAAAAAAACCCCAAACCTGCAGTAAATGTGTAATTTGCTGTATTAGATTTTTCATATGGTGAAAAACACTGTATCAGGCAATTTGCTCCATGTCAGCTCCACTGAGGAGCTTGTACAATGTTTAATGTGCCTTTGGGCTTGGGCTTGGAATTCTCTTTCAGAATTGTCTTGGGAAGTGCAAAGTGAAATTGTGCACATGGGGGTGGGGGTGTAGAAGTGAAAACCAGGCTCATACTTGGAGTACACTATGCATATGGCACTTCAACTTTGTACAGAATGAGATTTATTTAAATTCAGCAGGACCTTGGAGCTGAGAGATGTAAAGAGCAGAACATGTTCTGTAGTCAAACACTGTATGAAGAAGCAGTGTTGTATAGCTCTGACCTTGGCGGGGGGGGGGGAAGGTGTCTATGATCATCAAAAGACCAATGCATGTTTTTGATGCTCTGTAAGCAGTGCCTGACTTCATACTGTTTTGAGGTTTCAGGCAAGACTTTTGAGACTTAAAACATTAAAGATATGAAAACATTTGCTAACTGCTGGAGTGATAAGCACTGCAATTAACAGTGCTTGAGCTCCTAAGCAGTAGCAGTAAGAAAAAGGAGAGACTTGAGTATCTTTTGAGATAAGGATAGAGTTTTAGAGCAGGATAGGTTTGTTGGAAGGCTGTAAATCTTTGCCAGACACTATTCCAGTGTATGTTAGAAAATCAAATAGGCATTTTGAAGAGAAACTGTTGACATTTTAAAGTGAAATGTTCAGAGTGTCTGATCAATTCCTAGTATTTACTAACTAACAAATAGTGCCTGCATGTCATTCAGTATTCATGTCAGCAGTATGATTGCTATCTCAAGACATGGGATTCCACTGCTTTTCTGAACCCAGGATGGGCATAGCTGAGAGTGCCACACACTGGTTTTATGGAAGCTGATGAATAACAACAGAAATGCTAGCAGTCACAGCAGGAGAAGGGTTGGTTTGTGGCAGGACAAGTGAGATACAGGTATTCCCTATCTGGCTACTTCACTGAGAAGTAAACGGTGGCCCAGCACTGTAGAACTGAAGCACCTGTAGTATGAACACAGCTGACTTTAAGCTGTAGGCAGTTTTGCAGATTGAAATTGGAGGAAGTTAGGTATCTATCTTTGCCTCTGTGCTGTGTGAAATTTAAGGAAAGTAAGTAAAAAGGTAGAATGCCGAACTGCATGGTTTTGTCAGTCAGGTGACCAGTACAGGTAACAAAGATTCTTTTTCCCATGTTAAGTGTCTCATATTCAATAAAGGGGAAGGAATTAAGAGTGCGGCGCTGTGTTGGCAGCAGGGTGGAGGACACACGTTTGTGTTTCATCAGAGGTGTTTCTGGGCAAGCCTGTCCGTAGTTGCCTGTTCTTTACTAACAAACAGCTGCTTCTGTGTGGCTGGAAGGGCTGAAGTCCTAAAAGTGGGCAGGTGCTGAGGGCTGAGTGAGTGCCCAGCTGCATTCAGTGCTGAGTACTGCACAGGAGCAGTACACATGCATTAGATGGATGTTAGTGAGCTTTCACCTCACATCATGGAGCATTTAAATGTAAAAAGGCTGAACACATGCATGATGTATCCTGGTGCTTTGCACTCATGGTCAGCTTTTAGTGTCTTTTTGTTTACTATAAAGGGTTCCTGAAGTAAAAATTACTCTTTGAAAGTTACTCAATACTTCAGTTCCAGCTAAATGGGAAATGGAAATGTTTGTTTAAATTGTGATCAAAATCTAATGGTTCTATTAGCGCAAGGCATACGGTAACTTCAACACCAATATGCCATTTCTGCATTTTTGGTAAAGCAGAGTTTTATGTTTATTTCAGGGTGTTTCCCTGTTTCCCCATCTTACAGACTCTTCTTCTAAACAGAGGCTGGTTTTATTTCCAACTCCGTTTCATGTACAGTAATTTTTCAGTTCCCTTTCTCTTTCCTCTCCCCTTATCCCTAACTAGCAGACACAAAGCTGGTGATACATTTCTGTAGGTGCTGGGGCAGGGGAAGGACATCACTTCCAACTGCTTGGTAAGGTTTGACAGTGTCTGGGGGGGCGGCTTCAGCATCATTTAGAACTAAAGAGCAGATTTTCTTTCTTCAAAAGGAACTTTTCTCAGAGGAGCTGAGCAAGCCCTACTGTTACAAACACTGACTGCCAGTGCAGGTTTCTGGCTACTTCACCTTACTATTCCGGTGCTTCTCACTTACACATGCATGCCTACAGGCACAGGACCCTTTGCAGGCAGCTCTGATGATATTTTTACAGCCTTGTAATGAACTTTATCCATACTGTCTATAATTCCTTAACTACAAATAAGGACACAGGAAGCCTTTATGTAACTAACTGCACCCTGTTTACCACTTGCGTACCTCAGTCACAAATTCATGCATGGGCATGACTGAATTCCGTGATCTTGTCAGAGACACTCCCTTGGGTGGTAAAGGGCCAGTTTAGCAATTGTGGATGGCAGATTTGCCTCTGCTGCCCACAGATGGAGGGGCAAAATGCCAGGGCAGCCCAAATCACCATAGCAGCAAAACATCAGTGTTCCAAATCAGAAAAGGGAGTTGACATTTTGTGTGTCCTTACTGCCCCCACCCCAGGCTCATAGCCAGACCTGCCTCTTTGGAGGAAGGTTCAGGCCCAGCTACAAGAATCTCTCACACATACACTGCTTTAGAGGCATCCGTGAGCTGATGGAGCTGTAACTGGCTGGTAAATTTGCAGTGCTTTCTCAAAGGGCTTGTACTTGTTTGTTAGGTTGCCAAATACAGTGTTATTTAAAAAGCTGAATCAGATTTTGATCTTAATACTGCTGTATAAGGTTTTACTGTAATACATTTAACTATGTAATTTGAAGCAAATATGGGCTATCGTAAAGCTTTCACAACCCATGTAATTTTTCTGTAGCTCAGTTTTCCTGTTTGGAAATACTGATTTCCTGACACCCCTTTTAAATGTAAATAGTGAAAATCTGTGCCATGTGACAGTGCCCAAGCATCTGTAATGCCAGCTTTTGATGATGGTTTCTTTGTAGATGGCTATTCCTATGAAAAGGAAGCAATAGAAAACTGGATCAACAGTAAGAGACGATCTAGTCCCATGACAAATCTTCCTCTCCCCTCTCCTATGCTTACACCAAACAGGACACTAAAAATGGCAATCAGCCGCTGGCTGGAGACGCAGCAGCAACGTGTGTAAACCACCAAGTTCTGAAGTCATTTGTTCAAATCAGTTGAAATGAAATTGTATGTAGCTACAAGAAAAAACTGCATCAGAAACAACTTGGGGGGGGGAAGTGGTGTTTCTTTTCTCGGCAGTGGCTGTCATTTAAATGTTTGTTGGAAGGAAAATCTTCACTGTTGGAAGCTCCCAGAAAATGACTGGAAAACTTCTGTTATTGGTAATTTCACTTGGTGGTATTTCTGGTTTTCAAATAAAGTTTTCTTAAACATTTCATCACTTTTGTGAGTTCTGAGCCTTGATTTTGCCAAGCTTGTCTTGCAGAAGGTAAGAAATAGAGTATATAAGCTGAATTTATTTCTCTAATTTAAAAACCAAAAATGAGTCTTTGTCCCCTATTCCTGAACGTGTAGCTAAAAAGGCTGGAGAGTTTACTCTGTAACCATCAGGGACTGCATCTTCTCCCACAGGTGTGTATTCATAATCTTTATTTTGTATGGAAAAAAATACAGTAGCTGTGCAAAAATAGAACTACAGGACAAGACTAATATAGGAGTTGTACAAAGTATCAAAGAAACAGTAAACAATAAATAAGCTAAAGCATAACAATGCAAACTCAAAAGGAAGTTGTAAAAGGGGGTACGGCTGTTTACAGTGTCCAACACTGTCCACAAGCAGGATGTGAACTGTGCCTGTCACACTGACCACTCCAACCTACCTGCACTCACAGGGATGGCGCTGCAGCTCCTTGGCTGCAGAAGGATCTCGCCAATTTAAAACCAATTTCCTCTGAGAAACTTCACAGCTTCATCCTGTCACACAGCTGCACGTACACTTCTCCTCAAACTTTCGTCTTCACCAATTTCTTAGGTTTCCCATAAAAACAGTTCCTAAAGATTTCACTGCTGTACCTTTTTCCACAATAAACAATAGATCATCTTGCTTTAAGACAGCACCCAAAGGTGATTAGATAAACTATATAAAGTGCGATTATTGTTAATATGCCATAATATTGTGTTCTTCAGTGCAATAACCAATATGGTCAAAGCCTTTCAATACACATGCAAATGTCGCCGTTTATTTTACTTGAGTTCTTCTAGTTACTAAAAATAGTTATATTTACATGTCCAAACATGGCCGCTTACATTGTACTCAGACACAAATTATTTATGCTTCCTAAATGTACATCATGCAACCCAAATTAGATCCCACTAGAAAAGTGATAAAATACTATCTTTGATTTAAAAAAAAAGCATACATATACAGATCTGAGTATTACGCAGCAGATTATCTTTCTTAACACTGTTTTGAGAAGTAAGCACTTACTTAAGCATTAGAGAGGCACGATTATTATGTAAGTAAGTAAGTGGTGAGATGTAATATAACCAGAGATTAAAGCCCTATGTAAAAGGAAGGTCTTACTTGATGGTAAAACAGGATGGAAAGGCTTTGCGCGAGGGCCGGGCGCGGTGGGTAGGTGATCATCATGGACTCTTTTCACACAGGTTTGCTGTTCCAGTTACTGTAACTGTCCTGTGATGGCAGGACCAGTTTGAAGTGGTTGTAGCCCATTGAAAACTGGCCAACATGGACTGCATACTCATAAGTGACCAGCCATCAGTACTTTGTACAGAAGTAAAATGCTATGATGTCATGAGCCAAGTTTTACAACCCTGTAAATATACACCGTAATATTTATACATTTGATTCAATGAATGATCGCTTTGGTTTCGCAGCCGTGCCATGACTCAGATGGCCTTCTTTACTGCTGTGAGGCTGTGATACCGCATCTGGGTATAAATGCGGTGCCTGTTTAGGTGATCTGCTGTCTTGACACTGGGTTGACATTTGGCACTTGAGCTCCTCGCGGTCTTTAGCTTGCAGACCATTCTGGCTGCTGTCACCTGGGGCAGCACCAGTAGAGGAGATTTTAGTTTGGTAGTGCTTGACTGAGAACTGCTCGAAATTGGAGGGCTGAATGCCCCCAGAAGCAACATGTGTTGATAATCCCTCCGATGCCTGAGAGTGCCAAGTACGACTGGACTGAGTATTTTGCTGCTGAAACCTTGCAGTCTTATCCATGATCCCCATAAATGGGGTATTGCGAGGTCTGTGTTCAGCAGTACCCTGAACTTGATGAACGTTACTCTCCTTGAGTCGAACGTCTGGGCCCAGCCCCTTAATACTATCTGAAAAACTACTGGCTGAACTTAAGCTGCTGGTTGAGCTGGCGAGAATCATACTACCGGCTGGAGAACTACAGGGAACAGGACTTTGCTGCCTTGCTTCACCGAAATTCATTGGAGTAGAGGCTGTCAACCGGTCGGCAGTTTTAGACTTACTTGCAAAAGAATGTGAGGACAGATTCTCATTATGCTGTGAATGGGAACACTGGCTGGACACAAACTTCTCATTGTACAGTTCAGAACTAGGACCTGCAGAAATGCTTCCGGGTGATAATGTGCCTGTCCCATCCAAATGCTGAATTTTACAGTGCCGGACTGGCAAGGGACTTTGGGGAAGATGCTGAAAAGATGATTGTGTCTTTGCATTACATGGACCGCTTCCTGGTTTTGGCCCAGGCTGGATGGAGCTCAGGTGCTGATTAGTTTTCACAATCTGTGCCTGCTTTGTTGGCTGCATGATCAAGCCTGGCTCTCTCAGGTATTTACTGCCTGTTCTGCTTTGAGGGGACACAGATCTAGCTTTCTGCTGTACACCTTCTTGAAGGGTCCTGCTGTACGATGAAGGAGCTAAAGAACACTGCAGCCTTTGTGAACAGGAAGCAGACTCCTCAGGGTGTGACAGTTCATCCTCCTGGTCTTGAAGATTAAAATTGTCATTCACACCTTGTATAATGCCCTCTTCCTCATTATCAGAGTTGTTAATATGCTGTAGTAGCTGTGGAGACTGATGCTTCTGTTGCTGTGTCCTCTGGAACTGTTTGCATTCCTCTTCTACTCGAGCCAGGAGACGCTTTATCTCTTGATTGCTGGGACACAGCTGTGTGGCTTCACGCAAGTCAGCGAGAGCAGCAAGTAGCTTTCTGTTTAGGGAAAAAGAAAAACCAACCCACAGTTAAACTGAATCAAAACCAGGGGCACGTGTAAGTCACAGCATTGCCTACAATTAATTCACGCCCCTGACTTTCAAAGGCATATTCTGATCTGCCATCTCTGTCTGTAGCTGATGACAATGTAAGAATTGGATCTTCTCCAAGCCATCTTTCCTATGGTGGAAGCGCAGACCCAGCCCTAAACCCTTCCCTGGTATCTCAACAGCTTCTTGAGGAAGGCAGCAGCAGTCTGCTGCTAACACTAGGAACTGATGCTTTGTCTTGTAAACGCTTCACTGTTGCCTTCAGAGCAGGTGACTGACTGAACTCTGCTTCCTGATTATTGTTCTGCTTAGAAAAGACATGGTGAATCAAAAAGGCACCTCTCCCTAGACTTTAGCTATACCACTACAGTTTGCTGTTTCTCAAGCTCCCCTTGTTTTTATCTTGAACTGTTGATGATTCAACATATCCTGTCCTACAGAAGCACCCAGTAATCATATATAAACTCAGTAATAAGTAATGCAGTGCTGGAGTTTGGTGGCACACTGCTGCCAACATTCTGCTGAATCACTTGGAGTAGCAGTCCCATTTCCTCTTAGTCTCTCTTCGTATCAATTTGTTACTTCCTCAACTACGTACTGTTTGCCTAAAAGATTATTCAGTATTGCTTTTTGGGGCTGGGTTGGCTGTAACTGATACTGAGACCTAATACAGATGGAAAGTGCACAAGGAAAAGAACTTTCTTTGCAAATTCCAAATGCAACTAGTGGAAAAGACAAGGAGCAACTGAAAGTGTTAGGAAGATGCACAGAACCAAACAGTACCTGCTGTTCCTCTTAGCTCTTGCTCTAGCATAATAGGCTTCGTAAGACTTGGGTTTCAGATCCAGTGCTTTGGTAGCAAACTCTTCAGCCATACCAAAGTCCTAATAATTTCAACAAAAATACTCATTATACAGTGACAACAAAAGAAAGGCGCATGCCCTATACTCGTGGTACTGCTTCAGTAGTGTGGATACCTTACGCAGTACAAAGAGTCCCTTTATCAGACAGCAAAAGCAGATACTTCCTGAAAAAACTTGAGAACAGACTCCTCTCTCTACCCTTGCCTCTTGTGTCTAAGGGAAATTGACTCCAAGATAGCTAAAAGCAGTGTTAAGGTAAGCAGGATACAGTTATCTTCAACGCAAAGATGTTACAATGCTAGAGGAGACTTCATGTTTAAAAGAAAATAAACCCCAAACAGCAAGGCTTTCGAATGTCTTTTGAGAAAAGGCCAGGTAAAGACTTAGGAATTCAGAGAAAAGCAAGAAAATTCAGGAAATGGCTTGGCCGAGTCCGGAGCTGCCTCTGACAAGGTATGTAAAACTTTGAAAGAAGAACTGTGCTGGACATAATTTATGTGGTCTTCATTTAACAAGAACGCAGAGTAAGAGTTTAGTAAACTGTTGGTTAGACTGGAATTGACAAAAGCAGGGTTTAAACAGGGGCAAGGATTGCTATGGGGAAGCTGAAGGCAGAAGCAAGCCTAATTTTTCTAACAGCCATGATGTTTGGCACAGGGCGTTCACAATACTGAATTATATGGAGCATGATACAGGAGGTTGGGGAACTATTAACGCCAAAAAACCCTGTCCTGAGACGATATGCAAGAACAGAGCAATATGGTGAACTTGAGTTTTAGATGGAAAGTGATGCACTTCAGGGTTAGCAAAATGCAATGAGAGTTTATCAGTGGGATATGGTAAGGAATGCACACACACACTACTTGTAGTAGCGGTAGCAGCATTTTCCATTTAGTCTTTTCAAAAAAGTACCAAAACCAGCCAGCGGTTTGTCATTCCAAAATAACTGCATTTCCTAAGAACAGCTGTAATAGATCCCCCACAGCAACACGACCTCATCTTGTGAACTGTCCCCATTTGTTGACACAACAAAGCCCAGAAGCAGGATACAGTGAAAAGGATTCTAAAACAGCAGAAATAAATGTCCCAGGTACAAACTCAGTAATGGAGTAGAACTGAAGTCTAAGGTTCCCTATGCCAGAGAGGCAACAGATCAACAGTAAGAGCTTACATTTGTTTTTCGGCGACATCGTGATAAATTTAGGTATAATGAAACTCTCAGCTCATTGAATGCTTTCATTTCTTCTCCAAATCCTTCCCTCGGAAACTTCCTCAAGGCATACTGATAGCGCTGTGCTGCTTCTTTCATCTTGCCTTTCTACAAAGGCAGGAAACAAGAAGCTTTTCAGGAACTCTGAATGTCGCAATACTGTTGCAGAAAAGCACACTGATACTTGACATGTACCAAGAGGTGCTCTTCAAGTAAAAAACACAGAGCCAGATTTAAATAAAATGAACATATACAGTATGAATTGCACACAGGCACAGGTGAGAACTTGGACGTTAACTGAAGCCTGTGTTTGTATCTAAGCTCATACCCTTAATGGTATTTCAGCAGGATATATTGCATTAATACATATTACTTGTACGAGAAAAAACTCAGGTACAATACAATTAATTATTCACTTATTTAAAGAGAGCAGTCCAGTACCTGATGAGGTCACTGATTATAGCTCTAAGGCCTAGGTTTTGGGAGAATCTAATTCATGACAGCAAGGTGTGAAGGGTCTCTTTCTTTACTATGCAAAGCCATTTGATACAGAAAAAAGATCAGAGATAAGGTGGCAGATACCTGAGGACACTTATAAAAGATCCTACAAGTTACCGGCAGCTAGAACAGACTTTGAATGATGCTTCTGTAAAGTCATTCAGCACTGTGCTGCACTAGTAAAGCAGATGTCTCAGTTTACCAAATAATGCCAGTTCCCCTTCTAAGCAATGTATCACCATGAGTAAAAAGAACGTATCAAAAAAGCTGTCACTTATCTCAATATATACTTAAACAGCACACACAAGAACATTACGCTGAAGGAAAGGACATGCCTAAATGTCACTTAATTCAACAAGGCACTTTCAAACGAGCACCTTATATCCTGAGTTGCTCTTAAGCAGCAACTGACTGCTACAAATGTTCAGATTGACTTGCTCAACAGAAAGAAAATGCACTTATCCATCTTGGACTTTTCAGTTACTTCTTTCATTTACACAGGAGTTTTCAGTGATTCCTTCCAGGGTTCTCAAGATTTGTGGGCCTCATTCCCAACATAAAAGGATGTGCAAGTACACATCTTGTTTGAACATAAAAGGAGGTATAAAGACCTTTAATCTACATTCAGACAGAAGTTAAATTATAATGTTCTGCTATCAGAAAATAAAAATAATTAAAAAAAATCTACCTACTTTGTACAGTATATTTCCTTCTTCCATCAGCTTCTGCAGCAGAATAAGGAGAATATCAGGTTTGGAGGTGGCCATTGCCCATGCTGCATTTCCTGCAAGTTAAATTTTAAGGATCTCTGACAAAAGGGAAGCAAGTGTGTTTCTGATACCTATTAACCCTAGAAAGCCTAATCCTACTTCAGTAGATATTCCACCTGCATAGAACTATTAGTAGTAGTAGTAGTACTGTGCGCAAATGTATTTAAGATAGGTATATATCCATACCTGCCCTGCTCCCACACATAGATAGAGAGCCAGGTATTAAATGGTCCGATTCATTCCATCCTTGGTATTAAGCCAGAATAGGCCAGTATAAAAGTCACAGTAAAGTCCAGACCTAAGTAAGGATCTGTATTTGATCATCTGTAGTACCCAAACAATAATAAATGATGATTTAGAGGCACTACAGATTCAAGAATTACCCCTGCCCATGGCAGGGGGGTTGGAACTAGATGATCTTAAGGTCCTTTCCAACCCTAACTATTCTATGATTCTGTGTACACATCTGCACCAGCTATTTGCCTACTGATAATACATCATTTGGACGTACAATTTTAACCACTCTTTGCAATTCTATAATCTATTAAAAATGTTATTTAAATGTAAAACTTCTTAATCTAAATAATTCCTAGAATTAAGTATCACTAATGGTGCAATCATCATTTCCTTGTTATCATCATAGAGTAACCATGTAAAGACTGACTCCTCCAAACCTCTTCATCAACACATCGAAGAACACAATAAAATTACTTTCATTTCTTCACTTCTGAAGTGAGTCGAGTGTCTGCCTTTAAGAGACAGATTTCTCTTGTGCAGGCATCTGCAAACTGTACAACCTGCAAAAATCTGGTGTGCACTTCCAGATTTATTTATTTACTTCACAAAGAAATGACAGTAATTCCAGCAAAGCAGATATTCAGTTGCTTCTCTTGAGTGCAGGCTAGTTTTACTAACCTAGTTTAGCTCCTTTTCTCAGCAGCATAACCACTACAGCCGTGTTACGACATCCAATAGCTCTGTCCAGTGGCCGCATGCCACTGTGGTCTACGTGCTCAATCATTGCTCCTTTCTCTACCAAATACTGCACCTGCGAAGAGAAACAAGACAGGCCTTGTAACATTATTTCTGGTAGGAGAGGCAGAACAGTAGGATAGTTAAGCTACCACCTAATCCCTCCATTCCCTCCTTTGGTCATGGTCTGCACGCCAATAGGCAGAGGCAGCAACTCAAGCCCAGGGGTAACAAACGCAGTGAGAACAGAGCAGCAGTGCAGGCCCTGTGGCTTTAGCTTCAAGTACAGTGTAACACTACACCAACCATTACCGAGTTTTGAAGCGTAAGGACAAAATAAACCCTCGCTTAAAAAAATATCTGTAATTTCAAAGATACAGAGGATTCTAAATCACAGACTTTAACCTTATTGTATCCTTTTGATCTCTGCTACATCATGGTCCATTTCTTATTCAGAAAAACTTCACCTAAAATGCCTTAAATTCACCTTATATTTTTGCATTTTAACATTCTCTACAGAGGAAGAAGGTAGTGTGTGAGAAAGGTACAGGACTGGAAAAGGAACTTCAGTTGTTGTCCTGTTTCTGAAATGACCTGTGAAACAAATTGAGAAGTGAATTTTCACCTCAGGCCTTGTAGTTCCACATTATCAGACTGACAGTAACACTGAGATGTGATCAGTGCCATCTTTGCAAGATGAAAACCATCAGCTTTTCTAACAGTTCTTTCCCAGTCACGGAAAGCATGAAAAATACCTATCAAAGACAACTAATGATGCCTTAGGATGGAGAAGCAAAATCTTTCTGCATTTCATCTATTCTGGCAATATCCTTCTTCCTACACCTCTCCTTTGGAGTCTCTGTTCCATGAAGGCACCCAGCTGACCCTGCCAGGTCACCTCGATGGCTTTGCAGAGCCTGAAAAAAAAAAGTGTTTTCCTTTCATGCCCAAAAAAGCTCCTTTTCCTTGTTTTGTTTTGTTGTTTTGTTGTTTTTTTTTTTTTTTTTTTTTAATTCCAGTTCATCCAAAGCAGAAATTGTAAATGCTGCTTTTGATTGAGATTTAGAAGACTTGCGTACAACAGCAGACAGTAACACATAACGGGATAATGCTGGACTTCTAGCACCGCTACCTCTGTACCAAAAACCTCACTGAGAAAATGCTTGCACTGCAGTCCAGTTGCTAACAGTGTAAGCATCTTTGCTACTTCCTCAGATTTCCTTCCTGGTTTGTTGGCAATACTTCTGAGCTTTGGTCTGTATTATGAAAACTTTAACAGAGGCTTAGTTTTCCTGCTGTTAGTTCTACTCACAATATCAGCATCTCCATAAAAAGCTGCCAGGTCTAGGGGCGTTCGTCCATTTTTGTCTGTCTGATCAGTTGTTGCACCTTTCTCAACTAAATACTGAACCACTTCCCTGTGGCCTTTCAGACATGCCCAGCTCAAAGCTGTCAGTCCTTCTTTATCCAGGGAGGAAATGGTTGCACCTGTAAAATGAAAATGACGTTTGTTATGTAGATGTCCTGTTTAATAAGCAAAACTACCCAACTCACAGAGATGCAGTCTCTGGTACAGCTGTGCAGCCTTGAACCACTATTTATTTTCTACCTTCAGAAAGCAGAAATTCCACAGTGCTCAAGTGTCCTTCACAAGAAGCCACCATAAGTGGAGTTCGGCCTTGCTTGTCGCTTAAATTCACATCAGACCCATGCTCCACTAGAAGTTTAGCAATCTGAAATAGAAAACAGCAATTTAAAAATAAATTGGCAAATTTTATCCTTAAGAGAATGAACTTTTAAAGAAGAGCACTGAGGTGTTATTTAGAGCAATCATTGAGAAATCTGTTTGCAATTCAGGGCCTTCTCCAGACAGGAATGGCCAGCATGAGGAAGGCTCCTGACTCTTAAGGTTCTCTCTCCATTAATACAGAAGCAGTATGGAGGATGTAAAATCGCCTCTGTTCTTGGTCTAGGAAATATTTTAACTCCCATGTATTATTTTTCAAGTACATTATAACCAAGGTTGTCATACAGTTGATATACTTTTTAATCCTCTGCATAAAATCACAGAATGGTTTGAGCTGGAAGGGACCTTAAAGATCACCTTTTTCCAACCCCCTGCCATCGGCAGGGACACCTTTCACTAGACCAGGTTGCTCAAAGCCCCATCCCACCTGGCCTTGAACACTGCCAGGGATGGGGCAGCCACAGCTTCTTTATTTACCATTATCTGTCATTTTAAATAACTTTAAAAGCGAGCTTCTGAACACATTCCTTTGGTGTTGATGCAAACACGTATTAGAAAATCTACACTAACTTATAACAGGACTAAAGATGGGGGGAATCGAGGACAGCTTCCCAAAGGAATCCATTTAGTTCACAAAGATGTGTCAGACCTGCCAGTGCCCCTGCCGCACAGCACAGAAGAGTGGCGGAATCCCCCTCCTGTTGGCTCTCGTCACAACAGCTCCACGTTCAAGAAGTAATTTGCAGACTTCCAGTTTCCCTCTTCCTGCAGCAGCTGTCAGAGCTAAATAAAAGCATTTTCATCAACATCATCTCTTTGCTGTTTTACCACATTTTTGAACACATGCACATTATGTGAGTGTGACTGAAGCCCCAATCTTTTCAACTCTGCTGCTCTGTAGTATTGCCATAACTATTTTTAGCCTCAAGCGAATTAGTCAGAATCAGATTAAGTCAATAACCCACTGGGGCTGGGGGGGGAAGATGATTCTCAAAGATAAGAGCTGTATCGTGTGCACAGGCTGTAGCTTAAAAGGAATCTTTACGAAATTCTGGATAAATCCACCTGTCTGTTCTAGTTTCTTTTTCATTAATCATTTTTTTCAAGGCAAGGAAGTTTCATTTCTTTCCATCTGGCCCTTCCTAAAGGTGAAGATGGAAACAGCTCTGGGATTCAGCAAAGGGACTGTAACTCAAGTTTCAGGAAGTATGTTTTACCTGATCCCTTGCTGTGGTTTATTACAAAACATCAGATGTGCAGATCCCTGCAGAAAGTCTGTGCCTTGGACAATTTAGCTTTAGCTTCATTCTGCACTAGTTAAAACTGTTTCCCCTAGGTTTTCATGGTGAAAAGCACAGTAGGTTATGAATTAATAGTTCTAATTCCTGCATGCTGACCCTTACTCTAGACTTCGGGGGATTACTGTACATTTTCCAGGACACAAGAGATATCAACATTCTTACCACCTCAAAAATCTTTCTTTGAACAGAACAGTGTATGTTGTCAAAAGCGAGTGCTCTTGACCTCTACCTAAAAATGCAGTAACCGCAGCTTTTAAACATAGATACTACTATGGGCAGATACTTTTTCAGCCCTGTCTGAAAACACCAGAGTATGACAACTGTATATACACACCTACACACACTGGAGACAGAGCAGTCCAACACAGTGTAGTAGCAAATGTGTCCACGCAGCACAGAATTAAGCCCACTCGTTTTGATCTTTTAGACATTCATAAGATACAAATTACTGCACATCTGTGTTCACAATATGTGGCTTATGAGAAAGCAGGCTTCCATACATTCAACACTAATACTGTGGGACTCTACTCAGTACCTTAATGCTGAAGTGTTGCTGTAAGGCTGCACATTTAAACAACTTTGCACCTTCTCCTAAAGCTTATCATACACCTTTTCACTGTGACACTCATTGAAGGTTGAAAATAAAAGTATATTCCCCATCATGATTTTTTCCCCTTTTCCCATCAACTTATTGTGTGTTTTAAATGGAGCTTGAAATTAAAGTGGCTTTTTTTGTTGTGTTACAGCATCATCAGTAATGTTAACATTGTTTAGAAAATGGGTTCACGCATTGCCTTCTGCAACAATCAGCAAAGGACTTGCCCCTCTGTTTCCTAAATCCTAATACCACAGAGTTTCCCATGAGAAGTGGGTCAAATTGTGAATTTCTTGTTACTCTTTTTTCAGCATTTTCAGACATGATAGTTTTTTTTCAATTGCTACAAATGCTGAATGAAATTGCAAACACTGCGGGAAGCAGCACATTCCTTTTTTTAGAACTACAATATCTAACCCATTCACTCTTTACTAACTGGTATTTTGCTGTTACAGCAACTGTTTTGATCTGACCAACTGGAAGGTAACTCTTATAGATACCAACATCAAAGGTAAAACAAACCATCTCATTCAAAAACTTCACATTTTTTATTCTGTCAGTAGCTGCATTTTAGCTCACAGTGTAACTCACATTACAGCAACAATGTAATACCCTATACCTAACCCAGGTATGAGATGACTAAACAATTCCTCCAGTTAGCTTTAACAACACTAGAGCTAAACTCTGCTCAGGAATTCCATCTATTCTACTCCACAATATGACTGATCTGCCTAATGGTACTCTGCACAAGTTGAGAGCAACCAAAGTGATGCTATTTTCTATCATTTTTACTAGACAGTAAATTATGCTCAAATTTAGCTGATTTGTATAGAAAATATGAGGCTGGAAAACATCTCAGAGATGTCTTTAACCTAAGATTATTTTTTTGCAACTGAGATTAATGTGGATTTTGAAAAGGGTAAACTAGGGAAATGCAGATAACACACTTATAAGTCTTCCACTGAACATGCTCACACTTCATCTGTTAACATGACTTTTTTTATCTGCTCCACTTGAATTTGCTACTTAATTTGCCTTGGACCCATACTTCATACAAACGTGGCCTTCAGCACTGTTAATGGGATAAAATACTGGGAATGGCAATGATGATCTCCAGCTGTCTTTCCCTCTAAAGACTCACAATATAAAATGCTATTGAAACAGCCTCCACAATGAGCAGAACCAACTCAGGATTCAAGCAGGTAACAGCAATACAAATATATGAACAGAAACAAGCTGTTCTGGAACACGTCACTACATGAAAAGGAATGATCTTAAAGTTTGTTCTATGCTATTTCAACGTGTGATGGATTTTTCCTTTTTAAAACAGCTGCTCACAAAACTGTGCTCCTCACTTTACTGCCTCATCCTTCTAATTTTATCACTATCCAGTTCCACATCATACTCCCATTTGCAAAATAGACTGCAAAGAACCACTCAGTACAACGCAAACATAACCATACCATCTTCACACTGCAGAAGGAAGTACTTACTTCATTACTAAAGATATCCAATACATTAAGAACTTAAGTACAAAATATTGTCAAGAAATATTAAAGGAAAATTAATTTGGAAAGAGATGTATGGGGTTTGGAATTCACTGTATTTGCAACAAGAGTTCTGTATATGCACAGGAATGAAGAACGTTTGCTTCTCCGGTATGTGAAGAGGTTACTGACAATAACTAGAAGAGACAGTTTTCACACCTGCTTGTGCAATCTCAGCTTTTTAAATGAAACTGAGATGCTACTCATATGGTAAACCAGGAAACCTTCCAGCTGGAGGCTGCACAGCTTACAGCTTGTCTTTAAAAGAAAGATTTGGCATTTCCCACACAGAGGAATGTCTTTTCATCCACGGTCTCGTTCAAATAAATGAGTCAACTGCCTCGCATTTCTTGCAAACAAATGAAATTTAACCAAAAAAGTTTTAAAGAATTCTCAAATAATCCTAAGAAATTTACCCTGCAGCTCGAAGCACTGTGTTTCCCATATAATCACCAATTCAATTAGGAACTCGGTAATTTCCAGTAATTTTAATACAAAATAACTCTTCTTTCCAATACATGAGAGGAGTGGATTTATTAAGTTAAAAACTCTACACTTCTACACTGGATTTTATTATTAAAACTGATATTTCCCACAACTTGTACCACAGAAAATTAAGTTCAAACAATCAGAACCTCTTACTTTTTAAAAGAGCAACTCTAACTAGGGAAAACAGAAGAAAGAAAATACCTGTTTCTCCCCACAAGGCATCAGTGTCATTGATGTCTATTCCATGATCCTTTTCAACTGTCAAGATGTAACAAACCACCTGTCAAAATCAGTTAGCAGAGATGTGAGTCACTAAACCATCACTTGCAAGACATAACAAAGGATAAAAGATTTAAAACAATGCGCATGAATCAAAGAAACTGAATAGATATTGTTCATAAGCCATCAAAGCAAGCTCAGTATGATTTCTAGTATGACCTGAAGATGGCTGTTATTGAAAGGAGTTTAAAAAAAAAAAGCCCAGCGCCCTTCTGTTAACTGGTTCAGGATGTTTTGCATTATTATGATTTAATGAGCTCCTGTGTGACCTACATATACCACAACAATCAAGGCAAACAGTGCCCAAAATAGAAATAAAGCACCCCACTCCTAAAACCAGGGAAAGATGGACATTTTCAGGTAAGAGTAACTATTTATGATTAATGTGACCTATTTTGCTGATATTCAGCAGTTGACTGCTTTCATTTGAGTCATGGATAGCAACTTTCACAAGTGAAGGAATTGCCCATTAATTCAAGTTAATCATAGTTCAGAATCCTCCAATTTATATTGTGAGACAGTGATGGCTTATATATTATACAATAAATTAATTGCACGTAGGCATTTCTATATTTGAATCATGCAAACAACTCTAAAGATCAGATCTTATGGCAATTAAATAATAGATTTAAAAGAACTTAATACTGAAATGGTTTTATTGAAGAGATTTTAAGTTTCCACTTTCGGCACATCACAGTACATACATGGGAAATCCCATCAGCCTAATGTGATCTTTACTCAAGTATCTTTACTTACCAATTACTTTCATACCAAGGTTAAGTTTTATTTTTCCAGTGAACAGAAGACATATTTGTATTACCTTGTATTATCTAAACCATTTTAAGTATTTCTTATTTGCTTACTTTTAGTGTTCATTTTACTGAATAGTACTGTAATGCTGACACTTATCATATACATACATACAACCCCAAATTTCTGTCTAAAGTGACATTAAGCTGAAGAAAGCTGAAGTCTATAGCCTGATATGTGCACCAGGTTAAAAATTTAAGCATGTCCAAGTACGTGCAATATGCAGTTTGTTATACTATGAAAAAAAACCCCAAACAACCCAGAAATCACCCTAAAGTAGAAACATGCTAGAGTAGATCACAGATACAGAATATCATTGTTACCACTAGAGAGTTAGGACAACAGAAAACCAGTTAGGAACAGACAGGAAAAAAAAAACCACAGAAAACTACATATAAACAAAATCCTGAAGCAAATAATATAACTGGATAGTTAACTACAGCATTTACAACTGCTGCTAAGAGTGCACACTACTTTAAATACCAGAAGTTTCGATAGTTCTGCTCTCCAGACCTCTTTCAAAAATAGCTGCAAGCAGTGTTATACAACTCTGATAAATTCAAACAGATTTGGATGTATACAAACTACCAACCTACCTGACAGTGTCCCATACTGGAAGCTGCTGTTAGAGCTTGTTGCAACGCCTGGCTTCTTCTTAATGAATTCTGTTCTTGGGATGGAGCTATCCAAGCAACATTGAGCAAGTATTCAAGGATATCACAATGCCCTCTCAATGCACTATGGACCAAAGCACACTGGCCCTTCTTGTCTACATAGTCAGCCTGCATTGTAGGTGGAGGGGAAAAAAGGTGTTCAAAGTTAAAAAGTCAAGTGAAAGGCCACAAGAAGAACTCCCAAGCACTGCAAGAGAGTAAATGTCACTCCTATCTTCAAGAAGGGCATGAAGATCTGGGGAATTATAGGCCAAACAGCCTCACCTTAGTTGCTGGGAAGGCAATGGAAAAACTATCTTGGAAACCATTTCCAAACACATGAAGGACAAAAAGGTGATTTGGAGTAGTCAGCATGGGCTTACTAAGGGGATGTCATGCTTAAACAACCTGTCAGCCTTGTACAACGAGGTGACTGGCTTTGTAGATGACAGGAGAGCTGTGAATGTTGTCTGCCTCAACTATAGTAAGGTTTCTGACACTGTCTCTCATAAGATAGTCATGGACAAGCTGATGAAGTACACACTTACATAAGTACACAGTGAGGTGGACCCAAAACTGGCAGAATGGAACAGCCAGTGGCTTGTGATCACTGGCACATGAAAATGTTTCATAGAAGCTTGTGTAGATGTTATTCCCCATACCCTGCCCCAAGTTAATTATATACTTATGTAATCAACAATTTTCTTAGGTCTTTACATGATTTTTTTTACTGCAAACATTGCAATTTTTGTGCATAAGCTTACCTTTGCACCTTTTTTGCACAGCAGTGAAACTATGTTCATGTGACCTGCAGCAGCTGCATAACTAAGTGCTGTCATCCCATTTTCTGAAGTTCCATCAATAGCAGCTCCAAATTCTAGTAAAAGAGTGACCACTTCTTCATGTCCAAGGTGCGACTGAACACACAGCACTGGAGCATTATTTAAGACTTCAGTCCTGTAATTCACATTTGCTCCTGCCAAGATCAGCAGCCGACTCACCTAAAATTCAATTTAAACAACTTTTTATTCATATTTGTCTGAATTTATTAAAAGACTTTGACATCTTGATTCAAATACTCGTACGTTACTTCCCAATTTTGATGGAGATTTTATTGGCAGACATCGATTTTATCACATATCTAGCAATATGAAAGTTTAAAATCGTCTGTTAGCAAATAATTATTCTATTAGTGTGTACTTCTAATAGAAAACTTACCTCTTCCCTGAAACTCACTACTCTCTCGTGACAATTTCATCCATGCTACTCTGCAGATCTATGTATCTAACTCCATTAACAGAGAACCAGATTGCATAAAAAGCAACCTCTCTGTCCAGAGAAGCTGTGGCTGCCCCATCCCTGGCATTCCAAGTCCAGGTTGGACAGGGCTTTGAGCAACCTGGTCTAATGGTAAGTGTCCTTGCCTGTGGCAGAAGGGCTGGAACTGGATGATCTTTAAGGTTCCTTCCAACCCAAACCATTCCAGGATTCTAAGATTCTAAAAGAATTATCAGAGCACGCATGTGTGTGTGTGCATGTGCGCACAAAGTTCCAACCAAAAGGCTTAGCAATTGGCTAGAATTGCAACTTACCAACTTAGATTTCCCTATCCATAATACAGGGATCCAAACAATAATGCAAAGTTCTGACATTTTGCATCCTTTCACTCTTACAGTACCTCCCCTTTTACAATTCCCCTTGATACTCCCTGCTACAAGAAAACATGGCTGAAGTCTGCCCAGCAAATCAGGTGGTACATCTGACCCCCTGAAAGTGCATCCACACATTTCTCTATGCTATGGAGCGTGGCTACATCAAAATCAGGGTCAAGTCCTTCTTTCCATCAAAACTGTCAGAGAAAATTTAACTGGACTTTAACAACAGCTTAAAAAAGGTTCATGAAGACTGGTTATAAAGGAGCTCAGTTACAGATGTAAAGAGTGGTGGCTTTTTTCCTCTAAAGGGTCAATCTCAGCATTCACCAACATAATTACAGCACCAATGCTGCTGAAGCAGCTGAAGCACTGATTGCACAGAAGTGCTTTATTATCTTACCTTCACATTTGGGGTATAGATGTTCCTCAGTGAAGCAAGGGCTGCAGACAGTCCATCAGTGCTATAACCAATCCACAAAGCTTGAAGATGACTGGAAGAAATTCCAGTCCTTTTACTGAGACCCTACCAGAAGAGACATAACAGGAAATCTCTCTATAGGATTAGAAATACTATTCAAATCTACAACTCACCAGTGTAAATATTTTGTCTGTTAGCACTACCAAGCACTTCATATGAGCTTCTAATAAATTATTAAAGCAACATGGAGGACAATCTCTATGACTCATTCATATGAATAGGTCATAAAACCTATTAAGCCGTAAACTTTACCTTAAAAATGTGAGCTTTAAGTATATGATGACCAAGTTCCATAGTCTGTTGACGATTTAACTTTCCCTCTTGTCGAGAAAACATGAAAGCCAGTAAAGCATGTCCATTCCTAGTAAAAAAGATTAAGAGAGAACTGCTTTTATACTTTCAGTAAATACCTTAATGCATCTGTATGCCTGTCATAATAGCTCAGCTTTCTTTGTCAGACTACTGAAACACACCACTTCATCTAAACAATACTCTTTCCATAATGCAAAGAGAAAAAAGGCAAATTTCAAAGTTGAAACACACTCCTAATATTTCTTTACTGTCACCTCGCCAGGGGCCTATGTCAGAACCAATGCAGGTTCGACACTGATTTGTAAACTGCTCCCCTTTTGTCTTGTTTCATCTCACAGTACACTGCAGGTACCACAGATAAAACACAATTCTAGAAGATCTGAATCCTTCTGAAATTTGAGATAAAATGTACATTTAGTAATTCAAACGATTACATAAAAGATAACTGCAGTTCTTTGAACATCATTTGGTGCAGGTTTCATTTACCTTGGCTCACACAAGAAGTCAGTATTTTCACCATCTGCTCTCCAAACAAGCCATTCTCTGAAGGAAGGATGGCAGAACATACGTGTTTTGTCACGTCTTTTTATCAGAAAACATGAAAGGGCTTCCATCCTTTGGCTGAAGTCTTCCCACTGTTGTTCACCATTTATCTGTCCTGCATTAATAGCTTGGAAAATCTGGTCATCTGTCATGGGATGTAGGGATGCCAGTGCCACATTTAATATTGGCAGGGCTCGCTCAAAAGCAGAGTTTGTCATGAACTTCATATTGCACTGAAGTAAGTACAACTCTGATAGAGACACTGGAACAACCTTGTAGCTTGCACTTTTGATTACTAAGTGACCTTTTTGGAAAAGATCCAGAGTGAGTTTCAAATAGAGGTAAGATCCCAGGCTTCTCAGGATCAGGTGGTTACTCACTTTCCCAATAATAGCTGCATCAGCTTTTCCATTTAAAGATATGTTGTTTATAATTTCCTGGCTGTTATTAATTCTGTACTGAATATAGGCATTCAAGTCCTCATGAATTTCTTTGTTGTCTGGAAAATTGTCCAGGGATATTGCAATAAAGGGCAGTGAACTTACTACTTCCTATGAGGAGGAGAAGGAGAAAAAAAGAAGGAAATTAAAAACGAAAGCAACCAATCCAATACACAGGCATTACAGTATTCCAGCACTAAAAACTCAACAACGCATCTCTGCTATATTTCTCTTCTTTAATGAGCACAAGACATTACAAAAATTCAGTATATCTGTGATGGCTTTGCAAAAGCAAACCTACGCTGATTTCACCACTTCTTGTATTATCAATTCTACTGGCATACTCAAGAAAGTGACTCTAAACAAAAGAGGCCTCCAATATCATACTTTTGCACTGTAAATAAACAAGGAACAACAAAAGAAGGAAGGAAAAAACCAAACCAAATCAAGAGACTTTACTCTGAATTCCCATAAAACCAGCCACTGGAATAATATCCCTGGGGAAGTGGTGCACAGACTCAGCTGTACAGGGTGCTGGGACATCTAACCTAGACTGTGTTTTTACCAAGAAAGGTGGGACCAGATGATCCTTGAGGTCCCTTCCAACCTGGTATTCTATGGTTCAGTATTCTTCCTATTAATGCAGTTGCACCAGTGTGAAAGATCACTCAGTCTTTGATGGTAAGAGAAGAGTTAAAAGGTGTATTTACCTGGAAATTAGTTCTTATGGTCACAATGAGCTTCAGCCAGGGAGGAAACTTACAGATTATGCTTGAGATAAATGAAGAAACTGTGTCACCATAATCAGGTTTATGAAATTCAGCATCATTTAAACCATCTATCAAAATTATGTAGTCTTCCTCAGGAATTTTCCGCTCTGAAATATGAAAATAAGAGAATAGGAAAGGATGAATACAGATTTTCCTACATCATTAAAAGTGACGCATTTTTAATCCCCAAATTTTGAGCATTCAAGAAATAAAAACCTATCTTTATATGCAGCAATACGTCTTAAGGATTCAAGCATTATTTAGGAGACTATAAACGTTAAGAGATATAAAACAACACTGCCATAAAATGACTAAAAATAGAAGCAATCACAACAGTGTTTTTTACTGCACTATTATTATGGATCTATTTCACAACTGACTGTAAAAGAGTTAAAAGATTAAACAAGGCTGTTAACCGAAGAGATGCACATATATGGGAAGAAGGCATATGTAGGTTATTTAAGCTATTAGTTAACACTGCTTTTGATTAATAGCTATTTACTTAAAAACTTATCCTTTATTTGACTTACCAAACAAACAAAATAATTTACAATTTGCAAAAATCATAAGGCATTGGTTTTTCGCTTCCAGTTCTGACAAGAAGTTATTTTTGCAACAGCGTAAGAAACTAGCAATATTCATTTTGAGCACTTGATAAGGATGAAAATTCCGGGGCTAAACATAAGATTTGCCAATGGATTTCACAGGAATTTTGTTGACTGTCAACAAAATTCAAGAACTGCAAACCAGTTTTCATGAGAACAACACATGCTCTGTTCACACATTGGCAAATCTCCCCATCTTGCCATACATCAAGTACCTGCTCAAGCTGGCACATACTCTGAAGCTTGCTGTTTTCAAGGAGTTTGCTATATTTATATTTTTAATACAAAAATCATGTTGTTATCCACTTTCTTGGAAGAATGCCATATCAGTTTTAAACGCAAGCAAAAAACACATCCACACTGCAGGTGTTTAGGCGCAGAAAATTACAAAACAAAGAAGTGTGACAAAACTCAAAAGCATCTGAAAACAAAATCCTTTAATGCAAATGTGCCAACCTTAACTTCAGGGTACAAAGGTATCCTTGAGTTTTCTGGGGGGAAAAAAAAGTTTCCATAATCTTAAATATTAAAGTCTCATAGAATATTATTTAAAATAAACATCAAACAACTGTTCTAAAGCTACCCATTGTTGTTACAACAACCACCATTAAGGAATCCCTTTCTCCAGAAGTGTTTTGGCTTTACTGATTTCTCTTAGGGCATCAAAATACATATTCTTAATAATTATTTTTTTTTTACAGTTTTCCTGCAGTTGAGATTCAGTTTCCAAGTCATTTCCTGCTTAACCCACCTTTCCTGAGGTTTGAAAGTGGTTCCAACACTCCCCTTTTAAAAGCTGCTGCTGGATCTTGGACACACGATCTCAGGCTAAGCATGCTTTGTAAGTGAGGCTCTTTTATTAGAAGATCTCTGTAGGCTGTTAGTTGATTTGAACGACAAAGTAAAGCTGCAACACTGTGGACGAATTCTGGTACAAGACACGTGTACGTGTTGTCAGCTTGACAGTAGTGATAAGCAACGACCTGCAGAATTTAACGAAGAAAAGAGTTACCCCTTCAATACATACAGTGGTTACTAGTTAGTCTGATTATTGTGAAAGTGAATTTCTCTTTCAGCTACAAAATACTTTTTAGGGTTAGAATAATTATCCAACTCCACAACTGGTCTCAGATGGCCTCCGTCCAAAACACAGAAAGTAAGTTAATGGAATGGATTTGGACCTTGCAGTGCACACAAAGAGGAAGTGAAACCAAAATGTCAGATTCTGGCAGGAAAACAATAGTAATTCGAGTTCATGTGATTTGGATACAGTGAGTAACCAGCTAACTACTGTAAGAAGAATAACTTGAGGCTGACTAAGCAACCTATTAGCTATAATTTAACAGCACTGGGTCACACACCATAGTGACCCAAGGAATCACTTGATCATCATTAAGGCAAAAGTAAATGACAGACAGCTATTAAAGGCATACTCATGTAGCAAACAGGGTAAGAGGACAACTGGCTTTATTCTGCTTACCACAAATGTGTGTGTTAATTAAAATGTAACATAGGCCATATGTCTTTGAAAAGAACCAAACTCCAAGGAAAACATGGTGTTCACAGTAAACAGTCTGCACTCCAGTGTTCTCATAACATCATTTCCATATAATACACATCACCTTAAAAACTGCAGCAATAACCTCATTGTGTTTTTCTCACAACTATAAAGCGTGCACACTATAAAGCGTGCAATTCAGATATCAACAATTTTTAATAATTAGGCAAAAACCCCCACAATTACCATAATAACCTAATGCAAAAATAACTTTCGCTTACTTCAGACTATCAGAGTATGGAAAATAGAAAGGCTACACTCAGACTCAACCTGTACCATAGAATATAGATGGATTATACACAGACCAAACATTTTATCATCTTTTTTCCCCCAGAATTTTGCCTTTGGAAGGTATGCTGAGCATCTACCTGTAGAGAACATGGCCCTTTTTGGAAGTAAAGGATCCTACTCATAAAACAGAAGTGAAATTTTTTATGTTAACTCTTTCTAAGAGCAAGCAGAATTCAAACAATGGCTTGAAAGGTAGAAAAGGCCAGTAGCTGATTTCACCATTCATGAAATGTACGCATCTTTTGGAAGTGTCCAAGGTTACTGCCTGTTCCCTCACCACTGACAAATAGCATGTCCAGGCAACCATCTGCCTCAGGTTAGAGTCCTTCTAACATACTGAAAATCCATTAGTAAGTGGAACTCACCTTTGAAGCAAGGCGCCTCACAGGATCACCTGTTTGATTTTGGTATTCAGGAGTACTAGAACAATTCAGCATCTTTATTGTACTGGTACCATTTGCTGGAGGAGCAGATGGGGATAATTGACTTAAGGGAATGTCCTGACAGGAATCACCACCTATTTTTAAAAGACAACAAATACAAGAGAGACCAAGTTTGCTGATGGCAGATTGTTTCCTAGGAAAACATGACAGAATATATTTACTGCTAAAGTAAAAATGAAAACTGAACAGCAGCATTAAAGGCAGCCTGCAACTATTCTGATAAATACAGGACATTAAATGTCACAATTTTAAAACAATTCCACTGACTTGTAGATCAAAACTATAGAATTACTGAAAGCAAACCATACTGACGTGAAGAGTGTCCTTATTAAAATTGTACATACTACTCCTTTAAACCAATAATTATTATATGACTGAATTGTTGGGAAATATAAACAATATATCATTATTATAAGATTATTATTACTTGAAGTGTCAGTAGAGGAAGTAGCAGTAACAGTCACATCATCCTTCCAGTTATGGTAAGCACCGGATGGCTCAGGTGACAGAATCCTACAGATCCCAGCAGAAGAAGGAATGGGTTTCTCCATAGCTTTATTATTGCCTCTACTGAAATGCTATGGAAAATGCGTGATACTGAAACGCATATGGCCCGCAGTGGTGAAGAAACACGTCCCTTGTCACTTTCCATACTAATGGGAGAACAAGCTACTAGAGTCACAAAACCAGAGTTTAGGATACACACTGCCCGACAGAAGGAAGAGATTCTACATAAAGTCTTCATTTTACAATCTCTTTTGTTCAGCTGAGCCCCTGCTATATTATCTGGAAGGTATTGTCAAAGCATGCAATTTTAACAGTTTCCTTTCTCCACTGCAGGGAACAAGTATTTACCAAGGAGCTGATGAGGCCCTTAAGCCAAAAAAACAAACAAACAAGAAGCTCTTGTTATCAGTACAATAACCCAAACAGTTACTCAGAAAAGGAACATACTTTTAGGGCATGAATTAGGGCTATTTGAAGCTATTTGCCTCATGCGATTTCCATGGCAGCTCAGTGCCACCAGCCGTGAAATAACTGCAGTCTTCCCAAATCCCACATTTCCAGTAATGACTGCTCCCCTGATCTCTGATGGATCAGTATTCTTCAGTTTTTCTTCAATTGCTTGAAACAGCCATTCTCTTCCAACAAATACTGAATCTGTAGTTATGCTTGGCACTTCAAACAACAGTGGCTTCAGCAAAATGTCTTGAGGCTTATAGGGGATGAAAAGAGCTGAGAAGAGATGACAGGGAGAAAAGTTACTTAGAAGAAACTTGACATGCACTAAAACAGCACTGTTTCAGAAGGTAACTTCATTCAGTGACCTCATTAATAGTGTTCATACTCAGAAGACTTAGAGCTTTCATCATGAAAACCTTACAGACCGATTTGCTCAGCCCAGGTCACCTCCATTATTCCTAGGTGAATTAAATTCTAGAGAAAGGAAGCTACAAATATAAATCTGAGGAGTTTTTTTACAACTGAAGCGAGTTAGTAAGTCACAGAATCCACAAGTTTTCTTAAAAATGGATTAACAATTCTATAAATGGGGAAGCACCAAACATTGCTCAGTTAGATTGAGCTACACTGCTGAGCATCTCCGTGTCAGGTCTTCAGATCTGTAGACATTTACAGAGAAACAGAAAAAGGTACAGAGAATAAATATTTTTTTGCTGTTTTAACCCTGTATTTTTAAAGTAACATGGAAAAAAAAAGTATTACTACTCTGTAGTTCTGTACTTTTGAAGCCACAAGAACAGAAATTATACAGCACAGCTGAAAGTGTAGTCATGTTTGGTTACTTTAATCTATACATTTGGCAAACAGAAAACCTATAGTTTGGAACAATTTGGCTTTGGTTGCATAAAACACATTAAAATTTACAGAAATAATACTGTGCACTAATATAATGCTCTCAAGAGCATTCATTAACCAAATCTAATGTTACACAAATGCTGTTTCAGCATTAATCTACAAGTATGAAAAAACAAATTAAAGAGGACAGCACAGCAACTAGATATGATCAGTTTTACTAGGAATTTGCTTAAATTGTTCTGTTTTATTGGTTGTGACAGAGGAACTCGCCTCCTTGACCAAATCTGTGGTAGTCTGGTCGAGGCACTCTGGGATTTTGTTTTCTCAGGTGCAACACCTTAAATTTGCCCTTGCTGAACTTCATAAGGTTCTTGTTAGCTCACTGTTCCAGCTTGTCCAGGTCTTTCTACAGCGTGGCTCTCCCTTCTAAATGTCCACTTTCCCACGCAGTTTGGTATCACTGGCAAACTTCATAAGGGTACACTTAATCCCATCTTCCAGATTACTTACGAAGAGCACCGGGCCCAGTATTGATCCCTGGAGGACCCACTGGTGACAGGTCCCCAGCTGGAAAAGGGGCTGTTCACCACCACATCAGGGTGCAGCCAGTCAGCCAGTTCCCTCCCCCCCCCCCCCCAGAGACCATATGTCAGGACTGTAATACATCAGTTTCTCTAGGAGGGGGTTGTGGGAAACCATTTCAAAAGCCCTGGGAGAAACCTAGGTAGACAATGTCCACCATTTGCCCCACGTCAACCAGGCAAGTTGCTTTGTTACAAAAGACAATCAAGTTTGTCAAGCCCGATTTGCCCTTGGTGAATCCGTGCTGACTTTTCCCAGTCGTGTGCTTCATTTGATTTATGCTAGCTCCCAGGCAGATTCATTCTATAACTTTCCCGGGGACTGAAGTAAGACTATTGGGCCTACAATTTTCTGGATCCTCCTTTAAGCTCTTGTAGGCATGGGTACCGTTAGCCTTCTTCCAGTCTTCTGGGATGTCCCCTGATCTCCATGACTTCTCAGAGATAAGTATGTGTTAATCATAAATAAGTCTAATGGTATTAGATCAGCTGTGTTTTTTCTAAAACAGAATTCTGATGACAGCCTCCTGAAGCTTTTAAATTCAGCACAGTATTTCTTAAGTCACATGATTAAACATAGCAGTGAAGAAAATACTCAGTAGTTCCTGAATTAGTATTACACAGTTTCAATCTGGAGATGCCCATGATCAGCACTACACTGCCCATGCACACTTGGATAAACAATATACTAATTCCTTATTAAAAGCCATCCATTTCATTTTTAACCTCAACAGTATGCAGGGAAAAATATAAGCTAGCATTTTATTTTCAGACATACTGAATGATCTGTCAGGAGCACTCTAAAATAACACTTCATAGGGCAGGGGAGTTTACAAAGATCACAAAATATCCATGTTACAAAACTACTGAAGAATTGTTATGACTGTGCCAAGACAGATGCAGATGTAAACATGCATACCTTTACTTTCCTGTTGCACTCTCCCGCCAGCAGTGTTGTGCCAAGGTAAACGAATTGAAGTGCGTAAGGGAGTATTTCTTTGTCCGTCCAGATAACTCAGATCTTCCAGTTTGGTTGAACTTGTTGCTAGAATATTAAAGGATTGAAGTTTATTTTTCTGTCAGCATAAGTTACAAAGAGCATTTCTATTAATTACCATTCTTTCCTCAATGCTATACTTACAGATAAGTTTTTCTAGACAACAGCAGTGGTCGACGTCATTTAGAATATTTATAAAATGCTTTTCAATCAAGTTTGCTAAATATTTAGTTGGATTCTTCCCCTTTTAGGTGGCCCTCACATCTGCCTTAACTTCCTCACATAGTAAACAGTTCTCCTGTTAATACAGTTTCCTTTTTTTACCATGAGAACCACCATACCAGTGAGGTCAGAAGTGTTATGAGCATTTTCAGATATTAGCTGCTAGTACACTATCTGTGAGGAAACATTTACATTCTTTTTGTATTAAATGCTATAGAATTCTGGATACCATTTTTTATTTTCTTAATTTCTTAAACCAAAATGATTGCTATACAAAAGAAGAACTGAAAATCCAGAGAATACATTTGCTGAGTTATATCATGGACACATACTTTTTCACCAGAAATGAATATTCATATTAAAAAAGCAGTTTTCAAACTGATGTCAAATCCAAAATCTTCCATCTGTTGGAGGGACAACACAGCAGGGCACAAGCAATTCAGATTTCTGGAGTGCACTGACAACAACTTCCTGACATAAGCCAGCAAGAAGCCAAAAAAGAAAGATGCTCTATCCATGAACAGGTATTTTCTGCTTCCTCCCATGTCATATCCTGGGGCCAGCAAAACTAGTGTCCATCTCCAGTTTTAGACAGACATGCAGATCAAGTATGTGGCAAAATTATGAATCACATGCAAGCAATTCAAATGCTCTAAATGATAATCGGAGCAGAACACATAAGCTTGACATATGCCATAGAACTAGAATATCATCTTCATCACGTTCATGAACTAGCAAGTTTTCTTCAGGAAGAGAATAACAGAACTCCAAAATAGGAAGTGAAACACAGTAAAAGGGGAAAGAGTGACAGCAAGACACAATTCAATGATTCCTAAAACAACACTCCTGCTTCTCTAGCAGGGATTGGAGGTGTGACAACTTCCAATCCCATGTTCATCTAGGAAAAGTTTCTTCAGTCACCCTTATCTGCAAGGGTACTGCAGGTTAATTATTTAATTTCTTGCACATCTACCACAATTATCCAAGTTTTAAAGAGAGAGAATTAGCACCAGCACTCAAAGGCCTGGAAAAAGTAATTTACAGCTTGAAAGCACGTTAGATTTCCCAAAAATCTGTAGCAAACATCTCTGCACTGTCAGAGACTGGAACATCTAAAATCAGGATAGTACATTTCTTCTGACATGGGACAGTCCACACAGAGCATTAACTTTTCAGCACTATAAACCCATAGTTTTTTTAGTCCCATGTGAACCTGGGCATTATTGTATTCATACTGTAGTATGTTGCTGTAAAATAATCCTTCAACCAAAGAATTTTGAAGTAATATTCTATTAACTTTCATGGTATTTTGAAGCCTCAAATTACCTTTATTAAGACTGCAGTGAGTGCTCCACTATCTTTCATAACATTTTATGAAGCATTCTAAAAGTAGGAATGGGGTTTTTTTGTTTGTTTGTATAAGCATTAGATTTTGGCTGTTACTGACAAGTCTTAAGTTCTTGTTAATATTTACAGAGCTGCACATTAGCATCTTTTCCTGTTGCAGTTCTAGTATATTACAATTTGTTAGACTGCTCTGGGATAAACACATTATATACTTCCTTCCTCTAAATAGATTTCAAGTCAGAAGTGCTTTTTCAGAGATATGCTTATTTCACAACACTTAGAAAAAGCAATAGTAAGGTCACATACATAACTATCAGAACTGAACAGACTCACATTTTCTGAATGAATGTTTCAACTAAAAGTCAAAATTTCATATACTGCTTTAAAAAAATATGTATGTCACTTGTTCAACAGAGATCAATGTATGATTTTGGTCTTGGTCTACATCAGACTTACGGATCTAGCAAATGTGAGTGCACACAAGAGAGAACAACCACCTTAAGGATTAGCTGACATTAGATACAGAATAACTGATGGACTCTAAAGTATTGCAAAAGTCCTAACCAATACCTACTAAAAAGCACTATAAAAGCCCTCTGAACCACAATTACAACAACTTAGGTAATGCTCATCTAGCCAGTTTAGGACATGCTTTTTTCATTTGTTCCTATACAAATACTTTTATACTAACAACAGAAAGATTCAACAGAAATGTCCTATCATTAAAAACATAATTTATTCTACCTCAGGACTTTACCTGCAACAGAGTTTGGACGAGGCATTATTAAAGAGCCAGTATTTTGAGCATAAGGAATGGGACCCTCTCCTGTTGGTACTTCCTTTGGCAAATTCTCAGCAGATCCAACTGCTTCCTCTTCTGCAACTGGTGAACAATTATCTGTTCTTCGATCATGACTAATCCCTTGATGTTTTCCAGCTCTGAAACTCCCATCCTTGCTCCATTCCAAACTGGATCCACTACGATCATCATTTTCTGATGAACTTGTTATAGTTGCTGAAAGAGGAGAAAAAAAACCCAAACCCAACTAAAGAACACATCAGAGGAAAATAGTACACTCATGCTAATTTTCATACTCAAATAGCGTTTGGGGCCAGTAGATATTCAAGTATTTCTTCACTAGGTATTTTGTTAATTTTAAGGAGTATTATTTATCTAGAAGAGCCAAGTAACACAGCTTCTCTGATTGGGAAAAACACCTGAGAAAGGAAGCAAAAAGAAAATTGTTCTGAAGAATCCAGGTGCATCGTTAAGTTTATGTAATTTGTGATGGGAGGAATAAACACAACAAAACCAACACCAAAACAGTTATGACTTTATACAAACAATCTATTACTTCCCCAAAACGTGTCAACTTCGTTTAAAAATTCAAATTTTGTAACAGATCTTGCAAACTTTCAAACCATTCTGCAATCATGGGGACAACAAAAGCCTACTAAGAAGTAAGAATAGCATCTAGAGCAAGAGCAGAATTTAAATGCACCTTTTTGATAATTCACATTTTTAAAGACTAATATTTTACAAAAATAATTCAAAATTCAACACTTTGAAAAAACTTGCACAGTTCTTCCAAAGCTGGGAGGCTTTCCACAAGCCTTCTTGTGATCAAATGTCCTGTATGTTTGTGAAACACGTGAGAAAACTTCACCGCTGTTCAGAGACCCAGCTCACCTCACATAGATAGCGTAGCTACATTAGGATGGCAATCTCTCTGCACTCACATACCTGGCAAACTTATCTTAATAGAAAGCTGCCATTAACTGAGCTATGTATTACTCCTTTCTTAAGTACCTAACACATTTCAATGTCAGAAAAAGCACACAAGGCTATATGCATGTTTGACCAGGCCCTGTAGAATATATGAACAAGATTTCAGATTCTATTAAACATACTGATTTGGGCTTTTAAAGCATTTCAGTGTACTGCAGTATGAAGTAAATGAGAGGCTCAAATAAAAGCTTTTTATTTGTTTGTTTCTGATGTCATTATAAATTAATCGGAAAACATTTGCAAATTATTTCTCAATACTGAGGGAAACTTTTTGGCAGTAAGATGTGGGGGTTTTTTGGTATGAAAATTTCAGATGTTGTGAAATAAGTAACACAGAGCTAGACAGAGCCTCAGCTTAAAGACATCTGAAAACCACAGAGGTGGTTTTGCATGCTGCGTTACAGAACAGTGGTTTTCCACTGCTCTAGTGATTCAGTAGATGAAAGCTAAAACAACACTAACTGCACTATCTGGAGTGCTCCAAATATTCCAGTTTGGTGGCTGAGGGTTATTAGAGTGCATCTTTAGTGCCTCAAGACTGTAGTTAATCAAGGCCTCCTGCAATAACTGAAGGTGTGAAGAATTTATACTCCTGAAGACCTACTTAAGTAATGTTTGATAAAATTAGGCTAATGTGCCTGCATAAGAACACTGCAAATATATACTGGGTTTTGTACATCTAATAGTGAAATTATTGTTTCATTTAAAATGTTTTCAACATTTCTGTTAAACTTTCACAAAATACCTGAACAACAAATATTTATTACAGGTTAAGCCAACACTCAATGCTTTTTGAACACTTGAATGCAGCAGAGGAAAATACAAAACAGAATGAAAGAACATCAGGATTATAAAAACAAAAAACCCAAACAACCAACCCCAATGCCAGTTCGAATATCATCTACATGAACTGTGGGTCCTCCAAAGGCTAAAATTTTAAATGTTAAAAGCATGGATGTGGTGATTCTACATTCAACTGACCAAACCATTAAGTACAATATTCCACCATACTGGACTGCTAACAAAATGCAAATGCAGACTGCTCCTTAAAACTCTGGGTTGTCACATCAGAATAAGCACCAACTGCTCCTCCACATCAACTGCACTGCAACTTCAGCCCTGCAGGATGAGGAATTACTCACACAACTTTTCATTCTTCCAGCTTAGGCTCACATTCATAAGAATTTAAGATCTGATGCTTAAATTCAAGAGCTCATATTCTAAGAAATACCAATAATACGACGTACATTTTACAGGCAACAGAATAAAATAGCTTTGAGACATCCCATTAACCTTTGCACACAGGTCAGACTGTACTTCCATATGACAAATTTATTTCATTTTTATGATGGTGTCAAAAAAAACTGTCTTCTCCTGAGGCATGAAATATTTAAAACTATGATTCCTCCTGGAGTGAAACGTAGCATGAAGAAACCTCGCTGCTCAAGACGTCCATACTGAACAGTGGCTAGTATCAGTGGCTACCTATAGTGGGTACTGGGTACATTTTGGCCAGTAGCCCAGTTTTTTCTCCTACTTAGCCCATTGCTGAAGATTAAAACCTGCCTCCACTACTATTATGTCAAACTCAATAGAAGCAAGGAAGAATGTAACTACAGCCTTAAAAATTTAGAAAACTAAAGGAAACCTGAACCATAAGTAAAAAGAGGGAAAGGCAGAAAAGACGGATCTCCTATCAGAGTCTGCTGGCCCAGAAAACATAGTGGGAGTAGAAACACAATGGAAGCCCACAAAAGCAGCACAAAAGCACAAGCTATTTTCATGGTTGGATGAACTCTGTCAAAGACATTAGAAAACATATACTTGCTAAAACATAACTTAAAATGCACACTTACTACCAATAACAAATTTCAATGCACAGAAATGTTTGTATTTAAAAAAACAAAAGCACTTGTCAGAGAGATGCATCAGCCTACAAGGATGCTGGAGAGGGTCTCTTCGTTAGGGACTGTAATGACAGGACAAGGGGTAATGGGTTAAAACTTAAACAGGCGAAGTTTAGATTGCACATAAGGAGGAAGTTCTTTACTGTAAGGGTGGTGAGGCACTGGAATGCGTTGCTCAGGGAAGTTGTGAATGCTCCATCCCTGGCGGTGTTCAAGGCCAGGTTGGACAGAGCCTTGGGTGGGATGGTTTAGTGTGAGATGTCCCTGCCCATGGCAGGGGGGTTGGAACTAGATGATCTTAAGGTCCTTTTCAACATTAACTATTCTATGATTCTATGATCTTATTTCTCTCCTTGGTTTCTTGAAGTTACAGATGGAAGCGGTGCTGCCATGGCTTGCCAATGGCCAGGACATGTTCAAATTCTCCCTTAATTTGAGACATAAGTGACAGCCCTGCAGAGCTGTGGCAGATTATTTTAATACTGTCCCATGATCATAAATCATATGTACTTGACTGAAGGACTGATACAGGTGTTGGCCTCCCCACCCTCCTATATTCTCTAGGTTTCCCTCCACTGCTCTCACACTAACACACTTAACAAGTCCACCATCCTCTCCTTTCCCTGTATAATAAAGGACTTATTTTCTTCTTTGTCCTATTTTTTAAACCCCTTCCTTTTAATTAGCTCAATAATCAAATTTTATCACTGGGTTCAAATTCACTTTCTTAAAAATACTAGTATTTAAAAAGTTATACAATGTTATACAAATGTTATACTAGTATATTACAATATATATAGTATATGTTAAATGTTATAGTATATATACAATGTTATACTAGCATACAAAGTTATACAGCTGCCATACCAAGTACTATTTTAAACACATAAAAAGCTAGTTCTGACCTCATTTAGAATACGGATATATTCAGACTATTTCAAGCTTGCAAATCATGGGTAGTAGGTTCATATCAGTATCTGTACTTTCCACTTGAGAGAAGCTCTCACTCAAGAACAGGTTTTAAAGAAGATTAAAGAACACAGCTCCAGCCTATTAACCGTCCTTTCCATAAGGAAAGAAGGAACCTACTCCAGTGCAAAACCAGCAGCTGCTCGGATGTTTAGTCTTGAATGAACTTGGATGAGTCTTATTATTGATAATGTGCATTTATTTATGCCAAGACTTCATAAAATATCTGCATACGAAACGCATCTTCTGTGACATTAAGCTGCACATACAAAGCATGCATGTATCCCTCCCCTGGGCTGCAGCACCTCCCAGAGGAGCTCAGTAAGGCTGAAAATATGTAATTAACAGAGAAACAGGATCCCTTTTTCTCCTTCTGTATTATACACCAGAGAACCAATTTACTGTATTAATAATGCCACACTGACGTTCCTCTCACTGATATAAACAAAAATTGCATACAGAACAGGAGACAGTCCTTAAAACTTGAGATTTTTTTGCAAAATCAATGAAGTTTTTCACTGCAGCACCACTTTAAACAAATGAACAATCACATTGGTCTCGATCTCCAAACAGCTACGTATTCCAAACCAACATGACATCCCTTTTTATAAAAAGGCAACACTCAGCACCTGGAGAAGCCTTAAAAGTCCCAAATTTAAGAAACATACCTAAGCGGAAATGCCTAATAGCCAGTCTACACATCACTTCCAGAACTAGTAAAAGCTTAAAATAGGTGCATTTATAAAGATAGAAGTATCTTTGTAATCATAGCCTATCTGGGAAGCCTGTTTTTTTTTTAATGGCACAACTCTCTCAGACCAGTTTGTCACTTGGAGAACTGATTTAAATTACTCTATTAAAAAAGCAGAACCCCTATAAAATATTTTAAACAAGAAAATAAGGTATATTGACAGGTATTTTTTGCAACCAGAGCTATTACTGTTTCTTCTAGTCATGTATCACTCTATTTTTATACCAATATACTCACTTGTACAATCATGCGAGTTTGTTTTATACCTGCATCAGTGCAAGGAAAACGTGAAACCTTAAATTCTGAGAAAACCTACAACTAAGGTATATATATAAATGTAATACAATGAGTCTTTTCGCCCATGAAGAATACCTCTTTCAGGATAGCTGCTCAGTAAAAACAATGTTATGTCATAGCTTATAACTACCAATTCATTTTATAATAAAATGCAAGAACATCTACAAAGTCAGAGTAAAGTGTTATCAACTGTGTTATGAAAACATGTATTATCACTACTTAGCAAGTACCACACCAATGATCATCATGGTAGTATTCACAATGACAAGCAGAAACTACTTTCACTTGGAATTCCTCCTACAAACAAGTTGTAAATAAAAACGTACGAAGTTCACAAAGACAATGACATTTCTCAAGTTACTTTGTTAAAACCAGGCATCTGAGATTTAGAATTGCTTCCCTTTTTCAGCCTCTCTAAATTTAGTCCACCTTTAGTCCAGAACTAAGTAAAACAGAAAGCTCACTTCTGTATATTGAGAAAGCATCTGGTTAGGGGCATTCTGTGCTTTCGTTGGTAAGCTTAACAGCTGTTTTAAAAGGGATCAACTGGCTAAGGAGTCAGCACTAAAGAAAAAATTTAATAAAAATTAAAATAAATGTTACCAAACCAATAAAGAAACTTTCCTACAACAGTTTATAACAACATGAAAAATATGCTTTTCACACCTCAGTCTGAACTTTCAGAAACTAATAATAAAGCAGCCACCTGGATGCCTGAAGGTACAGGCAGACAGCAATACAAAGTCCCACCAGGGCAGGGAGCAGTAATAGAGAAGATGGCACAAACGAGGCAGCAAAGAATTTAGCTCTTTCCTTTAGCACCAAACAGACTTACTGAAATATTCAGTGAGTTGGTAAAAGGAGCTATGTAACAGCTGGTCTGTGATGGCAGCTGCCTCTCTAAAAATAACAGTCCCTGTAAGAGATGCATGTATAGCCCTGGTTCAGCCTTCTATTTTGCAGAGGACCACACAATTTCACCTCTTCCATGATGCCCCATTTTAGCTTAATTTTCATGCCCATTACTCAAAAGTCTGCACTGAGTTTAAACAGCTTGATTTAGGTTATTTTCATAAGAAGTAACATCGATTATTTTTTCCTCAGCTGGAAATGAAACCAGCTTCAAGCTATGCTGGGCTTCACCATTACAAAATGCATTATAGAGACATACATAATGGAAAAATGAGGAAAGCAGAAGAAAATAAAAAATGGAGAGAAACAGAGGAATTATTTTAAAGGAAAACATGGAGAAATTGGAACTGCACCAGGAAAACAAAAGAAGACAAATGCACACCTAACAACAGCAACAGTTACAAAGAATATTATTTCAGTCTTTCAAGTAACTGAGGATTTGAAAAAGGATCCATGGACAGTATAAAAATTATCACAATGACAGGAAGCAGCTGTTCAGATTTGTACTATTAAGATTAATTTGTATGAATCGCTTTACTAGTTAAGATCCTTACCTATAATTCCACTGTCTTTGCTCTCCAGGGTGGAGCTTGGGCTGCTAATGGTTCCACAGGGACTACTACCCTTGTTAGTGGCTGTTTTACCAACACAGCTATTGAGAGTGGAGCAGGGACTATCAGTGCTAGGTGATGTAGTGCTGCTTGTGAGGGTGGAACATGGGCTCACTCCTTGACTGGCTACTGTACACTGCAATGTGAAGAGAAACGAACAGTTATTACACAGAAGGTAGTACACTACTATGCGAAAAATCAGAAACATCAAGGTGAAGAACAAAGTAAGAACAAAGCAAAGAGCCCATTTTTCAAGCAAAAACTTCAAGAAGCAGCAGCTTTGTCTTTACTGAGAACCATAATGACAGCGTTTTCAGCTTAATCTTAAAAAGTGACCTCTGAAGAAAAAAAAAGGAATTTTACAGTTCAGTGAGTTCAGTTGCAGTGAGGCAGATTTCTTCTCTATTAAACATCTTCCTGGATACCCTTCTCCTCCACCCCCAGTATTTATTTATTTAACTTTGGGTTAAAAACATCAGAACTGGAGTCATATTCACTGAAACCCATGCACTATGATTTATGAGGCCTGGGACTAAAAGTGGAGAGAGGCAGGGGAAGAAGGAAAGGTTGGTAGTTACTCCGCTGCTTTGGTTAGCAGATGAGTTTCTTATGGATAGTAGCTGCTTTCTTCTCCCCAAGTCCTCTGCCCCCAAATGGCAGACTGTCAAATGGAAATGAACTTCTCAGGAAAAAACACACTACCCCAAAAGCATGCTCCTATTTTAACAAACCCCTGACATTTTTCATTCTCATAAATCATTGAGAACAGAAGGTAAAAAAGAAAATGTTCCTCCTAAATACTAAAGGCAGAGAGAACCCTGAAGCTATTCACATTCATAGTAGATTAGGTTTAACGTCCAGAAATTATGAGAAGCCTATTCTTTCTTTTTTTTTATTTATGAATGCAAAATCAACTCACAGTTTCAAAACAATCAGACACACTCATTATAATTAATTTACAATTCTGCTACCATATGCCTATTAAAATGGATTGTGTTTTGTTATCAAGTAACTGCAACCAGCAAACAGAGGAATTAACATTAGTCCTCTCAGAAACAGGATGAACATTAAATATATTATTTTCCATTATCCTACCATGACTTCATTTTTCTCTTCTATATGAGCAGATGTTGGGATCCCTTCTCCCAGTAAAAAACCCAATCTTGTCATCAATTCTTGTGCTGCAGGAGAACAGCTCGAGTCCTTATCAGGCTTTGCTTTGGAATGGGGAGAAAAAAAATGGTGAAAATTAGAGTCTAATTTGGAAATTTAGAAACTGTTACAAGAGATAGAAAAAGTACAATCAAATGTAAACATCAGTTCTTCTGTCTGTGCTATTTCTAACAGAGAAGCTAATGCCATTTAAGCTTTTTGACAATCAGACTTTATATTGTTGGTAGGTCTTGGATCTTCTGCATATCTGCACAAATCTAGGGGAGAAAAAAACCCCACCCTGCCAGTCAAACCAGAAGCAGGTTCAGTGCAACCGGTTTGTGTTGGCAACTGCCAACAAACACAGCCCATCATGATTTGCTTAGGGAAAACACCTATTGCTAATATAATCTGGCAAGCTAGCATCTACCATTTTCCTTCTTTGATGCCAACAGTTTGGCATTATCTATCGACCCATAATCACCTTCCCTAGCAGAAACATCTGTATAGCATTTATTTTGTCCACTAAAATATGTAGGCCTGTCCCATCCTCAGTCAATTAATTAAGGAGCATCATCTAGCCACTCAGAAAAACTGCAGGAATCCTCAGCTATAGCAATGCTGGTTGCAGTAGCTGCTGCCTGACCCTGAAAACACGGAAAACCACAGGAGCCTATGCTGCTGCTTCCCAACCAACGCTTCTGGGCACGACACTCCTGAATGTCAGCACCTTGGAAGCAGAAGCAGCAGGAACATCCGAACAGTTTTATTAGTTCAAAATTTGGAGGCTTCATGCAACACAAAGTTCCAATGGATAAGGAAGAATGAAGAATAATGTAGAAGGAGAGAGAGATGTCAGTGTAGGAATTTGCTGAAGAAGTTTAAAAGGCCCACAAAGCCTCTTAGCTGCGCTACCTTCTACACTATACACAAGCAGAGCCAGGGGAAGGAAAAGGAAATAATAATCAAAACAGGCTGAACACTGCCCCTTTTACTTTGGTCTTTCTTTTATGGCTTGACGAAGCCAAATGAATGTCACGACCATGTTTACTTTTCATGAAGAGCACGTGGCATCTAACCACATTACACCCAACTGACATTCAGTGGCATTTGCAATAAAAAGCACATTTTTCCCCAAGCTGCAGACTGTAAGAAAAACATAGAAAGCAATGATCTTAAGTGAACAGCTTGACCAGTAAGCATTACTTCAACAATTTTTCTCAACAATTACTTCAACAATATTTCAGTATTATGAGTGACATAAACCCCATGGTTGGCAAATACGCATCATTTACTAGTTGGTCATCCATCTTCATTTTGCTCCAGCTCAATGCCTACTTGAATGTTCATATTTCTTAATACTGTGGACAGCTTAAGGTTTTACTCTGGATGATGGAATTACTTGATTCTCTCTTAATCCCCAAAGGAGGTAATTTATGAAATTATGTCTTTTTTGAAAGCAGATAGCAAAAGGGGTTTTATCTCAGAATAATTTGCGAATTTACAGGTCTTAGAATATTTGAAAACAGATTTGAAAAACACATTTTCTCCATAAAACTGTCATTTCAGGGATTACAGTTAATCTTACAATCCTGGAAATCACAGAGTTCACAAAATCAACATCTTCATTCTCCTGTAAAAGTTACAAAACACTATTATTGCTATATTAAAATAAACTTTGACAAGTCTGAGTAACTGTCAGGCATAGTACTGAATTCAGTTCAGGAGCAGAGATATAAGCCAAGAGTTTGAGGTGTTCAACCCAGCAACCACTGTTTAATCCTTAATGCTAGAGACCTTCCTCAGTCTCACTGTATAGGAGTACAGTGCTGTGAACAGGAGGATCATGGGGGACATGGTCTCCCAGCTGGACATAAAGCTTTAATGCCAGGACCAAGCCAGCTGTGAAGATGGAGGCACAAGAGGGACCAGAGAAACTATAACATACCAGAAGATGACACACAGAAGATGATGGTGAAAACAACTACAATGAGTTCTATTTTCACTAGTACAGAACAAAAATAAGGGGCTTTTAAAGAAGAAAAACATTGGGGTTTCGAACTGTAGTTTCTATTAAAATTGAAGCAAAATGAAAACAATTTTTCAGCCGGAACCTTGCCAGTTATATGCAATGAGTTCAACAAGGTCAGTTAAACTGAAAAATTAATCTAAAAATACAAAGTATACAAAACCTGTGTTACAGTGCATATAGTCATATACCAGCAAACAGGTCACTTGACAGTGAATGTCACGGTCAAAACAAAAGTCACACTCTGCTGCCCTAGTCAAACTTAACGAACATATCAATTCATTCTGGGGAGGTAGCTTTTCCCTGTAAGAGCCAACACAGGAGGCTACTGTTCCTGCCTTCTTGTTTAGCAAGCTTTTACAAAATTTCTGAAATGAAGCATTGTACCCCGTGCAGAGCTACACACCTGGGCTCAATTTACATTAAAATCAAGTTCAGAAAACTTCTAGTATGCACATGCAGCAGTCAACAACACTCGGACATCATTTTGCCTGCAGAACACACACAGGTCCAAGCACTTGAGACAGTTCCACAGATTACGTAAGTATAATGGCAAGTATTCCTTACCACAGCATGTTAAAATCTACAAAGCATCTACAAAGCAAATAGTCTTATTTCCTTACTATGCGGGCCCCTTTGTATCACTGTCTGAAATGAACAGCTGCTCTCCCAAGTAAAGTATCGCTGAGCTGCATCTTACCATTTTGGCTGGGTTCTCCTTGCTCCAATCCTTTCCTCAGTGGTAAAGCTGCCTCACCTGGCACTCTAGGACTTTCCACATACTTGGGCTTCCTGATCGGACCTGCAATGGGAATGAGCTGAGTGTAACTAATTTTTTCCAGATGGACCACAAGTTTCAGAGGTACACTGTTTATCCTCTGCAAAATAAGTAGAGGAATTACTTTTTACATACGCAGCTGCTACTGTAAAGATGAGGAAGCTGCTGCACTTCCACTCTTGGAAGAAAAACACTCTTCAGCCTTTTTGGAATGTGAATCCTGCTGGAAAACAAACCCTATCTGCTTGCCTGAAAAAAACTCCTGTATATATGAACTGAGTGACTTTTTCAAGTTCAAACTCAGACAACTTTCAGTGGGCATCCTCAGATCAGAGCTTTAGAGGAAAATAATTTTATTATCAGCATCTTTGAAGCCAAGAAAGAAAGACTACCACTAGGCAGCTTGCAACAAGAAGACACAAATTAAAACCAAAAATGCTTTATATTACAGTGTACTTCCTCCAGATACTGACACATGCCCTGATCATTAGTAATGGTGAAGATGAGTTCAAAAAAACAAAAGAAAACATCGGTGGCTACTAATGGTTTCTGGTTTCATTAAACAGCCATTTAATGTTGACATAGATACTAAGTTCAAACATACCACCTTCAGTATTAAGAAGAATTAATCAGATGAATTCACATAGACATACTTCTAAAAAAACTTTGTCTGATTGACTCTTTCCTCTCACTTTCAGCACCATGATTCGGTTTTAGGCTGTTTAGGTCCCTATTATTTTCTAAATACAGTCTAGTACCAACCACAGAAAATAGAAAGTACACAATCTGCATAACAAAAGGGAGAGGTGCTGCCCTCTAAATGTCTACCAGTAAAAGCATGAGGGTACTACTCAATCGACACTTCAAGCTACAAATACAGAGTGAAATTTTGAACTCAAGTCAGCAACAGACAGTACAGGCAGCTACACTGCTTACACTAATGCACGGGATGTCATAAACCTCAAACTCCATTATATATTTACTCATATGCAAGACTTCTGTATCAATAAAAGCATTTGCAACCTAAGAGTTTTGAAAAAGCGTGAACAGGGAAACTTGACAAGCTACACACTAGAAAGCTAAGACATGTAAATGGCATGCGGAATGGAAACATCGTCATAAGTGGTACTTAAAACTCAACCACAAATTTTGTCTTAGATTTTCCTTAACACAATCCCAATTTCTTGCCATGTGTGTAAAAAGCCACTTGAAACTTTCAAAGTTTTAGTGATCTTAAGTTATGACAAGCAATTCCAGTATTTCATCCAGAATCACCTAATTATTAGCTGGAAGTGCCTAGAAACACAGTTGCTGGGCTTAACAAAACATTAAAACAAAGGTATTTCTGTGGATTTCACCATCTATGGCAACACAGTAATTTTTCCCTTCTTTAAGTGCAACCTCTTGTTAAAGAGCTATAATCTTAAGTTCTCTCTGTCACGTAATATCATGGTAAGAGTAGGAAAGTTTCCTCACTTGCAAATATGTCCAACATGCTGCAGCCAAATTATTTTTAAATATGTACATTAGGCCACAGTGACAAAGCACAAGAGAAAACCATGCTACTGGCAGCATTCCACTTCTGCATCTTGCGTGTTTATATATTACTCTTATTATTTTGTTCATCATAATAACAAAATCAGAGACTCAAATGCAAGCATGCAGAACTTGGTGTATTTCATGTGAAACAGAATCACAGAATCATAGAATCATAGTAATTAAGCAGCATTTAAGCACTACAAAAGGAATCTTGGACAGTTAGAAATACCAGCTGTCAGGACAACTGCCCTCTCTGGTGAAGCACTTCCAGATGTTGGAACGCGAGGTTTCCCCACAAAACTTTCATTTCACGCCACCCATTCCAAACTGTCCTTACAGGATCTGGTCTAACCCTAAGGCATCCTGTTACAGTTGTACTTCCTCACATAATCACAGCGCAACTTGATTCCCCCAGCCAGGCTCAGTTTCTTTTACTTTCCTGCTCCTCTCCTCTGAGGAAGCTCTTCTCCCCTTGCTTTCCTACTGTATCCCTCTCTCCCTTTCCCAGAATATCTCACTCTGCAGTTTAAGTTCAGCAGAAAAGACACAAGACCTCATAGCAGGATCTTGGTCTTATCAGAAGCATCTAAATTGTACTAAAAATCTCAAGCGCTAATAATTATCAACACTATGCTATACACACCTTTTTTCCCAGATCCTTCACCTGATCAAATGCATTAGTTTACAAGTTACGTACTTTGTTTATAACCCAGCATTAGAACTACTTTCATAAGTCCTTTTTAAAAGCACTTACCAAAAAGAAAGTTTAAAGCTACAGTGACTTCATCTTTAAAGTCATGCCAGTCCTTGGTTTTCAAAAAGCATTCCTTTTAGACCCTTTATTTAATAAAATTTGATAGACTTGAAAACGAAATAAAATCCTAAGATCTCAGCCACGTGTCTTCCCTGGTCAGACTGGTTAAGTTTGCACTGACATGCTGTTAAGCAACTGAAGCTCAAGAATAAAGATGTGTTTCCAAGCTCCATCTTTCATCAGCAATAAGCCCATACTGAAAGCGGGTGATGAATTCAAGTACTAATTATTTCTTGTATCAATCAGTAACAAACTCCTGACAAGGCTAACTTGTCAGTAGGCTACTACCTCATTACAGCTACCTATATTATTTTTAAAGCAGAAAAAAAATTAATGACATACAGTAGGCAAAACCACCAAGCCTCTGAAGCAGCAGACCTACAACGCTGCTGCAGAACATGGATTTTGTTATTATCAAACTCTTCAATTTTCAAGTTGTTTCACTTCCCATCTCTGCACACATTGCAGAACTGGTGACTGGCGGTGGAAGGTCTTTTGCTAACAGTTTAGCTTACAGTTTATGAGAAACAAAATGGCAGCAGGCCAGCAAATGCTGACATCCGGGATGCAAGTCACTTACTTCTGTGTCCACACTTTTTAACTGCAGAATGCCAGCACTTTGGATCTGAGCATTGACCAGTTCCCCCAAAGAAAGACGGTGCAGAAGCCAGGATGCTCCAAAGAAAGCTAGATGCACTTGAGTGTGACCCAAGGGCAGTTCACAGCATGCCTTTGGAGCAACAGCTAGTTACACTTCTGGGCACAGGTCCTCCATGTCCCATCCCCGCCTCTAAACTGAGCTGCTGGTACACCAGCTGAATGAATTTAGTCCTTCATTCCCTGAGGACATTCTGGATCAGGAATACTTTCACAAGAAAGCAGCTGCGCTCAGCCACCCCATTCTGACAGTATCTGTTTCTCTCTGCCCTGGGAAGCCCATTCACTGAAGACAGGACATTTTACAGGCTCCTATGAAGGAACAACACAGTAATATTTACATAGCGCATCTGTAAAATAAGGAAAATATCCCCCAAGTCCACATTTTATTGCACTCTTGTGCACTTGAGTATCATTGGTAAAGATGACAAAATTGCAGGCATTTTAAAACTTTTTGTGTGCATTTTTAAACTTCCCCAATTTATTCGTTATAATCACAGTAGTATACTGATATCTGGTTAGAGAATCACTGAGTCAGCACAAAACAAATGTTAATGAAAACTGGCCTAATGGTTAATAAGCCCACACTGTGATTCCACAGGCTTATGCCCATTTTCAACCAATGCATCATCATGAGTTTTGCCTGCTATAATCTTAAAGGAACCTTTTAATAGCAGTGTTTTTGATGGAAGCATTTAATATCCATAACGTAGCTTACACTGGTTTTACATCAACTCAAACTTATAGAAAAAAAGTTTTAAAATTATAGTCCATAGTGTTTAAATCTCTTAAGTTTACAGAATGACACATTAGATACTGTTTCATTGAGAAATCATGTAGTCTTTAAAAGAAAGGAGAAAAAAAAATTATTTTATGTAGGAACTATAATACCGTGAACAAAGTGCCAGACTGAAAAGCTGATTTTAAAAATATAACCTTTTCAGTAAAAAAAAAATAATAAAATATATATATATATACATATAAAAACCAAGCATCATAATTCTCTCATTTCCTATGGACACTAAGCTGAAAAAAGGAAAAAAAAAAAAGCCAACAGAGAAAGGGCCTTAGTTATCAAGCTATTAAGCAAGATCTTTTCTTGCGATAAAAGTTCACAAACTTATCAAGTAGAAGCATAAGTTTCAGGACACAAAAAAGTTCCAGCAGATGAAAGTAGAAGGCTACTGGTATATTCTCAAATAACTGTAAAAGTAATATTTCACTATCTCCACGCTATTTCTGAAGTGAGCATTTGTCAGTCATGACCATGCCTCAGTGTACCTGTACAGCCACTCTTTTAGTATACAGGAATTAACTGCATCCAGACATGCTACTGCAGCATTTGACAAATGATGACTTCTAATTAGTTTTACAGTGATATTTCAAGAAAACAATGAAGGATAGAGCTGGCACCTTTCCTTAAGTTAAATATACAAATATAACCAAAGGTACAGTTTTTAAAACAAAGGAGGTGAATGTCCCATTAAACAATGACAACAAAAATACATCCTCAATAACAAAACAACAGTTTTAAAATAGAACAGGATATAATGTCCTGGAATCAGGGAAAAGATTACCGAAACGCCTCAAAACGACAAACAACAGAACAGGCACAAACTGAGCCTCAGACCTAGTGGGTAACTGGCTCACTCTCTGCTGCACTATTCTGCCATGGCAGCTCTTCAGGTCTCACTTTCCTCCCTCCCACTAGTAACAAAAGAAGGACTTGCCTCTCTCCCTCCTTTCAAAGTACTTGCAGCAGCTGGATAAAACACAACTAGCTTGCCAGGTCTTCTTAGTATGTGATGTGCAAGCTGCACACTGCGAACAACTCCAATAGGCTGGCTTCCCTCCTCCTTGCTGCTAATATGTAACTTAGGGCTGCACTTCAGGCTTTAACTTTTGCTCCTTTTCCTGTCTGCAATCTCCCTCGCTAACAAAGTAAACCACATTAGGGGTGCACTGAAGAGAGACTGCACAACGCGTGCTAAACTAACTATACCCTTAATAAGGTAGTTCTCTTCAAATAGAATCCTTCTGCTTGGCTCAAAATTCAAGGGCATACCAAAGTTCTCTGAGACATCCCACACTTTGTTTATTAAAAACCACAGTATATTTAGGCTATGACACTTGCAATCATGTAAAGTGTCCCATTCATCCTTCTGGCAGCAGCCTTTGATGCTACATAAAGTCTCTAAAAACCACATTGATTTCTTGTTCATTTTTGTAAGTACTTTGAGGCAGAGGTCTGCTTTTAAAGTCAAGTTGCAATTCTCCCCTTTTTGGCCTCAGGCTCCCTGAGGCAACATGCTGCCCTGTCACACTGCAGCTGGCCTAGAGAAGCGCTGCCTGCTACACCACAGCCTGTACCTTCTGCCCCAGGTACAACCTGGTTCTACAGGAGCACAGATGCATTTCCTCATGGGACCTACCTGTTCTTTCAGATCTCCCCCTAAAAGTGCAATATGGGAATACGGTGATAACCTCATTTCTTAGTTAAGAAATACTGGGCAGGGAACACAGGTTTATATTTCTACCTAAAGACTGTAGGATGATTACATTTTTTTAAACTGATAGCTTAGTTACCAACTATCACCAGAGGGTGCTCTTTCAATGCTATTTCATAACAAATACATGGGGCATTGACCCTGGTGAAAGCAGCTAAAAAACACATTCCTTTGAAACAAAAATCACATTATTTAAGGTGACAATAGTCCAAATCGGTCATTTGTAGGCACAAGTATAACTACATATGTCAGAGTTGAACAAAAAGCAACCATTCCAGAAGAACCAGAGCAACATGTATCAGTCACGTAAAAATAGATCAGAATGGAAATATCTTCAGGACGTATTTTTAACCCTCACACTTTAAGCTGTGGAGGAGACCCTGTACTGAATTTTCTTCCCCACAAACACTGTGGAAGCATTCTACAGTACTTGCAAATCTGGTGCACAACATCACAATAACTAGGAAAATTCATAGTAAGTTTATTTTCATGCACCAATCTAGAATAGGAGACATGAATTATTCCATGGATAAAAAAGGACCCATTTAAAGATTAACTGTATCTGCACAATGGAAGCTCTCTTCCCAAAGTGTAAAAAGACTGAATCAGGTCTGATAAAAGGTTCATCTGGAACAGCGTTTCATTAGCAGCAAAAGCCAGAGAAAAATCTAAGTTATGGAAAAAACATACTTCCTTGGTCCACTTTTTATGACTTGTGTTAAGTGGCTTATCATTTCCCAAGTCATAAGTGGTCACTTTCTATTTAACAGTGCTAGACAGATTTTCCTTCCAAGAATTTACCCCCGCCTTCTTTTAACAATCTGCACCATCCACAAGTTAACCCAGAACTGCATGAAATAGTAATCATACTGTCTCCTTTTCGCTAAAATTGTCTTTCTTCCAAGCAGAAAAATACCAATTGAATCTATTTAAGTGATTTTAGAGACATTCTACGCCTTTAGTCACTCCTGCAGCCCTTCTCTAGCTTTAGTGTGTGTTTTTCAAGTTGGTATCACCAGAGCTACCCCAGTATCTTCCAGGTGTAGATGAACTACAGATTTATAGAATTCTATAATGACACTTTGTTGTTATGACCTATTGCTTTCCTGATTTTTAATGTTTTTTTGATTGCAGAAGAGCTGACTTTCCAAGAAATTACTGTAACTTGTGCTTTGAACCAGCTTTCCTTCCCATCTGCATTGAATATTTGACTCTGTGTCTGTACTGACAGATTGCCTGACTCACATGCAGGACCTTCCATTTGGACAGCTTATTGCATGCAAGAGGAACTGCTTCCCCACATTTTCAAGATCAATGCACATAGCTGGAGCCTTAGGTGAAACCAGTTCTCCTACCTAGTCTAGTCTCAAGTATCAGGTATGTTGATTAACTTGTTTATTAATAAAAAGTTTTAATTACAGTTTAATTTAAAAACTAACTAACAGTTCTACTGCACATTTATAGAAGACTCTTCCAGCAGTCCTCTTGGGCATTCAGTGATGTCTTTAAAAGGAAAGCTGCCTCCTTCTCTGTTCAAGCATGATGGTATCAATAATTTAAGTCAGTAAACATTTGCTCCAAGGGCAGCAGCAGTATCTTTCATTCATGTCTTAAACTCCAACAACCAACTTTTTTTAATCTCCATTATAAATCAGTATTTTCATTCTTTTAGCTGACCCTCCTAAGATCAGTGTATAATCAACTATTACCCCTTTAAGAACATAAATATTGGTTTTGTTGCATACCTGTAAGATTACCAGTCCAAGCAATGCCCATTCTAGGTTTATGAGTATAAGAAATTCAACTTACTGTGACAGTTTTTAATTTACTGGTTCCCTTCCCAGAGTTGTCCTGCTGACAACTTTTTCCTTGCTCTGTTTGTTTCTGCTTTTATCCACCTCCTCCTCAATGAACTATTTCATTAAGGAAGCTTTTGACTCCAAATGAACCAGTCACTTTAGTTCTGCCAATAATTTTAGGCTCCTTAGTAATTTAAGATATAGTTTCTCTCTTCCCTCCTTTTATAGTTAGAGTTGAGGACTGAACCAGGGCCAGAAACACTGGTACTCTTCCAAGCTCTTCTCACAAAGAAAAAGCTCCTCCTATGCAAATAATTGAAGCATAATGTCACTCATAGCAGATTGTGCAAACAGGATGGTGCAGCTTTCCATGTTCCCGTGAAGAAATTTACTTGCTCTCCGGTGGTTTTTCCTGCCTATGCATTAGGAGGTTCTAGTGGCTGACCTGCTTTCAGATGATGGGCAAAAAGCAGCTATGACCACACACACTGCAGAAAAAAACACCCTCTCAGTTGTGTACATGAGTCACCATGCCTCTCCACTGCAACAGGACAACAAAACAGCTAACACTGCTAACATAGTGGTCTCCTAGCATATGAGTACTCATCAGCTTGGACTCGGGCCTGAACCCCTACCATGAGGGGTAGCAGATGACAGGAAGGAAATGGAATGTGGTGTGCCAGAGATCATGATAGCTGTTTCAGAGAGCCACCAAAACCAGCAGGTCCTGTGTTTGCCCAGGGGTTCCCTGGACCAGCAATTTCAAACCTGTTCTGAACAGATAAATGTATTACCTCATCAGTGAGGTACCCAAGTGATCTTCTCAGCAAGATGAGCCGAAATCTGAGATCTGATAATTACATTATTAACAGAACAAATATGCCTATGATGGAACAAATCCTCTTAGTCTAAA